>NC_140207.1:11869963-12556593 GCF_965226575.1 Pagrus pagrus
AGAGATTTATGGACTCTTTTTTCTTTCAGATGTCTTCTGAAGTGCACACACGCACACACACACACACACACACACACACTTGCACTTTAACTGTGCATCTCTGCCTCGGGAGCTTTTCATATCCGGAGATTTTATTGTTCTTTTTCATTCTCACTGATGTAAAGCTTACTTTGTGTGTGTGTGTTGGAAGGATATGGAGGGTAATAGTCTGTTATTGGTTCTCATTCCAGTGTGATTGTGCTGTTGAGACAGAGATCCAGGCTCAGGTGGGGTCCGACCCCAGGCTGAGTTACTGTGTGTGTCATGATGAGGAATGTGCTGTGTGACTGCTCTGATTAGATGTTGTTTTTCTGCCGAGAGGTGCCTCGTATCTCCGCAGAGACTTCTGCAACTGTTTCTTATTGCGTGGCAGTTTTTGTGCCGAGGCAGCAGCAGTAGCAGCAGCAGCAGCAGCGGCGATGGCTGTTTGTTGAGATTTATTTGGTTTATTTTATTAACTGTGTTTACTTGTTTTTTCCAAAGAGTTAGCGACTTGATTTCGTTCCAGCACGTCAACACGGGTCACCGTCACTGCTCAAAGCTTAAATCTTTCCATTTCTGTTTGAATCGTGTTCCATTTGTTAGTTGTTTCCAAAGTGCAATGGCTTATGATCCATTATCCAATATTCATCCTCATCTTTGAGCGTTTTCCATTTGGCTTCTTTGCTACCTCAGTGAGAAGCTTCTTCTTCTTCGTCTCTTCTTCTTCTTCTTAAATCTGCAGCAGAAGACTGTGACGAAGCCTGACATTTATTTAATCTATCATCGCTGAAAAGGCCCGCGCTCTGATGAAAACCAGAAGAGGCTCCTCAGAGGCAAAATGAGATCCATTTACGTTGTATACAAAAAGGGACAAATAACGATGACGGTGGTAAGAAACAAAAGCTGTTTTGCACAAACTGATCAACTAGTTGGGTGTCAACAAAAGGGTCTGCGAGAGAATCTGAATGAATACAGTCAATAACTCTATGTATATACACTTCTGCACTTATATTTGAGCTGGCCGCTGCAAAACCTGAACTTCTGGCCAGGGGCGTCATTACAGCAAAATGTCCGAACCCCTTTAAATTTCTTCAGTTTCAGACAGAAGCAGAAGCCATTCCTAAACTCATGGCTGTCGTCTCGTATCTCACTTTATCTAGAACTATGAACTTGATCCTTCAGTTGGCGCTGGTCCTGTCATACCTGTATCTGAGTTTAGCATGTAGGCCTATAGGAGACTCTCTGTATCAATGTCACATATTCTACAGATACAGACATTAAAACTGTAGTAAAACGCTGGTACGATGTCGATATTACTGTCTACAGGTCGATTTCTGAGATTCTGAATCTCTGTATGAAGCATCGCTGCAGCTACACTTGACATGCACGTAAGAAGCGTGACTCACGCTGTCAGTGTAGTCGGCCTTGTTAGCCTCCCAGTTACAGTGTTCGTGTTGTTCCACATCTTCACTGTAATTGCCATATGTTTACGACAGTTGTGCTGCCATTTTTGGAAATTATTTTGAATTTAGGACAGGTCTATGCCATCCTAACTGAAGTTTCCTGTCTTAGGAAAGTGTTGAGTTAGAACGTTTCTGTAATCCTCTGCTCATATTTTGCTGTTAAATGAATGCAAGGTATCAAAAAAATGCTATGTATTAGCCAGATATCAGCACAGAAACATGGTGAATTGATGTTTTTAAACTGTGGCTTTGAATATAATGTGGTAATGGATGAGCTTTAAAGATCCACCAGATTTTGCCACCTTTAAACTGAGTCAGGCGAGCTGTTTCCAGCTGTTTCCAGTATGTAAGTTAAGTTAAGTTAAGCAATATATATATATTTATTAAAATGTTACTTTATACATATATATGTACATACCATACATATACAACAACAAACAAACAAACAAATAAATGGGTGCCTTGTCGAGTAAAGCACACACAGAGGAACAACAAAGCCATCTTCTGTACATCCACTCCTCAAAGCATTTTAAGGTTAAAAGTACTTCTCATACTTATCTTCAAGTACAAAAATCAAGCACAGATTAACCATGTTGTGAGACTTCCATGAGGGAGTACTCATTCCTCCTACTCATATACGACAGATACAGTTCACAAAGCCAGTAAATCAAACATCAATCCTGTTTCCCTTCTTCCTTTAAACATCACTTTATGTAAAACAAAAGTTATTCGTGTTTGCCTCCTACAACGTGTAACACTTGGACTATTAGTCGTTTTCCAAAACATTGCGATCTGTCTTTTAGCATGCAGGGGAAGCATATCTGTCATTACTTGTTCACTTTTAGCATACTTGTGGTCTTTTGGGTATAGCCCTAAAAATAAAAAATAAAAAGTCCCAGAGTCCACTGGAATGTCTTTTGAGATAAACTTCTCTATTGCTTTTCTAACCTCCTCCCAACCCAGATTTGATCTTTGAGCACTGCCAATAGCAATGAAATAGTGGTCGCTTTCACCTCAGTGCATTTAGTTAATAAATCTTGATTAGTGCCTTTATTGCTATTATATTGATTTAGCGTACAGACACGAGAGTGGGATCAATGAAGAAGGAAAGCAAAGGATTCCTCTGAGAGTATTGTTCCTCCGTAAAAAGTATCATTTTTATATTTTGTGTTGCAAATGGGAGCTTTTTTTGGCTGCCTTCAAAGTGTGGAAATACTTTATTGGTTGCGCTTTAAAAAAAATAGTTGTCCTTGTTTGTGTCCAACCTTTATATGATCAATCTGTTTGTATCCCCCTGGTATGTAGAGAACATATCTGTGCTTCTTGGCCCGCGTCTGTACACTTAATAGACACTTGAAGGCAAAACTCTTTGCATTGTTAGAGTGCGGATTTTGATCTTGCAATTTTTTCCAGTAATTGTTTGCCCTCAGCAAAACCCTCAAACATAACTTGTGTGTTGCAACATGGAAACAATCCTCTTATTGACACAATCTGACAGCAGCACGCCAGCCTCACTCCATCTCACACGGCCTTCTCCTCTTTCAGGTTTTATCAGCGCAGCCGTGTTATGACTGGTGCCGAGCAGTAAATATTCTCTGCTCTTTGTGGTATAAAGCCTGCAGTCTAAAAGTTGTGACTTTATATCCCTATTGGAGTGAAGTGTGAGTTTTGACTTTAGCTTTAACTGTGTCCAGATGAGGCAGACAGTCGTAATTGGACATGGAGCCAGTTAAATCCCAGTCCCACTCTGCTCGGCTCGGCTCATGTAGCTGCCTGGCCCGAGGTTGGCCTGAACTGTCCTTACAGCACTTTACTTTTTTTAAACAACAAACATTTATGTCTAAGCTGTTCATCCACCTCTTCTTGTTTTTGCTCTCGGGGGAGTCAGATGAGGAATGGCCCATCAGAGGAGTTGGATGGTACCAAAAGGTTGGATAGTAAAGTTAAGTTATAGCCGCAAGCTGGCGTTTCTGAAAGGGTCAAAAGGTTGAAGGAAAGCCGAGGTCGGGGAGTGTAAGTTGTATATCAGACGTCAGGGAGTGAACGCCAGAAGACAGAGCGGCGGCAGGAAGAGAAACTCTCCAGAAACTTGACATGGTTGCAAAAGAAATTTGACATTCCAACTTTTATCAAGCACCTGGTTTTATCATCCAAACCTTCCCTGCATATGGTTTTATTTGGATCTGTCTTGGACTCCCCTCTCATAGTTTTCCCTCTTTTACTCCCATCATCCATCTTGGCTTTCGCTTCTCCTCCCTTATTTTGACTTGCTTACTCCCCCCTCCTCTCTCCCTCCTATCATCTATCTACCATCCCTCCCTCTTTCCATCTCTCCCTCTCTGACTTCCTGCTTTCCAGCCTGCCAGACGGTCATAATTAACGGGGAAAACGATAGTCCCCCTGGCCCTCGGGAGCCCTCTACACTCACTGCCCTGAGAGAGAGAGAGAGAGAGAGAGTGTGTGTGTGTGTGTGTCTGTGTGTGTGCATACACAGATCCCTGTTTCCCCCGTACCTCCAGACTTGGCCAATGGTCCACACTCCACTCAATGCGTCTTTATGTTCAGTGTCAGCGGCGGAGCATGATCTCACCCCCTCCAAAAAACACACCAAATGACTTACAGAGACTCCCAAACACAGGCCGCAAACACAGAACCTCCTACTATCCAAGAGAAATAACACACACCCACACACACATAATATACAAGGCGTCCACTGGCAGCAACTCTCATTATGACTAATTCTGACGAGAAAGTAAAGAGAGCGAGGGAGAAAGAATCCATGTAGTAGAGCCGCCTGGTTCTTTGGTTCAACAGAAACTAGACTGTGCTGTTTTTCTCCGTGTTCATTAATTCATTGTTCGACTCGCATGTGGACGACTGAAAAAGCCACAGAACAGCAAACAAAATGCCAAAACACAACAGGGTCCTCTTAACATAACTCCACCTGTCCATATATGTGCATAACTGTGCGCGTTCACCCGCCTCCTACCACCCTTCCTCCTCGTCCTCCTCGCTGCAGTGCTGGGAGGCAGATCCCAGATCAGAGGCCAGGGAGCTGGGAGCTGATAAGGAGCTGAACTGATGCTATCTGTCAGTCACAGCCAGAGGGCGGGGTCTCTGAGCCAGGAGGTCAGGACTCTCACGGTCCCTCGGCTCTCCCCTCCTTCCTTATCCAAACAAACAAATGGTTCTCCTTGAGATGCTCTCACATGATGCAGGCAGAATACGAGCACAGCAGGGTGGACACAAAAACACGAACACCTTACATACAGTCTTTACACGGTGCAACAATACCTCCTGGCATCAAAAGCTCCAGACTGAATCAACGGCGTTGGCACTTGTTGCAACCAATGATTATTCCTCTGTGTTTTTCAAATAACTGGCTAAGAGTTGAGTCTAAAGATGTAAGAAAACAGAGTCCGAGTTGAAGTCTTCAGATAACTTGTATTGTCAGATCAAGTGAAGGTGAACTGGTGCGAACTCGAGTAAGAAAATGTCTGTTAAAGCTTACATTTGTTATATCTTTTCCCTTTGCAATTCGGAGCCATCCTCAAGTATTTGTGCAATATCTTATGGTGCTCTTTGTTTTGTATTATGTGCAGTATGTGTAATTTGAGTTCTTGTTATGGTATTTACTGCTCTGTTTATATGTTGGAAAAGGAAAAATTACCCTGCCTGGGCAAAAAAGTATATAGTATCGCACAGAGCAGAACAGTACCTTACCGTATCGCATGGAAAGTTGTACCATATCGTATCGTATAATACCATACCAATGAATTATAATTCAATTACAAGTCATAAATTCTAAAACAAAATCTGATGATATTTCAACACCAGATGAGATGATTGTCTATATACAGCACAATCTTCACTGTAGTTTTACAAGTAACTTAATATTAGGCTAAAAGAAAAAGTACATGTTTAACTGTCATGTCTGGTTGAAAGTTTCGGCACCTGTACCACAGCCAACTGTGATATAACAGTGTACTGACACATCCTGGTGTTCACATCCGCAGTAAGGTGAGAAGTTAAACCAATAGGAGTCAGCAAAAATAAGATTTGCTGCTGTTATGTCTCTTTTTATGATATTTAAGCTTTAGTTTGTGGATTTTTTAAAAAAGTTTCTGTTGCAGGAGAGCAAGTTAGACAGCAGAACAAATGTAATGCTTCAGCAAATAGTCGGCACAGATTAGTTTGGGTTTCTTCCACTCTGATTTGTACAAATACAATTTTCTCAATCTAAATAATCTTAATCTGCGGTTGGCTGATGAGCCCTTACAGTAACAAAATGGAGCTTCATGGAGAAAAATAGTTGATTGTTGAGTCTCATCCCCAGATCGTCAAATTATGACTTGCAGCTCTGGTCAGACGCCAACCCCAGAGCGCCGGGGATGAGACTCAACAATTGTCTTTTTCCAGGAACTGAGATTTTGTTAAGTTAAAATGATTCTGAGATATGAGCCGTCAGCAGTTAAACCAAAGGATGATGTTGTCCCACAAGCTTTTTCGACGAAAGTCATGAAAAGGGAGCTAAATTTGAGAAGTAGATTATCTTGTGACAGGTCCCAACACCCAGTTTGGGAACCGTTGATCTAAACTGTCCATTGGCACTTTAAGAACATGAGAAAGATCTTTATTACAAGTACATTTGGAGTGACCTACATTTTTCTTTGCATTCGTACTTTTCCTTATACTTCACCGAAATATCAATGGTACAAGTAATTGCACTTAAATAGGACATTTAGCAGTCTTTCCTTCACTAAATATTGGCCTATGGATCTACTGGATTGCGCATATGCACACACAAACAAAAAAAATCCATAATCACAGCTTGTTTGTACAACTTAATTGATGTTTTTCGAATGCTGTTTTCACCCTAGCACCTGTTTCCTGCTTGTGTATATGTACACATGTCTCAGTGTTTGTTCGGCCCTAAATGTGTGCAGGTATATGCGCTGGCGAGTGCGAGCGTGTCCGTGTGGATGTGTGTCGGTCCAGCAGTGTAAATATTGTGTTGTGCTCTAGTAACAGCTCTTCCTCTGGCTCTGCAGTAGCAGCACGCTCGACTGTTTATTTTCCTTCCTGACGGACGACTTCTTATCAAATAAGCAGACACTGCCTCCTAGCCCGCTGTCCAACCACGCGCTCCCAGAGGATATCCCGCCCACTCTCCTCCAGGCTTCATGATGGCTGACAGCTGAGTGAGCCACTCACGCTGCTCTCAGAGGCTTGAACTGCTCGGACACTGACTGCAATAATCTCCTTTAATGTGCCTGATTTACAGCATGTCCCCAGGGGTTCAGATACAGAGCAGATGTGACAGATGACACACTGTTTTCTTCCTGTCGCCATGACAGCCCCCTCAGTTATGACAGAGAGATAAGGGCCGATGGTGGCTCCCACAATGGGGGCTTTATGAGTCAGTACGGGTCTGGAGAGCCACTGCAGACACTTTCCAGGGTGAATGATTGAATTAATTTGAGATGTGCTTCAGTCACAAAACCCTCCATTCAGTCGGCGGGTTAATCTCTTGTAGTTTTATTGCCCCTTTGGTTTATTCTCTAACCTCTTGAGCGCTACTTTTCTCAATATCCCATTACATCTCTTGTTAAGCAGCTTTAAAATCAGTCAATTAATTGCCCTAATACCGTACTGTTTCTCTCCACGATCGAGGTTAAAAGTTCATCCTCGACTTTGAAACGACAGTTGACAAAATCCTCTCAACGCGACGTCCATTTGTAGCAGAAAACATCTCAAATGTTATATGCAGCATATGTTCTGCAGCCTTCAGTCACATCGCATCAACTTCATCATGTGAAAAAAAAAAAAGCCAGCTGCATTAAAATGTAGATGCTCGACATTAATCTGATAATGAGCACCATGATATGATTGAAAGCTCCAGAGCGGTGCAGCTGCAGATGTTTCCTCTGCAACTCATTTGGGATCCTTATTCAAAAAATGTGGGCTCTTGATGCAGTTTTTAATTAAAGATTTATTTGGATTTTCTTTCTTCAAGTCCGACTCTATCGCGCCGGCTGGCACCCGTACCTGCACACATTTAGTGGTGAACGAACACAAACACGTGTGTAACCCAACACAAAATCACTATTTGAGAAACATAATCTTAGCTGTACAAACAACAGAAATTGTTATAAACATGTCCCTGTAATTCAGCCTGGCATGGCTAGTTGGTATCTTTGGAAAATGTGGGATGTTAAATTTTCTAGATTTGTTATAATGATGGATCTGCAGCTTTTTTTTTTTTCTTTGCTCATTTTCCCAGTTATTACGTTTCAGTTTTTATGAGCTGTGAGCCTTTAACAAGCAGCGGATTCCGGTGGTTCAAACTAACTCCGTGCTGCCAAGCGTTGTCTAAACCTCGACTTTCAAAGACACCAACTATATCGGGATGAACGTTTGCGAACAGTGTATAGAAAAAGCTCGAAAGAAATAAAATATTTCCACTTGATAGAAAGGTTCAGCTGTAAACAAGTGACAGAACAAGAGTATAGAGTATATACTGTGTTCAAAGGAGAAACTATATGTAATGACGTCCACAGATGGTGAGATTACAGCAATCTTGAGATTATTGCAAGCAAAAAATAAACTTGATACATGATGATTGTACAGAGATAACACTGAGTCGTAGGCTACAACACAAGTCAAGAGCAAAACATTGTCCATCTGCGCCGCTATAGTGCTAAACCATGAAGCTGTTGCTGTAGCCTCTGTTACAAACTGGGCATTTGGAGAGCATGTTGCATTTTGGGAAGTGAAGGATCCAGTGTTTATGGAGCTTGACCCACACTAGGAACTAAAAGTTAAGATATCTTGTCCTCTGCTGCTTCGATTTTGTCATTTCTCTCTCTTTTTAAAGTTCTCTCTCGTGAAGAAAGAGCTACGATTTTGGGAATTTGCACACGTAAATCACCGAGTCAACCTTCGCCTGATTTTTCTCCTCGAAACTTTGCTGTTTTTCAGCTCGATGTCACTTACTGTAACATATGAAAACCACCCAAGTTGAATTTCTTGGAAGCTTACCTGGCCAAGAAAACTAATTCATCCTGTCTTTTCCTTTCTTTCCTCTCATTGCTCTCAGGTAGAATCCATCCTAACTGAAACCACCTGGCCATTACGAGCCTCCTCGTATCCATCACTCCTCCTCCCGCCCCTGTGTGTCGGAGAGGAGCGAGAGAAACTGGACCATGCATGGTTGTGATTACATGTTTATGTCCATATTTGTAAGTCTGCTGGAAGACGTCTGTGTGTGTGTGTGTGTGTGTTTGTCTGCAGCGCTGACGACAGAGTGTGTCTTACATGCGTGTGTGCGTGTGCGAGAGTGAAAGTGTGTACACTGCGAGTTGTGAGAGTAAATAAACGATGTGCAGCGGGGACTCACGTGGCGTTATTATCAGAGCTCAGAGAAAAGACAAACTGTTTTTTCACTCCGGTTTTGATTCATCCCACCCTCTGCTGCCTCCTGCCTTTTCTCTACGACCCACCGCAGCACACACACACACACACCCACCTCCCCAAATTCAACACATGGCTCCAATCAGGGGATTATTTTTAGCACTTTGTGTTTTCATGGAGGAATTCTAATCAGTTGAGTTGTGATTGTTTTCAGTTTGCACACTCTCGGCCTTAAGTGAATGAAGATTTCGGCCCCAGCTCCGCAAAACTGACCCCCTTTCGCAGTGTCACAGAGGCGAGCTTAGGTCGCCTTGGCTTCTTTCGCAGACGCCTGCCGCTTGATTGCAATCATATCCCGGCAGCCTGGCGATTGGGGAATTCTTTTAAAATGGCCCAGATGCAACGCGAGAGCCAGCCTTCTGTGGAATCACTTACTTTGATGATCCCTGAAAAAAAAAAACGAATCCACAAAATAAAGTTTGGTTTGGAAACCACGGATCAAACACACACACACACACACACACGAGGGCTCGTACAGTATGCAAACTCACACACTCACAATTTGCGGTACACTGAGGCATTCTTTCTCCCTCCTTCTCTCTCGCACACATACATACACACTAACTTACACTCATTAATCTGGGCAGACTCAGGAAACCGCTCCAGTGAGCTGGCTAGAGGCCCTGGGAGGGGTGAGGAGGGGGGGGGGATGAGAGAGGGGGATCAAAGCGAGGACGAGAGCAGCAGACTCGCTGAAAAGAAACAGCAGAAAAAGGGGGAAGAAAGGAGAAAAGAAAGTTTAGAGAGGGAAGAAAAGAGAAAGGAAAATTTCCTTTGCTCTTGAGCTCTGAGAATGCAGGAAGGAGAGGGGATCTGAAACCCCTGGATTTAATGAACTGGGAGCTTAGAGAGTGTGTGACGGTGTGTGTGCGTCCATCCATACCTTCAGGATGCGACCAGGGTGTGTGTGCGTGCGTGTGCGTGTGAATGAAGAAAGTAATGAATAAATCAAGTCGGGAGCAGAGAATATACAGTTCTGCAAAAAAGGGAGAAAAAAAGCAGAATAAACACACACACATGCACTGTACACACACACATGCACAGACAGAAACACACACATACGCGCACACACTCACACACGCATTTCTCCCCCCAAAAAGCTCTGCAGGGAGGGTCGACAGTCCTTAAGAAAATATTCCCCAAAGCACTAATTAGAAAAACGATGGTGCTCGTTAATAGCGGCCCCACACACACACACACACACACACACACACACACACACACACACACACACACACACACACACACACACATTCCCCCCTCCACCTAAACTCCACCCTCACCCCCCAAGTCTTGCAGAAGAAGAAGAAGAAGCAGACGAAGAAGAAGAAGGGGGAAAAAAACACAAAAACAAAACAAAAAAGATTCTGGCAGAGGGAGAGGAGAGCGTTCCTCTGGCAGGCCTGGGTCAGGGCCCTATTTACCTACCGCAGCACTGCTCTCTCTCTCTCTCTCCTCCTCGCTCGCAGCACCGAGCACCTCCCCTCAGCGCCGAAACCTGACCCTCCGTCTAAAACACACACACACACGAATGTACATACATCCACACAAACCAACCAAGAAGTGGCACATGGTCTTGGTTAAAAGGTTCTCGGCTCCGAATGAAATCCAATCTCTTCTTGCGGAAAAATTATTCCTTCTCTCTTTTCTGAAACTCCATTTCAGAAAATGTGAAAGAGGAGGAGTTATGTTTTTTCCCCTACGTCCCCCCTCAATCAATCCCCTCTTTTCTCCCTCATCCTGATTAAGTTGCAGGGTTAAAAAAAAAAAGTAAAAGAAAGAAAGAAAGAAAAAAGGAGGGAGAGTGAAACAGCCGGAGGATTTCTTGAGCCTTTATTATCCATCACTGGAGCCAGTTCAGGAAAATTGAGACAGAGGGAGAGGAACAATAGCTCAGACTCTCTCTCACACACACAGTAAAGTGGTTCATAAGCTTGGAAACACACACACACACACACACAAATTGCATGAGAAAACACTGCCGCTCAGTTTCTTCACACAAGTCTCAATCAGAGCAGATGAGGTGGCAATTTCAGGGAATCAATTTGTTTTCTCTCCGCTCTCTTAGCTCTGTATCTGTTGCTGACATTTCCTCCCTGTGCCATAGCCGAGCCCAACCGCCCATTACCGCACCGCACAGGCCCTTATTAAATGTATATATAGTCACGCTTCAGACCCGGAGACACTTTCTCACACAAAAGCCGAAAAGAGCGAACACGGGGTCGTACGACAAACTGCTCTTATGAAAGAATACAGGCGCGGGGAGGGAAACTGAAGCTTGACCACGATCCAAAATGGCCTCAGCTAACTGTGTGGGTGGATGAATGCAGTCAAATCCAACATGCCTACGTCTTGTTTCATGGTGTCCTTTCCTCCCCACTTTCTCCTCCCCCACCCTCCCCCAAAATGTGTGCCTCTCTGTCACGCTCCTCTCCAGCCCTCATTAGAAACATCTCACTTAGGGTAACTGTGTTATTTCAGTGTTTGTAGCTCGTTATGGGAGTGTTTTTCCTGCGGCGTGGCCCTCGCCATGAGTGTGTGTGTGTGTGAGGAAAGAGGGAAAGGGAAGGGGCAGGAGGGGGGAGGGGGGAGGATGAAGGGGGGAGGTAGGGGAGGGTGGGCTTCTTAAACACGGGGTGAGAGCGTAGAACGTAGAGTGTGATTCCAGATGTGTTTTTTACTGCTCTGGCAAGGATGACAGGGCTGTAAAGAACCTCTCTGGAGTAGCCTGGAGGGGGAGAGAGAGAGAGAGAGAAGGGGGGAGGAAGGAGGAGTCGAATGCTCGGCGGCTTAAGGCCCTCGGGGATGAAGCCAGAGAGGAGTTTGGGAACAGGGGAAGGATTTGGGGGGCGATGGTGGACATGGTGGTGCTCAGGGGTTTCGGGAGAAGTTAAGTACGGGGCAGTTTTTAGGGCCTCAGGGACTGAAAGGGGGGAGAGTTTAAGGGGGAGGAGAGAAAGAGGGGGGAGAACTGGGGGAGGGCAGGCAGAGGCAGAATGAAATAGCTTTTCCTGGCAAGACAGCTCCACTTTATTGGCTCAGGTGTGTCGAGCGGAGAGTCTGGAGCTGTGAAATGGTGACTGGGGGATATTAGCGTGTGTCATAGCAAAGAGCTGTGTTTGTGTGTGTGTGTGTGTGTGTGTGAAAGTGAACAAAATGGAGAAACAGAAACAGACAGAAAGAAAGAAAGACCACTCTCATGTCTGTTTGTTAAGCGTTAGGCTAAAGCAAGTAGCTGGTTAGCATAGCCTAGCATAAGTAGGCCTACTTGTACCAGAGGACATTCGCTAGCCAGGCTCTGTCCAAAGATATCAGAACCGCCTACTAGCATCGAACGAGTCACAACGTGTTATTTAGTAAGCTTTAGGTGGTGGGAAAGAGAAATGCTAATCTAACTGGTTGCTTGCTGTAGCTTCATGTTTAGCAACTGCACTGACACTGATGGCAGTGGTATCAATCTCCTCATCTCACTCTCAGCAAAAAAATAAAGTGGTTTATTTCCCGAAACTAATTCTTTAACTCACAAGGAGCTAAAGCGAGATTCTGTAACTTTAGCTAAACAGAAAAGCAGCTGCTGAGGCCACAAGCGACAATTGAGAAGAAATAGTACATGCTAGCGCACAGCGTAGGCTAACAACCAAAGTACACCAGCCCCGACTACGCCGTCTTTCAGCCACGAGATGGCTGCCAGAGCTAATCACGGCCATCTTAGACAATGCTTCTGGTCAAGGGTTTCGTCGAGTTAACGGCTAACATAAGTTATACAGGGTGAGAAACCCATGTAGCCAAATGTATAAAGAAAGAAAATAAATTCTGAACCATAATGTCCAGCATTTAACCATCACAGTTAAAAGTCTTCCTCTTTCAACTTTGACCTAATTTGCTTGCAGCGCTTTTACTGTTAAATCAGAATTATAACAGAAATGTTGTTCTCATGTTCAGTTTAACCTCCAGATAAGGTGGTTGAGATAATAGATAAACTTTTGATTTGTTTACAACCCGTCTAATCATCTGACCTCTCGTGTTTTTGCAGACTTTGCTGTTGACTTAGCGTTCCCAGATCTCAGCAATTACTCTGCAGAGTAGCCTACAATCTTATCACAACCGATAGAGACTGTGGCCAAAACGACTAAAATAAGCTGAAGTTGAAGTTAACTGGAATTATCCTTTGACACGGCTTTGAAAAAATAAAAACAGATTCAAAAACAGCTGTGGTGTATATCAAGCATGAAACGTGTGTGGAAAATGGAGAAAAGCTGGAACTGAAAAACCGACATCGGCGGGAGAGAAAGAAAACTATATCATGCAGGAGTGTGCGTGTGTGTGTGTGTGTGTTTGGGGTGCACGGTGTGATGCAGCTCTCCGGGTCCTGCAGCTTGTTAGTCATGCTCGTTAATATGCGCCTTTTTTATGGGCTCTGTTCAAAGACTGACGTGGTGTTTCATCTCAAACTTACCTTCTCCCCGGCAGTCAGAGACTGAGGAGAGGAGGGAGAGGAGGAGGAGGATGAAGAAGGGGAGAAGTGAGCGGACGTAGTGGAGGTGAGGATGAGTGAGCAGAGGAAAGAAAGAGTGGGGCCTAAAGTACAGTCAGCTGAGAGATATTCACACAAGTCATGTACAAAAGCAAAATAAACTAAAAAAAACTGAAGTCTTGAAAGGTAACGAGAAAGCGTGAAGTAAGATGATGTTGCCAGAGTAGGAAGTCTGGAGAGAAGACGAAGAAGAGGGCGCACACAAACTGAAGGACATTTGGTTGCTTTTCGCAAAAACTTCCAGAAGAGAGTGAGAGACATTTTAAAGCATGACCTTGTCCGAGAACATTTCTGCCTGAGTCATGTAGATAGATTTTCATCGGCAATAGACAATATTCACATGGCAGCCATTTTCCTCTGATGTCACGCTCAGGTGGGAAGCGCAAATGGTTAAATAACGTCGTCTAGATGTAGAAAATCTGACAGATAATGTTAGAATTTCCCTGCTTACCTATTGATCGATGGATAGTGAAAAATCTGGAGACAAACAGCCATATTTCAAGGTAAATTAACATGATATCCCATTTGCTAACGTTAGCATTCAACCACTACGGTATGATTACATCCAGTTTGTTTAATTTCCAGGTTTAAATAAATGTGTCCAGGATGTGTGTTGATATTTTAAAATAAATGTATGCCTTTCCTCTTGTATCCTGTAACACTATCAAACAGTCATGTAAGTGTTAATGTGTTAACGTTAGCGGTTCTAATGGAAGGCAACAGGTTCTCAAATAGGTTGTTTTACCTTAAAGATGTCACAATGTCCCTCTGGAGTTTCACTATCCATTGTCCTTTCAGTTGCAGTGCAATGATAACAATATTTCAGATTCCTTACATTACTTGGACTTGCTACCTTGAACACAGCAGTGCCACATTTGAGTTTCCCATCTTAAGTATGAGCCGCAGTGTGAAAATGGTCTATAGTGGTTGTTTAAAAATAAAGACGACAACTCCCATGATCCCACACAGTTAGCCTAACTTAGCCCAAAGACTGATAACAGAGCTAGCCTCGCCTTGTCCAAGGTAACAAAATCCACCGACCACCATCTTTAACTCACTAATTAACTGGGTATTATTTTGTTTCTTGAGCCTGAACAAAAACCAGAGTGAAAACTTTGAAAAGTCAAGTGATGCAAACAAGTCTTGTCGAGTCCAGGCTTCAGGAAGGTATCGCTCCTGGCCAAGAAATAGTCCGGCCCATAACCACCTGTAAAATCACAACATGTCATTTTTGTATTAAGGTTTTTGTAGAAATTGGTAATCAATGATGTTTCCAGGCTTTGGGCTAAGCTAGGCTAACTGTCTAACTCTCAGCAAGAAAGCAAATAACTGTACTTCCCAAATGTTGAACTATTTCTTTAAGACTTCTGAAACAGATGACATGAATTAGTATATTTGACTCCGTTCAAAATGTTAATGTGAAAGAGGCAGAAGTGGAAGGAAGTGGAGGAGGAGGTGGCTGTAAAAACAGCACGGCCACATCGCACCACATCGTACCCGACACATACTGTGTGCGTGTGACCGTTCACTCGCCCTCTCCTCCCCTCCCTCTCCCTCGCAGTCCTCCACAGGCACGCCAGCACCTCCAGGTCCGGAGAGCAAGGCTTTCTGGGGGATCAGAAACAGATGTGACTCCTGCCCCTCTTCTCTTAACTCGCACAAAAACACACACGCTGTCTTGTACACACACGCTGGCGGCAATTCAGAACCGGCACCAGGACCCAGCCGGAGTGACGGGGCAGCGTGACCCTGAGCTTGACCCCAGCCCGCAGCACCTCAGACAGGAAAGGGACGCAATTGGCTTCAGCTGTGACCCTCCACCCCCTCTCTCCTGCCGGGGCCCCCCCTTCTCATTAAGACAAACTGTTTTTTAAGGCAAAGCAGCTTTCACTACCACTAAAGCCAACACCCTGGAGCACGGAGAGAGGCGGCGGCGAGGGGGTCGGGGGGGTGGCGATGGAGGGAAGGTAAAAGAACAAGAAACAAATAGAGCTGGAGCGACGGGGGTACAAAGGAGGTAATTAAAAAAAAAAAAAGAACAAAAGATCAAGGTGAAGGAAAAAGTTGGAGAGAAAAAGGGCATAGTGTAAGAAAATCCAGACTGAGGGGGAGAGAGGGAAAAGTCAGGCATATCACTTGCAGCTGTTGCAGGCTCATGTTCCCAGAATCCATTGCAACTTGGCACGGTTTTTCCTAATGAGAAAGGGCGGTGTCATGGTTACATTAATATCAAAACATCCAAAACAACAGCTTCGACTTGGAGAGAGTGAGAGAGAAAGAGCGATGAAGTCACTTAATAATAATGACAATTAAACCAGCGTAATTATAAACAGCAGCGAGACGCGCTCGTCTTGGAGACAGACTGCTGAGTGTACAAACAACATATTTGTTTGTTTAGGGGATGTACAGCAAAGACATATGGAAAGAATTGGACTTCTTTCACAAGCACAAAAAAAGACTTATTTCGCTTGCCTCTGCTTTTGTCATCCTTTTCTAATCCATCAACCACCCCAGCCCCCCCAAACACCCACATTTCTCCTCCGGTTTCTTCATAACAGCGAGCGTTGTTCAGACTCAGTGGAAATTGTGTGTATGCGTCTGTCACATTGCCTGTTCCAGGTCGTAGTGTCTGCAAAAAGTGCTGAAAAACATTTGCATATTTCATGTTTGGCAACCTGCAACGGCCAAAACCTAAAGTAAAGAAAACAAACTACACAGACCCGTGTGTGTGTGTGTGTGTGTGTGTGTGTGTGTGTGTGTGTGTGTGTGAGTGTGTGTAAGTGAGAGTGGCAGGGCATGCTGAGGTAGATTAATACCGCTGCTCAGAGGGGGGTTCCTCCATTCAGGGCTGACTGATGTGCGTCCCAAATTGATTTATGAAAACGGCCCTTAATCAATTATGTGTGGAGAAAGAGGGAGAGAGAGAAAAGGGAGAGAAGAAGAAAGAAGAGAGGATCTGAGGGGGGTGGTTGAGCGGGAGGTAGAGGGGGAAATAAAAGAGGATAGAGGGCAGGAAGCCGTGGAGGGAAAGTGTGTGAATGATGCTGCTCTGCTGAGGAATGTGTCTCATGGACGTCAGTTTATGCCACAGGTGTCCAACACGGTGGACGTGATGGTTTGTCGAGGCTGAGACAATGAATCGTGGCTGATCCAATTCTTCAGGAGGCACACTGAGCACGCTGCGTCCGTAACGTTCATGCGGCGTTCATAAAACATGCAGAAGCCTTGCGACGCTGACTTTGTGAGAAAGACGAAAAACGTTGCACACATGCTCACAATAGCTACACGTGAAAGGTTGAATCTGTGCAGGAGTGTAATGTGGTTTTTGTGGTAATAATGGCCCAGTTTTGGGCCCGAGGTGGGGGCGGCAGGGGAGTAGAGTGAAGCTGCAGTTGTTTAAAAAGCCCTTCCCCTGCCTTGCCCATTGTGCCTGAGACAGGGGTGTGTGGGGGGAAGCGGGGGGTCACGCTGAGAGCTCGTTTCTCCTGCCTGTCAGAACTCTATCTGGGATCCAGCCGGAACTAATCAACTCCAATAGGCCTCCCCATTACCCAGGGTGCAATGGGCCACAGGCCGGGGGCTGGCCGGTGGGAAACAGAGAGGAGGAGAAGGGAAAGGAGAGAATCCCCCCCCCTCTCCCGCCTCAACCCGCCTGACACCACCACCAGCACCAGCACCACTATCCCTCCACACAGCCCGTGCAGCACACACAACACTCCCACTGTTTCACACCGAAGCAATAATAAACACTTGCAATAATATTTTCACAGCAAGCAATAGCCTGCTTCAGATCAGAACCTCGCGCAGCTGTGGAGTACACTCCTACGCACATGGGCACCCACTCACATGCATGCACACACACACGTGCAGACACACACACAGCTTGTTCGTCACGCACATGTCGCACCACGCTGGTTCTAAAAGCTGAGACATTTTAAAGGCAGTTTGGTGAGAAAGCGGCGAAGTTCATTCACAAAATGGCTTCGAACTGCAACAAAACTACTATGATCAACAGTGTTGGTGTGTTTAACTCTTGTTTGTTTGCCATCATATTTTGAAAGTTGGGAAAATAATGTACATCACAACTGACTGACGCTTGGATGCAACCATTACTATATTTTCTGGAAAAGAACATTTTATGTTGCTGTTAGTATTATATGTTGTAGGGTTTTGATTCTACTACTGTTGTGTTTTATGATCTTTTACATTTTTATTTAGTTAAATAATAAAATATTATGAAAAAAAGTTGGGTATATCTCCTGAAAAACCAAAATTAAGATACTGCAACACATTAATATTGCCCTCTTGTGGCTTCATAGCCACACTGCAACATTTAAAGGGGCACTATGTAGTTTTGGAGGAGAAATTCAAACTCAGAATTTTAATATTCACAATATTAATGAGGTAATAATACAAACTCATAACTGAACAAACAAGCTGTTCTCAGAGGAAAATAAGGTCCAGATCACTGTTCGAGGCTAGAAAGGTGGCAGGGTCCGCCACATATAAACAAAGTAAAAGTATGAACTTGTGTTGTCCTTTAAGGTCAGTTTGTTTATTCAGTTATTCAGTAATGAAAACAATGAGAGTTTGTTTATTTAGTTTGTTTAGGCATTAAAAGGTCAATCAATGAATATCTTCTATCTTTTGATTAAAACTCCCTCCCCAAAACTACATAATGAGCCTTTAAGGGAAGTAAAATAAAAAATAAAGATTACAATTCCTCTCTGAACCTTTATAAATCTACAAATAAACCTACAGAGGTAGTGTTTTTATGAGAAACACAAGAATTTCTACTGACTTTCAAGAACATTTTAATGATAAATTTATCCCGTTATAGCTCAGGGCTGATTATAGTTCAAATGCTCATTAAAAAAAAGTTAAGATTATTAATGCCTTTCTCTCTCTAGAGTTAAACGAGGTTCTGCTCAGGTCTCTGCAGAGTCTCGACGACTATCTGACAAAGCCTACGTCACTTTGGACACTATCAAAGGCAATAGTGTGCGAGTGTGTGCACAAACTTTAGTGTGTGTGTTTTTCTGAGTGACTTCAGCCTCCTTCACTGGGGTGAAGTGGGGGCAGATTTAAATGAGTAAAGAAAACTACCCCCCTCCATCTCCCCGCTACACCCCCACGTCATTGTTTATGTGTGTGTGTGTGTGTGTGTGTGTGTGTGTGTGTGTGTGTGTGACTTAAGCATGCTTCAGTCTCATTGGGTGCACATTTTTTTAAAAACACTTGAAAAGCTCCTGATTAAAATCAATTGAATTTTCATCCCTTCAATATAAGTTACAGGATGCTTGTGTGAATATGTGTGTATTAGGAGTAAAGGAGGTGTGTTGAGGCTGCTTAGAGGCCCAGAGGTGGTGGTGGTGGTGTCGGGAGGGGGAGTCACATGGGAACCTTACCCAGGCCCTGCAGTGGAGCAGGGGGGCATTGAGAGGCACTGGGGTGGGGTTAATCCCCATTCACCCCGTCCTTCACTCAGCCCGGCCGGGCACAATAAGCCCCGCCCGCCTCCCCCTGCGTCTCCACGGCGACCTCTGACCCCACGTTTACGGCTGCTGTCCCTGGCCCCTTTATGCCTCCATCCTGTTATTATCTGCAATATTTACTCCTTTTGATTTCCCTGCTGGCCATTGTCGTCGCCCACACAGCACTCCTGACTGACTGGAAGACTCAAGTGCTCTTCGTCCTACTCCAGCATCACCCCCGAAACCTTAAAACCCTCAGCAAACACTACCTGAAGTGGAAACGAGTCAGCTTACCACCACTTATTTATGGCTTTTTGATTTAGGCCACAAGGAGCTGCACAGAAGAGCAGCAGCCGCTGAATGGATGGAGTCAAAGAAGTGCTGTTTCAGGGGCACCTTGTGGTTAGAAGCGTTACATGAAACCAAGTATCCCTGGTTTGAATCCAGCTGTGGACCTCTGTCCATATTATACCCCTGTCTAAACCTTTGCTTTCTGTGTATATCCTCATGAAAAACTATCTAATAAAAGCTAAAAAGCTCAAAAATGTTTTGTTGAGTAGAGTAAGCAAAAAAATCCAGAGTACAGGCATAGGTACATTTTGATATCTGGTAAACAAACAAAATAACTATTTCAACATAATGTTGCTTTAAGTTTTTTAAAATATTTATATGGGCCCCCTAGTGGCAAGGAGGCCCTGGGCATGTGTCTGGATCCTGCCCAGACAATAACGTGAATTTGAAAAAAAAGATATTTAGCATTGAAACCTTTAGGAAAAATGGGCAATACATACAACATGAAAACATTAAATAATACATTAATAAATACTACAACTGCAACTGATAAAACAATAATGGTATCATTTCAATTTTCACCAACACATCCACAAACATTTTTCTTTGTATGTCACCACAACAGACTTTTTGACTTCCACAGCATGAGAACAGGCGCCGGTGTTACTGATAACATTAATGAATCATGGCTCTGTTCCCAGTGAGTTTTGTAAATATTTTATTTCATATATCTTTTTCTTACTTACTCTTGCATCTTGTTATTTTTCTTTATTTATATTTTCTTATAGTCTCTCTATGCCATGACATTTCTATTCTAGAATAGATATGTTACATGTTTAAAAAAAATAAAAGAGACGAAGGCTCTTTCCCTCAGTGCTGTTTATCTCTGACATGATGTATGACTCAAGGTGGCCATCTGCTGACTTTTGGACTGCAGTGCACTATTTTCCCCTGCACACATATCACACCAAGCTGTATTACCAGTGAAGGAATTTAACTAGTCTAGTCACTGTAGCCTACTTAGAGGAATAGTTCACTCTAGAACGAAATTCAGTCATTATCGACTCACCCTCATGCTGATGAGAAGTCAGGTGTAGTTTCTTATTCCCCAAAGTGCAGCTGGAGACCTGTGGGCACGACAGGTGTCTTCTCATCAGCATGAGGGTGAGTCGATAATGACTGAATTTCGTTCTAGAGTGAACTACTCCTTTAAGTACAATTTTGAGTTACTTGTACTTGAGTATTTCCATTTTCTGCTACTTTAAACTTCCTGTCCAGTACATTTTGAAGCAAATGTTGTACTTTTTAATCATTTTATTATTTTTTGATAACTTTATTTACTTTGCAGATTTCATGCTGCATCAGAGCCAAAGCAGCACATTTTCAGATTAATGGACACACAAAGGCTTTCGGATATGGCAGAGAACTTCCTTTCTGTGACAAAAGGAAAGAGGAAAGCATCAACTCTTTCATCAGTAAGACGTTGCTGCAAACCCAAGGCTCTGACTTCCATATTTGATGTCATAATCAATCTGGGGCAAAGAAATATTTCACTCCATGGCACTTGAAAAGGTGACATAGAAGAGGGGAGCTTCCTCTTGTGGAAATCCGAATGTGATGCTCCCTCAAACAACATTTGCACATTTGCACCTCAACGCATCACGAGGTTCTGGGAGGCGAGCTAACCGTCCTCCTGCTGCCAACACTGGGTGAAACAGAGTAAGAGACGCCGCTGGGTTTCTCCGGAGTAAATGTCTATCTAATATCCAACCTAAAACTTACTTCACCTCGGTGGAGAAAGAAGCCTTTCATTCAGTAAAGGTGCTTTTTTTTGCGTTTTGTTGTAGATATACCTGCACATCATCCCACACCTTAATAGAGAAACGTGATTTGTATAAAAATCAAAGATTTCAGGATAAAACTTCATTATAAAAATTGAATTTAATGAGTCATTTAAAAATCGACAAATATAATACTAAAAAGTCAGTAACAGTAAAAGTCCTCAGGTTGACTCCTCTTCTTGTCATCGCACATGAGTGGACAAAGCAAACCAGCCTTCTCGCTCTCTCTGTTTCTCCATGGTGGGAACAGATGGTGGGAACAGAAAAAGTGTGGAAGAGTTTTAGATTCAAATGGGAAAAAGGTATTGAAACCTGAGTACTTCCATGTACTGTAGCAGGGTCGAACTTTGGCCTACATTCACCTGTAATTCAATAGGGTTTACAGTGCAGGAACACAAAAGGATAAACATTCCTGTATATCAGGGTGAAAAATCCTCAGGTCATTACGAACAATATTTACATTTGTTGTTACATGGCGACCTCTAGTGGCTATAGTAGGAATTACAGCATTACAGGCCACCTCTCATAAACAAAAACAAAGCCTAAAAAACATTTCTTTCCCACTTTTGCCAGTCCATGCCTGTTCGTGAATGTGCGTAGCCTACCTGTGTTTTTCCATCCCTTGTTTCTCCTCCACCAGCATATCTGAAATATATGGATAATGCATAATGTGTAAAATAGTATTTACTGTCCTTACTGTTAATTATGGGGGAATTTAGGGTGATGACTGTACTCACCGTCTCTCACCACCACCACCAGTCTGTGACAGGAGCTCCCGTTCAGGCAGCAGCATGGACTCCTCTGGACTTCCACCTCCACCTGAGAATAACATGATATGAGTTTTTTTATTTACAGGACTTCACACAGATGAATAGAGAGGCGTCAGGTGGAGCTACCATACCTGCTGACTGTGGGCTGAAGGCAGAAGGCGGGATGGGGGAATGAGAGGGAGAAACTTTGGTTGAAACGCTTTGCTTCTGTTGTTCAATGAGCTCGAGCAGTCGACCTCTCGCTGCTGCACTCTGCCTGTTGAGCTCCAGGAGACGCTGTTCCACGCTGCTCACAGGGAGGATGTTCGGGGATGTTACCTGAGCAAGAAGATGAACGAAGAAAAATGAATCCTGTGAGAATTCAGATCACAACTTTTTCCACGTATGCAGTATCGCCACAAAAGACCTGTAAACACACTTAAATGTGGAAAACAAAAAAAATTGAAAAAGTTACTCTTTAATCTCACCTGATTAGTTGGTTCCCCTTCAGCAGCCTGGACCTGCTCACTCCTTCTCCCTGTGCTGCTGGACACTGACGCCCTCCTCTCTCCAACACTTTGGGGTGTGACTCTTCCTGTGCTGCCGGAGCTCGACCTCCTCTGCCCGGTGCTGCTGTTAGGCAATCCTCCGACCCCTGACCCCACGCACCTAGCCTGGCTAAGCTGCGCCTTGATCAGGTCGTTCTGTCTACTCAGCTGGGCGATCTCAGCCAGAATGGCCTCTGGAGAGAGCCGTGAGCCGAGAGGGTCAGAGGTCAGCGATAATGAGGAAGTGGAGGGCAGACTGATGAGAGGAAGGCTGGTGAGGCTGGAGGCTGAGCTGTGGGCCTGGATATCCTCATCGGAATATGGGATATCCCCCGAGGGGAGCTTGTGGTGCGGTGGTATAGGATGAGTCACTGAAGAAGAGGGGGGAGAGCAGCTGACTGAGTGAAATGGAATGAGGGCATATGGATTAAATCAAAGATAAAAACAACCAGGCTGTTACCAGGAATTTGTTGCCAGTTGTCTCTCTGTCGAGGTGGGGAGAGCAACACAGCAGGCGATACAGACGGTCTTCGTTGCTCAGGATCTCGCTCAGGAACAGGTGCAGACTGAAACACTGTTTGCGTACATGTAAAATCAAATTACTACTTACTAATTACTATTTACTACACAAATATCCATACAGAAACACACACATGCACACACACACTGTACCAACCAGCAGCTTTGTCATCAGCATTTTGGTGTGAGTCCTCGTGTGCCTCCAGTAGTCCAAGTCCTCCCATCACCAGCACCACTGTGTCTAACTTCTGCTCCATCTCTGCTGTCTGCTGCTGCAACCCGCCCTAAGAACCAAAGAGAAAGAAACAGGATTTATCAGTACAATTGGAATCTGGGTAATAAACTAGTGACGGACCATGTGGTAAGCTCCGTCTCACCTGCAGGGCAGCGGCCTCTTCTCTCAGAGTCATCGTCTCAGCAGTGAGAGCATCAATCAGCCCACGCTGCTCTCTCAACTCCTCCTCCAGCCTTCTCCTCTCCTGAGCCTCTTTGTGAGCTTCCTCTTCCCTCTATGTACAGTGAAGTTAATGAATGGCATGAAATTTAAGATCTTATAGTTAAGTGTCAAACATCGAGACATCATATGAGACATATCTCACACAAAAAGTCCTGTTTATTCAAAGAGCCCTTTAACTTTAACTACAGCTTTAGTCTTAAAAAACTTCATACTAAAATGATTTGACAATGACTAAAATCTTCAGAACCTTGATGAGGTCAACAAAAGTTCATATTATAACCTTTAGAGTCGCTCCTGAGAACAAAGCCAACCACTATACGAGTGTGTATCTAATCAATTACTGTACCTGTTTGAGCAGGTGCACTAAGCGTCCAAGAGTAGAGACCAAAGCAACAGAGAATCCAGTGAGGCCTTGTTTGTTGTTCTGTTTTCGACTCTGTGCTGAGGCTGGTTCAGTGTCAGGACTCAGAGTATCCAAGTTTGCCTCCACCTGACCCAACATGGCCTGCAGCAGGCCCAGACTGGACTGGTCCCCACTGAGAGATGCAACAGAGGAGCCATTCAGCTCGAAACTCTGGGAAACACACTTCCTGGTCCTGCTGGTGTGACTACTGAGCCTACCTGAAAAACACATACCACACATTTCTTTTTTTTAATTTTATTATTTAGCAGCTCATATGATGACATTTACACAAGATGTGACACACTATGAAGAACAGATACCTCCCTGATATTACCTGACTGGTTGATAGGCAGCTCAGGGTTCAGGACCTGAGACACCAGGACTGATGGTTCTTCCTTGCCTTCCACTGACTGGCTTTGTCTGGACTGAACACGCTGGACAGCCATTGTGGCGTTGAGAGCTGAAACAAGATGGAGTTTGTATGTGGAAAAAGATTTCACACCTGATTAAAAAGTATAATTTTGCTTTTAATGACTGCATGAAACAAATATTTGTTGAACTTCTTTGAGGGAGCTCATTTTTTCATCCTACCCGTTTGGTCCGGTGCTCTGCCTGATGTGCAGGGGGTTACAGGAACATTATCTCCATCTGCCTGGTCAGAGTTGTGACGAGACACTTTCTGTTTCTGTATTGCTCTACCCCGTGACTTTGCCTTAATTTTTCGTAGATTGGCCCTACAAAGAAAGGTATCGCAAGCAATGTAGTGGTAATGTAGCAATCAGTAAATGTTTCACATGTTAGAACAAAAAGCAAAAATTAGTTTCTTATCTCAGAATTAGGTGGCATTTACTGTATGTTTAACAGGCATCATTACCTTTGGATTACATAATAGTCTGAACTGCCACTAGGACAGGTATCTTCATCAGTGTAGTCTTCCTCTGAAGGTTCTACTTCATTGAGAGCCTGAAAATAACCATATTACATATATAAATGCATAAATACAAACTGAAATCTTTAATTGAAAAAGGGAAAACCAGAAAGTAAGAAGACACATCAACTGTTCAATATTATAAAGAAACAAATGAGACATAAATGCCTGATGTTATCTTGACAGACAGACCTGTTGGTCCATCATTGACTGGCTGAGCAGCGACAGCTGAGTAGGAGGATCTGGTCTCTGGAGCACAGGCAGCCCTGAGACAGAGTCACAGTTTGGAGCCATTGTCACACTGGGGTGCCCTGTGGAAATACACAAACATACTGTATGCAACCCAAACATCTCAGGAATAATAGAGAGAATCTAGTTTAATAGTTAACATTTAATCTTCTGAGAATATCTTGAGTCAATTTCGCCTACAAGCAGGGAATGGGGGAATCACCTAATTTCCTACAAGTTTACACACTTAGTATTGAATGTATGTAAATATAAGTATGACAGAGTTAATGCAAAGCTTTCTACCTGTCTGCCTACGTGGAGCATCTCCAAACAAGTCTTTGACCACAGCCATTGCTCTGTCAGAGCGATTCAGGACATCCTGCAGCAGCAGCTGGTCAGAGAACACCTGCAGCAGTAAAACACATCAAACCATCATCATCACCAGCAGAGAAAGGGGAAGTGCTTCAGTATCATTTACACCTTAAAATACTTTGTTTCTGCAAAACAATATTTCTTCTAAAACAATAAACAGAGTACGCAAGGAAGACACTAAAAGTAACAGAAAAATTGTCACACACACACACACCTCCCTGATGATGCTGAGGCTGGCCTGGTCTAGCGGCGCAGGGCTCCCAGGGTGTCTTAAACGGCGCTGGAGGGCTTTCTCTCTCAGCTCCCACTGAGCCGCAGCCTTGTTGTGGGACTTGTGCATCTCATGGCGATGGCTCTGAAGCAGAAATACAATTAGACAAGCAAATGTGGCGTGAAAATAACAGTTTTAATTGTTTAAGTACTATCAACTCACTAAAATGAAGATCAAGCGCTATCAGAATGTATAGTATGGGATGCAACAGTAGCATACAACTAGTAAGCTTACCAGCTCTGCAGGTGTCAGCTTGTGCACAGACAGGTCATTGACAGTGCTCTGAAACCAACAAGAGAGGGCTGTCATTACTTAGCTGCTGCAAAATGTACAGACAATGTTTTATTTCAGTAAATAAAAGCTACCTAACATATAACTAATGTTCAAGGGGGAAATGTGCGGACTTCCATTTGTCTCAACTGCAGCAATACTGTGGCCAACTTCCTCAAACAGTCACCATTGGCTTAAGAATTTAACCCCAAAAAGTACATAACAAAGCCATTGTAAATGAGTAGTCTTCATACTCTTTCAGCAGGTGAACAGCTGTTAGTACTCACCACCCACTCTCTTCTGGGAGCTGCTGCCTTCTTGGGGCGAACAGGCCGTTTTGCTTTGGTGTGTTGTTGTGGACGCCCCACTCTCACAAACGACATCTGTCCACAAACAGTATGAAAAGATTAGCTTTGTTAGAAAGACCGTTGTTTTAAGTGTAGTTGGCACATGTACACTCTTAGCGTTAGCTTGTTACACCAGAGTATGTGAGTAAACTAGCTTAACGGACAGTTAACCTAGCAGTTTACCAACCAGTAACGTTAGCTATTTGTTGCTAGTCATATAATGTAATAACTTACGTTTTAGGTGACTGAGCCACGTTTAGTTGGACATAAAGAGCAGCTCAGGTTGCGTATAACTCTGCCACCACGGTGTAATGGTTGCCGAAGTTGAAGAGTATGAAAAACCTCCTCAGTTTGTTGTGTCACACTTTTTCAACCGTTGCGCGCCACTTCCTGTGCTGTTGCCACGGACACCGCTTCACGGTAGGGCATGACGGGAAATGAAGTACAAGACGAGCAAGGGGGATCAGCCGTGGAAAAATACATATAAAACACATAATTATCATAAAATATTAGCATAATAATGCAGACAAAAAATATAAATATTCCTTATTTAGCTAAATCGTGGGTTTAAGTGTTCAAAATGTTACTTAAAAGTACAGAACATCAAAAGTAAAAGCCATTATGGAGCTGAATTATATCATCATATTACACATTACTATGTAAGAAGCTTTTTACAGATGCACGTATGCACATATAGGCAAGTGGATATACTAATTTTAATTTAACCTATAGCGATGCAAATAATTTTATTACCTTTATAGAAAGACTCAAAATGTAAATATGTAATTAAAGTACAGAAACCAAAACGAAGTATTACCTCCCAAATGGGGTGAAGTGGAATTATTAAAGTAGCATAGATGAAAACACTCAAGTAAAGTTTAGTAACTTTAACTAAACTAGTTTATTTGGGGGTGTTGACAGACGTTTCAAAGGAGCAATTATCTGCCAGCTCCACTAGATGGCATCGTCACCATGTAAAACAGGCGGATCTTGCAGGCGCAGAGGCAGACTGCCAAAACTGTTATTGTGCTTTTCACAATAAGACATCTGGCTGTTACTCAGATTTAGCACAGAGCTCCGTCTGAATCAGTTTAATACGAGTTTGGGGCAATTGCACCCAAGCAAATCTCTCATACTGTTATACAGAAGGATGGGAGAAGCTGTGTCAAGTCAGCAGCAATATGTCACCGGACATAAACCTACCTGCTTTCACAATAAAAGCATGGTGAATACTTCATTAGTTGTTGACAAAAGTAAACATGAGGCAAATGAAAACGTGAGGTTTAATTTACAAATATATGTATATAATAATAATTATTAATGTTGCTTTATTTGTATGTCTTTTTATACATATACATACGTATGTGTATAGATAACCTTTTTTTTCTTTTTCTTTCTCACTTTTCCCATTTTGTGTTTCTCTCACCATTAGCTATACATGGACCAAATAAGAGCCCTTTTATCAGGTAAATGATGAATGTCATATTATAAATGGATAAACAAGGATACTGTGCGTGTATAGGTTTGAAGGATCAATTTCAAAAGTTGTTAAAGTTGAAACCTGCATATTGTAGGCCGTGTTAGGTTTTATCTCTAAAAGTTTCAACCGGAAGTTGCATTTTACTCTTTGCGACTTCACACTGGCAGTTTAGACTTTTCTTAACTCTATTAAGGGGGATGTGTGTTTGCATCTGACTAACTAACACGCCCCGCTCTCACTCTGACTCGAGGCAGGACAGGCTCTGGCCGCTTTAGTTCAATTGGGCTAAATCTGACCTGGACTTGTCTGGCTGACTTCTTGATGCCCGACAATGCGCACCAAGCCAGTGAAGTTTGTAAAGTTATCCTTGCGCACGGGGCTGGTGGCGAGGGGTCTCGGGAGTGACATGGATCAGGCTACAAGTGTTGGTTTCTGTGCGTCCGAGAGTCAGAAGGAGACATGAGCAGCCTCTCTGCGGTGGAGATCATTTAGTCCTGGTTTTAGCAACTGGAGTATCAGTGAAGCTGAAGGTTGTATCATTTCTGTGACAATTTCACTTTCAACAGCATTTTGTTTTTGTTGTACAACTCTTGGATAATCACCCACGCCGCGGAGACACTTTTGGAGATCTGAATTACGCACGGGATTCCTCTAACAAATGACAGCTCCTCAGTGGTTTGTTGCCTCCTCACTTCACCCCCTCAGGTCCCCGCACCGCACCGACACACCGCATCACTCCCCTCACCAGGTGAGGTAGACGCGGGGAGTGAAAGCCCCTCTGTCTGTTTCAGTGCGCCGGCGTGCGGCCGCGGGCCACCTGGCCGAGGATGTGGGGAGGAGGCTTCCCGATGTATGTCACCGTGATTTTGACTCTTCTCCTGGTCATCATCGACGTGAAAGCCAGCGGGGAGTATTGCCACGGCTGGCAGGACTCCCAGGGCGCGTGGAAAGAAGGTTTCCAGTGTCCGGAGAAGATCGACGGCGTGGATGCGATCATCTGCTGCGGGAAATGCGAGCTGCGCTACTGCTGCTCCAGCACGGACGCACGGCTGGATCAGGGGAGCTGCGATAATGACCGGCAGGCTCCGCAGCCCGGGACAGAGAGCAAGGAGAACAAGGACAATGGTGCAGGTATAAACCCCACAACTTCTACTGTTTTTACAACTTTTGCCACAAATATTGTGTTGGGCATCATTAAAAGTAGATAATACACAGTGTGAGACACACACGAGAATGATGCATAACATACAAGTTTTAAGATGAGTGATGCTGGTGGACTGGATGTTGCTGGGAGGTAGTTTTGGGTGGGAACTGTCACAATAAAAGCCTGTAATCCCCCCTAAATCTTTACTGTGTGTGTCAGAGAAAGACTGAAAAATATATCAAAGACTTAAAGCTGACCTGTTGCTCTGCCAAACTTCTGTTCTTAAGGTTTTGTCCCAAAAGAAAGTGGTTTACAAATAAATTTAAACGCTCAGTGTGTTGACGCCATGCCCGGGGCGCATGCACAGGATGTCTTAAATGTGATAGTAAATTGCAGGCCTGCTACAAGGCTCGGTTTCCTCTCATAAACCCAACAGTATCTCCCTGTTAAAGAGGTTCATCTGCCGCCTGCCCCGGTTTGGCAACGACAGCTGCGCAGGAGACAGGCAGCAGACTCCTCCAAAAAAACAGTTAACTGCGCGCACAAATGGCAAACTGTGCCGTGCTGCACTTATAAATAGCCGTGTTTGTTCTGGCCTGTAACAGTGCAAAGAGGGGGGGTGGGGGGGCTGGGCTCAGATCACGCTGTCCCCACGGGGATCAAGTTTGGACTTGACCGGATCTTGGACAGTGGCTGCACCAAAAGGCGCTGACAGCTCTGCTCATAAAAAAAAAAAAAAAAAAAAAAAAAACCCCACACAAATCGCGTTATGTATCATTTCCTAGAGTCCCTTTCCTCCTCCAGGGCAGTCCCTCTGGTGTCTTTGGGCTGTCAGGGGATTCACAGCATTTAAAGAGAAGCATCATTTACAAAAACTTAGGGTTAAAAAAGAAGCCATATTTGTCACTTTAATACAGTCCTCCTCCAGCCTGGCTCCCCATCCATCCTCGCTGACATTCCCATAAATAAATCCACCATATAGCCCCTTGAAGCTGCATCATATCTTGGATAAAAGATCAACAAGTTGATAACAGCACTCCAGCAAAATAGAGCAAATGCTGGACATCAGAGAAAAGGGCAACACAGGCTTACTTCATGCTTCCCTGGAGGATTTCATGCCCTCTTTAGGACCTCCAGCTACAGCATAATCTGTCATTTGCTAAGACTATCATGCCTTATCACCGCAGGAAGTGGTATATACATTTCACTCAGTGGCCTCCAGCCAACATAACTTAAAGAAAAGCAGCTTTTCTGTCTGTTTTTCATACAAGGGCCCAGCTCAGTTTGTGCATTTCATTCATTTCTCATATGCTTGCAGCCTATTAATCATCCAGGGGAAAGATACAGGCTGCGATGTCAATGGATAACAGGCAGGAAATTATTAATGTGCTCAACATGAAGGAACATATGGTATTTAGGAACAGGAGAACGCCCCGTGGGATAAGAGCTGGAGACGAGGGGAGAGTCCAGCCAGCGCAGCCACAAAGACTGTGCCCAAAACAAGAGCTTAAGAGAGAGGGAGAGGAGAGGAGGAGGGGGTGGTGGTGTTACTGCGGCATGGCTGCCACAGCTCAACTGCTGCAACAGGTGTGGAGGAGTGACAGCAGCCGGGGAACAATAGGAGGGTTCAGGCGGCATGTGCACAGGATGAGAAAATCACACGAAGCAAGAAATAAAGAAATAAAGCTCCTTTTTTAAAATGTAGTAGACAGTTAAGTCTAGTTTTTAAAAGATTTGATTCAGACTTTTGACACTATTGCATTCATTTAAGTTTATTTAAGTACCCCTAAGTCATACTTGAGTAAAAGTAAAGATATTTTGTTAAGATAATACTAGAACGAATAGTACTTGTGTAAAAATCTCAAAGTACCTCGCATTAAATGTCCTTAAGTATCAAAAGTGCATGTGAAAGTAAGTTATACAATATTTCCATGCAGTGATGGAATGCAACTAAGTACACTGATTCAAATACTGTACTTGAGTACAATACTGAGGTACTTGTACTGTACTTGAGTATTTCCATTTCCTGGTACTTTACACCTCTACTCCACAACATTTTGGAGGCAAATATTGTACTTTTCACTCCACTACATTTGTTTGATAACTTACAAGTTACTTTGCAGATTACAGGCTGCATCAGAGCCAAAGTATGAGTCTTGGATCCAATAAGCCAGGACAGTATGAGATAATTAAAGCTAAAGTACACAGTATATACTGTACATACATGTAAATATATGTATAAATTACTTTTACTTGTACTTTTGATACTAAATTACTTTTAGACTAGACTTTTACTCAAGTACCATTTGTATGGATGACTTTCACTTTTACCAAAATAATATTTTAACATGATATCTTTACTTTTACTTAATTATGTATTTAGGGTATACTTTATACAAGACTGTTTACATGTATGTCCATGTTTAATGTGTACTCTGGGTCTTTCCGATCATCGGAATCAGTGTTTTTCTTTTATCTGAAAATGTAGTGGAGTGGAATTATAAAGTAGCAGAAAATTAATTAGTAAAGTACAAGTACTTGCGTAAATGTTTTATTAGTTACATTCCATCACTGCTAGTTACATATGTAGATTTTACATTATAAAACATAAAAAAAAAACTATAAGCTATAAGTGCAATAGATTGTTAATGTCACACCAGTAGTTCCCAACTTTTGTGGCTCGTAGCCTCTTACAGAAAATCAGTGATCCTTACTCTGATGTCACGATTCAGATGTCTGCGAGAGATGATCCCATTTACATAACTGAAACCCAAAGAGGTCAACTTTTATCTCAACGACTATTCAATGTAATTCCATGAAATTTAGCACATTACACATTCATCTTGCTCACAAGATAGGTTGTAGTAACTTTATTTACACCTTATGTAGTGTCATCATAAAGTCAAACTTTTAGTTTGTCCATTGGCTTATGACCAAACACCCTCAAATCTCTAACCCCTCCCCTTATTATTATACATACATATAATACATTTGCATTAAAAATAAAAATCTAGCCAATTTATGGCCAGATCTAAGCCTGCAGCTTGGTCGAGAGCACTGATTGGAGAATTAACCCATTACACATGTTTGATGGTGGGGACGACCGTAGCAATCAGGGGAAGCCCACACAAGCACGAGGAGAACACAAGATCCCAAACTGGGGTTTGAACACAGGACCTTCTTGCTGTGAGGCAACAGTGCTAACCACTGCAGCACCATGCTACCAGTAACTAGAGAAAAGATGAATATCAGCCCGAATAATCTGTCTTTCTCTAATATACGCTTTAAAAATCATGATCATAATCATAATCAATCACAATGTTCATTTGTGAAGATTATATTTCTGAAAAAAACATTTAAGTTTCATGAAAAATTGTTACCATTGTAACAAAATTGTTGCTTCAGAGTTTATTTTCTGCAAAAATCCACAATCCAGTTGAAAAATCCCGTTGGCTTTTTGTCGAGGCACCCAGGGTGATGCTAACTTTCGGGTTGGCCTGCACTCTATAGGCTACATGTCAGCATGCTGAGGTTAAATTTGAAGTCAAAGCAGCATTTGACCTGAGTTCAGCCTCACAGAGCTGCTGGCTGGGCTGTAGACTCTTAGTTTTGTTCTGTCCTGCCCCGTTCACGACCTCTCAGGCTTGTCTCATGTCTTCTGGGAGGGGGCCCGACCCCTAGATTGAGAACCATCAGACAAATCTACCCGACAGTATATAAAGTAGTTACTGTAATTAGTATCAACGTATTATTTACTTATGTACTTTTACTTAAGTAGGACTTAACTGAAGTATTCTCTGATTACTCTCATGGTTTTTGTACTTCAGTGAATGGTCTGAGTGTTTTCTTCCACCTTCGATTTGCTGAACTTTCAGTGGTGTTTTTTCCCCTCCATGAGTGATTTACAGTTGAGTGTTTTGGAGGGGAGCTCTGCAGTGAAAGTAGGGATGAAGTAACACAAGACGAAAGTTTTTGCAGTTACTAATCCTCATCATCCATGCAAAAAGGAAGGGAGTGGGAGCAGTGTGTGTTGTTGAGGTGGAGGCCATATAAGTGCAGGAAAAGAGGGCAGTCAGAGGCTCCCTGGGACATTTCTGCGCTTGTAACTTATATATGTGTTGCCATAACAGAGTTCCCGTTAAAACCTGTTTACAGGAAGGAGGTACGTTAGCCTCTGAAGCTGACACCGCTTCTTGTCAAAGGGAAGCGGGTCAAGGTCCGGGTCTGTTTCATGTCACCGTGTCTTGGCCTCCTCTGTCTTCTGTCACCTGGATTTAACCACCTCACCCAACGAATGTCCTCCGGCTCTGAACATGTTTCACGCGGTAATCCTTTTTAATACCACGCTTGCTTTTGATGAGCATTTTGAAATGTTTCTCAAGGCCGTATGGATGTATTTCAAAGAGACAAAAGGAAACTGGAGCCAGTTGCCACCTCTCTCCCTCTCTTTTTCTCTTTGGCATACAGTTACACCTCATAACACATGGGCACATTCAAAGCGGAAAATAACTACACCCTGTGGGAACAATAAAACACAACTAATCACTTATAATGTAACATGGCCGTTATTGTGTTGGTAAGGTGTTTGTGTGAGCGGGCATGGGAATGAACAAGTCGAGGGAAACACCTCAGAGGTGACCTCACCTCGCCCGTCGCCCCGTCTCTGCCAAAGAACTTCACTCTGTGCCCCTCGTTATTAAGCCGAATAAAAAAAAAAACGTTATTGTTGATCGGCTTCAACGTTGCTGTTGGAGCTTCTCCTGCTCACTGGACCTGAGATCCTCGAGTATAAAAATGTCCATTCCTTTAATAACACCTCTGCTGTTTGACCCAGCGAACGACGCGCTGATTGGTGGGATTGTCGGAGTTGCGCAAGCGCTTTCTTTTTCCGAGGCCTGATTTGCTGTTTTGAACAAAAAGAAAGAAAAGGTCAGCGAGAAGGAATTGGCTTTCTCCTTTGATTTAAAGGGCTGAATAACCTCCCATTCAGCTACATTAAATCAGTCAACTTTAATACCCTTCTTTAAGCAGGAGCCAAGTACTGTAGTTCAACTTGAGTAACTTATTCTCAAAGGCTTGGTCATAAATAGCTGAAGAAAAAAAAAAATGGAGGGTCACAAATATCTGCTGGCAGCCGGTCTTAAGAATGTCACACACACACACACACACACACACACACACAAACACAAACACACACACACACACACACACACACACACACACACACACACAGGTCTGCAGGGTCGAGGCTGGGGACACAGCAGGGCGCTGAGGATTAAAACAGATCAAAACAAAGTTAATAACTGCTAATGAGAGCCTGGGACTCCCTGGGGACCCGATCCCGGTGCACCTCTCATTCTTCTACTCAGGTCCAAACACTCCTCTCTGCTCACTCTTTTGTTTCACTGTCTCACCCAATCTCCACTCACATGCAGGCAGAGAAGCAGGAGTGTGAGTGTGTGTGTGTGAGGCGGCATTGCTTTTTGAAGTTTAAAGGTGCACTATGTAGTTTCGGGGGAAGAAATTTTAATCAGGAGAGAAAGATCTTCATTGACATGTATTGATTTTTTTTTATGCCTAAACAGACTACAACTTTGTTTTCATGCATGAATAAACTGAATAAACAAATTTACCTTAAAGGACAACACAATTTCACACTGTTTTACTTTGTTTATATGTGGCGGACCCTGCCACCTTTCTAGCTTCAAAAAGTGTTCTGGGCACCTTATTTTCCTCTGAGAACAGCTTGTTTATTCAGTCACGGAAAAAATAAATATTTCCAAGTTTGTTTCGTCATTAATATTGTAAATATTAAAATTCTTCTCCAAAACTACATAGCTCACCTTTAATGTTCAACTTAGAAGTCTGTATTGCAGGTTTGGTATCTGTAACATGAATGTGTCTTTGTCGTCTCTCTGCAGTGCCCATCTATGTGCCCTTCCTGATCGTGGGCTCTGTGTTCGTAGCCTTCATCCTGGTGGGCTCTGTGGTGGCCGTGTGCTGCTGCCGCTGCCTCCGGCCCAAGCAGGAACTCTCATCAGGAGGTGCGTCAGGAGGCGGAGCCGGCAGTGGTCGCCTCTTGGAAACCATCCCCATGATGGCCAGTGCGGGGACCTCCAGAGGTTCATCGTCCCGCCAGTCCAGCACGGCCACCTCGTCCAGCTCCTCCGCCCCGCCAGCTGCGCCCCGCCCCATTCCCCCTCCCCTCATGCGGGCTCAGGCCTCCTGCTGCCTTCCCCCTGATGCCAGCGTCTTCGTCAACATGCCCACTAACTTCTCCGTGCTCAACTGCCAGCAGGCCACACAGATAATGCCTCACCAGGGACAGTTCCTGCACCCGCAGTACATCGGCTACGCCCACCCTACCCAAGCCTTCCTGGACCCCACTCAGGGAGGATACAGACCCCTCCAGTCTCCTTGCCCTCCTCCCACTGGTGGGTCCAGTATCACCAGTGACCAGAAATACCCCCCAGTGACTGTGTGAGGAACCTGCAGACCACTCTGCCACTTTGTTGTGAAGTTTAACCTGTGAGGGCTGCGCCAGAGACCTTTTAGGGGGGACGCTGCCGGAGTGGAAACAAAAAATCAGACTCACATGAAGGACTCATGGAGCCGTGGAGGCAGCAGGGCCTGTCTGCTATTGTGTGTGGTGTGTGTGTGTGTGTCTGTTTAGCGTGTCGTATGATCTCTTGGCAGGTTTGAATGAGCTAAGCTCAGCCAATGATTGATGCATAAACAAGTTTCTGTCTTGATGCATTTTGGAGGGTTAAACAGCCCAGATGGATGATAAAGCACGGCTCAAATAAAGACTGTGCATGTGTCCGTGTTTGCATGAGCGTGTGTGAGAGAGTGAGAAAAAGATTTGTTGGCTTATATGTGCTTGAATGAGTGATGACTGGATGATTTATAGCAGTGAACTGTATGAAAAATTGATATTCAAGCAAAAAAAAAAAGAACCTATGACCACATGCTGTGTTTGTGCCATGTGCACGTCTGCACTTGTGAACGGTTGTGAATGGTTTATACAATACTGTATATGACTGCATGTGTTGAAAGTGTGAGGAGAGAGCATGTGAAGAGACGTTCGTACTGTACGTGTGTGAGCTGGTGTGAAGTGCGGAGGGATGTTGTCGTATGAGTAACTGTGAGTGAGCTGCATGTAATGGGAAATGCAGGTGGCGTGATGTGAAAGGCAGTCACCATCTCCCCGGAGAGCATTTAAAGTCTAATGAAGTGAACACAGGACACAGACTGTGACGCACCACCCTCCTCCAGCCACCCAAAAAGAAAAAACACAAAAAATCCCCAACTTCCCTGAGTGGAAACACACACCGACCCTCGAAAAATTAAAATATTCACGCAAGACTTGCAGTTAATGTTAAAGTTAAAGTGTAAGTGTGTGACAGAGACACAGAGAGAGGCAGCTCTCTGAAGATTATAGAGTTAATTATACAGCCAACTTCACTTCTCTCCTGTGAGAGGTGTGTGTGCATGTGTGTGTGTTTAACACTCCCACAGTTCAGTGCCTTAGCGGAGGGCACAGGCAGCTCCAGGGCAGCTTTGAGTCATTATTTTCCACTTAAGAAAGGCACAGAAATGGCGGTTACTGGTTTGTTAATCAGGGAAAAAAAAAAGTTAAATGTTGCTTTTTTTTTTCTCCTTCAGCCGTTCAGTGTGCTGTCGTGCAGCTGGGTCACTGGTAACTCAGTAACATGCAGCTTGAGGAATGTGCTGCTCCACTGAGCCCGATTGTACTGAAACCGGGATGTTTGTGTGCCTCAACTGTACTCCAATCATAATGTCTGTAAGATACAGTCGGCAGCTTGTGTGTGACAAAATTATCTGTAAAATGACGTATGAAAATTGGTCCAATTTGATGCTGGGAGTGACATTTTTCATATGAACTCTAAAGAAAATAAACATTTAAAAAGAAAGCGGTGTGTTGAGAGCTTATGTGTGCTGGAATCTTATCAGCTTCTACTGTCATACATGTTTAACAAGCAGTGATTTGTGCTTTAAGTCTGTAAGAAGTGGCGACCTGATGAATCCATAGACCATATTCACATGGCTGCCATTTTCCTCTGATGTCAGGCTCAGGTCGGTACTGCTGTGTTCCTGGTTCGGCTTGTATGAACGTAGGGAATCTGACTTATCATAATTTCACTGCTTACTGAAAAGGCAACAGATCTACAGATCAAATCTAGAGGGACAGTCAGGCTGCATTTCAAGACATAACAACATATTTGACAACCCCTCAGTCTCAGTTGAGGTTTTCAGGAGTTATTGTTGCGATGTGGACTCGTCTCGACTTGAGTCACTGTTTTGATGACTTTTGACATGAGACATTGTGACTCAAAAGACTTGTCTGTGTTCATTTTATGGTTTCTGATTAGTCTTTTTTTTTTCTGTCCGGCTGTCAGTATTTCACTGTTTAAAAGTGATGGGGAGGGAAAATGTTTTTGATTGAGAAAGAAGAAATAAAAAAGCTAAACAAACTAAATAATAATTATGATTTTTTCTTCAAAAACGACATAGTGCCCCTTTAAACAGGATACATGAATTGGCCAATGTTGTCATTATGAGTTTTTTTCTCTGTAGTACTTTTGGTTGGGAAAAGGCGACTTAACTAAAGACTCGACTTGACTTGACTTGCCCTGAAAAAATGACTGAACCGAGACTTAAACCGAATCACTTGAGTCATATGTCTGTTTTTGGTCTGTCTTTAGGTAAGTGATATTTACGTACACACACTTGGAAACTTGGGTCGACAAAAAAACAAATGTGTGCTGAATGGGTTTTTTCGCACACAGAGCTGTCTCAAACAGCTCTTAATCCCCTTCAAACACAAACACTCTCACGCTTAAACACTAATTACAGCCCATTTACAGACAGCTCTACCACCCACCGAGGACAAAACGAATACCTGTCACATCACCCGTCTTACGGAGAGGAAGGAGGAATAATACACCACAACAATGGACAGTTTGAATCTATATGTGGAGGTGTAGTTTTGGCAGGCTCCTCCAGAAACTCCAGCTACAGTGATGTGGAAAGCTGGGGAAGTCACCGGGGACGAGTTGAAAAGCATAAAAGGCTCTCTGGCTCCTGCTCGATGGATTCTCCATACTGTAGCAGCTGTAGTCGGTTTGGGCTGGGCCACATCCAGGAAGGTGGGTGGGAAAGGGATCTCCAGTTGGACTCAAGTGGAGGGGGGGGTATTATTCGGCTAATGGTGTGTTTAAACTGACTCCTGAGCTTCAAGAGGGAGCGTGGGAGAGGTTTGACAGTGGTGCTGTATGAAATCACACATATCACATGTACAAATCAAACTTTTTTGATCCCGTTTAAGCATAAAATGTAAACCAAATCCTACTTGTAATCAAGAGACGGAGACATTTAGTCAGGCCATGGATTGATTAGATTTAATGATTAGGACTCAGATGGACAACCCCCTTCTCTCAACCTTTCAGTCTTGCATTCCTGAACCAGAGTGTCTTCAACACAGAGCACGTAGACAATGGACTCTACATTCAGACAAATCCCAGAGCCAGAAAAACACTTTATGCAGGCGAGTGTCTCAATCGGGTCCCTTCTGTTTGGATGCCTATTAGCACTAGTTCAAGTAAAATATTCCCTCTATAAGACATGTCTCCACATATGAGTACAAAAACAGGCATTAATGGAAAGAGAAAAAAATATATAAACACATACACATTAAAGTCCACTTTATTAAAAAAAAAAAGAGAAAAGAAACAGTCCAGTAGTGAGTGGGAATCCAACAGAACTGAAGGAGGAAGCTCTAATGCCGGGACTGCTGCTTCTATGGGAGCTGACGATGCTAGGCAGGAGGCATCAGGGATCACAGGAGTGGTCAGAAACAAAGTGGAGGGGAGACATGGAGGCTGCAGAGATGATCAGAAGGAAGAAATAAGCAGGAGGAGGTCCCAGTAGCGTAGCAGGGCGGTGGTCCAGTTTGGCATGAGCGTTTTGCCTCAGTGGCTTCTCTGTGGTGTTTGGCAGTGAGGCGATGGGGCTGTAGCTGGGGACGAGAGCTCCGGCGGTCCTTGGTTTTTTAGCTTCCCTCCCTCCCGTTTTGAAGGAATTCACCGGCGCATGTGTGTGTGTGTGTGTTTATTTTGACGTCCCCTCCCCATCCTGCGCCGGCATGTGATGACAGATCTGCTAAAATCACCTCACGCGAGAGATGAGAGGGACCCGTGTAAGCGAACACACGCTGACACACACATGCACACAAACACAGGAGCGCCAATGCGTGCAGACATACATGCACAGGCAGATACAGACGCACTGGAATGCACGCACGCACACACACACGCACACACACACACATACACATAAACACACAGTGGCATGAAGCAAACCCAGTCTGTGGGGTATACAGATATGGTTAGCAGTCTCTGAGTTTGACTTGTCATGTCTGTGCGAGGATATGATTGCTCATGCTTGTGCAGCTCGTGTGAGTTTGAAGAATGTTTATTCCGTACAGTCGGCCTGGTACCCTTCTCTCAAGTCAGTCCTCCATTTGCGCCAGCGACGGCCTCCACGCCTGACCGTGACCCCTACCCCCGGCGAGGGGTCAGGTCATAGTTCCAAGTAAGGCCACAGCAGGGGTCGGTCACCCGGCGTGAGGGTGTCACGTGAGTCTGTCTCCGCTGTCGCCTTGACAACTGTTACTACGGTGAGCCGAATGCCTTGGTCAGGGGTGGGGCTAGAGGCTGGGGCGTTGGCGGGTGGTGTCGTAGGAGCGCACTACCTGGGATTGGGACACCACGCCGTGCTCCTCCTGAGAGAAGGCATAGCCGTCTGCAGAGAGAGGGAGAAGAACAATAACACTTCACTTACTTACTTTTACTTCTGCCACAAATCATTTCGCAAAGGTGGTATTCATTACAGGACTGTTCAGTTGGATTGCCTAACCACGTACAGGGGTTTCTATATCTGTCTGATCACCCACGTAAAAGTGCTCCAGGCCAAATATTGTTCAGGTACTGTGTTTTTTCTGGGTTAGAAACATTTAATAGTATTGCTGTCTCTCTATTTACTCGCTGTTTCCCATATAATAATGCCTTTTTTCAGGTTCACACTTCTAAGTGTCTTTAAAATGTTATAGCATGTGTGTTTGGAAAGGACACTCACGTGACACAGTCTGCTGCACCGAGTTTGAGCGTCCTACGCTCGAAGGTGTTTTCCTAAAGACTCTTGTCAGCAGATGGGCCCGTTCGTTTAGACTGCAGAGAAAGGAAAGAAACATCAGTTACTCCTCAGTTACTGCTAACTAAAGAGAGCATCTCAACTACTCACACTACTACACAACACTGGGTAGCTACTGGGAATGTTTTTTAATTAGTGTACATATTAATCAGCGGTTTTGTCACTTTTTTCTTTTCAGTTATGAGTATGGGCAGGTTTTTCTGCTCTTTGACACGTCAAAACATAATGTTGTAACTACCCACGTATTTAAGGCAGCAGTGTGATTAAAGACAGACCATTAACTTTCAGCTGTCCTTGAGCAAAAGACTGAAGGATATAAGCCTAAAGTACATTTCTCCTTCACGGATCGACATAGAAACACACAGATCAATGAGCTTACAAAGTGGATTTAAGACCAGAGCGTTAGTAGGAGGTGGTTTTGATACTGACTGTTTCTGACATCCAATTTAACCCAACAGAAAGTCATAAAGTGGCTGCAGGGTAACAGGACATCCACAGTAAACTACTCCCCTGCCCCCCAACTCCTCTTCTCTCCTCCTCTCCTCTGCTTTCCAAGAAGAAGACTGGACGCTCTGTTCTGAGACCACACGCCGTCACGGCTCCTCTCCTCCCGTGACCAAAAATAACTAAGCCCTCTCCAGATATTGCACACAAATGCATGCACACACACATACTTATGTCGTCCAGTACTTCTCCCCATCACTACAGCCATTAAAGTCATTAGGCAGAGGTGTTGAATGTAAATGGAAGGACAGTCGAATCACAGATTGCGTCAGAAAGTCACTTTTTGCCAATTTTATTTGAAAGAATACATTTATCTTCCAACGGAGCGTTAAATTCACACTAGAGGGGTTCCTCTCTTTCCCTTATGATGATCACCAGAGACGTTATGGACTAAAGCCAGCCGTCCCAAGGTTAAAATTTGGACCAGGCTGCTAGGACATTTTTTAATACTGTATGTGACTGTTGGGAACCTTCACTGGAGTTTTTGTCAAAATAGTGAGGGACTCTGATGTTTGCTCAAGAAGTCTTTGGCCAACAAAAATGATGTCTGTTAGATAGATGACAGTGCTGAGCGAATGATAAAAGACTAAATGGTGGCTGGACAAATAAATGAAAGGCTCATGCATCAGTACGACTCAAGTTGTCCTCTCTCTTTCTGTAATGTTTCTTTCTGGCTACCTTCTGATTGAAAAAGTTCCAAGGATGTGCCTCGTTTGAACTCTTCCCTTGAGATGCTCCTGTACGCTACCTTTCCAGCTCTTTCCCATGCCTACCCCAGGAACTACAAACACAGATGTGCTCGTTTCCATTTTGCTTCACTGCATCTTTGCCCACAGCTATTTTACTCCTCGTATACTAAATGGACAGGGCCCCAGGATCGAGTCCTGCTTTCCTGGGTTTAAAGCGGGGTCAGTCCAGGACGGGGCCCTGCTTAGGGGTCAGGAGTAGCAGCAGCAGTGTGGTGGCCCACCCTTCCCTCCCTGATCTGAAAACATACCTCCAGACTTTTCCAGCTCTTTTCAACGGCCAAACTGTTCTGAGAAAGCAGCCTGTGTTGGTGACTCACTCACATCTGACACTTTGTTACAGTGAGTCATAACTCTTTCTAATCCTTACTAGCAAATAATGGTGGAGAAAGTACTCTTCCTTTAGTAAAATTCAACTATAGCCCACCATGCAAAACACTTAAGTAAAAAAGTAAGAAGTATAATCGTCAAAAACACTTCAATGATCAAAAGTACAAGCACTCATCGTGCTGAAGTACCCATTCTGAATGTTAAATTCTTATACATTGTATTTTTGGTACTGTACTTGGGTAAATGTACTTCGTTAATTCTAAGTGCTGTATCGTCGGCAACTGGACATGTTTCAGTTTCCTGAATCCAGTAAAAAACAGTTGCCTACTATACAGCACTTTGCATTACCATGACCTGGATGACTGAGAACCTTCATCAACATCCTGTACTTTGTTAAATTCAACCACTGTTAACAAATAGTCAAAACGCTACAATCTTTCTTACGTATCTATTTCTACAACGTAGCCAAAATTTCCCCAAAATCTAAATTATGCATTTGTTTCTAACACGGCTCTAATGACACCATACACACGGCTAAATCAGTACTACACACAAATCCAGGAGACACACCAGGTCTGTACAGCAGTTCAAATTGATCCACCTATGAAGCAATCCAGAGATGGAGGAATGGAAAGAATGGACATAAGGAGAGAAATAAAATGTGATATGAAATATGATACTGAGGACAAACGGGGAACGAGTGAATAAAAGATGAACAGAGAGAGAGGTGTGAACTCAGTTAATGAAAAAACAAGCGAGGGTCACTCCAAAACAGCTTACAGTGGGGCACACAGGTCTTTTGAGGTCACAGTTCACACAGTGGGACAGTGCAAACCCAGAAACTACCTCTGACAGCTCTGCAGCTACGGAGGGACCTCAGCCTTGGCTTCGGCCCTGTGGACGGTGCCACCAGGAAGTTAGAAATACCGTCACACAGAGAGAGACATATTCTCCCTGGCCACTTCATTAGGTACACCTATATAATCTAATGCAGCCAATCCAACAGCTCTTCCTTTTCAAAGCTTAAAATGGCCAGTTGTTGTTAATGTAACAATAGGTATATCATTAAGGCATTAAAGCACCTCTATTCACCTTCTGTCTCAACGCTGTTTCAGTGCCTGTCTCTTTAAGCCCCCCTGATTGGTCAGCTCTAACAGGCCTGAGCAGGCACCACAGCCGTGCTAGGGTGGTGACTGTATACTTATATACAGTCACCACAGGACTTACATAAGGTTGCGATATCACAACCTTATGTAAGTCCCAACAGCTCGTTTGAAGGCAGAATTTTTTTAATACGGGCGGTCTGCATATCTGTGTGGATTGTTTTTATACTATCACTGTATTTATACAGCATCTAGACCTGCTTTATAATCCAAAACGACATTGCAATCTCACCCCTACTGTATGGGACCTTTTATACAGCATCAATCAAAACTGAATATTATGATCTTTGTAAGGAAATTTATGGCTGAGCTGCTGTATTGGATTATATTAAATCTTAGAGGTGTACCTTAAGAGCGGCCACTGATTTTATTATCTATATACAGTTCTATACTGAATCTGCTTATGTAAATAGAGTAATTAGACAATTAATAATGGATTATTCTTTAAGAGTGAATGCAGCCATACTATAATCATATGACAAATAAGACAAAAATCAATATAATAAACTGATTGATGACACAAATAAATTGGCTTTGTAACACTGTACATACCTGCGGCCGCTGGCATCCCTAAGTACAGCGGCCCCTGGGTCAACAGCCCGAGCTTCCAACTCCTGCACCTCCTCCAGAAGGGACTTCCTCACAGTACGACGTATGCTGCAAAGCAGAAAGAAGCTCATCAGACTCATGAAGGACCGTTTGAATGTTATACTTTGCCGACACGTGTGATTCATAATACGGAGTGTGCGTAAGTGTTGACACAGACTCAATATGGGTTATGTAAACGCTTCAGTTAAGTTAAATAGTTTCTGTATGGATACCCCATGTATTTATATTAAATGTGTTCTACTTACGCGGTCCAAGCGAAGTCTTTGAGTAAACACGCAGTAGGCACCAGGACCAGGCCCAGCCAGAAGTACCAGCACTGCATCACCTTGCCAGCCTGGAATGACAACACACAGGCTCCATTTATTTCGCTCGTACATTAATTCAAATTGAGTATTAAGTCATTTTTCTCCGCAGCGAGCGCAGAGAAACATATGTGGAGACGGCAGAGAGAAACGTGCCACACAGCACATTGAAAGTCATTCACAGCATTAAAAAATCTGAGTTGTTAGCCAGACATATTTTACAGCTCTCTCACACCCTGTATCTACACCACAAACTGGGCTCAACACAGTATTCCCACGGCTGAAATACAATGCGTCTATGATGCTAAAATATAAAAATGTTGGTGAGTAACCACAGATCCCCCCTACCTGACTCTGCAGTCCAGCTGCAGCCAGCCTCGTTGACCTTTGACCCTTATCCTCAGTTTGTCTCCGGGGATTAATCTAGCCTCTAACCACTGTCTCAATTTGTCAGTCTGTCTGTCTGCTTGCCTCTCACTCCTACACATCTCTTTCTCCTTTGGCTCCCTCCAATCTCACTCTTTCACAACCTTCTTTGATTAGCGACTGTGTGTTCTGTTGCTTGTTCTCGCCTGTTACTGTAAATCCCTCAATTTTCCCTTTATTACCCAATGTCTCCTCCTTGCTTATCTCCAAGAGCTCTGTGTTGTTTCACAAGCCTCGGCATGAACCTTTAAGTCGATAGTCATAAACACTTTATGCACCGTATCATACTTAACTTCAACTACTTTACTGCCCATATCATGTGTTTCCTGTGTCCTGTGTTTGGATCCAGAGATATAGAGACAATTTGGTTCCCAGAGGGAGAGGCAACAGGGAAAATGAATCAGAAAACCATTAGGAAATATCCTCTGCAGCAGCTGGAATCACAACCAAGGACACACACACTATGTCTTTCTGTGTGTGACAAACATCTACACACAGTTCATTTTGACTGCACTGGAGACACATTATATCACACAGTCTTTGTACACTCTGAGGATGGAGGCACGCTAAATGATTTTCTCTGATTTGTTATATCCATAGAAACAGACTGTTCGTCTCCACCGCTTTACAATCAACACAAATCACACGTAGCTGGACACTTAATTCTCATGTGCACAAACTTAAACACACACTTATGCTGAGCAGACATACACAGCTCTTTTCCATCCTGTCCCCCATGGACAGATGGAAATATAGATAGCGGGAGCAGGGGAAATAAGAGAGGTAATAGGGTAGTTAGGGGGGATGATGGAGGGTTGAGGGGATGGTGGTTGAGTGTCTCCGACCTTTCCCCAGTTAGACTGAGCAGCTGCAGAGATATTTGACCGCATTCCTGATTTCTGACACAAATTGAATTAATGGGCTGAGGGGAGTTTAGATGGCCCTATTCCCCTCCCCTCCTAAGACTCTCTACCCACTCAGTGGGGCACCTCAGCTCACCCCTGCCTGATCCCCAAACTCTAAAATGGGTCTCTCAATCAAGGAGTCCCCACGTACGCTCTCCTCACCAGCAGAAGCAGCCCACCCTCTTGAGTCAACACCTCCGCAGAGGGCAGTAAAAGACCGGGGCTCGGGTGACACGCGGCAGGTGCAGGAAGCCTGGTGAGAGGGGCTGGCGGGGTATAAATCTCCCCCGGGGCTCCAGCAGTGCGGACGTGGAACACCCAAGAGGTGAGTCTCATAGGCGCCATGTATTAGCAACCAAGAACAAGGGAGGGGCGGGTGATGGAGGTTGCAGGAAAGAGATGTAGAGGGAAGGGCTATTTTAACCCCTTTAACCCTCTGTTACTGAAATGAGTGACATGTGTTTATGGAGAGGGACTTGCCTGGCCCAGCATGTCGGGGGCGATGGGGATGGTGGGCCAGATGGCGGAGTAGACAGCGAAGAAGACCATCCAGAGCACCATGCTTCCCCATACCGCCAGGTGGGAAAACTACAACAGAGAGGAACAGACAGAGAGAAAAAGAGGGGCAGAAGGGAGGGATTGCAGGAGAGGATGGAGATTAAGAGACAGAAAGAGAGACAGCATGAGGTCGAATAGTTTACATACAGCTCATCCGAATATACACAACCTTTCCCTCCCTCTTTCCCCTGTCTTCATCTCGCTCTCTGTGATCTGCTGTAAGGGGACACTGTGTGAATTCCACTGGGACCCTGCTTCATTACTGCCAGGCTGTTGTGCGGACAGCTGAACGGACAAAAGTGTCAGCGCCCTTCTGTCCATCCTGCCAATCTCTCTCTCCAACAGTAGAAAGGAGCCAAATCACGTCACCGTCACGGCCCGAGATACTGCTGTACGAAATCCTACATCAATTCTTTATTTTTCACTGTTTAAACACAATTTTGTGACCTGTTTTACTGTATTTTACTGAGGTAAAGCTCAAAGACATCTGGCATTTACAGTATCTAGTATCAGGTATTTTGGGAAAAACAGCAGATTTTCATACATGCTAACATTACTAGCAATTGTGGTGTTTGCATCCTTGATGTTTGTCCTAGATATATGTCCTGATGGCCAACATAACTTCAACCTTTCACAGTAACTATATAAAGGAGTGTAAAAACACATTTCTCATGACTCGAATAAAACGTTCTTTGAAAGAAATGAGGGCATCTGGGCTTTAAGTTAAGTATGTTAAATTAAATCTGTTACGCTCTTATGTTTCTGTGTGTACTATTCATCTAACAGATGGTAATCTCACTGTTTTCTGATCTGTTTTCCTCCTTTGCTACGCTTTGTCCGTGCAATGATGACGTTCATTCGTCCATTGAGAATTTCACCTCTTAAAACCAATTCAACACTTGAAAATTTCCTAGAAGCACTATAAAGCTGTTTTTCTATAAGTGGACCCTCTTCGTGTTGATCTGTTTGCCATGAGTGACACCACAATAGGCTGCAGTGTACCAGCAAATGCAGGAAAGTAGAAGACTGCATCTAGTAAAATGGGGGTAAACAATTCTGGATATTAAGGATAAGTTCACCCCATAATGAAAATTCAACTGAAGTGGAGACCAGGATTATGCCGGACGCCATTTTATGTTTTGTTTTTTATTATGTCTTTTTATGTTATAAAACAAGTCCCCATCTACTTCATTTTCAGCAGAATGCTGCAACGCTGTTTTGCTTTGAATCTTCAGAAATGTTTTGTGGACTACAAAACTTCACCCGGCTTTCCATCGGCATTAGGGTGAGTAGATAATGACTGAATTTTCAGTTTTGGGTGAACTTATCCTTTAAAAACATTTTTTTAAAAATGCCTTTGCAGATGTTTTATGACAAAGGAAACACACTTGACACAATTGTTAGACCTCAAGATTAGACACGATGAGTTTTAGTGAGTAACACTGTCATTCAGTGTTTACAAGGAAGCTCCACGGTGTTAATTTATCAACATCTGGACGTTTGAGGGGTTTTTTTGCAAGTGGAAAAGTTTGAAATACTGAACGGGAGCAATGGAAAAAAAATTGCAGCCACATGTGAATTGCTTGGAAGAAGAGGTGCAAGCAATTGGAGTTGAAACCTCAAACCTCCACCACGAGAAGGTAAGCCACATCTTTTCCCATGTCTTTCCTGACTATGAAGCATTTAGACCAGGTTATGTGAAACCACCCCCCCTTCTCCACTTTATTTATCAACGGTTGAGTAAAATACAGCACATGTGGCGTGGCATATTAGAGTGTGTTACTGTTCCTACCCTGGTCCAAGCGGTGGTCTCCATTCCAGCTTTCAGACATACTGTAACTACCACATACTACACACACACACGCAGGGGGGAGAGGGAGGGCAAATAAAAAAACAGAGAAACAGGATTAGTTTGCTGGCGTCTGTGGAGATAATAAACATTAATGTTATATAGTAAACTCAGCAATGTCTGTAAAAAATGCTCAAGACCCCCACAGCCCAAACACAACAAATAAACACCACTGACATTCACATGAGACGGTAGGGAGTAAAATGATAGCGAGAGTGTGAGATGGAGAAGTGACCAGAGAGAATAGATGGACGAATGTGGAGAGGAGACAGACTGGCTAGACGGGACTAGATTGGCTGGAGACTCTAACGTCTCTGAAGGAAGCAGCACAGCACTGATGTGTACACAAATACTCTGCATGCGTAACAAAAATGCACAATTGTGCATGCCAAATGGCACAATAAAAATAGAATATAGACATAAATAAATAAGTAAGATAGTAAGATACTTACTGTGTAAACCATATTTCCAACGAACAGGTAGTCGTTTCCTTTACCGTCACTGAAGGGAGAGTCTACGGAGACACACACATTCAGATGACTCATGAGTGTTACCGGCCAGAGCTGTGGAAATGTGGATGAGCCACTCCTGCAAGTCACTTACCGTGCTCTAACATTTTAAGTGGGAACCAAAAGAGAATAATTGAATGAATCAGTGCATTGATACAGTGACCCCAAAACACCTAAAAGACAGAGAGAGAGAGACAGAAAAAGGAGGAAAACAAGTCAGTGCAAACTAATGCCAAAGCACACATAAGCCCCCACACACATAAAAACAGCAATCCCTCACAGTTACATACAACTTCCACTGTGTTCTTGCCATCAAAAGTGCCCTCCTGTACTGTACACACACACACACACACACACACACACACACACACACACACACACACACACACACACACACACACATTACTACACACTCACTCACACACATACAGTAGTTTGGGTTGCTGGTGTACCCTCTAAAATGAAAGACTTCCTTATTCTGGCCCTATGAATCTCATTACGGGGCTACCATGGAAACATCCCAGTCTCCATGCCAGTCTTGTTTACTCGCTGGCGTCCCAAACAAACAGCAGGCATCACTCGTCCATCCCACAGACAAGCCGCAAGGCACGACAGGTTGAGGGCAGAGTGTAAAAGTCATAGGTATAGCTTTGATTTAAGATGCAGCGCATGTGTTTGTTCTTGTGCGTTTGTGAATGTGTGTGCACGCACCTTGGTGTTGAAGCCCTCTGCATTCTGGGTGATTCGGTATAGCTGCGGGAAACGGAGCATGTTCTGCTGGCTGCATGGCCGGTCAAATATCCCCAGAGTGAACGGAGGCAGTGCAGTAAATATCTGCGTCACACACAACATACACATACAGCCATTAAAACACATGGTGAGACAGCAGTGTGCATACATATACACATGTACTCCGACCATCTGGACAATCAGTCTTCATATCTGTCTACATTAAGAGGAATTCCACAATGTTTGGGGGAGCCTGAAGGCATTTGCAGTCTGACATATAAGTACACACAGCAGTCACTGAAACACATGGAAAAACACTCTTGAACACACACGCATGCACGTTTCTAGCACTTAGAGAGAGCAGTGATAAGAAGACAAAGTAGAGTGAGATTGATTGAGAGATAGGTGGACAGCAAGGGTCGTCCACAGGGAGGGGGTGAGACTGAGAGAGAGAGAGTGGAGAAATGGATAAAGAATGAGCGTTTCAGAGGTAGGGAGGGCGGGTACTCACCACATTGTAGAGGCCTATACACCAGCGCTCAAAAAGGATCTGGCCAGAGAAGCCGTTGACAAAGGCAAACCAGAGCTGGGACACAAAGAGAGGGATGAGAGGGGATGAGAAGAACAATAGTGGAGGGTAAATCTGCCTTAGGGAGGTACTGATAGTGGAAACAGCAGGGAGGGATGGCCAAATTTGTGCCTCTGTTTATAAAATGATGTGGACAGAAAGTTTCAGTAGAAATGGAGCATTTTGTAGTGGTGCTGGAAAAAAACAGAAATCCTCAAACAGTGTGTCGCCTGTACAAGCTGTCTTTGCTGTTTTATGCTGTTTGTGTTTATTATTGTAACAATGCTGTAACACTGCCCTTTTGACCAGGTCTTTGGTGAGAATTTAGTCTAAAGAGACTTGCACCTGGTTAAACAATAGAAATGTATGGAGGCCCTGAAGTGCAAAACACAACAGAGAACCACAAAACACGACTGAACTGCTGTGTTTTCCATGTTGTGCTTTTCTGATATTCATATACGTTTTTTCAATTGCTATTTTAGTTTTTAGATTTGCTGTTGTTGTGTGTGAGCTGCACATCTGCACTTCAGGGCCGCAGTAGAAATATGAACAAAATACAGAAAATGTATTAATGAAAACGCTAATAAAAAAGAGGACATCAAGCACCGGGGTTCATGGGAATTGTGGTCAATGTTTTCAGAAACACTCACTGATGTGAGTGGCATTAACAAGATGAACTGTTTATTTAACAATATTACACCAAAGTATAATGACTCATCTGGCAATACTGCACTGATTTGAAATATAAATATGATAATATAGTAGCTGCACTTCCTGTAGCTCCATCAAGTCTTCTGCCAAGATGTTTTAAATGCATTCACGCAGGCTGTGGTTGGCTCTGAAACCACTTTCTGACTTTATAGAAGTTAATTTACTGAAACACACAGTGTCTAAATGTGACTCTGGCCCAGGGGAAGCCTTCATTAACACCTTCTTACACACAAACACACGCACACACACACACAGCAGACACTGGCTGATCTGAGCGTAGATAAAGAAAATGTTTGGGGCCGCTAGTGGGAGTTGTGGCATTCCTGGGCATACAGTGGAGCATACAGCCTAGGGGTGAGGTCACAAAAACACACACATAAACACACACACACACACACCCATCCCCCTTATTCTGTCTCCACCAAGTGGACAGAGACAGTCTCTAACCTTTGGCCTAGAGTGATCTGCAGGGAGCCAATCATGTGAGATAATCATGGAAACGCACACATTTACACACACACAAGCACAGAGTGGTGGTGTGAGCGGGGACAGTAGGCTACAGGCGGCGTCTCCCACGAGGACGTGCACCTGCTGGCATCCTTAATGTCAGACAGAGGGGTGTAGGGGGGTGGAGCACAGCTGACAAATACCCATCATAATAGGCAGGCCAGGGCTGCAGTGTGCCCCTTCATCCACACACACACACACACACACAAAGCTGTCAACCCTTGGAGCCAAGGTCTCATCACTGCTGATCTAAACACACGCTTTTTCTGTGTGTGTGTGTGTGTGTGTGTGCAAAAGAGACAGAAAGCAGACACCAGAAGGGCACCTCGTCCATCACTGTCAGCCATGTCGACAAACAGCTGCAAAACGTCTCTGTTAATGTAACTATGTGTGTGTGTGTGTGTGTGTGTGTGAAACAGAGAGGGTGTGGTGGTGAAGCTCCTACCTCTATAATGTAGAGGACCACATTCTTATAGAAACAGTAGAGGATGCACTTGGTGACACGGTTGTAGCTCCAAGCCCCATGGACCAAAAGCAACTTCTCCAGGTAAGAGAACTAAAAAGAAAATCATTGAAAATTGAGATTTACGACTACGATTGGTTGCAAAACTTTCAAAATAAATTTCCAGACCGAAGGCGAACAGAGAGAAGATCAAGAATGTGACAGGGAGACAAGAGAGATGAGGGGAGAGCAGGCTTACTGATAGAGATAACTTGTGCAAGATCCCCAAAGGCTGAGAGATAAACAACTCAAACAGTCAAAGTGACAGAACGCGTTTGTGGGAGAAGAGACAAGACTCCTCAGTAATTAGGAGAAGCCTCTGGTTGCACTTCAACCCATTCACATTTTCACATTGTCACTTAATTGTCACCATGGGCCCGACAGATGATTAATAGGAACATATTTGAGTTGCCAATAACAAATATTTGATTAATCAATCTGTCAATTATGTTTTACAATTAATAGATTGATAGTGAAAGCACTTATATAATAATAATAGCTTGTAAAAAACAGCCACAGAAAAGGAACACGAGAAGGACCTTTCTTTCATTGTAAGAATATAAACACTCATGATGAGCCGTTTGTTTGTACTGAAAACATGATACATGAGTGACCCCTGTAAGTGAATTCTCCTTTCAGTTGGCCCCCTCCAGGGAGGTCAAAGATCAGGATCATCTCAAAACTGAGCAGGTACAGATTCTGTGTCTCGCCTCAGGACACTTTAACAGGCTGGACAACCAAGCATGAATGCATTATCTATATTCATGTAACATATCTGTGTGACCCTTGCCAAGGCTGTCTTGCAGCATGTCTCCATGTAATGTCGGCATCCCACCTGTGCTATAGAGTAGTCGGAAGAGTTGGTGGCCTGCATGCCCTCGTTGCCACTGATCCCCACTCCAACGTGAGCCGTCTGAATCATGCCCACGTCGTTTGCACCGTCGCCGATCGCTAGCGTGATGGCCTTCACGTGTTTCTTCACCATGTCCACAATCTCTGACTTCTGCAGCGGAGACACTCTGCGGAAACAGTACAAAGAGAAAGATGGATTGATATTTTTGGAGCGTACACAGCTGTCTGTACCAGCGGGAAATCAGAGATGGGGAGGCTGGAAGATAAAACAACGCTGTTTTAGATATAGAGGGGGAAAAAACAAAGATGCCAGCAATTAGGAAAGACCAATAAAGCCTGAAAGGGTGGGAAACAGTTGAAAGGGAAAACGAAAGAGATGGATGAGAGGCTGGCAAACACACACACTGTGTTTACTGCTCTACACCGGGTATTAGGAAACAATGATTCACTGTTCTGCTAATAAGACGTGGGTAGCTTACGTTTGATGTTTTTATATATGTGTGCTTATGCCTCGGAGAGAGTGTGTATGTGTGTGTTTAGGGAGCTTCCAGTGGTACTCCACCCTCTTGACCTGTATCACTGATCCTCCTGTTCATAACCGGTTCTGTCTCTTCAATGACAATGAAGGACCCAGGGAGGCTCGATTACAGACGTTTCCCTCAGGGCCGCTGAGAGACGATAGTTAGGTGTTCTGCAGAAGTACTGTGGATATTTCTTTTTTCATTTTATGGCGCCATGTGCCGTATCTGCAGACAAATGAGACCACGGCCCTCTATTGTATTGGTTTTCTGTTTGGCTTTACCAAAGTGGTTTGTGTGTGTTCTTTTTCAATCAATCCTTAATTACTTCCACTATCTGCCATGGAAAAACTGATGTGTACTGGAAATAAAGAAATAAACAAAAATGGCAGGGGACGGTCTCTTGCAGGTTTCGCTTGCTTTTATAATGTTTTTAATTTATGAAAGGAGCCATTTTCTTCATTTCCTTCATAACAATTCTAAGAAAAACACTTCTTTCAAGTTCATTCTCGACAATCTCCCCACAAGATCGTGTTAGTGGCTTTTGATCATATCACATGGTATTCCTCAGCAGAGGGAGCTTGCCAATGCAGTTGTCCTGGCATTTTTGGAAGTTCTCATTTTTTCTGAGCATTTTAAGGACTTTAAGGACTTAAAAATTGATCTTGACAGTTCCTTTCTGAGCTTGAAAACAGCACCTCAAGGTCCATTGAGTAGCTGCTCTGGAGGCTTTAATGGATCACAGTGTTAATTTTGTGTAGCTGTAAATACTTTTTCCTGTCCTTTTAAACCTTTCAGGGCATGTACAATATTTTACATCTTTTTATTTTAGTTTACGCAACTTATTATTTTGTTTCGGGTACTACTGTCTTTGATATCACTTGACTATCATGTCAGTTACTTATTGTGCTTTAACTTGATTGTAGCTGTATGCAGCAGGTAACATTTCTCATTGGGGAAAAATAAAATATGTCTTATCTTATTTCAAAGTTTGGCCCTGGATAATGTTTTTTTTAGAAAAATATATAAGGGAATGATCGTGTTTTACCGGAAGGGATCTCAGGAGGTGCTTGTGTGAGAATAATCCAACCCCTCACACTGTGTTTACGTTCTCAAAACCTGCATTCTGGAGCCAATGACTAGGCTCGAATTCGTCTTCATCTCTGTTTTCAAAACATTCTTTGTATGAGGAGGCGTTCCTACTGCCCGTCATTCACATGTGCACAGTTTAAGTGAGTCTGTTCTTACTACCTGCAACCTGTACAGTGAAAACAAATATATCTGAGGCGGTGACAGGGGAGAAAAGTGATCCCAGGACTGAGATTAAACTTGTATAATAAAGCAGGTTATATTTCCAACAGTAGATGACTCTACAACTGTAGTGGTTTATGTGCAGTATGAGACAAAAATAATATTACATTAAAGCTAGGATATCTGGAGGTACAGTAGGCCACTTGCCTATTGGATTAACAGACATTAACCCAAATCCAGATATCAAATATTTACTTTACATTTCCCAGGTGATATAGTAATTTCCTGAGCCTCAGTGATGTATTAGGTGATTGTAATTTGAGTGTTAACACTGGATTAACCACTCCGATACTTCAAACAGTTCCTGTAAAGACCGTTTCACAATGACTGCTTCTGTGTGTGTGTTTTAAATACAGCTCTTACTCTTAGGTTCTGCACTAAATTCCCACTATGTTCGTCAGCGCTCTGATAATGATATTACAAAATTAAATTATGTGCAGCTGCATCAGCAATCACATGCAAACAGAATACAATATAATGCTTTGATAAAGATATTATAAAATTAAATCGTGAACAGACATGACCCTTCACACACGCGCCCGCGCACGCACGCACGCACACACACACACACACACACACACACACACACACACACACACACACACACACACACACACAGCTGCAGCCCTGGAGTCATAAAGATGGACTATCTTCCATGAATATGTAAAAGAAATCATGTCGCGGTCAAGCTGAAATCACAAAGCCGGGTGGTCTGCTTAGTATTCATACTTATGAGCGTGCAAAAACACACAAATTTACACACATGCACAGAAACACACAAACCTCCAACACACACCAGAGGATGTTTCCAGTGGAAAACCTCAGAGAGCCTTTGCCTCTGTAGTCGCTGCTAAAGGATGGGATCAACCTCTGCTCTTTGTTTTTCCTGTTCCTGCGTCTGAAGTGTGTGTGAGTGTGTCTATCTGTACGTTTCTCGGCCTCTGATCACAAATCTCCCTTTATCTCTCTCCCTGTCTCACTCTACCTTTCCTCTAAACACAGCTAACAGTGTCTGGGATTGTGTAAAGTGGCGTTGGAGAGATGAAAGGCTCCCAGTGCTCTTCACGGTGGAACTGAGCAGAAAATAAGCAGCCACTAAGTCCTCCGATAAACAAACGCGCAGTGAAGTCAGGAAGCCATGCGTACGAGTGCACGCCGACTCTACCGCCCCTGAGACACACAGGCACACATTCCCAAACTGTGAAACATCACACACACACACACACACACACACACACACACACACACACACACACACACACACACACACACACACTATTGAAGAGGTGCCTGTGAGACATTATCTCACAGGCACCTCTTTACATTAAAGTTAAAGCTCATTATGTACAGACACCTTATTAACAGCGTCATGCCCTGGATGAGCAAACATATACGCACAACAGGAATCACCTACAGCGGCAATTCAGGACCTCCGGGACCTCCCAAGACATCAGAAGATGATTACAGGTGACGGAAAGAACAAAAAACTAATTCTGTAACTTCTGTGATCTTTCTTCTTTTTAAAAAAAAAAAAATCCTGGATAGTTTTATCTCACAGGGACTCTCATAGTTATTCAAATTAAAGAGTCAGAGCAGCTAAACTCTTCGGTTGAAGTGTACAGAAATCTTGAATGCAGCTTGTAATGAGGCAATGTTTGGAATTAAAGGTTCACAGACCCAAATACTATACTACTATACTATACTACTGTACTATTTTCCCCCTCATTTCTTTGATTGATAAATATATTTAAAAAAAAGCCTTTTTATTTAACAAAGTAGACCCATTTTCTCAAATATTAATTATTATCTAAACATATGCACATGTACAAGAACTAAACACTCATTCTATATGATCTTAAACAGGCGAATCCAAAAAGAAAGTGTTACGCTCACTGGGTAAATCTAGGGCTGCACTCACTAAACTACAGTAAGAAAATGGGTTGAAATACTGCAAAAGAGAAAACTTCAGATACTCACGCATAGAGGAACAGAAGTACAGTACAGTGTGTACAGTCTGATGACGTCCATGTAACTTATAAAAGACTTTCCATGACAACTCCAAATATTTCTGCTCCTTTAAACTCAATTACCTGAAGTTTGCTCTTTTGCACATTATTTTAAACTGGCTAAAATTTGATTTAAACCAGGAACTATGAAAAGGCCAAGATATTTAATGCCAACTTCAATACTGTTCATGTTTTCAATTTTTGGTTCTATGGACACATTTTGGCCTTGCCAATTAAATCATGGATGTTCGATACCCAGCCCTCACCAGGTTAGCAAGAGAGATACTGAGGGGAGGAGGGAGTGGGGAAGGAGAGAGGGATGGAGTGAAGGAGAGAGGAAAGGAGGCTGGAGGCTGTTTGCAAGGCCTGTGAGACCTGAGTCCGGATATGGCCTGGATATGCAAGGGAGAGTCAATTACTTCCCTCCTGGCTGCACACACGCGCACACACACACACGCACACACAGACACACACACATTTTTACACACAGAGACAAAAGACGAGTGGAAACTCTTTTGTTAAACATCACAGCTGGTGTGGAGTGGAGCATGACCGAAAAAGGGAACGTGCAGTAAACACTGTATGAACAAAGTGCACTTTGTATGAATGGAAATGTATAATGGCTATGTCTGTGTGTGTGTGTGCGTATGTGTATGTGTGTGTATGTGTTGGTGCCAATTCCAGGGGTACCAGCAGTCAGTGAGTCATGGCTTTGACATTTCCATCCAGTGTACTGTATCACATTACTCCTGCTGTGCAGGAGAACAAGCTTTTATCATCCTTGTTCATTTGCTGACCGTAGGCGACCGACAACCTTTACGAACACACAGACGCAGGTATACAGGCCCGTGCATGAACGCACACACTGACACACTCTCTCTTTACCATGCTCACAGCAGAGAGAGAATTTATCTGTGTGTGATTATGGATTTTTTTTCTCCAGTTGGTGAATGGCTTACTTAATTAAAGGAGTAGTTTGGGGATTTAAATCACAATGGTGCTCACTCTCACCCACCATCTCCTGTCAACACTTAATCAAGCATTTCACACTAATCAGGATTAATTTCATGTCTAATGTGTCATCACACCTCATATCCTCCTCTTTACCTGAGGAAGACCATTTGTGGGCAAAACGTACATGTGCAGGAAAAATAGCAGCCAACAAACAAGAGTTTGTTCAAATTTCAGTGCGCTGACAACCTATCTATCTCTCTTCGTACATGGAGGTTTGCCCACAACAGCACAGTGATGTATTGAAATTGTAAATGTTTTTTTTACTATTTTTATTTAACACAGGATGCTTGTCATTTTGACAAATTAAAATTCCAGAGTTTGTCTAGACTTTGTTGCAGACTGATTTGTTGCAGTTTTTGGTCAAAAGACTGTCCACACTCATTTTTTATCAAGTTTGCGTGTGCTTTTTTAGGATTTTCTCCCTTCATACTCCTTTTATGGGCACCAAGTATTTTCCATGTCATGTTTTAACAGAAGGGAATTCATATTGGATGACCAACACAAATTGCGATTTCCTATCCACTGATTACTCCATCAGCTGCACCACAGACTCATTTTGATTTACAGTATATCTTCTTGCAACCATTTTCTGTAAGTCAGAAACTCTCAAGACAAATAAAGCGCTAACAATTTAAGCACTAACTTCAGAATTCCAGACCTATACAGATACTGTTTCCTTATGCATGTATATACGTGTGATGGATGAGTCTTCCCTACCGGCAGCAGATGACAGCCTTGCAGGACAACGCCAAGTCAAGGAAGGCCTGGCGGAGCTCGAAGGACAGCGCATATTTCAGCGTCTGACCATCAATGATCAGTGCCAGCTCATTCTCCTTCCTCAAAGAGTCGCCCAGGGATGAACAGTGAGCTGTCAGTGTGGCACGAGTAGCCTGCAAGGACACAAAGAGAATGGTTAGCATTTTTCTTAAATCTTCTTTTGAATCTCCATCATCTTGACTATGTGTCAAGTCAGCAACATACACACGAGCACATCACTGCTCATAAGGATGTACAGTCTAACCCTGAACCTCACCACTAATTGGCGACAGTCTTAAATCCTAATCTGCACCCAAACGATTCATAACTCTAAGTCTCACTTAAAAATCTTTTTCTTCTATAATCTGGCAGCGGTCCTTTCAAGTGACCGCATTTTCAGGTTTAATGTTTTTGCGGTGACATTGTGGCAACACAAAGTGGTGAAAATACAAATCACACACATCAAAACACACAGACCAATTTGTTGAAAGGTCAAAACCACTGGCAGTGAATGGGAGACATGTGCTCCTGGTTGCACAGGCTGCTTTCATCTGGGGGAAAGAATTTGCTTCTGTGTACACTAAACAATTAAGAATGCCAACATGAAGTTCACAGTGGCCCTAGACATCAACCAACACACTACTGCTGCGAGGTCCTGGGGACATGTTGAACCATGTCATGAAATCTTAAATCTTCACTTCACACAGCAACAGCACACCACAGAGGGTGAAAATATGCAAAAGAGACACACACTACGAGGAAAGAGGGGAAAAAAGATAAATGAGCTGGACTGAAATGCATCATTCATTTTTAACAGCGTGTTAAAGCGTGTGTGTGTGCGTGTGTGTATGTGTGTATTGGTTTGTTTGAATGCCAGCTTGCCTGCCGGGCAGTAGTTTGGGGCAGTTTTGATGGAGCTCTTGATAATAGAGGAACAGGGATTAATAGAGAAAATAAACAACCCACAGCGTCGTAATGAATTCCATGTGGAGGAGCAGGCACGCTACATGCTACCAGTCAGGCCCACACACACACACACACACACCCACCCACACACACCTGAGTTCTTAATTTCCACTAACTGAAATCATGATTTCCACTGGATCCCAATGTTATAGGTTATTAACATTGTTTTATAGCGTTTCATGGTTCAATATGCACCATGTTTGCCTTGTGTGGTCCATTTGTACCTTTGAGATGTTAAATAGAAGTTCTGTTGATTATCTAATAAGAAATGAAAAAAAAGAAAGTAACTACTTTTAGCTTTCACTTTTAACTTCCAGTTCTGACATACTTTTACTGCTCTTTACATTAAAAAGATCGCCAGGTGAATTCAGGTTAAAGCCTCTTTGAATCCCTCCAACATGAAACAGATGGAACAAGAATGTTTTATCCATCAAGTACTGTCCAAAACTGTAGAAAAACGTCTCAATAACTGTCTATCTAGGGACAATTCTGTTAGTTGTACATGTGGAATTCTGCTTATACACATAATAAACAAGGAAGGATGCAAACTGAAATGCCCCATAACAGGAACTGTTTGTGGAAACATGGGAATTGCAGCTAACCACATAGTTATCTGCTACACGAGACTAAATAATAGATACAAAAGTGCAAACATTTCAAAATTTGGCGTCGTTGGGAATCTACACAGTCTCTCGCAGTGGGTTATTGGCGGCCGTCAGACCTGAGAGGCCAGCGACCCGCAGAGAGACGACCCCTCTGTCAACCAATCAGCATGTGCACGAGACAACACAGCGAGCACACACGCTCACGTATACATGTGTGTAATACAATCATACGAACAATGCAGCCTCTCTTCTTCTTGCCAAATAGCGATGCACACATGCGTCCACACACAAGTGTCCCTCCTCTTCCAAAAATTCCCTGCTCTTGTTTTCTCAGCCTGGGGCTGTGTGTTTTTCTTTGTATGCCGGAATTCCTGTTTGCATTCACCTTTTCCCCCAAACAGGGCAAAGGAAAACAAAAACATAATGAAAGGATTAAAGGAGATTACAGGTTGTCAGAGTTCTGAAACTCAAACTGTCTATGTGTGTGTGTGATGTGCGTGTGTTTTTACAGAGGATTGAAACACGTGTATGCGTGTTTGAGTGTGTCTGTTTGCATGTAAGTGCACAGGGGTTGTGTGTGAGTGCCACACATGTCACACATGAGAAATCTGACAAAACCTCCTTTTTTCCTCCAGCTTGTCCTGACCTCATCACAGAGGAATGGACACAAACTTCAGCTTCACCTCAAGCTTCAGCAGCATCACACAAAGTAAACAACACATACGTGATAAATGATTGTATAAAACCAATGACACATATTTGGGGCGGTGGGTGTTGGTGCTCACAGTCTTGCACAACTTTCTGCATGGGGCTTGATTCTGTGAAGCTTCCCAACATGATATGAGCAGGTGTGAGAGAGGACAGCCTCAAACACCACACTGAATTTGTTTAGATGATGAACTTTTGTAATTGTCACATTACATAAGCCACTAAACGAGAGGGTTGCACACATTAGTGAGGCCTCAAGTGAACGCAAACAGATCACCAGCCTAGCAGTGAGGTGCTAATACGCCACAGCGACTTGTCACAGCAGGTCCAGTCAATGCATTGGCGGCAGCTAAGATAGCCGAGGATAATAACCAGACTAAGTCTGCAGGGAGCTGTAGAAGATTAAAAAGGTTACGAAGGTACAAACACTAGTCAGTGCTTAAAGCTAGCAGTCAGCTACTTAGTAGAGTACAGCGAGTCCAGACCTAAGTGTATCCTCATGACAAAGAATGTCGACTCTACATGAAAAGAAACAGCTTACAAAAGGTCCACTATGATCTGTTAACACTTTCTCAAAGAGTACAAACATTGAGCCAAAAGAAAAATCCATTACTTTGTAACTTTCCTCTTTCTCACGCTGAATTACCTGCTATTTTTGGAGACCTCAGAGGAAAAAAATGCTTAATTCTTTGATTGCACCAGTTGCGATATGACAGATCTCATTAGCAGGCATTTCAGTGCTCCAAACTAAATGTTTATTTTTCATATGCATCTGAGCTTGAAGAGGGCAGAAACACTAACACACTCACACTCACACTCACACACACACACACACACACACACACACACACAGACTTTGTAAACCATGTTCACAGGCCCTTCTGCTTGGAATTTTATCAGGTTTATATTTGGATCACAAAATAGGCAGGGCATGGGGCGGTTTGAGATACAGCAGGTCGCCTTCTCTTATTGCATATTTTACCATAAAACGTATAAGAACAAACACACACCCACACACAGATACCTATCTATATACAGTATAAATGTACAAACTGAGGATGGGGAAAGCCACATTTTGATCTGATCCAGACCACCCTCTCTTTTCAAAGAGCGCTCAATCGCTAGTGCCATTCTGACAAATGTACATAGCCGAGGTTTAAAATATACAAAACAAGCACTAAGCGAGATAAATGAGGAAGGGTACCAAGAAAAGGAGACCGACGAGGGACAGGGAGTGTGAACCAGACTCGGGGAAAAAGAAAAGAGAAAGAGCTGCTCAGGGTGAAAGAAGGCGGAGAAAGACACGCTCATATCTGAAGTGCAGATTCTGTCCCAGTGAGATTTAATATACCGTTTAATTATCTGACTGTGCATCTGTGCAAACACCCACATCCTCTGCTGCCGGAGCCAGAAACACACACATACGCACACACATACGCACACACACACACACCATTGACCAAAAAAATAGATACAGACAGACATGTGGACTCAACAGCGGGAGGCCTGATGTGTAAAACTAATAAAAATTGAAAAATGCCAGAACAATAGAGCAAGTTGAGACGCTAAAAAATGTGAATGCATGTGTGTGCGCATGTGTGTGCCTAAAGATGATTAATGAGCAGAAGAGAGATGCTGTTTGTTTAAGGGTTGTACTGCGGGCAGCATGACGGAGAGAGGGGGATTGTGGGAAAGTTAGATGTAATGTATATTCAGAACTATCAAGCTGATCAGGGTGATCATCTCATGCCACCGCATCTAGGATAAACAGAGTATGTGTTTGTGATTTAAGAAGACAGAAGACAGAAAGCAGACTTCACATTTGTACGCTCGTGTTTCCGTAAGTATTGACTAAACAGAAGGAGACAGGGCAGAGACTTGTGTCAGTCTGTGTGTGGCATGTGATCTGAAGGTGACAGATGGTGCTTGTCACAGCTTCGGCGGTCGCAAACCGTTTACCCAGGAGGCATTGCTCGCAGGGTTTGTTTTGATGAGGAGGAGCACCAAAAGGAGATCACATTACCACTCGTTCATCGCCCTCACATGGCTCAGCCAAATCTCCCTCTTTTCTTCTTTCTCTATCCAGATTGTTCGTCTCCAACATGAAGCATAATAAACACTTCCCCTGCTTTTTTCGCAAACACACTTCTGCGCTTCCACTGGGATAAACACACATATTTTGATGCTTGTTCCTGCTCTCCCTCTAACACACAGACACACATTTTTCCTGTGAAGTCGCTTCCTGTGCATAGAGAGAGTGCTGACAGATGTGGAGGTAGTAGTGTGAAGGAGACATGAAGCGGAGAATGGGCTTGGCAGGGGAGGGGAGGCTCGGGGGGGGTCGCATCTGCTGCCAAGACTGGCAGGATCCACTGCACAGAGCAAACTTCGCGCTGGGTGCGATAGAGAGAACGAAAAGTGGGGACAATTTTTTTAAAACGGGGGGCAAGAGGTCAACTTCTAGGTGTGATTTTGATAAGTGGGCTCTGTTTTCGCTCACCTGCAGGTTGCTCTTTCACACAGGCCCACATGCATGAAGAAGCTGAGCCAGTGCAAGCTATTTTAAGCGCAAGATAAGTGTCGCACTGAAGACAGTGTCGCTTTCATCCATGCCGACCACCGGTCACAAACTGAGCTCTCTGAAGTTGTCGACAGGCATGACTGTGACACCAGAGCCCTCTACATTCACACACATGAGAGAGAACGTTCCTTCTTTTACACCCATAAGAACAAATGTCAAGTCGAGTCACTGATACAGTGTTTATGAGGAAGAGGATATTGAATAACTGATCTGACAAATATCTGATCGTCTCATGTCGTGATTGTGTATAAGGGGATGTGAATCAGTGTTCATTATTCCCATTTTTAACTGGCCTTTGTTTGTCACGTTGTTTATTCTGTCTCATGTTTGCACCCCAGGCTCTAATGCATAGTGTAGATCATGCAGTCGTCACATGAAAAAAATTCAACGCGTGACTCATGGTTTACGTTTCATGTCAAACAGCTGTCCCTCTCAACTTTCCCTTCTCTGTGTGCTTTACAGAAATGCATTAGTACAACCGCTTCACTAAGGAACCCTTTGAACTATAAAAACATATCTGATCTTAAAACTCTTCAACAATAACAACACACCTCCTGAAGCTTGTGCAGATTCAAAAACTTGCTCAAGGACACATCAGCAGGGGGGCCGATTGCCATCACTGTGTATTAAGGTCATGATGAAAGATGGATTCCCTACTGCACTGAGTTGTTTAAAGTTGCTGCTAAATGGAGTGTACTGAATGGAAAGTCTGTCTCCATTTGGCATGAGGAGCTTTTAAAACTGCAGCACACAAAATCATATTAAGAATAATTGAAATCATAGTGAGTGTTCATTCAATTTTGGAGTCTTTCTCCTCTAAAAATATTCTGTGGGTTAAGGCCAGGGAATTTTTCTAAGTTATAATAGCTATTCATTTTCATTCGACCTAAGATGATTGAAAGACAAAAATGCGTCCTTTCAAAAAAATTGTTTTCGCTTGATCAGCTCAGCCACTTCACTCACCATTTCCTGCCACAGCGTTTTTGTTTATACTGCCCCGTCTTTAGACAGCACCTCTCAGCAATGATCTAAATCCTTCACTGCTACAGTACATCCTGCCTCATTACAAGTCATTCAGCTGTGAAAGAGATGTTTTCTCTTCTGGCGTGTAGGTGCAGAAAAATACACAAACCTTCTGACAACAAAAGCTCTTCTCTTATGTGCTATTGGACCTACCTACTGTACATCAACGTCTAATCTCCAGGGGGAGTTTCTTCAAGGACGACAGGCGTAACATTCCCTATGGCTGCAATTAAAGCTTATAGACAAGAATCTCAACTATGTATAAGCAATAAGAGCAGGGCAAAAACTTTTTTTAATGTTATCAGCTGTTATCCGAGCCAAATGTTTCATCTTCCGACCCGGGCTATATTGACTGGCCGGCAATCACACTTTGAACTGTTCACTGGAACAGTACAGTATGTGATCAAACGAGGTGGACAGGCTGCTAACAGAATCTTCCAAACAGTATTAAAAACGATCCACTTACAGGGCTAACTGCATTCACTTCCACCCTCTTGCGCTAAACGTATAGGCAATACTAAAGTACCTCTATGACCCTAATATTAAATGTTCACCCTGTTTAACTCAATTTACTCAGTGTCTAAGTGGCCTTGCACGCTGTCTGGCTTTTGACCAGTAGTTCCCAAAGTCTTGGAGCTTCCAGACACCATTTCCATGTTAATACGACATCACAACTATTTCTTTTACTAGAAATTGGAAGCAAAGTGATTATAGGTGTGAAGTAGTGCAATTAAACTTAAAATCGTGACCAACTTTAAAATCTTTTCACATGGGATTCCAATTGGATGCAATTTTAACCAAACAGAGGTCTTTAAGTTGATCATGCTAACGGCTAATAAAGGCTCACAGTTCAAAACACCCACCATCTACCATGACTTACAAAAGCAAGAAAATTATGAATGTAAATAGATGTCTCTCCATCAAAGTTTAACACACACTTTGGGCCCACAAACACTGCACTCACACACAAAACCCATAAACAAACATACACAAACACGCACGCACACACACAGTGCAGACGCTTAAAATTTATGAGGCATAATCCCCCCAGTCTCGCATATAAACAAACCGTAAAAGGGAACACACTGTGATTGTGTGCGCGTGAGTGTGTACGTGTTTGAGCGTGAGCACACATGTGGGCTTTGGGGAGTGTGTGAAAGAGACAGACGGATACAGACACACATGACAGTAATCAAGCCACTTAAGCTAAACGGTCACACATGAAACCTGAATGCAAAGAACACATAACTGGGGTAGAAATCGGATCTGGACATACAGAATGTCTCAGATCTCGCTCTAAATAGCAGAAAGAACACAGTTAGACTGAATGTACAGTCTGTACAACAACACGGGGCACTGTGTGTGATGTTGTGAAAGAGACAGAAGGAAAGAAGTGATAGTTCAGGTTGTCTCTTTTCATCCCTTTCTCCAAAGGGACACCAGAGACTTTAATTACCTGCACCTGTGAGCACACAAAGAGCCCCACCCACCAATCTGGCTGTGGACCACACCCTAGTTCCCACAGTAACCTGCTTAAGACCCCGCCACATAACTGCCCTCCCTCCTGTGCACACACAAAAACACACATAAATCCCCAATACTGTACAAAGCGATGACGAAGGAGGTCAGAAGGAGTAAGAGGAGGCTGTACTCACATCCAGAGAGTCTTCGTTGACGATGATGAGGGACATGCCATGTGTCACCAGGCGACAGGAGTAACCTGAGGACAGTAGAAAGTAGTGGATGAGGGGGTGGGAGGGAGATTAGATTTACTCAAACTCAAAACACAGGTGAAAAACTGGTGTCATGTACGACTGGATTCGCAGAATGCTGCTCCGTTCTCAAACACAGCTAACTGATTCCATTCTCTTCCATCAGCCTCCAGACAACATAATATCTTTATTGGGTCTGTAATGCAATTACTAGTCTGCTGAACTTAATATTTCACCAGACACATTTAAATTACAGACATAATTTGCATGGAAATGTCATGTATTCCTAGTAAAATCTTGCTTTATAAAAAATGGGATCCATTAACTGTTGTGTCTAAGATTTAATATATATACATATATACTTGGATTTGTTTTGGCTCAATGTTGATGTTTTCTGAATGTTTGAATAAAAGGGGAATTAGTCAGTAGGAACATCCCTAATTCTGATACTAACACAGGTATAGTGCGCAGTTCGGTCACATAAAGGTGTGTGAAAAGTGCCGTAGGATGTCCCAACTTGGCAAGAAGGTGTTTACTCAGAAAATGTTGTTTTTCAGGTCTTGTTTTTGTGGACATCTGCCACCAACTTCCTTCATGACTGCCAAGACAAACCGACCGCACTAATGTGATTGCTGTGCAGCTTTTGTGTCCACTCGCCACTAGAACATTTCGAGATTGGAGACATGTCTGGCATTTCACAGCGTGCATAAGGCCAGCTATTCTTCTAGCCATGATTTAATTAACTCCACAATACATACAGTTTCCTATTCGGCTGCACATCAGGCTGCAGTGATAAGGGGAATTCCACATTACTGCTGGATTCGCCTCCATCACTGAGCTCACTTTCCAATTTAAAATCACATTTTGTCCACCGTTTTTATCTTAAATGCTTTCACCTATATTGATGGCAGTCTCCTGCTTGTCTCCAGTGAGAACCCAGATCTTGATGTCGGCCCTCATCAGAGTGGCGATGGTCTCTGGCACGCCAGCCTGGAGACGATCCTCTATGGCTGTGGCACCCAAAAGCAATAAGTTCTGTTGGTGGAACAGAAGACGTGACAGCTTCAGAGACAGAAATCCCCAGAAAAGTAAGATTAAAAAAAAAAAAAAAAGTGAGGACAAAATATGGCATAAAACAGGAGAGTTGGTTAAAGTCATATTTAGGCTACAAATTCAGCCAGACATCTCCAGCCTGTATGTGAGGGCTCTTTCTCTCCACAGAACATCATCCATGTCTAATTTGAGGATGAGAACGATGCCAGCGAGTTCAGCTCAGTTGATGCAGCAGCTCAGTTCGGGCCTCTCTACCAACTCTGTGTCTTCGAGCCAAAAAGTAACCCATTACCTTTTCCCCCCTTGCTTTAATTTGTTCAGCATTTAAATGCATATGTACCCTCATTAGACACACTCGGACGCACACACAAACACTCGCACAGGCACACAACTTAACACTACTGTGTTGTTGACTCCAGTTTTATGGGGCTTTTGGCAGGCTGGTGCAGGTAATTACCCTTGTGGTCTCCCAGTCTGTGCTCCCCTCCTCCTCCTCCTGCTTCCTCTTTTTTTTCCCCTCTTCACTTACTTTTCTCACCTCGGCTCTCTATGCTAAATCCTCGGTTTTCCCACCTATCAGTTCATCGCTCCTCTGAATTTCCTCCCAACCGAAATCTCTGAAGTCTTTCGTTCACCTTTTAACCCATTCAGTGTTGGTCTGACCAACCGACAAGATTTCCACGTCATCCATTTACATTCTGCTAAAAGAAAAGACACCTTAAACAGAAATGTGACTGTGCATTGCAGCTTACGAGCTGTGATGCGTAATGAAGGAGGACTGTGTTTATTGAAGGGTGGGAATCAGTGGAGCCACTCTGCCACCTGCTGGCAAACATGAAGGATGGGTTTGTGTGTGTGTGAGTAAAGTATGTAGCAGGCCGAATTAGGTTCTTTTAGGAAATTCATTAAAAAATGAACCTGTCCTCCTTGAAGTTGTAGGGCAGACTTTTTGAGACTGTTTAACTCTTTAAAAAAAGATATTTTAAGACTTCCAGCACTTCATTTTTACCAGTACATCTCTTATAATGGTCAGAGGCCGGCAATACATATCACTACAGAGAAAGAGATGGTGTGTTTACCTTTTCCAGTAGTTCATAACACTCCTCCAGTTTCTGAGCGCGGTCTTTGAGCACTGTGCTGACACGATTGTATTCCTTTAGCCATTCCTGGTAGGCTTCTTCTTCCAGGTCCACATAGGCAAAACACAGAGTCCTCAGGCCTGGACAGATGGGAGGAGGATAAGACGATCAATCAGTGCAATCATGGAGCAGGAATAGATTATTATTGTTATATGGGAGTGAGTAGTCTGAAAATGATAAATGGATATCCAGTCAAACAAACAACAGAGAGACACTCAAACATAGCATCCTCTCCCTCTGTCTTTTCTCCTTTTTCTTACCTTCAGTTGCAAACTGTTCCAGATGAGCAACAGTTAACTCTTTGTACTGGGAAGCCTCAGTCAGACGTTCAAAAATGACATTATCCTGCAAGACAACGAAATGAGAAATTCAGCACTTAATAAAAAATGTCCAAAGACGTTCAGAAGGCTGAATTAAAATCATGATGAGATAAACATACAGCTCCTTTGCAGTACAGGCGCAGCTTCCCGTCGGGGGTTCTGACCACCACAGACATACGTTTGCGGTTACTGTAAAGGAAACAGAGGGTTTAGTTTCGAAACAGACTTATATTTCAGAGTTATTTACTGACTGAGAAGAACATTTATGGGAGTATTACCTGGAAAACTCCAGCACATTCAGCAGCTCATAGCTCATCTCTTTTCCTCTCTGAAATGCACAATAAAACGTCAACTCCTAACTTTACAAAAAGCAGCTCTTATAGCAGTAAAACACACACATACACACTTACAGCTTCGATTATGACTGAATGCGGGGTTCTTGCAGTGAAGACAAAGCCGAGCCCTTTGGCTCCTTTGACTAGTGCTCCTTCATCTGGTGAAGAGGCCTGGTAAATGATCTGGTTTTCCTCTCTCTCTGGGACCACCGTGTGGCACACAGCCATCATTGTCAGGAACTCACAGATTTGAGGTGATGTAGGCTGAACACGTACAAACAAACAGAGTGGTTTTTAACAGCATCCTGGGGCAGAGTAGGTTTGCTATAAATATGAGAAAAGCTTCAGAGACACCTACATGATCCTTCTCGATGTTTTGGATAAGAGCTGGGTCGTCAAACTCTGTAGAGTTATTGCTGCTGGATGGCAGATTGCTGTGAGACAAGAAAAGGCTATTCATGACTGGAGTTACTTTAGTTTTTGGCATTCAAATAGTATTTCAGGCTAAAATACAGGAATTTTTGTCAGTTTTTAATTTTTTTTCTCAAAGCATGCAGAGCCTCAAACAAAGAGAAGAATATTAGACAGGGGAAGACGGATGAGAAGGACAGACGAGAAGGTTACAAACCTGAAGTCCTCCATTGAACGATCACAGTCAAGATCAGGGAAGTGGCTGCAGTGATGAATGAGGTTGTTTTGCAAAAGGAATCAGTTGATGAGTTGATTAGTTCATTTAATCATGCATGCAAGATAACAGCTGATTCTTTACTACTGGTTAGTCGAAGACATTAATTAGTTTAACAAGTAAGGATTAAAGGAAACTCATTTAAAAGTGAACTGAGTGGCATTCTGAGCTAATTTTCTTTTAGTAGGTGGCTACTTTCAGAGATAGAGCCAACAAATAAGATGACTGTACAAAAAATAGATGACTGACCCATATGTTATCCCCGCAATGGTACACTTCTTAAAGTGCATGACGTTACAGGTGAGAGTTCCTGTCTTGTCGGAAAAGAGATACTTCACCTGGAGAATACAGACAATAAACATTAAAAAGTAAACTCAGAGCGTTTTACCAGGCATGTATTGACTCAGTGTTTATGTAATGGTTATTTTGGGCATTCCGACTTCTAGTCTATAGTCATTGATTATGAGGAGGAGTAGGAACCGACCTGGCCCAGTTCCTCATTAAGATTGGATGTTCGAGCCATGGCCGGTGTGTCTGTCTCGGAGTAGTACATCTCCACGTCCTGAGGGGAAAACAAAACACAAGCAAAGCGATCAGGAATTTTTTAGTACTTACATTAAGACAGCAATATGGATTACAAAAAAAACACACATACCCAGTTGATGAAGAGGGCCTGTGTGAACTTCACCACCTCCAGAGTGACCAGCAGGCTGATGGGGATCAGGTTGTTGTACAGGATGATGAATGTCAGCAAGTTATATGCAAAATTAGTGGAGATGTCACCTGCACAAACAGACAATATTCACTTAATTACTGATCTTTAAATTGTGCATTATTCCTAATTATTCATTAAGTTTCAGGTTGTGAAATGTGGTATGTGTGTGGGTTCTCACCAGCCCGGGACAGGTACCAGCAGGATTCTTCAGTGTGTTCTCTGTTCCAGATGGCAGCACCTACAGAGCTGACGAGGGCCATGACCAGCAGGATGCCAAACAAGACCAGGATCTGCATGTTGGTCACCCGCTCCACATTAGAGCGTTTCAGCGGCGCTTTGGTAGAATTCTGGGAGGTGAAGAGGTCAATGAATACAACTAATTAAAAAACTCAAAAACACTCACGAAGAGACAGTGCTGGATAAGTTTAATCGTGTTACACTGGTTTCCCTGGAGAGAAAAACTCCACTTGCAGCACCCTTTAAAACACGTCCGCCTCACTAATTTAATTAGGCATACACAATTACAAACACAAAGCTAACATTAAATCTATTTTCATCATTTTTGGCAGAAGAGTGTGTCAGCAATCCAAGCACTGGGGTGGAGGATTAAAAGTACTCAGCTTGGATGTGCTCCTCCGCACAGTCAATTAAAAGCTCTAAACTATCAGTATGAACTAAACAAGGAAAGGAGATTCAAAGTATAAAAAAATCATCAAATTAAACCTAAAATTCCTTTGCTCTCAGGCGTTTTGAAAAAAGACACAGTATACACAGTCTACTCAGATAATGGGTTTACCTGCATCAGTTTGGAGTCATGGCCAGTGTAGACAACAATTCCCACAACCCACTGCGTGTTTCTGAGCTGGGCGCCGCGCAGCAACACCTGGTCTGGACCCAGAGGAACTGGACTGAGGAGAACAAGAGAGGTGATAAGCAACAAAACATTATATATGAATGCAGATTTGGGGCAACCTGCATTTTTTAGTTATTTGTCAAGTCCAGTTGCCTACGATATAGCACTTTCCCATGACCTTGATGACTGAGAACCTTCATCAACATAGTTGTCATCTGGTATTTGTATTTCATAAAACCCTTTTTTAAATCAATTAATTTTCAATTAATGAAGAATGCAAATGTTTTTAATATAACAGGCTAAACTTTTCCTGACTTTTAAATATTCTCTTTTCCTTCAGTCTTGGCCAGGTCTGTTTTATGCAGACACTATTTAGATACTATTAACTAACATGTTAAAAGAAAAAAAAAAGAATTAGCCTATAATACTGACAATACAATTGCTAGCATCAATCAGTAACTGATCAGTACGTGTGTGTGTGTGTCTTACTTCTGGTTTTCCAGCCGCAGTGTACCAGTGAAGTCATACAAGTGTCTGTTGGGGCCTTCGCACTCCAGACGGCCAGACAGAGCCATCAAGTCGTCCAAGGTCTGAGCACCAGCAGTGAGCGTGAGACCCTGGAAAAAATTTATCAAGACAAGTCAAGGAAAGTTTGTTGAGGGAGCACTTTTAGTGAACAGGGATTGATGTTTCGAAAACAACACCAACCATCTACTCCAACCTAAAACACTGACCTTCTTTCAAGACAGCAAGCAGCTTCTTCACATTGGTGACCCATCGCAGTTATCAAAGTATACAAATACTGTATCTAAACTTAATTTTATATTAGGTTTTATTTTAGCCACATTCCTCATTGACCATGTGCAGAATCTATCAATCCACTGAGAGAACAGATTTGCTCCTGTGCCATACCTGTCTGATCTTCAGGTTGGTTTCTCCATCCAGGTTGGACGTCTCAGTGTAACACATGGCTTGTGGCTCGCTGTGGAGAAGAGGCAGAGTCGCATCAAAACACTGTAGTGCTTAAAATGATTCATCCATCAATCAAAAGGAAGTGAGTCAATGACAATTTTGAATATCGAATAATGGAGTAAGAAATATGGACTAGTGAATAGATTGATTGACAATGAAAATTATCGTACGGCTCTAAAAAGTAGCATAAAACACAATAAATGTACATTAAGAGACGAACACACATAAATGTGGCCAAACAAACACACACACTCAAACACACAGTCTGACCTGGAGGACACAATAACCATGTCAGCTGGAAGGTGTTGGCCATTGGTGACCTTCACTATGTCTCCTACTGCCACCTTGTGGCCAGGATGCAGCAGTGCAACGGCGTGCGAGAAAGAATGGTGGGGAGAAAGAAAAAGAGGGGTGTTAGGGCAGAGGGTAAGGGGTAATAGGAGGGGTAAGGGAGGAAGACAGAGAGAGGAAACAAGATGCAAGTTAATAAGTGACCAACCGAGAGACAGCCAATAGAGAGAGAGGAAGACCTGAGATAAAGTGACAGTGAGCACAGCAGAGCTTAGCTTAAACTGTTTCAATTGGACTGCAACAAAGGCAGACCAGGATAAGACATAAAGACCATGCAGATAAGAGAAAGAATGAGGAAAGGACAAAAATGAGGCAAAGTTGAAGAGTTCACAAGTTCACTTAGTTCAGGGAGAGAAAATCTGAGCCTTACAAAACTGTAGATTTTTAAAAGTCCATTTTTAGCGATTTTAAGCCTGGGAAAAAATACTGTGACACTCAATAGCAATATATACAAAAGCATGAACATACAAAAGATTCTCAAGACAAACATTCTCTGGACTGCACAAGGATAAAATCAAAAAACTGAGGTTTGTTTGTGTTTTGGCCTCATCAGGAGAGACAGACAAGCTCGAACACAGCCAGCGTGTGCCATCAGATTTGGTGTAAACTAGTCAGTGCAGTTCTTCAGGTTGCTTGTTGTCCTGATTTCTTGGCCCATAGACTTGTTTTCCCAGTACAGAGACAAAATAAACTCCTACACACTAGCTTGGTCCCAGAGAATGTTTACTGCTGCATTACTGATGCGCTCCAACGTTTGACATTCCTTTGGGCAAAGGAAGCTCAAGGGGAATCTTTGCACGTTTAAGTCAAATTAAGTAGTAAATCCAGTGAAATGTGCAACAAAAGTTCTCCTCTCAACTAAAATAGCCATTTTAGGGAAACTCCTTACTGAGTTAACAAGGCAGCTCTGTACAAATTCCTTCACCTGCTCTGATCCTGTTAACAAAGGGGTCTAATTCCCACTACACTTTTGTCCCCCACATTAAAAGGACTCAAGTTTGATTTGATTTGACCTGCTGGAGCAAGGCTGTACACAGCTGGAGCTCAGTTAATGAGTACACTCAGGAGGAATACCAGATCTCAAGAAAACATACTGCACCATGAACATGCACTGTACTGAGACAACCCAGGGTTCATTTTGTGCAGGTAACTTTAATTTGGCAGAGACTGCACTGGAAGAAGCAGGTCGTAAGACTGAGGGGTTCAGATGAACTGCAGACCAACAGAGAAAATCTAATAATTCAACCAACAAGACGTGCCCACGTGGAATATTGGACAAATCAAGCCGAAGAACAACAAGCAAACTCAATTTCTATCTGGTCCTAAAACATCAATACTAATTGGCAGAGTATCTTTTTACTGTCAGGGATCCAAAGCAGACAGATCCTGACCAAACACAGACTGAGTCACACATGCCATAAAGTACATTAAACTGTATTGTAAGACCGAGTGAAGCAAAGAGAATGACAAGAGCAGTGATGAGCGACAGAGTAACAAAGATGAGGTCTGTGATGATAGTGATACCTGTTTCCAGATGATCGTCTGCCAGGCTCCGTTTCGCAGCACTGAGAGACAAGGACAACACAGCCATCAGTCAGCCTATAGAGCAGCGCTCATACAGTATTCATAGCGACTAAACTTTTGTCTGGGGTCCGCACTATAGTGAGTGACAGACAACAGCTATTCACTCAGCCATGAAAGGAAAACAAAACCCACACAAATAGACACAAGCACACTCATGGAAAAATCACAGACAGATGATGCACATTAACAAGCACACATACATGCAGACCATACCTGTTGTCTTCTTCTTGTTCACTGTGTTGTCTGCTTTGTGTCTTTTCTGTAAAGACACAGATAAAGATAACCATATGAAGTCCCTCTCTCAGACACTTTAAAAGTAAAAAAGTAGCAACCTCTGCCCATGTAGCAAGTTATGATGTGGTACTCACGTAGTCCTCTATGATCTCCTTGATCCCGGCCACAGTGAGGATGAAGATGAGTGGGACCAGTGTGGTGTAGCGACCGGTCGGTGATACATCAGGGATTTGCTGAGGAGAGTCAAGAGAAGCAGCACTCAGAAATCATTGCTACTAGCGAATGTTGAGTAGCCTAAAGCATCCATAATGGTCCATTACAGTAATGGCACAGATAAACAGTTACTACATTAAGGCCAAAGGCTAGCTACTTAGAATAACCAGTTGAGTTTGCACACTGATACTGTTAGCAGAGCCATTGAGACAGCCATTTATTTCAACATTGCAGTATTTATGAATACTTGATCGTCAGGGCAGAGACATTAGAGCATGATGATTTTCATATAGTGAAAAGAAAAAAGAAAGAAAATACTGTCAACCAATCAGGTAGCAGTAATATCTGTTAAATACATGTTGATATATTCATTCTGGCACAACCCTGTGATGTGACGCACTTGTAAAATATTAGATTCATATTTATCTTGAATTCTGTTCCATCTGGCTTTCTGAGAAAATTTACCAAATCTGAGTTTTTGACATCTAGAAAACGACTCTCAATGATCCATAACTCAGTATTTCAAAAATAGCTGGGTCAGTCGTAATCCTGGAAAGATTCAAAACAAGCGTTTCACGGATCTGTGTGGTCCGTGGAATCAAAGTGAAACCAAACAAACAACACACCGAGCCGTTGCCATTGTGTGCGTGGGGTTTACCTGCATGAGTGCGATGAACAGGAAGAAGGCGTTGGCAGCCCGCCTGATCTGCTCATACAGGAACCGGGGAAGAAAGGTGAGCACCCCATACTTGGTGGTACTGCAGGAGAAGACAAGGAGATAACTTTATTTGTTGACATTCAAACAGATGGAGGCAGAGCCAAAGAAACTTTAGCAAAAGTAGGAATACGTGCATACATCGTCTGCTAACGATTTTCTACACTGACACTCTCGAACAGCATTAGCATAACGGCAGAATAACGACAGACTCCATTTGGCTTTCTATAATGTGGCAATTGAAAATCTATTAGAAACACTCAATTGTGCTCAAAGGAGGGCAAACAGAGCCATTATGGGCTGCACACACATCAGACCTATAAGTATACCAATATATTTAACCCAAATGCCTAAATTTAGCCCCAGCACCCCAGATGATAGGTGCAAGAATCCTTGGCATCTCAACCTGTCTATCAACTGTATTGATCAGACAACTCTATCGATTAGCCTTGTTATAGTGGGGAGCTACCGTAAGAGCTTTTAGAGAGGCTAAAAATAAATTAAAAAAGGCAACCTTCAAGGCAAGGCTGGCCTTGTTTTTTCCTGTTACGCCTGAGTGAAAAGTAAGAGCTCCTGCGATGGCTTTCGTTTAATGGATAGTGCATGTTTGTGTGCGAGAATGCACACTTATGGCCAAACACAAAACCAGTTCGCAATCGCCTAGGAGATGAACCCATAACCGCTTTTTCCACACAGACACAAAACCACAAAGAGCAGGACATTACACACAAAACAGTGTAGTAACAGCTGCCACACACACACACTCAATGTCCTGACCCCCGTGCTCGAGATACCTCAGGGTTAGTGATACTACACCTATGATCCAGCAGATAAAGCTGCCTTAATCTAATCAAAGACAAGTGATACCAGACTCCACACACGACAATCACACATGCACCACTGCACCAAGCATAAAAGAAAAAAACGGCAAAAAACATCTGGCTGGGTTGTTTTTCATACTATAGATGTCCAACTTGCTGGTGGCGTTAGCAGCTGTTAGCTGCAGGGGTGTTTCTCTCCTGCTGCTGTGTGGCTTCATCATGTTTTTTATAAAAAAAAAAAAAAAAAAAAAGGTCAGTTTTCTTCATGTACTTATAGGCCAAAAGAAAACACTGGGCTGAAGTCAGAGAGGAGTCATCCCTCTGAGTGGAAGAACACAGGCAGGTAGATTTGGTGCAGTATCCGGAAAAGAAATGATCGTGTTCAAGAATAATGGAGCAGGTTTGCAACACTTTGCTTCATCTGTGCGCATCAGAGCAGCACTAATGCTCAGGTTGTAGAAAACAACTCCATACAATAAAATATGGACGTGAAGGACAGAGGGAGTGGAGAGGAGGTGAGCTGAGTGTACAGATAAAAGCTACAAGGCTTTAATCTCTGGAAAATCAATAGGGATATTGAACCTTTAAAACATAAACTAAAGAGTTACAGGAACACAGGGACATCGAAGGGCATGCCTCTGGAGCGAAAGTGCTTTTGACTCTCCAATCAGCATGCAGCGGGGGCAGAACAACACATGTGATCCAATCAGATGAGCCAGGCAGATCCCGCCTTAATCTTATTTGTAGCGCTGAAATAGGCTCTTTTAAAAGTGAAATCGAATCTCCTGACAATACTGGCGGACCACTGAATGTCAACTGACTAATGACAAGCCTTCAACTCATGAGAACATGAGCCTTGGGACCCTATGGCGCCAGGCACAGTTTGTAGATACAAATAGGAATTATATAAGGTAAAAAATTAGGGGACTAATTAAATTGGCATCTGTCTGAATCAAACTCTAATACCTTTAGCCTGGCTGTGATTTCGTATTTATGACCCGACTGAGCCAATAAATATGCCAACGACAGCTGGGATGTTGATAAAGGAGACTCCTCCACTGCAGTACGTGCCATTTGGCCGTGCCCGTGACCCTGCCTATGACAGATGACTGCATACAAGCAGGAAATCCACTCGGCTGCTCAGTGTTTAACCACGGAGGGCAACCAAGACACACCGGCACAACATGTGAAATATTAATACTAAAGAGTGTGGTCCAAGACTTGTAGTGCACTTCTTGCCTCAGCTGCTCAGACCACAGACAGCCAGGACTACAAAAATCACACTTCAAGCCTTTGACCGAGGTCTGAGAATCAGATCAGACAGCTTTCATTCTGTGAAATTCAGGACCACTCATTCTATCGTGACCCCTCACTACTCCTCAAACAACACAAAACACACTTTTGACCAGAGAGACACAGTTAAAGTGATTTCTGTAACGTATGTAAACAAATGTAAGTGTGGTTACTTTACTTTTATTGGCAGCCTTAAACATTCATGAGGGCGCATTGATTAAGCAACACGGCCATGTTAAGTTGTAAAGCCAAGCACTTTTCCTTTGAGGCTCTCAGGTGGACTTCAGGCAGTGATATATGTCAGCCTTACCCGTGGCCACCGCTGCAGAGTTGCAAACTTAATAGATGAGTTATTAAACATCCTTATCAATAGAGTTCACCCGTAGTATCCATAGAACTAAAACAAGATATTTTAAGTTTAAGGCAAAGCTCAAAAAAGGGAAATATCTTTAAGAGACAGAAAGAGAGAGAGAAGCCTCAGTGGTCCAAAGTCCAAATGAGAGCACATGGCATGCCGGGAAGATAAACATACAAACAGGCTGTAATGTCCTTCAACCCGACAACATGGGTGTAAACCCCGTGAGCAAATATCAACAATGCCGGAGTGTCCATAGCAAGACAGCTAATCCCTACAAGCCAACCCTTCACTGTGACCTCCCTGGAACAGCTACAGGCAAAAAAAATATATTACAGTAAATATAGTCTGTGTGAGCTTATCACTCTCTGAATAAACACACAATAATGAAAAAACTGTCAGATAAAGATGAGCAGAGGTTTCACAGGTCTAGAGATAGGTCTACTTTGCTATGATTAAAACTTGTGGTCTCCCTTCTCTCTCTGTGGCGGTCTGTTCATTCATTAAGCTGCTATTTATAAAGACTTTCAGTGCATACAAGCCACACAACATGCATCCCAGCAAAACATGCAGTCGGTAAATGCCCCCTACCTGACATGGTTGTCGCAGAACTTGGTATTCTGGGGCCGGTTGAGCAGCACCGTCCGCGCCGTGCCGTCTACGGGATCCGCCTGGGAAGTGGTCCCGGACATCTCATCATCTGCCTTGCGGTAACCGGCGGAGGAGCAAGCAGGTCCTGCACCGTTGGATTGATGGGAGAGAGGCGAGGCTGAGTGAGTGAGTGTGAGTGAGAGACAGTGAGACACAGACAGAGAGAGAGAGAGAGAGAGAGAGAGAAAGAGAGAGAGAGACAGAGAGACAGACTGGAGACGTGGTTTACAGTTCAAAAGCGAAGGCGACCAATTAGTACTAGAGGCTACTGTCTGCTGATGTATGCTGAAGCCGGCGGGGTCGATTCAATGACGTTTCCCGTTATAAACAGCCCCCCTTGTCTTTCAGTATTATTATGCAGGTACCGTCAATGCACACACGCGCGTTTCGCGACGCCCACGGGACCCCCCGCGTATAATGGATGTGCTGAGGGATGCACAATGGCGAACAAACACACCGGGTTTGTCTGTTTTATCCGCACGTCAACTTGCTCATATGTAATACAGAGAAGACCCGGCGCAAGTCGCGGCTGTCATTAAGCTACAGGCACAAATTATAGTTATTTTTTTTTTTTTCAAAAGTGACAGAAGAGGATGCAACACGCTCCTTCTGCAGACTCCCTGCCTACCCGCCACCCCGGCTTTGTCATCTCCAACCATTTTACAGCGTCGTGATCTCCGCTCATTCACCCCCGCATGAGCTCCAGGAGCAGGGCTTTTTTTTTTTTTCCTCCTCGAGTGCGCCTAGTCACGGGATAATAAGTGCAGTTCAGCAGGGACATTGTGGTAAAGTGAGAGCAGTGCAAACAGGTCTGAGCGCCACAGTTTACTCAGCTGGTACAACAAACGGCGAACCTGGGCGAGGACAGATGCAGCAGCGTGCCCGTGGCTCCTCTCTTCTCCTTCGGCCTCGCAGAGGAGGAAGCTCCCGGCCCTGGTGAAAGATGCTGGCCCGCCAAGCTCCGCTGCCGTGTCATCTGGCCACCTGCCGCCTCGGGAAGCCTTTGTCGGGCACGATTGGGACGATCTCTTCCCCGCAATTTGATGCTGAGCGGCTCACTGCTGCAAGTCCAGACAACAAGAGGAAGCCATATGGAGCTCCTTCAGTGCTGCGGAGGGGCAAGCCGGGGCTCCGCTTTTAAAGGGCCAGAAGCCTGATATCGCCTTCAGGTCTTGTGGTCAGCCACAGATGGGTCAAATGACATCCGTGCGGCAGGAGCCATCCATCAGGAGATCACTTCATGTCGCTTTCCCTCCGATGCCTGTCCGACAGCAGCGTTCAACTACTACAGGTTTCTGCTCTTTCCCTTGTTAGCTTGCATAGAAAGCAGATAGTTTATGTCTCACAGCCTGCTGCTTATCTGGGTAGCCTCGTTATACTGATAACACCACAGCCACAAAGCCTTAAAGTACGCCTGTGGTGCTCAATTGTTATTATACAGTGAGCTCAAATGTATAACTACAATATTACAACAGGCACTCTGACATGTATTATGGGATTATTGTCATTCTTGGATGATTGGATACTTATAGCTTTCTTGGGATCTGCACATTGTGTGTGTCTGTCTGTAAGTGAAACAACAACAGGCTAATTGCATTAATAATTAAGAAAAGAATAAGCACTGCCAGGCTTCAGCAGATTGAATTTCCACAGTCCTGAAACTCTCTCTCTCTGCAGCAGTGCATTCTCACAACAGACGGGTAACTCTCTCCCTTCATCGATAAACAAAATTAAGTTAATATCATTATATTCCACTCAAGCGAGCTTGTTGATCTAAAGTAGGCGAGGAATTGTAAAATGACCCAGACATAGGCCAGTCAGGCTTATCTACTAGATGTGCCATCATCACTATCGACACATCAGACTTCCACTTTTCCATTGAAAGAGACCTTAAGTTGCGCATTTTACAGGAAACAGATATGATAATTAGATCATTTTTGAGTGCAGTGGAAGTTGAGGCATTCAGAGGTAAACTTTTTTTATTGTAGTATGCTTCATTGCCATTCTCCCTTTGCAAAAGAAACCTGCTTTACATTGAAAAAGCTTGAACACTGTTCGAAACTCAAACCTAGGCTAGTGCTATTCTACGCCAGCCCACAAAGTGTCTGCACAAAGCAGGGAGCAAGGGTCAAAGTCTATACAAGCAAAATTATAATAAGCAGTCTATCTCTTATCTCTAAATCTCTGACCAGGCTATTACCTCCGGACCAGACCTAGCAGAGCTATAAGTCACAATCATAGCTCAGCACTCTACACTGCAAATGGCACTGGGGTCAATCAAGATAACGACTGATTGTAAGGAAATGACTAAGGATGATACAAGGTTAAAGGTACATGCAGGGCACATTGTCACCTGTAATGTCATCGTATACTTGACTATCATGAAGCAATTCTCTTTTGTTTAAACACCATTCTCTCTCCCTCGTGATACCTTTTCTATGCCTTGTTGCTTGTTTCTGTTCTTGTTGAACTATTTACCTTTTACCTCTACTTTTTAACCCCTCTAGCTTTTCAAACAGATCAATAATGTCTTTCTCAGCAGTCCACTTCAGCTCCGATTAATTTCTAAGGAGATCAATGCCTCGGTTACTCATCTCTGATGGAGTGGAGACGCAGTCACCTCCGTAACTCATTACTGATGCACCTACGATGAGTCAGCAACAAAGCCCCAGCAGAGCACAGCCAGGTCAATTACACATGAAGCTCCCGGGCTAGACGGACAGGTACCACATTGGTCTGATAACCTGCAGCCAGAACAGGTAAGACTAGACTGATCCGACCTCAACAAACACTCTGATCTCATTCCCTGCCAGCAAGATACTACCAGCTACCCATTTTGTTGGTGAGGCTTCAACAAGACGTGTCCCCTTTCTTAAAAACAGTCATATGCATTAATTAGCCAAACTTTGTTCCATTATGTAGAGAAGCTTAAAAGTATTTTTTCTGTCTTTCCAATGTGAATAACTCTGTCATTAACCACCTATTAAGCCTTTTATGCAGTGGACAGAAAAAAATATCTGTTCCAGTATGCAGAACAAGGGCAATGTGCAGTTAATTCCATGATACATATTATTTGAAGGAGATTTCATTCATAACAAGCCTCATAATATCTTAATATGGGGTACTGACTTTGTGTTTTTGGCTGTGCCCAAGTTGCCCTGGCATGGGGCCAAAGTTTAACTGTTAAAAAGCAGGCTAAGCTATTGAATAATGGATGGCGACAGGCTGCATAATTCATCTAAAATTTCCAGTATGTCCAGAGCATATTTCACCAGACACTCTGCCTTGTTGCTGGGATCCAGCCTTCACTCAACAAACGACTCGCATGTCAGCCACTATCACGGCGTCTCCCTCAGTGGCTGTGTCAATTAGTGCGACTGCCAGAATTGTGTTTTAAATGGCACAAACATAGGTCTTGAGATGCTTACGCGTTTAATTCAATCATGTCTAATGCAGTCTTCCAAACACCCTGCCCACGGATTCAATGAGCCAGAAAGGAAATAGCTACTAATCATAACAGCAGTTATAGTACAGCAGCTACAATTATCCACAGCTGTCGAAGCGCTCTCACCCCCACAAGCCATGCGAGAGAACAGATACTCTGGCTGTTTCCTCAATTTTATTATCCGAAAAACTGTCAAAACATTTTAGATGCAAATGCACTTGTGCTGATGAATGTGCATGGTAAGTCAAAGTATATTGCATAAAATATGCATAATTTACCCCAGCATGTTTTGTCTTCCACTCTTGGAAACATGGCCACAAGGTTTTTGGAATCATTGCCCCATAACAGCAGGCTCTCAGGTTTAAATCTTTTAACAGCCGCAGGCCCTGTCAGAATGTTATTGAGCTTAACCGTAAACCACAACCAGCTCACTCATTACATAAACTTCAATTAAATTGAAAGAACATAAAACATCCTCTCCCGTGTTCCCCTGTCCAGCCTATAATCCTGCTGTGTGGTCAGCAAAGCATTACCAACAGAGCATCTTCTGCTTGGTTGACCTCTACGTCCCATGGCTGTCCCGGTCTCCGAGGTGACCTGCAGGCCCTACATGCAGGTCCTGGCTGACATGGTCTCAAGTGGTCCCAGTGGGTTCATTTGCCATCGTAACAGAGTAGGAGGTAAGGCAAGAAAGCCTCTTACGAGCCAAGTGAGCGAGCAATGATAATCCCCTCTGTGTCTGCTCTGCAACTTCAACTGCAGCTAAGCCATAACATGATAATCCTACAGGTGAGTCTGCAACACGCACACAGACATACGTTACAATAATGTATGAGTTATGCACATATACATCCACACACACACACACACTGACACTGACACTGCATTATGGACACACTCTCACACACACACAGGTGAACACACAACTTTTAATGACAGAAAACATGCAAGGCCCCGACATGCAGCTACTCCCCTGGCTCCTCTCTAAATCCAGCTGACAGTCACTTATGTGTCATACATGCATGCAGCAGTGTTCATGTACATGCTCTCGTCAGGCATGCCATGTCCATACATGCATGAGTTGTGTTCGACAGCATGCTTACGTATTGTTGTTCAAAGTATTTCTCAGAGACCCCAGTGCATATCGCATATTTTTCTTTATCAGCATGGTTTGACATAAGTGCTCACCCCACCATCTAAAAGCACATGCAGTGAGAGGATTAATTCCTCTTCAGCATTCATCACTCCAGGCCCAAAGGAGCTACACGTTATTCAGAGTCCACAGCAGTAATATCATGTCTTAACTGACAAGAACCAGAGCGCATTCTAGTTAGGAGCTAGACATTGTAGCTCTTGAGGGCCGGGGGTTCGTAGACACCTGCTCCTAGCCGTTGCGCATGGCCGCATGCACCTTGGGACTCTGGACACAAATAGGGCGTCATCCAGTCTAATTCGAGCAAACTCACTTTTGTCAAACCTGTCTGTGAGGCAGGCACGCATGGTAGCGCCGGCGCCTTGGCCTGGGTCCTGTAGTTCAGAAGCCTCCTGCCTAATGGTGGTCAACACTAACTGCTCTGTGGGCGCCAGAGAGGCCGCGGCGGGAAAAAACAACACACACAAGACAACAAGTCAATATACACATATCGCATACAACACATCCATGTGCCATTAAGTGGACTGTAAATGTGTTTGTATTTGTCTCTGGTGGCATTTATAGTGAGATGAGATTCATGCCTGCATATGAAAAACATGAGCCTGAGGAGTTGCACACAGACATAGACTTGTAGCTTGCCCAAGAGGGCCCCCCAGTGTCCAATTTCTGTAAAAACCTCCATGCTGCAATTTATTAGGCCTCCCTCTATCTCCCAAATGGCATCTTCAGTAGCTTAGCAGCCATGACGACGAGTCATTATCTGCCCAAAGCAGATGTATTGTTGACAGTTGGCTGAGCTGCATGACTCGCATAAACACTGCCGTGACACACCAATACTGGGACAATAAGCGGTCTTATATTCAAATAAAATCCTGCTAGCTGTCAAAGACAATCTGCAAATACTGTAAGACATCTTAATTACAGTTTGTTTACGTCATATTGTGACATAATGCTAGAATACTTTTTTCTCTAAAGTATAATGTGTTTGTGAGTACTCATGTGTTAAAGGTGCTATTAGAAACACAATAAAAAATATTCAAATGTTGGGTATATCACCCACTATTTATGATCAATTTAAATACAAACAAATTAAAGCCTGTGTATGAATGTGTTCGAGAGTGTGTGAGTAAATGTGACAGATTGGTGGCAGCAGACGTCATCACCAGGGATGTGCAGCTCGCTAATTCGAACAAAGAATCAAGAGGTCAAGCTCCAAGAGATTACAGTAAAGGCAACATGGAGAATCCAGGAGCGAACACATGTACCTACTGACTGACACTCATACAAGAGTGCCCCTCGACATCCATCCTGCGCTTTAAATATAGCAGTGGTAAACACGCTTGAAAAGTCTCCACTAATGTTACTAAATTCCCACATTAAGTGTTCTGGTACAAACAAGAAGGAAACTAATGTATCTCGTAACTGAAATTCTGCCACTTAGCAAGGTCAATTTCGCAGGATATACATGAAAACAAACAACTGACAGCAGCGGTGTGAGTCATTTGTAAAATGTTCTATTTTAAACTAAGAAATATGATGAGTAAAAGTGTTATGAGCAAGAGTTATGTACTTTTTTGAATACTATACTGGCAGAGTAAAGTAAAGTACAGCTTCAACCTGTGCTGCCCCAGTGTCAAGAAGAGTCAGTGGTGTATGTTTTAATCACAACAAATGAATATTTGGGAAACTCTCGCCTGAAGACAGCGTGGCCCAGTTGGCGCTCATCTCTGCTCACAATTTGCCCTGCTTTCTATTTCTGGAAGCTGCATGAGGCATGTAGCCACACACACACATAACAGCAATGCAGCCTGACAATATGTGCCAGTCACTATTAAAAGCCACTGGATGAACCAAACACATGCTCCTCTCTTCCAGGACAATCCAATCCGATGTCTGTTTGCCTGCCATATGTGAAGTCATACATCCCCATCCTCTCTCCAGCTCCTACTCTAAGGAGAATAAGAGGCATTTTTTTCAAGAAAAGTCAGTCTATAGCCCTCACTATACAGTTTGTCATGATTTATTTCAGTTAGCTTGGTCCATATAGCATCTGAGTGCAACAGCCTGAGCCATCCCTTTGCAACACATGACGCTCTGGATGTGGATGGGACTTAAGGTGAGAGTTTCATTTCCGGACGGGCTCAGAAGCGGTCACGTGTTTTTTAAGTCGGCGCGGTAATAGGCTGTTCTTGGACTGATCTATAGGAGCTTGAGTTGGACGTTTAAAAAAAACAAACCAACATTACTAATATATAGATATGGAATAACGTAAAATCATTTTCAGCAAATCGTCATATTTAGGCGAGTGAGGCGAAAATATGCCATATTATGCGATTCATGAGCTCAACATATAGGAGGCTGTTGCAACAAAATTATATAATACCATCATGATGCCATGCGAAAAAACAGAACATTCCTCAGTGATAAGGTGACACAGCAGACTCACATTCATCCTATCAAGAATAAAAAAAACTTGTTATCATTTCGTGATGTTAAGGCACAGCACGGACATTTATCTGTTAAAAAAAAACAAAAATACCAGCTTTTTACAAAGGGCAGGCAGTGCTTCCTGAAGCAAGCACCTGCAGTCTGTTTGCCCTTGCATCCCCAACCGGTGCCAAGAAAATGAGCGAGGCTGGAGGATAAATACCGGCACAGCAAGTCACCCCACATGCATGCTGCCGCAGTCCCCGACAGCACCGATGCCCGTTATTATGCCAAGCACATATCAGATACGCACGATTATATAGGCTACAGGCCGCTATATCCTCTGCAATAAGAGGTCTATTATTAACACTGGGATAAACACGATTTTATATTGACATGTCACGAATCAGGCGGCGGGCAGGACCCAGATCGAGCAGTGATTTAATGTTGTTTGTTAAGCTTACCTCCCTCGCTGTGTATCTTCTTGGCTCTCCGGTTGAAATACATCTTGCTGGTGGGGAACGAGTGTCGGTGAGGCTGGGACGAGGAGGCCGGAGCGGTGGCATGCTCATGGCTCACCGACAGAGCAGGGGGTCGCTGCTCCGGGCCCAGGCTGCGGCCGTCGCTGCTGCTGCTGCTGCTTCTGCACGGGGATCATTATTTCTCGGTTGGACGGCGGAGGTAATATTATGAAGGGCAGCTTCAGCAGAGAGTCAAGTCAGATAGGGTAGAGGATGTGCTACTTCCGTCTCTGCTTTCAAAATAAAGCACACTAGAATAAAGACGGGAAATGCAATCTGCAATATAATTAATTAATATATGATTGTGGTACAATTGTATAAAGGATTAGGTTTGGCCACATTGTCTAGATTAAAGGATGAATTCACTTCAGTCAGGTGAAGTTTCCTAGTCCAAAACATATTTTTGGAGCTTCACAGCAAACAGCATTGCAGCACTCTAAACAACTGAAGTAGATGGGGACTTATTTTAAAACATAAATAACAACAACAACAGACATAATATGGCTCCATACCGCTCGTCAGGTGCAATTGAGTTTCCAATTCCAGATCCCGAATTGACATGAGAAGACTTTTTTCACATCCTCATTTACTTGGGTAAATGTCCTCATTTACTTCAGTTGTTTAGGAGATTGCTGCCAAGCTGTTTTGCTGTGAAGCTCCACAAATGTTTTGTGGACTATGAAAACACAACTGACTTTTCTATCGTCATGGTGGTAAGTAGATAATGACTTAATTTTTATTTTTGGGTGAACTTATTCTTTAAAGATATGCAGTAAAATAACGACTAAGATAGTTACTATAGGTTGCTTCATTAAAAGAAATATTTTAGAGCAAAATTGCTCTCAATTCTTAACCTTTATTTAACCAATTACCTGAACCAATTACCTGAACATCCACAATGACATAAATTCTACAACATTCCCTTGGTGGCAATTATTTTTATGAACATTTAATACTTAACCCCGACAAGATGATCAGACTAAAGGAAACAGGAAAGGTAAAGGTGTCACAGTCGACAGTTTGTAGATCTAAAATGCCTTAGAGGAACTTTTCACAAATTGGCTTATTAGTGATATAAAGATCAAGATCATTAAGTGTGCCAATCTTTCTAATGTGTAATATTTAAGACACTACTGTTTTGTTCTATATCAAGTAATTAATTTACCAGTTAAGAAGATAAGCAACAGGTTAATTTTTGTTGAAAATATTTGCTGCTTGCAGTCCAGTATTGAGCAGGTGAGTACAAAAGTGTAATTTAAAAACCTCAAAAAAGTGAATTGTAAACCTTTATTTTGAAGGGCGACTGTCAAACGTCAGTTGCCAGTTCCGTTCAGCCTGGCCCACGTCGGGGGCGCGCATCGGATGATGAGATGCGTGCGCGCACAGGCCTCTGGACTCAGAATACAGTTCAAATACATTTTTAATCAATTTTCCCGTATTTAAGTTGGAGTTTATTTGATGCCTACTACTCATTTAAAGCAAAGGTGATAACAGTAAAAAATTAAAACGTAATGTTAAGTCGCACCAGTTGAGAAAAGTCCATTAAATTCAAGTTGGAAGCATCGACTGTTCAAAGTTTAGCCCGCATAAACCTCGTTTAGAAATTCATCTCATCGTTTTGTGAGAGAAATAATGTATCATTTCTACTTTTAAAGTTAACCTAAACTTGGTGGGTAGGCTACAAGACAGTTTTAAAAGATTAAAGTTACAGTATGTAAACACACGTATTTAGCTAGCTTACCACTCCCCCCGACGACCTGTTCACCATGACGTAAAGCTACCATACCGTTCAGATACTTATTAAATTACTTCTGGAGAATAATACACTACTCCTCTATACATTAGTATGAAAGGCTGATTTAAAACATATTTTCGCCACACTAAAGCTTGTTGGTAGCTAGCACGGTCTGCGGTTGACTTAAACGCGCGCAGTTTTTACGTAAGTGGTGCGTGGCCACACACACACAAACAGTATAGACCCACATACACCAGATTTCCAGGCATAACAAAGCTGTATTTTATTCCATTGTTAAGGAGCAGAGAATAAAACCCATGTCTTCATTTTATTACATAGTAACATATTTATCTTAACTGTTTCATTTACTCTCATCACATTGTAACATAATACATATTCATATTTCAAAAGTTGATTTCCATCTTATTAAATAGGAACAGAATAAATATTCACTTCTTAACTGAGTGGCCACAATCTTCTCCAAGTCTCCAAGGTGGACACAGAAGCTGAACAGAAGCTTTCTGAGAACCAGGTTTACTGGGACCTTTCCTTCAGCACCCACACACACTCACATGCACACACAATTCAACCATACACACTTACCCCACTCTCAAACATACTGACATATTAGACTGCGTCATTCCTGCAGTTTTATTAGTGACATGTTAACTGCAGAGATGCTGTAGCTCCTGTGTTCTGTTGTTGATGCACAAAGTGACCCTGGTGGCAACACACTTGACTAGGCGGCTAAATAATCCACCTATGCTACACTAGAAAATGACCAATATCTGTGCATGTTAATGTCAAAACAAACCATAAAAAGCGTACAGGAATATCATATTACTAACACCGCCTCATTCAGGTGTTGCACTAGTACTGGAACTGAAATAGACTGCGACCATTGCACTGTGACAGACCCAATTAGAAAGAGATGTAGGGTTAACGGATTCTCATTAGCAGAAAATGCAGTTTTGGAGCCAGAGTTACAGCAGATGCTCCAAACATCAATTTTCCAGCACCTTTCTCATGAACGATTTAAGCTGGACAACTGTAAAAACTCTGTAATTTTTTTATTTTGTAATTACAAGGTTCCAGGTTTTTGCTCAGCAGATGTATCAAGCTAACTACTCAATGCAACTTCATGATACAGATCCCAGGGTGTCTGTTGGGTATGGATCTGGAACAGCAACAGGAACCAACAGGAAACGATGATTTCATGGTAAACAAGGCTTTGTTTTTAAGTGGAGATGATAATCAGGCATTACAATGTAAACAACAATGAACAGCAAAACAAACAATACTGTCTTTTCTCTCCATATTGCACAACTCATACTAAATTACAACTTGGAATTCCTGATTATCACATGCCTTCTGCATTTCATTGAAATTGTGCTGCCTATATGGATAATGACTTTGACTTTAAAGTGGCTGATTTTAGTGGGTGAGTTTCATGAATGTATTCTGTATTGCAATTATATGGTTTATGGAAAGGGCTGTTGTTGTTGTTGTTGTTGATGTTGTTTAACAAACAAACACTATTAGATGTACAGAATAAAACTTAAATCAAACTTAAATTCATAGCTCACACATCCCAATAAATCATACATTTCTTTACCAACTTTAAAGGGACATTTTAAAATGGATGTCAAAGCTTTAAAATGGTGACTGTAAAAAAAGAAAAGAAAGAAAAGAAAGACTCAAGGTTTCCTGCTTCCATTCTGAACAGTTGAGGAGCGTCTTGCTTCAAAACCCTTAAATACAAGCAGTGGTGAATTATTTACAGCTTATACCGAATAAATCAAGTCTAGAAGTGATCTGGGTAGTCCAGTTGTGACAAAGAGACGTCACATGTATCAGACATTAAAGAGTTAAAGTGAGACTAGTCAGCAGCGGCTACAGGAGCTCCTTAAGCATTAATGCCATCCATTGACATGGGCCTCTGAAGCTTTGTGACAGAGGCCAGTGAAACAGGTCACAGGAAGAAGAAAATAAAACAAGTTGCTGAAAACAAAGAGTCTAAAAAAATAAAGTTTTGTTAATTCTCTGCATTTATAGTTTCTTTTTTCCGCACTTTTGGTTCAACCTTCTTCAACTTCAACACAATGGATATTTTCAAAGAAATGTAACCATGAAAGCGCTATGTACATGCAAAGCCCACTTGGGTCTGCTCAGTTCATCTAGCCAGGAACATCATAGTTATGTTTGTGAGCAAATAGGTCAGTCATGATGCACTGCGAGTATGGGCTGCCTACAGATGGGGCAGGTGTTGTTTTCAGAGAGCCAGCGGTCGATGCAGTGGATATGGAATTCATGGGAGCAGGGCAAGCGACGCAGCTTGTTGCCCTGGGCATACTCATTGATACAGACACTGCACGCACGCCCCATCTCCCCCTCCAGGCTGGCCTGACCATAGGTACGTGTTGATAGATTGTCAATCTGCTCTTTGGTCAGGCCCCTAGGGTGTTCGTCATCCTCCTCATCATTAAGCAAGAAGAAATGTGCCAGCCGCAGGATGGGTAGAGTACCGTTTTCTACCAGATTGTTGGTGTCCCTGCTGGTGGCCCGTCCCTCTGTGGTGCTCACTACCCCTCCACTGAGCCTGGCCTGTCCACCCTGTTCCTCCTCACTTCCCACCAGCCCCACCCTCTCCTGATCTACTGCACCTGTACCAACCTGGCTAGCTGCGCTCTCATTTGTATTCAGACGACTGGTTGGGCTGGTGGTACTATTTGTACCACTAGCATCTGTGTGGTTTGGTGACACAGTTTCAGAATCAGCCTCTGTCTCCATTAGAGAACTCAGCTCCCCAAATCCAGTCATGATCTGGCGCAAGATGGAACGCAGGGCAGTGGAGTTGGGCTCTCCCAGGCCTGTCTCACTAATGCGCCTCAGTGGAATCCGGATAGTGCTCACATAGGTGCGAATCCCAGCTCGCTCAGAGCGGGAAATGGTGCGTCTAAATCCACCACTGTCACTTTCAAATGTGACAGTATTTTCAGCAACGCGGGCACGAGAACGCGTTCTACTGGCGATGCTGTCCCGATCGCGGTTTTCACCAGGTCGAATCCTTCTCACCTGCAGGTCCAACATGATGGTTGGGTGCCGTCGCACCGCTGAACTTCCTGATCCTATCACGTGCGATTCATTCTCGCGTTCTCCAGTCTCGACAGTTGGCTCTGTATTAGCTGCAGGTTCTGCTACAGCCTCCCCTGTTTCCATGGAAACAGAGCTTGTGCCACTGCCTGGCTCAACAGTGTGGATGCTAGAGCCACTGATACCAATACTTGATGGAGGAGTGGTACTGTTAGCAGGTATTCTGTGCAAGGGGGACCGGCTTCGCCTTGACAATCGGGATGAAACCCCGCCCCCAGCTGCAGCCCTGCGTGCACGACCACGTGATCGAGTCCTACTGCCACGTGATTCATGTCCAACTGCTGGGGCCTGAGATACAGACTGGGGTGACACACGTGGACAGTTTATAGAGGCAGACATTTGATCACTGCCCTGCTCTATGTCTGCATTCGGGGCTTGTTGTTGCAAAGGTGTCGTTTGATCAGGAGGAGGATTGGGAACAGTCGGAGGTGGTGCTAAAGAGTGCAAAGTGGCACCTCTCCTTGGAGCAGCAGCTGGGGCGGCCACTGGTGCAGGAAGTGCAGGGGGGCTCATAGAAAGAGTAGTAGTGCTGCTGCGTGTACGCCGTGTCTGCATCCTCCTACTGAGGGCTGGGCGGGTGGTGGGGTATGGGGTTGGCCTTGGCGTGGTTGAAGGGCGAGGGTTGGAGAAAGAGGAAGCCGTGCGTATAGAGGTTGAAGTTGTGTTTGGGGCAGTCACTGGCAGCTCTGCAGTGTCCGCAGTGTCATTATGCTCCCCTGGCTCAGGCTGATCATGGTTGATGTTGATTTCAAGACTAAAACGAAACTCTCCACTGTTAGGGTTGGTCCGACTGACAGCACGCCATGTCTGGTTGCCACTCTGCCCACTGCGAGTGGCATTACCAGTGCGTCTGAAAGTGTTAAGCCACTCCAGTAATGAGTCACCATTAGAAGTTTCTGCTCCGGGCTCCGTTCCCCCTGTAAAAAACAAGCATGGATAAGACTTAAAACTAACGTGTATTCACCTGAAATCGATTTTCTTGAGCAGGAAAGCGCAAAACTAAAAATGTCCTTTGTCCCAGTGACCACCTACAACACCGACAGTTTTAGGCAGCCTGTTTCATACCTTACTCACAGCCAGCACTTCTACTGTATTTACTTCCAGGCTAAACGAGACAAACAGTCCAACAAACTGTGTTACAACCTTGTTTAAATCTTGGCAAAGATGATGCTAAGCTAAAATAAAAAAAAATCATCAATATTTGTCCTAAATAATGGAAAGTGTCTTGGGAGCACTCTGTATTTATTCTGATTTAAGTCCAGTCCTAAAACATTTTGCTGCATTCTTCTTGATTTCTGGCTTATTCGTTAATCAATAGTGACTTCATCTGAGCGATATAGTATAATGACCAGTGAAAGCCAGATTTGGAAAGATCAGACAGAGTCATGTCCCTCGCCCTCTTCCCTACCTGTGCCTCTTCTCCCTCCAGCCCCTCTCTCCTCTCCCTCCCCGCTGCTGCCCTGCTGTTCTCCAGAATCAGCAGTCTGCGAGCGCTGCTCAGGACGGGGCTGAGATGACATGCGCTCTTTTGCTCCATCAAGACGGTGCCGGAGCTCCTCAGCAGTCACCTCCCCTGTGAAAACATACGGACAGCTGTGAGTCAAGAAGAACTATCCCTGCTCCTATACTGACAGCAGACTGTCAGTATGACACATTGTGACCTAATGTATACTTTGTATGTGGCTGGAATATATGTGAGGTATATATGTGATGTAAGGATAAATTCACATCTAAATCAGTTCGTTAACATTGCAAGATGTTTCTGTCCTCACCAGGAGTGCCAAGCAGGTTGCTGTCTCTCATTAGGCGGTACTCCTCTTCACTCAATTCATTAATGAAGTGATAGTATGCCTCCTCCCGTCGAAGACGCTCTGCCTGCCTCCGCCGTTCGTCTCCCCCACCAGGAGGGTCCATCACCGTGAAAAGTGCTGGCAGACAGATGAGTGAATGTGTCAGTCAGGGGTGGAGTGTGATCTTAAGATACCCACACAGCTTTACATTAAGCATTCATAAAATAGGATCTGATGTCACACAGAGCCCCTGCAATTATTAAAGTGGACATGTTCATATGTCACTTAAATATGTTGCTGAAGAATAAAACAAGCTTATGATCATTAGTCCTTCTTATGGAAAGCTACAGAAAAAAAGCAGCATTATATCATGAACGCCCTATAACGTATTAGAAACTAGAGCCTAAATGCAATGAATTTACAATTGTTCGATTACCTCTGGCACTAATCTCAGGCCAAGGACGACAGTTAAGACAACGCCATCCATTTTATATCGAAAGACACCACCAGTAAGAGACTGAGTAAGGCTACAGTAATCTTGCTAGCGTTGCTAACGTTTAGCCCGACGACTAGCGCCGTAAATTCACCCAGTTTAACATGTGGATTAATGCTCAATTCATTCACAGTAAGAAACAGCCCGTAGACACCCTAATAGCAACGTAGTCTTCATGTGAGCTAATATTAGCCAAGTTACAACAGTAGCTACGGAAGGCCATGTTGAAAGCAGGGGAATAAAGCAACAAAACTGGCGTTGTCATCCTGGTTAGCCACCAATCACCGGCCTAGGGTTAATGACGGACACGCCAGCCGTCCAATCACTGCTCTACAAAGGCGGTACATGATAAACTAAACGGAGGTCTCCTCCATGTAAACGCAGGGCAAAGAAGGAAAGACAAAGAATCTTGTCAGCTTTATGACAGAATTAAATTATCGACATGTTAGCGCCAGACAATGATTAAATGCGTTGCCGCCCAGACATAACAGTCAGTTTAGTGGACCATTCAAGGATACCAAGTGTCATTTTGAATGCGCAACGCTTTAGTTGCTAACCGAGCACTAGCAAATTAGCACATCTAGCGAACAGCAGTCCGTCGACACTAGTGTTAGCTGACTCGCGAGTGAGCTGTGAGGATGAATAACTCTTAAGATAAAAACGTGACAAACAGTTTTATGTTACAGTCAATGTATACGGAGCGTAATACTTAACCTTAGAAAAGTTTTACAAGAGATGACAATGACATTAAAAGGAATTTACTACCTGACAAAGCAGCGGTAATATGGACGGTTTGCTTTGCTCTCCCTTCTCTCTCAAACCAAGATGGGACCAGTGGTGCTACATTACACTGTCCGTCAAAACAACCTCCCTGGCTACATTAGTTCCTAGGTGACACAAAAACTGCAAAACATAGCTCAAAGTTTGCTATGCTGAAAAATGCTGATACATTTGAGTACCATCAACACATTTTCACAAATTTTTTATTCCATTTTGTGGAACTAGCTGACTTTAAATCAACGACATTTTCAAAAGCAAATAGTGCATTATTTCAAGTCTTAGCAAATGAGACACTTAAAACTGGTTTTCCGAATAAGATTCAATAAAATAAAATTCAATACGTATTTTATTCAATAGTTTAAATCACTACTTTTCCAAAAGTAAAGGGTTTGAGTTCTTTTCTGCCCAAGCTAAGGAGCTACTGTGTGAAATCCAAAAACAGGGCTTGTAAGTGCCAGTGATAAAACATAAAGTAGGGAAAAGAAAATGATAAAATGGTGATAAAAGAATGGTAAGATTTACAATATTTTACTCGTGTTATAGCTGAGCAGCGTTAGAGTGTATTATACAGTGTTTTTTGGGTATCACTATGAAAAATAGTATGTATGTGCTACATTGATTGTTGTGCTTTGGGATTACAGTTCCTCCTTGTTTCAAATATTAAAGTATTCTGCTGACCAACACTGCTCAGGATGTTGCCTGTTTTGTTTGTTTGTCACACCCTTGACCCCAAGGATATGCCTACTTTAAGTTGATCATATTTTTTAACCTCCAGCTAATTTTATTTGTGCTCCAGCTACAGCCACTTTCAAATCAAATGTAAAATTCATGTTTTTATTTGATTTTGTTAACAAATTTCTCTAAATCTGGCTACTTATTACTGCACTATAACATTATCTAATTATATATTATCCCATTTAATTGTATTATATTTAAATAAATTAATATTTCTCATCTATTCTGGGTTTTAAATGTTCTAATGCATTTCTTTCTCCATAAGGCACTTTGAATTGTCTCTGTGCTTGAAGGTTGCACATAAAAAAAGCCCTTTCTAAGAATTATTTCAAATTATTAGCATACCTTAAGGAATAAGGACGAAATTATAACCCTCTTACTCGCTATTATTAAAAAATGATGGAAAAAATTGTCCAAAATGCAGATATGCCTTCATGCTCCTGTATTATAGCATTGAAATATGCCACAGCATGGCAGAATAGGTGTATTATTTTAATATAATGATTGGTTATAATAATAATGATTGAATAAACATGCAGGCTTACATCAGCTGTAATTTTTACGAGTATGATTATCCACGTGGTGCAATCTGTCTGCCCATTTTCTATAGCTCTTTCTCTCCTGCGGGGCTGCCTTCACGACATTTTACGACAGTGCCGTGCGCGAATACGCCATCGCTACCGAGTGAAGTGCGTCTCTTTGGAGCAGATACCGGCTGAGAGAAACGCAGCAACAAGAGAAAGGAATACATTTCGTGCTCGTTTCCCACCTGGACTACCACCGAGCACCGAGCACCCCCTCCGGTACGAACAATTTGACCCGAAACCTCGATGTGGACGCTGGGCTGAGGAGAGAAAGGGCCACGCTGGGGAAGGCAACTAGCCGAATTACCAAACCGAGCTCGTTGGTGTAGCTTAGTTGCCTCCCAAGCGACGCTTTAAAAAAGGAAGGAGCGAGCACATTCAGCCCAAACAGTGGTGAAAATGGACTATGATTTCAAAGTGAAGCTGACCGGCGAAAGAGAGCGTGTCGAGGACCTGTTTGAGTACGAAGGATGCAAAGTGGGAAGAGGCACCTACGGTCATGTATACAAGGCGAAGAGAAAAGATGGGTGAGTTGATGACCAGCAAGGCCTCTAGCCGGTGAACCCTTCGACAGCTCCCTTCCTCTCCCAAATACATCTTAACTACCTCTCTCATTTTTCTCCCATCAAGGCTGGAATCGTGTGGAGGAGGCACGTCGTTAGACATTTGCGTAGAGAGATCAGTGTGAAGGGCAGCTGATAGATATTACCTGCACTGTCAGGGTGCTGAAGAGGCTTAGTGACGGCTGTAAAAGCACTGACAGATGGCTCAACGCTGCGATTCACGTTTGCATTACCTGTGTTGTTGTTGTTTTGGTCGAAACATCTCCCAGACAACTCTTTTGTCCCATGTTGTAGGTAGTATTTTGTTTAGTGAAACTACTGTAGCATTTGTAGGTGATGTGGTGACTGTAGGATGCAGCAGGTGCAGGTGTAAGCACTTGGTAATGATCTCAAAGTTAATATCTCCACACCAACTTTTTGAATTTTGCCATCACCTTGAAGGCTTTGTGCAAATGGTTAGAAACTGATCATTTGTGGAGGAATCGGGCACATGAGAGCTCATTTTTGTGCTTGTTTACGATGAAGCTAGTCTGCCTTTTTCACTAAAACACTATTTACTCGTGTTTATAATACAATCTGTGATGTGTAATCTTTCATGCTCTTTTTGTGTCCTCATTTACTTAAAATTAACCCAACCTTCATTCCCTTTTATTGACTTTTCCGCAATGTTTGCCTTTCAGTCGATAGTAGAGATGACATGGATTAAGAGAAGAAGTGATGCCATGAAATGACATGCAACAAAGGTCGATGGCTGGACCCCCAGCACCTTAAACCCTTGGCACCACCCACCTTCATTTCTAAACCTCCTATTTATTCCCGCTTTCCTACTTTATCTAATGCAATCTCTGCTGGGAAGAGCTGAAGGCCGCTTGAGCTTCTAGGCCCATACTAGGCCCATTATCACAGCCCCGGACATACTGGCAGCAGGAGCCGCACAAAAGAATCCTAAAGTGTTTAAAGATGTTTGTGTTCACTTTAGGAGGCTGCTGTTTATGAGACTCTGAGCTAATTTGTGCTGCAGCAGTTAGATGAGGCCTGAGGAGGCACAAAGCATGGGTTTATGAGATGATTTAGGCCAGGGCGAGGGAGGGGTTGTAACCGATTCATTCAAGTGAGAGCCAGTCCCGGTGCTCTGTTTGTCCCTCGCCAGCTGCCAGACAGGGCCTGTTTCCTCTCCCCCTCTATTGTTTTGAGCCTCAGAGGTGAGCTTGATTACACAAATCTGGAGGTAATGCAACTCGGCCTCTTCACAGAGTCCCTGTGCCAGCTGCCAAGTGCCCCCCTTTATGTTTCTGTGCAGACAGCTCTCAGGGGGCCCGCAGTCTGGTCTAGTGTTGATGTTGCTCTGCCTCTCTCTGTTTGTAGGAAGGATGATAAGGACTACGCCCTCAAGCAGATTGAAGGCACTGGCATCTCCATGTCAGCCTGCAGAGAGATTGCAGTAAGAACTGCTTGGCTTACTCTGTCCCTTTGTTTGGTCTCTGTTAAACACTCATGCCATTCCAAGGTGGTTTATGTAATGCTCGAATCACCGTCACAAAGTAACTCTTGTTAACTAAGCAACGGACAACTCAAGAGCTAGAGAGAACGTCAGAAAGTTAGGAAATAGACTTTTAATGTAATGCATACAGAGGCTAGACACAAAACCATTTCATATATTCAGTTAAGTTAAGGTCAAACATCAGATGCTTCAGAATATGTGTTGTTGCAGGTCATTTTCATGGCATTGCATTCAGATGCACAGGTGATGTGTCCACCCTCTGTTTGTATTATTAATGGTAATCAGTACAGTAAATTCCTCAGTCCACAGTTAGTGCATGCATTAATTATAACACATTAATTGCCTATTTGTCATTCATGATTTCTGCCGTGAGAGTGTGTGGTCTGTCCTCTGATTGGGTTTGTGTGTTGCAGCTGCTGCGGGAGCTGAAGCACCCCAATGTCATCTCACTGCAAAAGGTTTTCCTGTCGCACGCAGACCGTAAAGTATGGCTGCTCTTTGACTACGCCGAACACGATCTCTGGGTAAAATGCGCACACACACACACACACACACACACACACACAAACACACAAGCACGACATATACTGGAGCTGCATGGCATGATTTATCAAACATAAAGGATATCTTCTGTATTATTTATTTTTAATCACATCTTTGTTGATTTAAATGATCACATGTACACACGCTGCAGATTCCCACCCACTTATGTGAGAATTGTATAAACTGTACTCTTTGTTTACTCACAGTTTACAATCAGGTTATATTATTCAGAGATGCGGTGAGAAATTATTGTCCCAATAGTGGCAAATTTATATTACCAGCTATATGTTGGTATCTGCGAAAGTTTAGCCAACAAACTGAGCAAATAATATGAAGCCACGGTTCTTTCAAGTGCAGCATCTACACACTCCCATACAGCTGATGGCTGTTTGCACCTTTACAGTTGGTTTGCAGTCGACCAAAAATTACAGAGAAGATTAAGCCCTTGTCCACACGTACACGGGTATTTCTTAAAACAAAGCTTTTTCTATGTGTTTTGACCTTATGTATAGCCTCAAATAGACATTCATAATACAGTGATGGAAAAGAGAGTATACAAGTATACAATCTGCTTCTTGTTTACAATGGCACACCATCCCAGTGCAGATGAATTAGCATGGGATAAGCGTTTTCATTTGTGTTGTTTGAAAAGGGATTTCTTTCTGAAACAGTGTTAAAATGCTCATCTGGACGTAGATTTTTCTTTCAAAACTCTGTGTATGTGTGGACTAGGCCTAAAATGGAAGAGGAAGAAGAAGAAGAACAAGTACAACTCGCTGTTGTTGCTCATGACATCAAACTGCAAAATTATATTTATTCACAACATCTCGGTACTAGACCTTCGACAGACAAACATCTGAGAGAGTTTTGATGCAACAGATGTTATTTGAGCTGTGGAATATTACATTATACATTTTTGCTCACTGCACCCTATCCTTTCTAACCCTCTGCCGTGAATTAACTACATGTTATGAACTTCTTTTTATAATGCAAAAACATGAAATTATTGGTTATCTTATCGGTGTCGGCCATGAAAAGTAAGTAATTACAGTTTATCGGTATCAGCTGAAAATAAACCACATCGTGCATCTCTAATATTTTTATGCCTTCTGCTGTTTCTTTGTATGTATGTAAACATTTTCCTTCGACAGACAAAAGCACAGGCATTCACGGGTGCAGAATTACTCACATTGCTGATGCATATACACACATTCACCATCAGGCAGTTGTAAGGAAGGAGGCTAAAAATGGTGCTAATTATGCATCGCGAAGTCTCATTAAAACACACACACACGCTCACCAAGAAGTATTCAACATTTGTTAGTCAAGCCTCTGCTGCATTACAGTTGGCAGGGTATCAGAAGTGAGTTTAAATGCCATTTTCTGCCACAAAGCTGCAACTCTCACATTCCCCTCCCAGTGAAGTGGAAACACATGCCACAAACATCAGCCTCTCGCCTCTCGCACAAACTTGCACTTGTGAACATACGTGTGTAGCAAAAGACACAAAATGATGGATTTCAGTCATCATGTGTGCACACACCACAATTACTATTATCTTGTCTTTCTGTAGCACATTATTAAGTTCCACAGAGCGTCCAAGGCCAACAAGAAGCCACTTCAGCTGCCCAGGGGAATGGTCAAGTCTCTGCTCTACCAGATCCTGGATGGCATCCATTACCTCCACGCCAACTGGGTCCTCCACAGAGACCTTGTAAGAGGATTGGGGAGGGAAGGAGAGGAGAGGAGAGGAGGGGGAGAGAGAAAATATTTGGGTAGAAGGGGAAACAAGGCAACAGTTGATGAGAGATCGGAAGATTGTTATTAGGCAGAGAATCAGTCAAAGGCATGTGAAGCCGATTCAGCCTGTATGTGGTGATATAGTTTCACATGTTTTAAATGTTTTTATGTGTAGATTAAAGGTGCAATATGTAAGAATTTTTGTTTGAAAAATAGACAAAATTATCCACAGAAAGTGAAGGAATAACAGTTTTGAAGTTATGGCGAAGACATTTTCTGAAGACGGCATGTCAACCAGCAAGCCCCAGCCCGTTAAAGTCCATAGCTCCTGTGCCCGTGGTTTAAGTGCCCAGCACTCCCCTGGTGATCCAAGCTCACGGCCTGGACTGCTAGCTGCATAGCTAATTTAGCTAACGGCAGCTACAGTTGGCAGCAATTAGCGGGTAACATTACTTTAGTGATATGTTCGGCCCCTTTGTTTTGAGTACTAATTTACCAGATGGCCAATTTTTATATATTGCACCTTTTTAATGATTTTTTGTAAATGGGTTTGAGTTGATCTTATTCACTTGTATGCACCTTTGCATTTTATTTTATAGTTGTTTTGGTGGAAGGTTATCACATGAGAGCTGAATTGTAATTTTAAATAATTGTAGTGATGATGATCAGAAGAAAAACCTACATGCTGTTCTAGTGTTGCAGTTACTTCTGTAACATAAGTAATAGTAGAGTTTTTTTATAGGTTCTAACAGCTTGTTTTGACAAATTTTCTGCCATTAACTGACAAAATGAGATGGAAATGGTAACCTTCTCTCTTGTGGGGTGCTGTGGGTTTGTCTGTCCACTAGAGGGCGGCAACAAAGTTTTAATTAATACACACCATATTCAGGATTGTACCTCAGCATTGGGCCAAACTACTCTCAGTCACTCTCAGTCGATTTGTTGTCAGTTTTTAGATATTTGAAATGTGGAAACGTGTTTACAAATTTTGGTATGTCTTCTGTCCTCCCTCAGAAACCAGCTAACATTTTAGTGATGGGGGAAGGGCCAGAGAGGGGTAGAGTAAAGATTGGTAAGTATACTGTCTCCTTTTAAAAATGTGAAGTCATTAACTGTTAAAGTTTTGTTTTACCGTACTGATTATAATGTCAATCTTGCAGCGGACATGGGGTTTGCCCGTCTCTTCAATTCACCGCTGAAGCCTTTAGCCGACCTCGACCCCGTGGTGGTCACCTTCTGGTACAGAGCACCTGAACTACTGCTTGGGGCTCGGCACTACACCAAAGCCATCGGTGAGAATTGTGCAACACCATCTGTCTGCACAGCTTCCCAGCTTCTTTAAACGTGTGCAACCATTTCTGCTGACTTTGGTGACAGCTTTCGTTGGCTTTTGCTCTGCTTCTCTGTCAGACATCTGGGCGATTGGCTGCATTTTTGCGGAGCTGCTGACGTCTGAGCCCATATTCCACTGTCGCCAGGAGGACATCAAGACCAGTAACCCATACCACCACGACCAGCTGGACCGCATCTTTAACGTCATGGGCTTCCCTGCTGGTGAGAGTCCAGTGGGAAAATGCTCCATTTTAAATCATTAATACATGCTGAATTAAGAATAATATATATAAATTGCTTCAAAATGGGGATGCATTAGTTGTGACATCAAAGGAAGTGAGTGACTACTTCTGGTTTTCCAAACAATGTATTAATGCTATTCAGCTGCTATTATACCAAAAAGCCAAAGCTGCTGTGTTCCCTTTTTCAGTGGAAATTGCTGTAGGATAAGCACTTTCTGTTTCCAGCAGAGGCAGATTATTTCGTTGGTCTTTTCTTTTCTGTTTTTTCTTCAGGCGGTAATGTGATCTGTGGGCTCTGAACATCAACTGACACGATGGATGAAGCCAAGTCATAAACAGAAACTTTTACTTGCAGGGCTACATTTGGGCCTATATTTTCCAGTTCACTTAAGCTGCTTCTCTTCCCTTCTACCATCGCCGCTGCTCTAGTTGTGTAACTCACCAGCCTGTCTGACGGATCTTTGTTTTGATTCTGCAGGACGCCAAGCCTTACAAATTTGCATCAGGGCAAATTTTAACAATCCCTTTGTGCTGTTCTGGCAGTTTTTAAGTAATTTACAGTTATATAAAAATGACTCAGCTCAATTGTTGTAACAAGGGGTTGTCAAGGGGAACTCATGAGTGTTTGTGCTTAAAAACGCTGTAATCCAGACCCCTACAACCTAAATAATCTGTTCTTGAAGGGAGGGAGGGTGTGACGTCGTGTAATCCTGTCTTTCCCTCATTTTGACAGATAAAGACTGGGAGGACATCAAAAAGATGCCAGAACACTCGACGCTGATGAAAGACTTTAGGAGGAACACGTGAGTCTGCAGAGCATCGCTGTCCCAGTTTTTCTTAAAGATCAGAAACAAAGTTAGAGCAAAGCAAAGTGCTATGTCTGCTGGCGGAAAGACGTCTTTGAGTGTTGTACACAACTTGCACTTGTTACTGTGTGATAGCTCTCTGTTCTTATGTGGGGTAATTGCACTGAAGGCGTGATATTGATACATTTTCTCCTTCTCTATCACAGATACACAAACTGCAGCCTTATAAAATACATGGAGAAACATAAAGTCAAACCAGACAGCAAAGCATTCCACTTGGTGAGTGAAAATGCCTCTGTATTAAAGCAAATGCATGTAATTTGCATAAATTATAGGCATTTTATTACTGTTATGAAGGCAAATCCATGACAACCATGTAGCTATAGTTCAATTCTCCATGACAAATGAAGCGTGCTTTGTCATTATGCGCCTTCTATTAATGGTGCTAACATTTACTGGAATTAATTAAAGCTGCAGAAGCTGTTGACCATGGACCCCATCCGTAGAATCACATCCGAGCAGGCCATGCAGGACCCCTACTTTTTGGAGGAGCCTCTGCCCACCTCTGAGTGAGTAACGGCACACACATACAGCCATACATTATACAGCCTGTATCCAGTTTATTTATGTTGTGCAGCTCCTATAACTTCAGTCACATGACCCACTGCGTTGAAAAGGTCCCTTAGCTAATTGGCACCGAGTCACGGGAATAAATGTTGTAAGTTGACAAGCCTCTTTGCGTTTTCTCTCCAGTGTGTTCGCAGGCTGCCAGATTCCCTACCCCAAGAGGGAGTTCTTGACAGAGGAGGAGCCGGAGGACAAGGCAGACAAAGTAAGAAATCCGTGTCCCACATTCTGTCTCGCTACGGTCGTTCAGTGTGAATATATCATGAATATACACAATAAAGGTGAAGGGAAGCATTGCAAGTAGGTGGCAAATACACAACAGGGCTGAACATCATCTTTTATTTGCACTATTAGAAAAACCAGCAGCAGCAACAGGGAAACAACCACACAAACGGGGCGGGGCACACTGGCAACCCTGACAACAGCCACGCCCAGGGCCCGCCTCTGAAGAAAGTGCGAGTTGTCCCGCCCACCACTACCTCAGGTGGCCTCATCATGACCTCAGACTACCAGGTAGGTTTCTTGACCCCTTTCTGTAACTGGAGCTTATGTAAAGAGAACTATGACAATTGTTTTTTTTTACGTTGTCACATTGTCTTGATGCGTAATTTGTCTGCAAGTAGCACAGTTAGGATTACGTCTAGTTCATGTAATTAAGCAGCTGGCAACCAGTGTAACAGTGTATTACTGCCTCTTACAGGACAAGATGCTAACCCCCCTCTATACACTCAATCCAGCAATCAGACATTTCCATGTTTCATTTCTTTATGTTTCATTACATTTACTTTTTTTTTTTTTTTTGAGGCACTTTACTTGAGTATTTCCATTTTCTGCCACACAATACAATCCACTACATTTATTTGATACATTTAGTTACTAGTTACTTTACAGATTACATGCTTCTTCAGAGCCAAAATAGCACATTTATGTTAATTGATTTTATCTGCAATCAGATAGCAAGAAAGATTTCGATCATAAGAATCATAATGCAGATGCAATATCTGTCAAAATAATCAGATTTATATCTGATTTTCTTACCATATTGTGCAGCCCTGTTGCACAAGGGGGCACTATCATAAGAAGTGAGCCGAAGCTTTGACCAAAGAGTGTAGTTGACAGGATTTAATGATTATCTTCCTCCTCCCTGCAGCGCTCCAATCCACATGCTGCCTACCAGAACCCTGGACCAAGCACATCACTGCCCCAAAGCAGCATGGGATACTCCTCTACCTCCCAACAGCCGCCCCAGTACTCCCACCAAACCCACCGCTACTGAGACACCCCTCCCACACCCACACACACATACACGCATACTTCAACATACGCACATATACACGCATACACAGCCCTCACATTGCCCACCTGAACGAATGTACTGAGGGATGTGGGGATGTCCAAGGCAACAAACCCCCACTCCCCCCATCCCACAGAGGGCACTTTGTCTACAGCAGTCCGTTAGGTCAGAATGGCAACAATCTACACTTCTTCAAGACAACACACACAGTAACCCCAGTATTGGACACACCGCTAGAGAGCAAAACCTGATGGTGGAGGGATGAGAAGGATGATATTGGAGTGGAACCAGCCTGTTTCCGTTTCTCAGATGTTTCCAAGAGAAGCTGGCTCGGTTTGGGGGGACACATGTTAATCTGTTGTGTCATCTCCTCCCCTCGTCTTCTCCACCTGTCTCCACACCTCCACCTACGCCCTACCCTCTTCCCGTCGAAGTTTGGATGAGACTGAAAGCTGCTATGTGACTGCCAGCGGTGACAGAATCCCTGTCCGACTGTCCTCCTGTCTGTCTGTTTGTCTGTCTGTTCGTTCATTTTGTGTGTGTGGCCCTGTGAGGGCCTCAGCTGAGGACTGAACTGAGCTGCTGTGAAGCATGCTGGGAGGATGTGGAGCCCCCACAGCTGTGGCATTGAGGGTTTTCAGAAAGGACAAAAAAAAAAGGTGACAAAAAAGATTTTAGTAGTTTATAAATTAATCTGTTTTCATGTTTAATTTTTTTTCCATGGCAAGAGTGGCAAAGCAGCTTGCGCTGGCTGAGCGCTCAGCTGCTGTATGCTCTGAGCAAGCCTTACAACATGATGACAAAACCAACCAATCGCATGGAGGATGGCAGATGGAACATGCATTGTACTGTATTGTATTGAAATATTTTACATGAAGCAAGTATCCTGACAATAAAAACGGAAAACATTGATATTGTTGATATGTTCCGCAAGCAACTGATGAGTGATGCAAACTTAAGCATGTATTCACCTTTTGCAACTTTAATGACATCTTCTTTCTTCATTTCTTTTGCCATTTCTGCTTCACAACGCTGGAGCTGCGGTCTATTTCTCAAGAGTTCATACAAATTGCAATATCTGGCAGGAAATGTGGGTAAAATTGTTGGGATGTTGTGACAACATCCAGTGTCAAGGAAAGCTCACAAGATCATTTTTCATACTTTTGAACCCTGAATTGCCCTTTGCTTATAATTACCATTTGCTATGTTTTTTAAGACCACTAATATTACAATAACTGTTTACTTAAAGAACTATACTGTATGAAATAAGGCTGCACAAAGGGATTATTTTTATCATTGGTTAATCTAACAATTATTTCTCAATCATTTCATTAGTTTGTCCATAAATCATCAGAAAATGGTTGAAAAAAGGCAATTGCAATTTCACATATAAAGAAAAGCAGCAAATCGTCACCTTTGAGAATCTGTAATCAAAGAACGTTTGGCATCTTTTCTTTGAAAAGTGACAATTCTCAAAAATCTCTCTTACATGTACAGAACCTCAGGCTTGGAGTGAAAAGTCGTGCATTTGCTGTGAAGTCCAAGGGTGCCAACGTAGCCTTTTTCTGTCTAAACTGCCCCCGCTTCATGACACATTCATGTGTGCTTCGGTATTCATGGCTAAATCAATTATATATGTTAAACTGGCAGCTGTGTAACAAACGCAAGATGTGGCTTCCCCCCTTAGAATAGAACTGCATCTTCAATATTAAAACTCCCTTTCCTTTTCGAATGGACCAAACCCAGTTTACCAGTCTATAGAGACTGTTTTCTGCTCCCTTTCCCTGCTTTGATGACTGTCATCTCCTTCAGACTGTTTTTGTCTACAAACACACCTGGGAGAGTAAGCTCGGATCTAAATTTAGCAAGTCCACTTATTGAAGCTCTTCCTGCAGGATGCTGGCCCATCTATTTCAGTCTGTTATACAATACTATCCCAGCTCTTTCTCAGCATCACTGCCTGAAGCATGTTACTAACCCCCTAAAAAATCTCTCTAGCTCGCAGTTTTCTGCTTTTACTCGTCACTTAACTAGATCTTCGAGTCAACAAAATCCCCACAGACTCAGAATTTAAACCCCCAGTCATTTTGACAGGGAATGGGACCCAGTTGCTTAAAAAAAGAAATCCGTTAAGCTCTTCAGCAACGCCCAACCGTGGCCCCGCCTCCTCCACTCGCAGCACCGCTCTCGAGCTGGGGAGTCTCCCTGTCAATCATTCTGTTCGAGAGAGGCTATTGGTTAATATGAACGCCCTTCATGTGTTAAAGCCCCTGCTTTGAGATATGATTGGTTGACGTGGCCGGTGGGCGTGACCCTGTCCTCAAAGGATTTTTCCCCGGAGTGGCCAGACGGGCTGGGGGACACAGGATGGAAGAGCTAATGGGAGTATCTAACGGGACATGCGGACGGGCTGAATTCATCTAATATTTCAAGTGCTGGTGAGGGTCTTATGATACTTTTTACAACGACTATTAATACCCTTAATGTAGATGATTAAATTTCTGTGGCTATTTCTGTTAACTGTAGTCTCGTTTGTCCAAACTAATAACTCGACCACTGGACATAAGCTAGCTAACCAAGTGGTCAGTTGGAGCGGACCCCCAGTTGAGGATAATAAACGGACTCTCCATAGCCGAAACCTGCCTTGGGAATGTTATATTTTAGCCGCTGCCGGGTAACTTTGACCAGATAAATGATGTTGGTTGTGCACCGGCGTGTTAATCAGTTTATTAGGGAACCTATGCATAAATCGGCAGGTTGGATTTAAGATTAAAACGGACAGAAATCCACGGGAACCGAGGTAGATGAACAGATGTGGGTCAGTCCATCAGTAACGGGAAGCGACGGTGCGGAACAGTGATTGATCGCGGTTGCCATTAGTTTACGCCTGTGTGTATGTGTGTGTGTTCCTCTGAATGTGCGTGTCCGTGCGTGTATCATCATCAGCCTCTGGGCAAGAGAGAAAGGGTGTGTGTGTGTGTGTGTGTGTGTGTGTGAGGAGGAGAAATAGGGAGTTTTAAGACATGAAACGTCAATATAATACGTTATGGTAACTTTAGCATGACATTCATGTGATGATATTTAACCTGAAATCCATGAATGATTTAATATAAATGGCAACTTCGTTATACAGTAGATACTGATATTATAATGTCATTTTACCGTACATTCATAGCATATCATCATTATCTAGCCTGCAGCTATTAATCGTGAAGGGGCCACATTTTAGATTCATTAATTATTGAGTAATCTCATCTATGAAATGGTCAATTTAACTCAAAACAAATGCAAAACATGGACCTCAAAGTGGGAAATGCTTAGAGTTCATATTTCTTAATTATTCTGATAAACGGCTCCCAAAAAAAGGAGAAAAGCAAACCATTTCTGGCCATGAATCAATTAGATTAATGGATGAATGAATCAGCTGATTATCCCATTGTATCACCATTAGGATTACGGCAACTTGGGGTCATGTTTGCATTAAAAAGTCAGTATTTTGATTGAGAGTAATCCTCCAGATTTACTCCAGATTAAGGCAGGGTTGTATGGTTGAAGACACTGGAAATTTTCCAGATATCAATGTGTGTCACAATATGGCATTAATATGCCAAATCACCTATTACATAATTAAAGTGATGTTCAAAGCAATCAAAAATGAACATTTCAGGCATAAAAAAAGCGCTAGTTTCTAATTGCAGTTTGCTCTGAATCATTAATTTGGACAACATAAATTCATATAATGACAGATTGATAAGATCATATCATCCCGTTATGAATTTGCTGAAAGTCAGTAATCAATATTATTTAATTATTGCCCAGCCCGAACAGAAACTCTGCCTTTTGGCTACTAAGAAGACGGTTAAAGTTATGGCCAAGCTTCCTGTCCTACTCTGGATTTACTATGCAGTAGACACTTTTATTTCTTCACAGGCACAGTACCATGAATTTTTAACCACGGCTGCCCCTGAGTAGTACTGGTCCGTTCTTGGACAGGCACAGTGTCACACAGCAGAATCCTTTTTTTTTACGTCATATTTAGGGCAGTGTGACCTGACGTAATCCAGTCTGCATTATTCATAACGTCAGAACAAGCAAAACAGCCTGCAACACAAGAAGCTGTACTCGGCTCATAAATTGCTAATGACTCCCCTTTCAGATCTTAATGGAGTTCTCACATCTGTAGTAAAGGCCTCTTGAATCTGTGCGTGTTGGTGTAGAGATGTGGGCATCCTGCAGGAGTCACAAGGGGAGTGTGTGTTTCACCCTGAGTGCAGCCTGAATGTCACCCTTCTGACGATCAAAGACATTTTTGCTGCTGATGGGACTGTTTACACACTGCTAATGAGACATTTGAGAGGCTACCTGATGTGTTTGTAACCGTTTGCATGCCTGAATGCCTCCGTGTGCATGCTGAGTTGTAATAAATTAAGCATCCACGCACATCAGAAAAAAGGATTTGAGAGTGAGAATCTATGTTTGAAAGCGTACGCTAATGCAATCCTCTGTGGTGTTTGGGTGAGATGTTCAGGCATTACTCTCCCTTTTTTGCCCCTGTCTTTCTCCCCGAGCGAGTGGTGGATGAAGGAGGAGGAGCGCCTGCTTGCTACGCTTTCATTGCAAGAGTACAGGGGGCCTTAAAGAAGGTCGAAGAGGAGGAGGAGGAGGAGGAGGGGTGAGGATGCATGGGAGAGCTAGCGCTGTTGCCGTGTGAACGGAGCTCTATTGTCCCGGGAACCTTTCAGTGGCTTCCCCGAGGTCCCTGTTCCAACCCCTCCCCCCACCCCAATACTCTCTTTCTCCCCTCACACACACACAAACACATAAACACACACTTTGTCCACCTCTTAATGATACACACAACTCTCTCACACACTGTCTCATTCACTGTCTCTTGTCTGTCTTATCCCAGTTTTGGTGTCTCTCTCTCTCATGCACCCTCCACTTTCCCCTCATTTCTCACAAGCAGACACGGCCCGTCCCTCCTCCCTCCTCCTGCCTGCCCCCAGTCGCTCATTATTTCGCCTCATTGATGTGATTGTCATGCCAGCCAGACAGTAAAAGCAAAAACATGCAATCTTCTCATTTGCATCACCTCCTTCTCATCCAGTCCAATCCTATAAGAGGCACAGTGTTTCCAAAATGTTTATGTATGTAGACGGCTAAATCCGAGGAGCTCTTTGGCTCCAAAACCAGACCTTATTGAATGTATTCAGCGTCCTTTGTGGCAGCACATGATGGTGTAATTTTACCCTTTGTTTTCTCTTATTGGCGTGAGGCCGCTGGGGTTTGCAGGGGGTCGCTAGCTGAGAAAACGGGGCCAGATGAGGACTCGGCTGGTGGGAATTGGCCTCAGTGAGCAGAAGTGTCTCTTTTCGGTCTTGGACAGCTGGAATGACACGATCTGTAATTACAGTGGTTTCCTGCTAGGGCACTGATAGCATAGCACTGCCACTTGCTTCGTTGGTGAATTTATTGTATTGAAGATGTAACCTCAACACACCCTTATTTTTTGTCTCCCATGAGATAATTATAAAAATATTTTAAGCCACTTAGGAGACCCTAAAAAACTTACAAAATCAAAAGAAATTTGATTATAAAGGAATATCTGCAAGGTTAAAAAATATGAGCTGTATTTCCGGTACCTGTCAGCTATTATTAGCCTTCTGTCGCACTGCCAGAGCCCCTGTGTCTCTCCAACCTGCTGTTCTCTGAAGTGATTTTGTTATTTCTGGCGTAGCTGCACAGTAAAAAAAGAAACTCTGGAACTGCAATTAAGGGTGGACCATTTGATTGACGGCTCTAACATATTGTGTTGAGATGGTTAGGGTGTGTGCACGATTCCATCTGTCTTCCCGGTTGCTTCTTGAGCCATAGCTGTATTGTTCTGGCCAAGTGTTGGGACAGGAAGGAGAGATGTGACCAGGAAACAGGAGCCAGGCTGAGACCACAAAAACAGGAAGCAGGAAGAGGCAATGATAAGATGGCTGCTCTGGTGCACCCTGGGATTTCTCCCGCTTTGAGTAATTGTCTGTAGTCCTTTGAACTACAGAGTTTAGAGCGACTGATCAAAGCTAATGAGGGTTTTATTTAGATGGTCAACATGAGGGGAAATGTGTCTATGTGAAGCTGTATGCATCTTCTTACACTTCAGGTGTTTTTTCTTGTTCAGCAACAGTGTTTTCGTTTATGTAAATTCCCGTTTGGCGTGCTCCATCTTTTCCTGCGTTTTTTGGTGTTTATCTGACCATATCCATGAATCTCTGTTTGTGTCAGGGTTCCAGCTGGGCCAGTGACAAGCTGGTCTGGGATTAGCTGGCACCCTGTATCTTCTCATCCCTAATGCTTTAATCTCTCTGCTGGTTGCCACAAGTCTTCTGGCTTTGGGACACTGTTGGTCATCACTGTTGCTTTTCTGGCCATCGGCTCACCCGTGTCTTCTTTGGTTGAATATACTTTGCAACATGTACGTTTGCATTGGTATGAGATTTTCACGGTACGATAGTCATTTCAGAGAATGTCACGGCTATTATTATGAGTTACAATGAGCCTTGAAGATGAAAACAGAAGGGTATTTTTGGTTGAATGAACGCTTTTAGAGATTATGTCCTGACAGAGATTAAACTTGATATGAACTTCAAATGTATGTAAACAACACTAACACTGTAGATTTAATACCTTGATAAGCAAATGTACACGATACGATCAATTTTCATACCACAGTGTACCTTGAAATCTTATCTTATATACTTATCGATATTCATAAAATGTTCTTAAAATGACAGTAATATCATTTATCGCAATTATTTCTGTTTATTTCTGTTTATATTTCAATATATCATTTACAACAAAAACAGCTGCAAAAAAAAAACTGCACCTACATGATGTTTATGCACATTCACTTATAAAGAGAACATGACTTGCAGCAGGTGATTGCATTCGGCCATAACTTTGCCTTCATGTTCGCTATCATCACTCATAAATTACAGCTTGGTGATGCTGACAAATGCTGACACAAGCTTTGACATTTCAAGTCAGTGCCCTGGAATAAAAAAAATAATTATCGGTGCTTTGTACAATATTTAATCTGAACTAGCTATGTGTGATATGTATCAGGCTGATACATTTTCTTATTATTTTCTGTTCAAGTAATTTTTCCACTAAAAAAATCCAGTTTCTCCATTGACAAAGTATGAAAATACGAAAAACAAATGAAAACTTTCTTTTAGAGATTATAATGCAAGAAAAGATGCTGATGATTTATAATTATTTAATTTCTAGTGAAGTGAACTGTTAGTGCACTGATGTCATCTTAGACTATAAAGTTTGTTGTAAAATTGACTTTGTAACAAGTGTTTAATAACCTCATTTGGGGGATCATTGTCAAAAATGTGTGTATGTTGGCAGGTTTATATCAATAATCTAATATCGGTGTCAACATTGGTCGAGTATCAGTCGGGCTCTACTATCTTTGAGTCATGGACAGTTGATCGGACTAAACAAACAATAATGTCAATACCAATGTGTCAAATTTGGCTCCTGGAAATCTTCGTTTCCTGACATTTTATAAATGATTCATCAATTAATTGAGAAAGTAATCAGCAAATAAATTGATACTTAAAAGATTTTCAGCTGGTTTGAACTATATTGTTATGTTGTCATATTATTATATTGTCACAATCTCTCTCTATATATATTGATATGTGTATCCCAGCTCTATGGCAGATACAGTGTCCAGTGGAGTGTGTTTGTGGTCAGTGGGTCAGAAGCATCTGGCTAGCATCTGTTCTTCTGGTTTAAGTCTCTTTAATCCAGCCACCAGTTTCTAAACCAGTGTGTCTTTGCCCCCTGTGTTTCCCTGCAGTGTGTGTCGGTGTGAGGCCTCGCCATGCCGCTGGTGAAGAGGAACATCGAGCCCCGTCACCTCTGCCGAGGGGAGCTCCCCGAGGGCATCGGCAGTGAGCTGGAGTGTGTGATGAACAACACGCTCTCTGCCATCATCCGTCAGCTCAGCAGCCTGAGTAAGACACACACCCGCGTAGACAAACACATGCACACAATGTCGCCCTTTGCGATGAGAAAACAGCCGCTACACAAATAGAGGTTTTTGTGTAACATTAAAAAACAGACTGAAACTACAGCACCCTGAGGCCTTAACACCACAAACTTGAATATGACGACAGTCTACAGTGTGTGTAGCCTCTTTGTGGCAGGACAAGATCACATGCTTTCATCATTAATCCTGAAGCTGTGATTGATTTGGGGTTGTCATGGTTACGGGGCCTGGGGTCACAGGGGTAGCAGCAGACTTACAGCAGACTGGAACACGGAGGGTTGAAATGTAATCCTTTTAGAAAGCTCTGCAAAAATGAACTTACGTGGACAGCTGTGTGCACACATACTGTGTGTGTTTGCGTGACCGGATGGGTGTGTGTTAACTTTGTTTGCATGCAGAACTGTTTTATATTGATTGTTATGCTCACTGTAAATGCATTAGACAGAGTAAGCACAGCATCTATTTTCCCATCCATCTTCCATTCCCATGTCCTTGTTTCATAACCCGTCAACACTGCGCTATGTGTTGTCAGTTGACGGTTCCCCTCGCCTGTTTATCCTCAGCTGCACCCATTTTCCCTCCCTCACACTGACTGTGTTAAAAGTTCATTCTGAACCTCAGTCGCATTAATTTAAAACAGTCTCTTTCTGCTGTTAACCCTCCACTTATTGACCCAGTCATATCCATGTTCTTATTGTGTCAAGTTCCTGCGTTGGGAGTGGGCCTTTCAACAGCAGCTGTGGGGTCTATATATAAATGCCCACGCAGGCCTGGAGAGGTCTATCTACAGGCTACATATACTTTGCATGTCTGTGTGCACATGTGTCTGTTCAAGAGGACCATAAGAATCCTCAGGAGAGGTCAGAGTTGACTGGTCTCAGCATGCCGGATCTGAGATTCTTCCTTCCTCTAAATATTTTTCCTGCAGCCCTTCCTGTCAGCAGGAGGGACACAAATAGCCCTCAGCTTGTGTTTGTATGCCTTACAACCTTTTTGCAGTGTTCTATAATTAATCAGTGTTCGAGCAGTGTTGAAACTACTCTGGGTGGATTTTTAACCTGTTGACATTCAGGGAAGATATTTTTTTATCTGCGTCTTTCCATTTCAGTACTGCTGAATTTTGCAATCTTGTAGTAAAAAGCCTTTTACAAACATTAGCCCTGGGCTAGGGTCCCCTCAGCCTAGAGTTATAGCTTCATTAACCCTGAGCTAACAGTCATTTTTCACTTAAAACTTTTAATATGTGTTACTTCCTCCTTCAGCCCCTACTGAACCCCATGTCAGGGTTCTTTATTCCCAAAAATACAGGGTTAGGAACACACTTGTGAACTGGAGTTGAAACAAAAACAACATTTTTAACATTCAATAGGGAGGCACCAGTTCATTGACCAAGCAATGGTATCAGCCGATGTTACCTTGTTGACTGCTATCAGCCTATCAGCAAACCAGATGATGACATTCACCAATTAGCAGTGGCTGATGTTTATCTGTTGTGTTAATGAGCTACTGGCTTGTGACATCCCTGCCGTCAGTTTGTAAGGCTGTGTAAGTACTGAAAAAATCACATGACTGTGAATGTTTAAAGGCGAAACCCACCTTTCACACTATGTCTTATATGAATGACAAACAATAGGGCTTGTATTGATTTAACAACGTACAGGACCCAGGTGACAACCATCTTGCCTGACTCTCTAAACAAGCACTAACTCCTGTGCATCAGGAGTTATATTTTGCATTAATTACCCTTGATTAATTACCCCTTACCCTCTTTATTTTTAGTTGACATTTGTGGTATTGTTCTCTTTGTATTTCATTTGATGTTATTTATTCATTAAATGCAGATTTACTATTTTGAAGAGGATTTCACTGATGGTTTGTAATGCCACTATGAGTGTACAATTCATGTGACAATCAATAAACACATTTGGATATTGCCATCAAGGAAACTTCTAGTCTTGGCAGCTTGCAACGGGGGATGTATTGAAGCTCTGTTCACAATGACTAGTCTGTTGTTTCTCAGATCTTTGAGTCCATATGTGTGAACATCTGGATGGTTGCCACGGATTCATGAATAATGATGTAGTTACCCCCTTTCTTCTCGTAAACAAGTGTTTAAGAGTGTGAAATATTGCCATATTCTACTTTTAGTCACTGAACACCGACACTAGATTAATGTAAGAATGAGGTACGTGTAGGATTTCTGTTGTCGGTGCAGTTTAATTTATTAATGAGGAATGTTTCTATATAGAGCTGTATGAGATGCAATTTCCCGCAATCTCTTAAGCCCCCACGTTGTGTCACATTACCCTTGTATTGATTGGACCTCAGTCTCTGTGGAGATTTACTTGGCTCCAGATAATGATTACAAGTCTCCGTCTTTCTCTCAAATTTCCCGTCTCTGTCTCTTTCCACTGTTCCTTTTCAGGTAAACATGCAGAGGACATATTCGGTGAGCTGTTCAAAGAGGCCAACACCTTCTATCTGCGTGCCAGCTCCCTTCAGGACCGCATTGACCGGTTGGCCGTCAAGGTCACACAGCTGGACTCCACCGTCGAAGAAGGTGAGTCAGATGTTAGAGGTCTCATTGTCCATTGTTTATTTGTTTATTCTCTCAGTAAACCAGTCATTTCACCACTCATTTTTCCTCCTCTTCCTCCTTTTATGTTCTCAGTTTCGCTACAAGACATCAACATGAGGAAAGCCTTCAAGAGCTCCACCACTCAGGACCAGCAGGTGGTGTCCAAGAGCAGTGTGCCCATTCCTGTCCGAGAGATGTACAACCTGAGCGACAAGCCTCCACCACTCAACATCCTCTCCACTTACAGGTCGGTGTTGTTGATGCACGCACACTCACTAAACACTCCAGCTTCATCACAGCCATATTTTACAGAATTAATAAGTCACTTTTCAATCAAGAGCTTTTGCTTTTTCTCCCAACGCAGTTTTCAAACATTGACAAGGAGTTTAATAGTGAAATTATATCACAACTTTGAATGCTAGGCACTCGGTGCTGTATGTTGAGTGTGTTTTTGGCCAAAAAGTATTTGATAGTATTTGATTGAGCAGGACTCCCTGGAAGAAGAGATGTTGTATCTCACCTTCCTGGCTAAAGAAAAGATAAATAAAGCTCTCAAAATGTGAAAATGTGAAAAATTAAATAGTTTAAAATAATGAAAATTCTAACATTTCTTGACTCGTTTTTAACTATACCATACAAGAAAAGCAATTGTACCCTATCTAGTTTCATGATGTGAAACACAGCACAAACATTGGATCTTAAATAATTAAATTAATTTAAAATAATGCCTTCTACTTTATAACTTTGACAGTAATACTTACAGTTATCCACTGTTCTTGACCCCTTTGGCTCGTTTCTGACCTACATTCACAGTGAAACAGCACATTTTGTGCTATTTCCTGCTGCTATTTGGTAGCTGCTTTTATCCACTGTGCTTTCCAGTACTTTGGGTGCATTACATATTTAGCATGGTGGAGTCCGATGGGAATCCAACTGCTAAACCTGACTACATAGCACACTTTTCTCTCCCTCTCTCCAGTCTTCCCATCTCTCTGCCTTTTCACTCCTTCATCCTGTCATTTCCTGTTATGTTACTTCTGTCATAAAATGCAGCATAATTTCACCCTTTTTACTTCCATCAGCCGCCTCCACTTTTGCAATATTCATAGTCTCACATGTTTTATACCCAACTTAGTCTTCCCACACTGAGCCCACTGCATTTTATTGTGTCTGACTCTGCTTCATGCCATTTTCTTTACAAAGACATTTTTCCACCGGTATAACCTTCTTGGTGTCTGTTTGTGTAGGGATGATCACAAGGAAGCACTTAAGTTCTACACCGATCCCTCCTACTTCTTTGACCTGTGGAAGGAGAAGATGCTGCAGGACACAGAGGATAAGAGGAAAGAGAAGAGGAAGCAGAAGGTACAAGTCTCTCTACAAGTATCTCTCACAGATCATGACATCTTTTAATGTACAACAACAGTTTATTTTGGTCAGATTTAGAGATTCAACTTGCCTGCAAGTCGTGCACTTTTCTTTCTCGGATTTTCAGAAATAGAAGAATCAGTATATATAAATTAAAGAAAAAACACAGTAAAGGGCAAAAACAGCCCTTAAATTGGCATCAAGAGGTTGATTTAAACAAAACAAAATGGCCTAAATGCTCTCTTTGTCTCTCTGTCTTAGGAGCAGAGGCGTTGTGTGGATGGGACGCTACAGAGGGAGGTGAAGAAGGTCCGAAAGGCAAGGAACCGTCGGCAGGAGTGGAACATGATGGCTCTGGACAAAGAGCTGAGGCCGGACCATCGACACACCATACACCGAGACAGAGGGGCTTCCTCTGAGGGCTCGATGTCACCAGAGAACAGGTACGATCACTGCTTAATGTTCCTGATTCTTCTAAGAAACATTTAATGTTTGCATAATTTCTATATTTAAATTTTTTCCTCCTTCTCTTCAACCTTCCCATTCTCTCTATCAGGGGACACGGTGCTGATCAGCTCCACTACCCCAACTCCATGAACCATGCCGGCCACGCCCACACCTACTCCGGCCCGCCGCCCAGCATCCTGGCTGCCCAGATGGCTGCAGGGCATGGCCCCCGCGGCGCAGGTGAACACGACAGTAGAGGAAGAGCTATGATGGCCTATCAGGGTGGGACACTTGGCCGCGTTCACCACCACCAGGTCCCACTGCCTCCTCCACCCTCTGAGGCAATGAACGGGGGCTCCATGTCTCTTCCACCTATGGACTACAGGTAAACATACAGAACAGAGTGACACATTTTCCACGTGCTCTTATTGCTGTAATACAAACTTCAGGCTTCATTCAAGGTCTCAAGGTTGGGAATAGTCTTGATTTACTCCTTGTAAATTGCTTAATTTTTAACATAATCTGTTGTTTCATATAAACAATCACTCATGTAAACCAAAAAATCACATACAATTCATATACATATCAACCAGTATGGGTCAGAGGAGAGGGTACAATGTCCATTATCCTTCATCCTTAATCAAATGATACTTAATCCACTCATAAACTCTGAGCTAATGCTGCCACCTAGTGGGTCAAGTCTTTATGCTTTCAAACCCTGAAGACTGTACTTTCTATGTAGTACAAATTGCTATAATGTTTGTCAACCCTACTTATTCTCTTTCATTTTCTCTCTCCTGCAGTATGGATGGCTATGCCAACACCGGTCCCCCTCCCCCACCTCCAGCCCCTCTCATCCCTTCTGCCCAGACTGCCTTTGCTTCACCTCCAGGAGGTCCGATGTCTCCTGGGCCAATGGTTGGTGCCGGTGGCTATGCTCCGCCTCCGCCACCTGTATCTGGAGCCCATGCAGCTCCACCTCCCCCTGGTCCCCCACCTCCTCCCCTTCCAGCTGGTGCCTCCCACTTCACAGCCCACAAGATGTCCTCTGCACCTGCTGAGGCCGCAGTGGTCAACGATGCCCGCAGTGATCTGTTGGCTGCTATACGTATGGGTAAGAACTGTAGTGTGTGCATGTGTGCCCATTAAGATGTTTCATATTAATGTATATATGTGTTCATTTATATTACAAACAACCTATAACTGTGATAGCACTTATACAGTGCAGATAAAAAAAATATTTTTTTACACTGATTACATAAATAGAACCTTTAATGTCAAAGTAAAAACAGATCTCTACAAAGTGATCTAAATTAATGACAAACTTCGAAGGAGGTGATAGGCATGGTTTCGAAATTAGAAAGTAGGGATAACATTTTTGTTAAACCTTCAGTGAAATCATTGTAAATCAATCAAACATACACTAACATTTGGAAAAAACAATGAATAAATAGCTTATTTTCATTGTTTGCAAACAGGGAAATAATTATGAAAAAAGGTTAATTAGCTATAAATTCACCATTCGTTAATGATGGTTATGATAAAGTGAAACTGAACTGTCAGTTGTAATTGTCCTCTATTCTTGACTTTGATAGGACAAATTAGACCGAGGGAGCAGCTTTACAATGCAACAGTTCACAGACATCTCTCACTTTAATTATCCATCAGTTAGTTATATCTAATTTACTCCGAACAACATCAACATAATCTGGTGTTTCATCTAAATAATAATATTTAAAAATGAAACACTTCTGAAGTCATTTTATTTGTCTCTGCACTGCGGCAATTTAGATGTGATGATAAAGGCTCTGAAAGTGCTTGAATTTGACTTTGATAGCTAAACAAACCTTGTATTCAAACTAAAACGTATACAGAGGGTTCCGTAATTTTTTTGATACTCAGCTTTTGTTTTTTCGGATTTTAACAAACATAACACTTTGTAATTACTCTGATAAATGAATGGTAAATGTATATTTACTTATTTATTATTATTTCACTGTTAACAAACAATGAAATGCTTCATAAGCCATTTTATGAAGGAATGTTAAAGGTTTATATACATAACTTTTATAATGGTTATCCAAATAATGTGATGAACTACAGTGTTTATACAAAGTATTAGGAACATTATTTCTAACTAAACAATTGCTTAATAAATGGTTTATAAAGAATGTCATTGTTTCCTAACAGTGGAAAACTATTGACTAAAGTTTAATCAACTATAAAGTTTAATTAATGATCCTTATTATGAATTGTTACTGAATTAACCCATTTTTGATACTATTAACTGCATTTTAAGAGCCACTGTGTCTGTTAAAAACACATCTTCACATCCCATATTTTCCTGCAGGCATCCAGCTGAAGAAGGTGCAGGAGCAGCAGGAGCAGCAGGCCAAGAGGGAGCCGGTCGGAAACGATGTGGCCACCATCCTGTCGCGACGCATCGCTGTGGAATACTCCGACTCCGAGGACGACTCCGAGTTGGAGGAGAACGATTGGTCGGATTAACAAACATCAAACCACTGAAGATACACACACACACACACACACACACACACGACCAGTCAATCTCACACTCACTTGAATGAATGCCCACCTCACCACGCACACAGGTTGTCACACACTTGTTTGCTGAAAACACACACACACACACACACACACTACACCTACACACAATCACATGCTGTAGGTTGATATAAGCTGAATGGTCCAAAACTGGAATATTGGGGGTGTATTCAAGATGCATAAACACTGTAAAGACACTAGTAATTTACTGTAACGCTGACCACTCTGTGAGACATTAACATATATTTCAGAGCATTGTGAATACACCCCAGTGGCTGTTTCTCTACCTGTTATAACACTATAGACTACCTGTGAAGGTGCTTAATTCATGTATAGTCCAAGCTTGAGAGCATTAGAAGAATTAGAAACTTTCCTCTTGAGCTAACCAATGTCTTTTTTTAATGTTTTTACTGAAACACTTGCCATAGATCATGAGGTGAGTTTTTAACATAACTGTAAGTGACGGACGAGCTCGGCGGAGGCTGCAGTCGTTGATTAAATGGATCCAGGCTGCTGAGGGAGTGAATGGGGAGAGCTGTTGAAATGCTGTGTTGAGGATGGATGTAAAAAGTCTTATTGATCATAAATATGAGAATTGATTGAGCCATCTGCGTCTGCAATCGATCACTGCTGTACGGGAGGGGAGGGATTGGGGTCATGTATATGCTAGTGTGAGCTCTGTAACCTTTGACCCGGAGAAAAATAAAATGATGAATGAAGGATCATGGCTGCCGTGTCTCTTCACTGCTCCCACTGTCGCCATACATGAAGGGACGACACACACGTCAGTTTCCATGGTAACAGAACAGCTAAGATGGGGGTTGCCAGGGAAACAAGGAGAAAAAACAGGAGGGGATGAAGAAATTAGTCGAGGCAGGAGTTTTTATGCACAGCACATGTTTGTTTTTAATACAAAATTAACAAGATCTCTCAGTTGAGTGAACAAACCAAAGCAATAAAAAGTACGACTAACACCTTGGAAAAATAGACACCACGTTCACACAAATGTTTTTTTTTGTTTTTTCTTGTTTTTGTTTTTTACAATATCTCAGTTAAGTTAGTGCATGTTGATTATCGTCTATACGTTTCATTTTGCAGATACTTAAATTTGTTGTGCCATTTTCATCCAAAAAAATAAAGTGCATTTCACATTGAAAACTACGCGTACGTCTACACAAGATGCTGTTACTGTGGCGTCCTCCCATCGACATCCGACCCCCTCCCCACCCCACAACACACACACACGCACTCACAGGCCCTTAAGTGTTTTGATATTTAGCTCTAGATTAGTTACCATCGTAAAGACGCCACCTCCTCCTCCTCCTCCTCCTCGACATTGGCTACACATTTTCTCAAAAACAAACCCTTTCCTTTGTGTGAATACACCATTCAATAGATTAACAGGTGTGTGTATACAGAGAAGTATTACATCCAACATCACAGTCATTTGCTATTCTTGGATACAAAGCCCTTGTTCACACCTGTTCGACCATGGAAATCCTGACAATGCTGCTGCTGGCGGCACGAGAGGAAAACACAAATCAATCAGAGAGAGCAGAAAGAGTTGTTTACCAATTTTTTTTTTTTACCCTCACATCCCCCCATCTGTGTAGCCAAATCCTCTCGATCGTCCTTTACAAACTGGTGCATATTGAAGCGAGGAACCCGATGGAAGAAGAAACTCTACATTAACAGCCGAGGTGGAGAAATGTCATTCGAAAAAAGATGGTGCAACCCAACTTGTCCCTTTATAGTTTGCTTTGGTAGCACCATGCACGGTGGTTTTTAAAGTCCCTCCTCTTCAGCATGCCGTATTTACACAAACAAATGAGTCGAGAGGAGGGGGATATCAGTTTAAACAACGTGATTATTACTACATTCAGAAAAAAGGCTTTTACAGCGCCGTTATATTGTACAACATCAGAATCTGACAAACAAATTCAGGCCAGACTAAAGTGGAAAAAAATAGAACTTTTCAATGAATATAACAAAATAGACTTCTCTCCAAAGGTAAAGGAATAAGAGTTTGTGATGGTGTCTGATGTGCCAGCCTGACCTGTTGGTGCTCATCGAATAACGACAGGATTCAGTCTGACACTGTGCACAAGTTCACATACACAGGCTGCATCCAAATGCTTAGAAAATGCTGTTCTTCTGCTTTCCTTACTCATCCCGACCGGTGATCTGGAGGCCAGACGCTCCTTAAATGCCTCCGTCAGACTGACCGAGAGGGGAGGCAGCAAGGAAGGAAAGAAGAAGCATTATCTGTGTAATTGGACGCGGCCTTTTTTAGCTCATAGATTCATTCAGAGGTCACTTATCGGACGCCTGCCTCGACCAGACTAGATTGATTTTTAAGTAGAATATTAGCGATATAGAGGAGACAGAAAACACACAGCAGGACTAGGATCCCAGTTCGTTCAGAGTCCCTCTCACTTTGGCTTGCAGTGCTGGAGCGTCCAGGTCCTCCTAAGTCCTATCAGTCTTCAATAAAAGCTCTACAAACACATAACGAGGCCACTTCTCTCAGAATTGACAGGAAGACTGGCAGCATTATCATCAAAAGGTCATGATGGGGGTCAACAGGAAGTCTTATTCCTGTTTTGACCTCTCCCTTCTGTCTCGGCTGACGACACAAGGAGACAGATCATGGTCTGCTGCTGAGCTGCTGGATCACAGACATACACACACACACACACACACACACACACACGGATACACACATGCACACACCCAGAGGCCATGCAACTCAAAGAAGATCACACAGCGAGACTCGAGGTTCACGACACTCAGGATGGTTCATATGCTCACAAAAGGCAGGTGCAAAAAAAATAAAAAAATTAAAGGTCCTGATTGATCAAAGATTTTGGATCAGGAGAAAAAAAATTGAGGAGCGAGTTGTTTTAACCCTTTCTGATGATGTGTCACTGAAGCAGCTCACCGAGCCCGTTCACTACAACACGTCCACCAACCCGAGCGGCCCCGTCGAGGCGCTCGACTCTGCAGGAAGAAGTCACGGCGGGACGTGGATCTTATTGCTGTCTGAGTATTGCTTTGCATCTAAAAGATAACTACCGATCACAGGCTAGTTATTGCTGACATGATTCTGAAGGAGCGAGGAATCAGCGCGCAAACTCAAATTAATGGATCACTAACTCAGAGCAGCTGGTGGGTGTTGAGATCTGTCGGGCTTCTGTTGAATTAGTTCAAATCACGATCAAAGCCGAGCTGTACAGCGAAAATGGTAAGAAACTTCACATTTGTTTTTTCCCCCAGAAAGGGGTGACCATCCTGGGATGATTGTAGCTCATTCAACGCGACACGTGTGCGGTGCACTGTGGTGGATTGTACACAAACAAAATTATTGAGGTCATGATGACGTCAGGGGAGCATGACACATCGCCCTGTGCGACCTACTCAGGAGGGGAAAATTAGATCTGGGCTTGTTGCATGCAAATTACACTGAAGTCTAGCATGCAGACCAGATATGATGTGGCTGGTGTGCGGCTCTGCAGGGGCCAAAAAAGATCAAATAAAGGAGATTTCCGCTCAAATATCACTTTTAATAAAAGGTTTGCAGTGATTTGATGATAAACATTTTAAAGGTGCACTGTGTGTTTTTTTTTAATCAGAAGAGAAAGTGATTTTTTTTAATGCCTAAACAACCTGAATAAACAAACTCTCTTTGTTTTCACGACTGAATAAACAAACTGACCTTAAAGGACAACACAGTCTCGTACTGTTTTGCTTTGTTTATATTTGGCGGACCCTGCCACCTTTCTAGCTTCAAAAAGTGTTCTGGGGACCTTATTTTCCTCTGAGAACAGCTTGTTTATTCAGTTATGAAGTTGTGTTATTACCTCAATAATATTGTAAATATTAAAATTCTGAGTTTGAATTTCTTCTCCAAAACTACACAGTGCCCCTTTAATTTAATCAATTAAACATTTGATATGACTTATCTTCAGATTATCATCAATCAGATGTATGGGCTCTCTCGAATAAATTATAATTAAACATTATATAACAATCCCCAGACATTCAAAAAGTCATAAGCAATCTCCATTTAAAAAGTGAAATGGGGACGTGGTTACATTATCCGACAGGCCTATATCCTATATTCGGTTTGGTGCCTTCGTTAATCTGGAGTTATTGGTGGGGTCTCCTGGGAGTTAGTCTAAAACACATTCACGCACAACCCAGAGAGAGAAAAGGGAGACGAGAGAAGGATCGGAGAGGCGAGGAGGAGGAGGAGGAGAAAGAAGGAGCGGCTTGATTTTGTTTCTCAGCGTCTGTGGAGGACGCAGGGCGCGGATCAGAGAGCGCCGGGGTCTATTTATAGCTCGCCGCGGCTGTTTAGCTTTCGACGCACGTTCAGAGTGCAGCAGCAGAGCGCCGGGATGCTGCTCCAGACGGGCTTTATGTGGAAATGCCTGCGCACTGAGCCGCGGCCGCTCTCTCCTCTCCCTCTGCGCGCGCACACACACTGCTTTTGTTAATCCGCCGCGCGCTTTTACGCACGCACGCAAAAACTAATAATCCCTCCCTATTAGAAGAAAAAACAAGCACGTGTCAAACCAAAGCTCCAGCGCTGTTAACTATATGCACATTGTATATACAGCGGCCGCCTGTGACACGTGACGCACTCAGCGCTCTGCAGGACAGAGGAAGGGCGTGGCACGCGATGAGCGGTAGGGGACGGGATGCAGGCCGCGCACTGGCCGCCTGCACTGGGGAAGACAGTGAGATACCCTTGCCCTGTGGCGAGTGTAACAAAGAAAAAGACGCCATCCATCCAGGTGGACTGTGGGTAACCAACCAAACTTCCTCCGCCAGCGATATCTCCTGAAGCCACAGCCCAACGCCACGTCCCCTGACCTCCACCACCGCCGCTGCTGCTGCTGCTCTCTTTGACACCAGACACATCCAGTGAGGAGCAGAGCTGACCCAGGGCGCCTCGCTCTTCCCACCTGGGTCTGCTTGGTCAGACGTCGCTAGGGGTCCGTGCTCGCTGGGCCACGCTGGCTGGCACGCAACCGCAGCAGACCAGCCACAGCGCCTTCTGGATCTCCTGGTTCCTGAAGGCGTAGATGACCGGGTTGATGACGGAGTTGTAGGTGGCAGGCACCAGGGTGGCGTAGGTGTAGAGCGGAGGGTATGTGTAGTCGGCGATGAGGGAGTAGACGGTGAATGGCATCCAGCAGGCGGCGAAGGTGCCCAGGATGATGGCCAGCGTGGACACGCCCTTCCGGGTTGTGACGTAGTGGGGCGTGGCAGCCAGGAAGTGGTGCTGGAGGGCAATCTGGTGAGCGTGGCGCATCACGATCTTGCAGATCTGGACGTAGAGTTGCAGCATGAGGCCGAAGAGCAGCAGGAAGGACACGGACAGGACGGCGATGTTGTTCTTGGTGAGCGGCCGCACCACGCTGCAAGTGGCCTCCTCTGCTAGGCAGTTGACCCCTGTGACCGGCAGCAGGCCCAGGCACAGGGAGAGGCCCCACAGCAGCACCAACATGGTGTAGGTGAAGGCCGCCGTCCGCTCTGAGTTGTAGGTGAGGGCATAGTACAACGACAGGTAGCGGTCGATAGTGATGGCCAGCAGGCTGAAGACGGACGCCGAGAAGGAGGCCACCACCAGGCCCACGGTCAGCAACTGGGCCGAGTCAGAATGAAGCAAGTAGGCACAGGTGAAGTGAAGCACCAGGCCCAGGCCGGCCAGCAGGTCGGCCAGCGCCAGGCTGCCGATCAACAGGAACATGGGAGCTCGCAGAGCCGGGTTCTGCCAGATCACCAGCACCACCAGGGCGTTCTCACAGGCTATCAGAGTCCCCGATGAGCACAGCACAATGTCCCAGGGGTTGACGAGCAGCGGCAGCTGGCTGGGCGGGAGGGAATCTGGCGGAAACGTCCCCAGGCTGGTGCTGTTGTCCATCGGCCCCCCGCCTCCGCTGGCCCACGCTGTGGGGTCAGGGGTCAGCCAGCTGGGGGTCACCGCTGGCTCTTCACTCATTGTGCCCCCCGTCTGAAATGGACACAAACACACCGTGATACCTCAGTTTGTAAACGCACTGGTGGCATGCAAAGAGGATCATGCAAAGATCTGAAACACGTGTCTGCAGGTTTTTTTCTTTTTTCTACAATTTCATGCACTGAAGACAAAAACAGTGGGGGCCGTCTCCCTCCTGCCCCCACCCACCGCTGTGCACGCCACTGGATTTGTGTTGTTTTCACCTGTTTTAATCATTACACAACATTAACCATCACACTGAAGATTATATTCTCACAGGAGCAGACACGAACCTTTAATTCTCCCTCTATAGATAATGAAACGCCACACAGCCGGTTAACAGGTCATGCATTTTCCTCTGGGAATTAAACCCACTGACTGTTCAGGCTATTAAGACAGAGGCCTGCACGTGAACAGCTCTATTTATTAATGTATGCACGAGGCAAATGGAAGCGGATAACAGAAAAGCACAGCAGGCTTTGCAGCAAATTTCAGGCCACATTTCTTGAGAGCATATCGACAACCCTCCGCCGGCACCGGCACATAATTCACGCTGCTGTCAGAAGACACCGCACCCGTGCTGGAAATAAAACCTGCATCGCACACTGGTGGTGGTGGTGGTGGCCATATGGTGCTGCTTCACCCCCTCTACACCTTGCATTAGAGCAACACAGCGGCTGCTCCACGTCAGCACAAGGATGCTGGAAGAGGGGGGTGAAAAAAAAAAAAAAAAAAAAGGAAATGGAAAAAAAACCGGGTGCATGTTTCCATGCATGTGAGGGGATGCTCGATCATCTGAACCTACCTTGACTCTGGTGAGGTGAGACTTCCCGTCTAGATGGAAGAACGGCTGCCTTGTATCTCCATGTTATTGGTAAGGATGGTGCGGCGGCGCCGGCGGACAGAGACGCAGCCCCGGGGGTGGAGGTGGAGGGTGCAGAGGGAGGGGGATGCTGGTCCTCTCTGCCTCAAAGCGAGGATGATGGAAGAAGAAGAAGAAGAAGAAGAAAAGAGCGCGAGGCGGCTCTGCCACTAACGGCGCATCGCCGTGGACTGCGGCTGTGCAGAGGAGCAGCGAGCGGAGCAGCGGCGGAAGAGAGGAAGAGGAGGAGGAGGTGTGAGGAGGAGGGTGGGGGTCGATGATGAAGGAGGAGTCCCAAATGGGCTAGACCTCCAGAGAGAGGTTGAACTCCGTTAAAAAGAGCTGGATGTCTGGTTCGCGCAGTCTCAAGGACAAAAGACAGGTGTGTGTGTGTGTGTGTGTGTGCGTGCGTAAAGTGTGCAGGAATCTGGATTCTCTTTATTTTAAAACACGCTCTCTCTCCACATGTTGCAGCATTTCTCCCTCAACTATTAAAGCTCATACAAACTGCACAGTGCTCTGACTGCTGAGGTGTCTCAGTGTGAGTTTCAGTGATTTTCGTGCAGCTCGACTCGGGTTTCAGATATGAAGATGCTGGATGCAGAGACTCGCTCTCCTCCTGCGACGCCCTGCTATTCCTGTCCCGTCTGTGCTATTAACAGCAACCCTGATGTGTGTCACCAGCCTCCCCCCCTCCTCCCCTGTCCTCCATCTTCTCTACCTAATCTCTCCATCCTTGCAGCATTGCCTCCCCAGACACCCCTGCTGATGAGGGAGGACTGATGGGTGGCTTGTTGATGTGCATTTATGTGGCCACGCTGAGCTGACCAAGCGTTATGTCGGCTGCGTGCGTGGGCGTTTTTTTTCCCCACAGCACCTGCCTTTAAGCTCTGAATGGATTAAAAATAGCTCCTGTTGCAGTGGGAGAGAGCAGCTACCAGGTGGCACCGCTAAGGGGCGATGTTGAGCTCTATGAGTCATCAGTGCGCACCTGTGGGACACAGAAAGGAGAGCACACCCTGCCTCAATCTTACTGGCTTTATTTCTTTTTCTTTAAAACAGAAAATAATCGCTTCACAACAGGCCTTTTTAAGCAAACCCTCACATTAAACTTGCCAACACCTACAAAACGGTATCAAAAGTGCACCATAGTGTTAATACATCTTCTCAAGGTCTAACATTTTCCAATGATAATATTATCTTCTCGTTATATTTATACAAATACCATCCTGTACACTGTAGAAATATACAACCCAGTGTCACCCCCCACCCATCCTCCTTTACACCCATGATCAAAAACATGATCCACTCAATAAACCCCAGTGCAGAAAAACAAACAGTGTGAGGGGTAATGACACCAGGCCAATATTACATCATATGAATTATTAAATACCCATTCAACCCCACACCCAAGGCAAAAACTAAATACGCCACTCATACGACCAACCGACATCTGTACAACCCTCATTCAATGTCTTTTTTTAAAAACAATCTTGACACAGTTTTCATTCATTATCGTCTCATTGTCCCGGCAGCAGGGTCCAGCCAAAGTTAAGGCGATGAGAGGGAGCAGGAAGTAAGGGGCAGCTGGTATGTTAAGGGAAGGGGGGGGGGTTTCCACGGCTGAGCTGCAGCGCTGAGTGCGTAAAAAGCACGAGTATGAATTACAGCTGTTCCGGCACACACGCGAGCTGATGTGGCGTGTTAAGGGTCCGCTGCTCCCCGCGAAGAAGGGGAACAGAGCATTTCTCCCGGTTTCTGTGGCGAAACGCTTGCCTCCACATTCAGTCTCTGGACTGGTAAAAGAGGATGTAGCCCGACTCAGAGTTCTTGGAGATTTCAGAAGTCAGACCGTAGAACTCCTCTATGGCCTGTGCATCGATTTTCTACAAGAACAAGACAGACGACACACAACAGGGTTAGAAACAAATACAAGTTACTGTGAGAACTAAATCAAATGTACATACAGATAAACACACTTACCTCTACAATATCATCATCAAACAGCAACCAGAAGTCGTGGCTTTTCACAATGGCGATGTAGTGACCCCTGTTTGGACCACTGAAAAGACACAGCAAACACAATGAGCGCTACAGAGTAAACTTTCACTGCGTAAACACAGCAGTCGCATCTTGAACATTTATATCTGTTCATGAAGTTTGGTGACCTCATGTGATTCCTGCTTAGCTCCACCCAAGTTATTCCTGAGCATCTGATGTGTCTGTGTGGGTGTGCAGGGCCATAAATAAAACAAAACATCTGTGCAGCTGTGAACCAAACACTGAAATTAGAATGAATGTGAGCACATAAGACCAATATTAGACTGTGACTAGTTTAGCTTGGCCACATTGACACATATTTACAGTCAAAATGTCACTGAACCTGTGTTTGCAGTCGTAGTTAACATGCGCTTAGTGAGGAGAAGTAACTAGAGTAAGGTTAGTTGACTGGATTTCTTCTATTCCAACATGGAGGCCTTAACCACTCAATACTGTGGTGTGACATCAACCTCATGATAATAGACTCCGCTAACCTCAGGTCAGATTTTCCGTGACGGTCCAAAGGATGTGACTTAATGCACATTCTCGAGTGCCTCTCTCCGCTCCACTAACAGAGAGCAAGAGTAGCTAATGTTATTTTAGAAATGGAGTCCTCTAACATAAACGTCCAGCTTCCAGCAAAACACAGAAGTTCCCCACTTGTTATTGTTTATTCTGTCGGCAATTGGAAAAAGTACAAGGTTACGTCCATATTGAATGTAATCAGTGATGTCCACACCTCAAGTGGACTGCCTGGAAGTCTGCAGAAAGTCTGCTTAAGGCCCCTTACAGACTGGAAGAATTGTGGGTTTCCCCACAAAGTCCACGAGTCTGCAAGAGCAGGGAAGTCTGGACATTTGGATGCAGCCACATTGCTGTTACTGTACTTCTCGATCTTTACTTTACATGAAATGCTATGTTGAGCTCTCTTGGAGGAGATAGCTTTTTTAATGTAATTGTACAAATGAAAGTGGACACAAACAGGAAAAAAGAGGGGAAAGAGGAAATGGAAGTGATATTCAACTAAGGTCCGCAGCTGGCATTGTAACTGGTGATGCAACCAAGATGACTCAACTCCAAAGCTTTTAAACACGATGTCTATAGCTATCAGACACTTCAATTTAATGCTTTTTAGGACAAATCATCCTTTTCTTATTCAAGCATTGCAGGTATGATTAGAGGGAAGTAGCAGAGGTAGATTGTAAACGGGATTATGGTTATTAGAGTGAGTTAAGTTGATCTACATTTGGTCAACAGCTCAATGCAGGTAAGAAGTAAAAAGATGAATGTGGTTACATAATAGGTCTAAAGGTGTTTTACAAACAGAAATGTGGATTCATTTCGACAAAAAAGATGGATAAGCAAAACTAGTAAAATATTTCTTGCTATTGAGACCTCAAAAAAATCTAATTTAAGACTATCTCAAAGACTATCTCAAAGGATGCATGTATTTTTGCCGTCCAGTACACTGTCTCATGCCCTGTAGTGTGGATATTTTGACAGAAATCTGCTAATCTCACTCAGTTGAAGCAGTAATAATTAACTGTATGAATTAAGCCCTATCATGACTTAATGTTAGCAGAAATCCCAGACGATATATAGCCTCAAATCATGACATTAATCGCCCTGCTCTGAAAATAACCGTGGCAACAGGGAGCTGAAAAGAGAGCTAAGCTCAAAGGGAGTGGACTCAGACAGATAATTTACTTCAGTAGGACTCCTGACTCACTTTCCCGACTCCAGATAGGTTTGACCTTTAAAATATACTTTGTTTAATTAATTATTTCTGTTCTGAGCCGTGAAGGGCTGGAGTTTATTTCAGCGTGCACTGTGTGGAAGGCAGGGAACACCTTGTATAAACACAGACAGACAAACTCCCACTCACACTGGGTCAAAGCCGGCGCTGAGAGAGAAAGTACAGCACAGCGGAACAATGATAGACGAGGGTCTGGGTTTTCTCCTGATGTGGTATAAATTCTAATATACCTTTAATCTAATGCCAACCGGTTCAAATGTATTTTATTATTAGAACAATCATTGGTCTGCCCGTCTCTGGTTGCTGTGGAGACGGTTATAAGGTGTTGTATTCTGGCTGTGTGTTTGCACCTACACACCTCCCACAATGCACCACCACGGCGACCAGGTCGTAGAGCCTCTCAGGATTGGTGGCGTCCCCAGAGGTGTTGAACAGGCGGAGCTCCAGGGGGAAGACGACGCGATAGGACAACTTGGTGTAGCGCTGCAGCTGCTCCATGTACTTAAAGCGCTTCAGGTGCAAAGCCAAGATCATTGGCAGTTTCTTTACACGCATCCTACGTCACAAACAGAGTCAGACACAATTTCTACATCCCAAACCACACACAGAAATGCATTAACACACGTCTAAAACACACAAATTACGGGGAGATACAACAGGTAAATAAGTTTAAAAACTGATTACTTATATTAAGACAATTCTTTTTTGAATTTCAAGTTTTCTGAAATCTATGCTAGAATATTCAAACAAGGCATGGTCTAATGAGATATGCTCATTTGCATTCATTTCCAGCAGAAATCTCAACATCAGAGAAATCCAGGTTCATAATTATAGTCAATGGTTTTTTATCGAAGGGATTTAGGATTGCTTTTAAATAACAATACAGTCAACAGTCATGGCAAAAATCCCGTTTTTCTGTATTTTTAGGAATAAAATGCTCTACGAATCAGGCTATGAATGATATATGAAGCTTCACAATTAATAAAACTTGTTTGCTGTATGTCAGTGCTACTGAATTGGAGATTTATGTAGAATGAGAGAGAACTCATTTAGAGACAACTGCCTTTAAAGATATGTACCGTCAGATTCTTTACATTTAAGAAATGGTGAATAGAGGAAAAATATCACAAGAAAACTTTCCTAGTTGACTAATTAGGACATTTGTTTTTTTGTACTACAAGTTTTCGATACTATAATACAAAAATGATGCTGTTTGTGCTAGTTTGCTTATGTTTCCAGAACAGAAATCTGAACTAAAATAGCAACTACATATGTTTTTTGGTTTTCTGGTCTGGTCTGAAAGAAGACATGTAATGGAAGAAAAATAGCCCAAAATCACAATTACACAGTTCACCTGTACAATCTGTTATTTAACTGTATACTGACCTCTTGTGTGCCTCCTGCTTGCTTCTACATTCTTCACAGTAGTATTTGTACTCACTGCACAGTGTCTCTGTGTTACTGAAACCTCTGAGAGAAACCATGAGGACAAAGTCAGTCAATATACAATTTGATATCTATTTTTACAAATGAATGATCTAATTTTACAACAATACATCCTCCTCATGCAGTTTGGTGAAGGACACAGCACAGAGTGTATTTGTCAATACGCCCTCCTTAAATAGTCATGCAGGAAAAAAGCAGTTTTCCATGGATCCTTGAAAAGCCTGCAGCCGAATACAAACATCACCTGATAAAAGCACTTTATGCTGTTTTCTTTTCAGCACAAGAAAACTTTACAATAACCTCAGCTGCAACCTCTAAAAGTGTTACTCCTTTGTTTTACATGCACAAAACAAGTAAACCCCAAAGTCAGCCAGTCAACAGTTAATAGCTCCATAATTTGAAACATTTGTTAATCTTTGTATTTTTCCAAATGTGTGGCCAAAAGCTAAATTTAATGTCTTCAAGTTGTTTTTTAATATAACCAATAGCCCAAAACTCAAAGAAGTCAGTTCACTACAATGAAAAACAAAAAACTGCAGTAAATCCTCACTTTTGACAAGCTGGAACCATCAAATGTTTTGCATTGTTTCCAATTCATTTTCTGTCAATCAACTACTAATCCTGCTTTCTCAAAGCCAGGTGCAGCTCCGTTTATCCTGCATGCGGTTAACTTACCTGAGGCAGTGTGTGATGGAGGTATTCTGTTCTACATCCACAGAAAGGTCCAGAAAGTCCTCATCTTTGCTGCTTATCTGAAAAGAAAAGGGACATCAAAATAAGATAAAAGCAACTAAACCCAAGTACCAGACAAATGTGTCTGTATGAATAGCTTGGAATATTCTAATAATAACTTCCTGTTATGGTGCAAGGGCTGTGGCCATAAGGCAGTAAAAATCCTTCCGTTAGCCATTCTAGTGTATTTACTTAAAACATTGTTTGCACACAGACTGACACAACCTAAACTGCAAGTGTACTAATCCCTGAACTCAACAGCAGGACTGCTTGAATGAAAACATGTTTAAACACGACTCTGGTCACACACGGTTGAAGCTACTTAAACTTCCTCCTAGTACCGTTTCACAGGTGAGGCAGCGTGTCTCATTGGTCAGAGTGCCTTGGAAGATCTCATGGACCCAGGTGGGAGCAGGTGTGGCGTTGCTGTTGTTGTTCTGAGAGTCCAATGTGCCGTTGGCAAGGCGGCCATTGGTCTTCTCCTGCTTCCTCTCCTCCTGAAGCAGATCTGCGATGGTGTTGAGCAGGTAGTTCAGGAACTCGTGGGCATCCTGCTGCATGTAGTTGTCAAATAGCTCTGAGGAAGAAAGGACAGAGGGAGACTTTGGAGTACAACATGTTTGGCAGGTACTTCAGGGTCTTGCATGCAGCCAACAAGGAGAAACAAGAGTGTAAGGAATTTTAAAGCAGTTGATAAGCGATGATGTGACATTGTGCTTTAGCTTATTTTCTTCCTTTGTTTATGAGTTTGCCCTTACCATTCTCCTTGCGTAGCCGTGTGATGAACTTCTTGGGTGGTATGACACCCACTTTCCTCTTCTGGTTGGCAATACTGTGGAACAGGTCTGCAAGGCAGGTGAGCAGGTTCTCCTTCCGCCGAGGCTGACTGCGATATGCCAAGATCTTCTCCCGAAACGGTCGGCAGAAGTACAGAGCCTGCAGCACCGAGTTGCAGTAGCAGGTGTTCCCAAACTAAAATCACATATGGCATAGAGTAGAATCGGTGTGAGTACGAGTCAAGTGGAGATGTATTCAAAACACTGCATCTGCACAGTGTAATATTCACTTACATTGACCAGGCCAAAGTAGTGCTCATTGACCGGAAACTGCTCGGATCCAATCTCTTTCTCCAGTGCAGAGGCATTGGCGCCCTGTAAATGCACAAAGCCGAAAAACTCTTTTACTTTATTAAACAAAACAAATACTTTGCACATCTACTTCATGAGCCAGGTGCATAGGAGGAGCGATGAGCAGACCAAAAGTTGGAAGCAAACTCCCTCACACTGCCTTTAATTGCAAAAATATATGTATACCGATATACGCATTTCCTTGTAATGAGCCCTTAGATGCAGTTATCAAACAGTTGTGTCAAGGATATGTAACAGAGGCTTAATACAAGGGATGGGACGAAAAAATGGTTTAGCGAGATTCTTGATCAAAAACACTCTTGATTGTGGCGGATTTTCATCATCGGGATGATTGTGAATCGAGATAATAGTAAATATCTTAACATGAATGACTTGAAAAAGCGGTTTAGCTTGCTGACGTAATTTCTTTATTGGTTTCCTGATTTGATTTGAATTGCCTAAACTTGTCACCATGGCTGGAGGGCATGGCTTGCACATTGTATCTCACACAAAAACAAGTTAGGTCAAGTGGGTAAAATAGGGCGGATTCCAAAAAAGAAAAAAAAAGACAGCGGAGTGAGGTTACCGCCATTTATTTATCCGTCATTTGTACAGGATGACCCTATGATTTTTGATTACTTATTTAAGATTATTTGTTTTTCACTAAAAAAAGGATGTGTGTCCTATTATTTGTTTCCTAACAAAATGTAAGATTAAATTGATTCCAGTATGTTTATGTGCACGCACGAACAAGCGGATGATCATTGGGATAATATCGTGAATCAAAATGATATTGGAAAGGATAATCAACCTGAAATTTCCATATTGTCCTATCCTTACAGGATAATTTACAATAAAAACAATAAACTTAATTGTCTAAAATAACATCAGTGTACTGAAACAGTTAATTTCACTGGGAATTAATAATTATAAAAGTATCCTGATAAGTTTTCAGCTCACATCGGGTAACATATTGCCGATACCAATACATCTGCGATAGGCCAATATCAGCTGTTAATATCCACTTACAAACATCAAGACTAAACATTTCCCATAGTACCTCCACTCTGCCCTTTTATATCATTACAACTAAAAGCATGCAGCATTTTAAACTGACAGAAACGTTTAGGTTGCCAAAAGGCTTTTGTACGGTAAAACTCGTCTAAGATGACAAAAATGATACGTATCAGAATAGAAAATATCGAAGCGCAGTGCTGTTTAAAGTTAGCACAGCAGTCGGTGCTTGTTTTGGGAAACGCATAGCCCTGTAGCATGATTATGCAAGGATAAATAGAGCAGGTTGCAATAGTAGTGTATACAGCAGAAAACTGTGCAGAGTGGACGTGCACCTGGAACGGGTCCACAACTGCGCAGCTAATGATAAACCATGTCGTCATTGCCTGCGTTAATAAGATCTGGTAGTTTGTCAAAGGCCAACACGCCTACTTAGCCTTTCCCACAGTTTAAGTTACACACACATACTGCAGATTAATCGTCTCTCTGTCTCCGAAGTCATCCATTATCCAGCTGTGGTCCAGTTGTTGGTCAGCTGCAACACTGCTTTAGCTTTAGTTACCTTCACGCTAGCTAGTTAGCTGACAATCCCGGCTGCGGCAGGTGCACTGTCACCGCGCTCAGAGGAGCTGTGATAAATATTAACCCGATAAGTCGTCAAGATACGAGTTGAAACGAAGTCAGCGTTAGAGTGTGTCCATCTACAGGCGTTAGCAAGAGGAGCAGAGCGGAGAAGGCAGTGGGTGGCTGCTGCTTTGCTATGGTCGGAAAACTGCTTGGCTAGCACAGACACCAGAATTAACTGCTTTCGTTTCTAATTCAACGGTTGAAAAGCCACTAACAGCGCAGCCACGGTTTCCTTATCACCCAATAGCCCGACTAATGCCAATACGAGACTGCCGTGCACTCACCATGGTACAAAAAGAGGCAAATTTGGAGACTGTCATTAGGATTTCCATTCGGCTAGCGCCATCTTCCACCACACAGCCGCGCGCTGACAAGACTGGGCTGGCTCCCCTCGTGAGAGCAGGCAGGCGATTCTGCTGAGCTCGCGACAGAAAGTCCAACCGCTCAAGAAGAAAATGAGAGCATTCCCTGGTCACTACTTCCGTCTTCGTTTAGTCGAGGTCGGTCAAGATGATCGCCACCCTTTTGCCTATGAGTGCAACGCTCAAATTCAGAGAGAGGCGCATTTGTCAAAGCCAAATTGGGTAATGTCAAAATATCTCTCGAGGTAAACTGTCCATTGCGTCAACACTTTAGAGGTTTGTCGTGCTCTAGTTTTGCGCATGCGTATCACCACAGACTCCGAGGGTGATATAACAGTTTGGAGCATCGAACAAACCCTAACATTTGTTTAGATGTGAACGAACAAAGAAATGTAAGCGCAAAAAACAGTCAAAACAAAACAAAAAAAACTAAAGAGAAATTGTATTTTGTGGGGCTGCGTTATATACTTTTCTTTTCTTACACTTTTTAGTATACTAAAATAACGTTAATCTTATCGATCCATGAAAATGAATGGGGGTTATTAGTCTATATAATATCTACATGAGCTGATTCTGGATCTGCTGGCCTTTATAGCGTCACAATTTTTTTTGTTCAGGCAATTTCGCGGCCTGCCTCTATTCTACTTCACAAGGCGGAGTTTGGGGGCCTCTAATCTCTCTTTCCGCCGTACCCGCCATCTTGTATAGACCGGGGGTAAGATCCTCTCCGTGTTAAAATGTTATTTTCTACTTTATTATCGTATAATTCGTACACAGTTACGTTCATATACTCATCGCAGTTCTTGCGCTACACCAATGCGGGTTAATATAGCCTGGAAAAACGTTCAATAGACTAATAATGTCCGTTCAGTGTGAGCAAGATCAGCAGCGTGGCTCTCCATGTGGGCCCAGCAGGCAGTGAAACGTTTAGTGGAAACCGTGTTTTTCCTCTGAACACTCTGTTCACGGCTGTAGTGCAGCTTAACACGGCATTTTTCGTGGATAGAAGGTCGTTTTTCCCATTGTTAAATTGTTGATGTGGTGCTGCCTACCAATGTAGAGGAATTGCGCTTGGTATTTATATAATGCTAACCTATACTGTAGCATGTTCCCTCATCGAAATTAGCAGCTTTGTTAGATTCTGCTGAATTGGATCCATCAAAAAACAGCCTTGTTTTTATTCTTATGTGCGTGCCTTCGGGATATATCTAACATTTTTTGTTGTCACTCACTTGGATCAGCTCTGTAGACGCAATGAGCTAAGATTTAGCCTGTGACAGCTACTTCTGTTAGCGTGTATGGGTTGACATGGTGTATCCATCTAGTGTAAATGGAAATATTTTAACATCCATCTTGTTGCAATCCTTACAGCAATTTGTGTATAATTTATCAAAATGACAGTTCCTCTGAATTCACATTATGATGTAGTGCATTGAGATGAAAATATAGCAGATTCTTTTTATTGTCATGTTTCATTAAAGATGTGGTATATTTACATTGGAAGAAAATCTCCAGGCTCTGTCACAACTAACTGAATTTTATTTCTCTCAGTAATCAGGCATCATGACGAACACCAGAGGCAAGAGGAGGGGGACGAGGTACATGTTTAGCAGGCAGTTCCGCAAACATGGTGAGTAATCAACTATCAGAGCGAGCTTTAATCAATTTTTGTGTAGAAAACTGTTTTATACAGCATAGAACCGTAGTCAAAGCCAAGGAAAACCTGAATTAATCTGCTTCATTTACTTGACAGGTCCAATTCCTCTGTCCACATACATGCGCATCTACAGGAAGGGTGACATTGTTGACATCAAGGTAAGACGAAGCACATGTTGACTAGTATCCTCATTTGGGTGATCATTAAGTTGAACTGCAATGATGTAAACAGGATTGATAATTGGCAAACATGCATACATCGAATAGCATGTTTTTAGATGTGCAAGCATTTAACATTTTCAGGAAACTAGCTCTTATGCCTTGGTTGTCCACTATTGAACACATTGTGTTGCATTGTAGTAATTTAAGTCGTAGTCAACTGATACCAATATTTTTACCTTAGATCATAGTGGAACTTGACAAATAAGGGCGAATGCTGGACAATTATGAGTTGTATTGTCAAATATTGATATGGTCAATAGGAAACTTTGTTGTTGTGGTGTATATACACATTGTTACATTGATGTATGCGATTTCTTTTCAGGGCACGGGTACTGTTCAAAAAGGAATGCCTCACAAGTGCTACCATGGCAAGACAGGACGCGTCTACAACGTAACCCAACATGCTGTTGGCATTATTGTCAACAAGCAGGTCAAGTAAGTAGGAAGTGGCATGTATGTAGGGACATATCTAAATGTGTAAACTTCAGCCTGGCACACACCAAAGGACACACTTCCTAACAATCCTTCAATAGTCATTGTTCTGGCTTCAATATTTTGGTGTGCGCTTGCTCTTACACTTACCTAAAGTGGGGGTGTGACCCCATCTTCACTTTGCCACCAGGGCTCTTTATGTCCTGAGTGGTCATTCACGTGGGGGAAAGTATTTCATCCTTAAGCACCCCAGTCTAACTCCTGTTTGACCTGAGGTTGCACTGAGGAGACAGCAGTGGAGTGCAGATAATGAAACATTATTTTGTATTTTGATAAGCTACCTGGACATTTGTTGCGATTTATGTGTTTGATATGAACCTGTTTATGCTTTTTGCTCTCGCAGGGGCAAGATCCTGGCCAAGAGGATTAACGTGCGCATTGAGCATGTGAAGCACTCAAAGAGCAGGGACAGTTTCCTGCAGCGCGTCAAGGAGAACGAGGCCAAGAAGATGGAGGCCAAGCAGAAGGGCAGCTGGGTGGAACTGAAGCGTCAGGTATGAAATGATTCAAATGACTTGTTTTCTTTTTTATTGTGGGTATTTTGAAGTGTTAAAAACAGGCAGAAAATCTTCAGGACACCCTGATTTAAAACGGTGTTTTGCAAAAGAAGTCATTCAGTGCCTGAGACATCACCTTTTGTGTACATTGAATGAAATCCATTAAGATTTTTTAGGTATGAAATAGTCTTAACAGTTTAGACATTAAGTTCCAAGAAGCAAAGCTGTAACTCTATTTGCAACAGAAATAGTCTGCTTGTTTTAATCTTCCATTCATTTTTTTGGTCATTTTTCTTCATGGTTGATTATTTAATCACCTAATAATCCCTCTTTCTTGTCTGTACAGCCTGCTCCTCCCCGTGACGCTCACTTCGTCAGCACCAAGAAGAACGTGCCACAGCTGCTTGAGCCCATCCCCTACGAGTTCATGGCATAAAGAGCTCAATAAAATAAAAATATTTGTACACACGCTGCTCGTCATGTTGCCTTCTGTTCACACATTTTAAATAAGGTTTGACTGTCATGATGTGCTGTCGCTCGGTGATGATCCTCCTCCTTTGATTTCTCAATGAAACCAAACGCACTTTTACATTTCACCGGCGATCTGAGAGTGACTGGCACACATGTCACAAGCATTTCCTATCTTCACACTTTCACCTGTCAGATAAACAAGTTTTTATCATATTTGCACTGTCAGTTAGCATCCTATTCTCTGGATATCAGCAATTAAAGCCCTGCATTCACTCGATTTTCCTCATTAGACCTTATTTGTATAGATTTAACCTGTTGCATGTGTTCTGAATGGGTATCTTCCATCTGTATGATAACCACATAGGTGTTTTCCACTAAAGATATTTTGATTTAGGAAAAGCACAGGTCTAAACAATAAAATAAATTATGGCTAAATCTTATGAAGCTGTGATTAAATACCAAGAAACTGCTGGCCTGTGAAGCCAATTAGGTGCAGTGTCTGCACGGTCGCTACATATGTACAAGAATGTGTTTTCACTCGATTATTGTAGTTTAAACCACAATATCTTTGCATTTCCTCTTAAAGTGACACGTGAAGATGAAAACAAAGTCACCCAGGGATTTTGAGACCTCGCAACTACACCACAAAGGACAAAAATATTAAGAACGTCCTTGTCACTATGTAGGTATTTGAATACAATCATCTTCTAGTCTATCTGTGAAAGGACAACATTTTAGTCATTCTAGTTTGCTACACTGAGATTGATCACTGTAAAGCTCAGAATAAGTGACCAGCTTTAACCTCAGTATTGGTCTTGTCAGATATAATAATTGAAAACACCTGTGGTAATTTAGGACATATGGAACTGTCCAGCCAAGCTATATCAGCGTTTATAGTGTCCATAGTTTGAACAACTTGGATTTAAACCTCTGAATCCCACCTACCACTGGGGGCAGTTACCACAAACTCGTGCTGTCAAGCGAACCCACTGAGCTACATATTCTGTTTTTTCCCCTTGTAACGTGTCACACATTAGCCAGAATTATATAGAAAAATGTTTATAAAATCATGCATGAGACAAATGGACTTTATCAAACGGCATCAATAAAAACAGTTTGTCACTGAGTCAACATCATACATATATCAGTGGAATAACCCCCTTTTTCCCCCTCCAACCTTAAAACTACTAAAAGTGGAAACTATACTCAATATTAATGGTTAACTACAAATGGACTCCAGTGCACGAGTGGCATGTTGGATCAGTGCAACTCAACCCCAGTATAAGATATAAGGCATAAATTAGCCCCATTACTGTAGTGGATCATGTCACAGGTAGTGCAGTAGGTGGCAGTGTGCACCATAATATGCGTTGAGCTTGTTACAAACACTTAGTCCCTCAGCTGTACAGAAGCAGACTAAGATGTTAGTAGAATTAAAGAGTATTAAATTTGTGCTTTATTGAATTTTCATTGGTATTGTGATTGGGCACCATTATAACCACAGATACGGTTTACCTCTGACTTGTCAAAACTGTAGTTGACATACGTTTGTGTGTTGAGCAGACAATGATTCAGCAGTTTTCCCCTGAGGACTTTAATTTTCCCTTTCCACCTCTTCATTGTGGTGTATTGTAGGAATAAACTATTTTTTATTTGCAAAGCACTTTAAATAAGGAGAAGTGCTTTTCAGTGCAAGGGATAATGCAATGCAGCAGGATAATAGAGGCTATTAAAAATGTTATTTTTTTTATCATGACTTGTTAGCTGTAGGTTTTTATAATCCAAAATTGAGATTTGACTGTTTGAGAAGTTTTTTTTCCAAACTTGAAAAGTGAGAAAACCAATTTTTTATCATCATACTTTAAGAGGTGCAATATAGTATTTAGTTTTAAACATTCAGAAATTAACAAATATTAAAACAGAATGTGAAGAAATATCAGTTTTGATGCCGAGCCCGTACCTATCTCATTGCTCTTATATTGTTCCTACATATTGCACCTTTAACTAGTCGAAATTGTCATTCCAAACACGCATAATCCACAATATAGCATACCACTCTGTAATGATATGTAACTGTACATTATCTGTGTCATTGCTGCAATTAACTGTTTAAAGCAGCGCCTTCATTGTAACCTCTTAATCTGTTTTTTTCTGAATGAGTGGATGGATTTAATATAATTTAAAATTTGCTCATTTACAGTGGTTCACCATTTAACAATAACCAACCGAAACCAAAAAGTACATTATTGTTTTGGTTTTTTATTATACTTATTTTCTTGCTATGATTTTGCAGCACAGTGTGTGTTTGTATGTGTGTGTGTGTGTGTGTGTGTGTGTGTGTGTGTGGGTGTGTGGACCACTTGATGTGTGTGCTGTTTAATCAGTGGAGGCTGAATGGCTGGCTGGTTATGTGACAAATAGGTTATCTCAACGCAGCTCAGTACTTTACCCAATATTTACACGAATTAGCAGCAGTTTACGGAGATAGGGCCAGCAGCTGACAGGATGAAGTGTGAGTGTGTGTGTGTGAGAGAGAGAGAGAGGGGGGGGGGGGGAAAGAACGAGAGTGAATTAGTCCGAGGATTATATTTAATTTCTGTGGAAGTAGAAGAAATCTCCCTTATTTTTTTTTTAGGAAGTAAATATACACAAAATGAATGTAGTAATCTTTTGGAAAATGGTGTTGAGACAAACCTGCAGAGGTTGTCTTTCTTCACCCTCATAACCCTGCAGGCCCGAGGTCAGGGAATTCAGACCAAGTCTTATCAGGACAGAGTAATAAGTATCCAACAACCTGAAGAGGGGAAACCAGGAAAAACAGATGGAGGAATAAAATGCAATCAATCAATGAGCCGGATGGCAGCCAAAGCCCTTGGTATTGATCCGCGAGGGCCTGGATTTTTCTTGTAGTATCTAGATAAGGTGAATATGCCTCTAAGTTTTTGTATATTTTCCCACATTTGATCACTTACTATGAATCTGAAATAATTTATCAGGCATTTCTACTTCTTTTCTCCCCCGATTGTTATTTTTCTATTCCATTATGATTCCATACTGCATAATGATATCAAACCACCCTATACATCTACAGTAAGTCCTTTGTGTGTGTGTGTGTGTGTGTGTGTGTGTGTTCTCACAGATACACCACAGTGTCATGTGTGGCACTGACTCATGGAAGTTACTGATTGAAGGAACATAAAGTAAACAGAGAAGGAGAGAGAAAGCAAGCGAGAGGCAGGGAGGGGGGCAGAAAGACGGGGCTTGTGGATACAAGCCGTGGAGCACTATGAACTCCTTAATCACACACGTTTGACACACACAGATTGAGTCTGACAGCTCAGCCTGCAGCTCAGAGCAGCCGTATCGACTCACGCCGTTACATATTAACCACAAACAGTAGATCATTGGACACGGCTCGGTCCAAGAGGAGTTGTGTGTGTTAATGTTGCACAAAATTAAAAACTTCACAATTATCAGCCTTACTACGTCATTCTATTAAAGGGCAAGTTCACCAAAACAACATGTTTTTTTTATGTTAACTAGCCACATTTTCTGCCCATACTTGAGTCCCTGTTATGAGATATCTGATTCAGGGATTTCTGCCTCCAATAGAGATGAATAGATTTTCATTTGTGGTGCTCAAAGCATTGAAACATTTCAACAGCAAAGGACTGTCCAAACACTGTTTTGGTTCCTCCACAGACCTCAGTGCCACCTTTCTTTGTCTTGAGTTATTGTCTACCAAAGAATTAGTCCCTGAAAATGTATTGTGTGGTTTATCCAGAGCAGAGGTGCCTAAACATTTTGCCTTGGAGGGTCAGAACCAAAAGTTAACGGTGGGCCCCGGCCTAAAAGCAAGCAGTTATTGCATTGTGAAAATGCAACATGGTAGGATCCATTAATTGACTGACTTCCTGCATAAAGTGTTACTGTCATGAAGAAGAATAATTAGGGTATCATAGACATTTAAAGATTTTGGTTTTTTTTTTACTAACAAAATAAAGAACAACATAAGCATTATACATTGTTTGTTTCTTGCTAGAAACCTCTTGCAGGCTGAATTAACCTGGGCCCCTACTTTGGACAGCCCTAATCTAGGGTTACCAGTACTCTCCTCTTTTTTTTTTAGAAAGCGGTGTTGCTGTTTTTAAAAAAATGTCAAAAGAGGAGATTTGTAAGTAGTCCTCCAATCTTTTATTCAAGTAAAATAAAAATATCTTTAAAATCATACTTGACTTTAAAGGGGCACTATGTAGTTTTGGAAAATAAATTCGAATTAATATCTTTCAGATATTAATAAGTTAATAATACAAACTATTTGAAATATCTTTATTATAAACAAGCCGTCCTCAGCAGGGAATTAGGTCCTCAGAACAGTGTTTGAAGATAGAAAGTTACCCAGAAGGTCATTTAGATCAACATTTTCAACATTTGATCACTGTGACATAAATCATGAATGTAGTGCAGTAAACTGTCCTCTGGAATAAAGTGGAATAGAAGTACATCAAATTAAATTACCCCAGAATTCTACCTTAGAAAAGTACCTGAATAAATGCAAAAAGATACTTTCACCATTTTGCTGTGAGCACAACGCAGGATATTCCATTAATTTACATTGTATCGTGGTGAAGTCTTTCAGAAAACCTAAGGGGTGAGTTTGAAAATGTTGGTTGAGCCAACCCTTCAGACTCCCTTTTCCTAATCTCACCATCCCTCGTACTCTCCTACATCGTGAAGAAAAAAGGCCCTCAGTGGTCTTAGAAGTAATATTTGTGACTGTGATGCAAGTGTGGGTGTGACAGTGTGTTTCCACATGATGTGTGTGTGTTTGGGATAGGCCTGAAGGTTTCTGACAAAAGGCACAGGGAAAACCCAGTGCAGGCCAAACAGAGTGCATGCTGTATCTCTGTGTGTGATAGGTGTGGTGATAGAGTTTGTGTGGTTATCAGAGATGGAGGGGGGAGGCATGGTCATATATGTGGATATTGGGCCAGCTGTATTGATCCTGGACCTGACAGCAGAGGTGGAGGAGGTGGGGGAAGACCGGATGAAAAGAGGAGGAGGCTGATAACGGTGTCAACTGACCCAGGCATGCTTACCTGAAGCGTGGGAGGGCACCGAGTTAACGCCCAACAGGCTCTCAATAGGCCTTATTCACAAAAGTCAGTCAAAGGTTTCACATGAGAGCATGGCATGGGTGCAGAGGGTGATCTTTAATGTTTAGACAAGAAGATAGTGATGTTGGATTGTCTTTTTTCTCTAAAGTCGGCCTGTGTGACTTTGGAAAGCAAAACTAAAAAGCTGACTCATAAACAATCTAACACATCCTTGCTCAATTCAATACGCTATGGACACAAGTTGTTTTTAAGGCTTTGTTTGCTATTTCTTTTGTAGTTTACCTTAAGCAGTTGTTGACTGTAATGTTGAGCTTTGCAATAAAATACCATAATATGTCATACAGTTGTACTGTGTTTATCACCGAAAGACTTTTATTAAATTTACAGAATATATGTTGATTTTAAGATAGTTTACTGTAAGCAGGTTCATATTATAGCTGTTGAGTAAATTACTGTAAAAAGGCTTACGATGTCAGTTTTTTTCATAGTAATTAAACAAAACAGTTCTCAACTGTAGTTTTTGGTTGCCAAAGAAGCATACCATAATATCTTATGCATTGCCACAGTATTTTTCCAGGTAAATTTCTGTCAACCACAGCTGCTGGTATTTTATCGTTAACGTTAAGTGTAAAACTAGTAAAAAAACGTTAGTTTTGTAGTTTGGTCTAAGCTTTAATGTTTGAATTTCTGCTTTGTATCAGCATTTAGGCCTATCTTGATTTAAAGTAGGACTATGAACTTTTAAAAGAAGACATAGCACAGTCTTCTTATAACAACTAAAAAGCCTTAGGCTACTTGATCTGGTATGACGAGTAGCTTGTGGTGGCTAATATTAGCTAACATTAATATTTAGCCAGGAGGCCTAAAAAGTTAGTTTTGCATTTTGGTATAATCTTTAATGTTTGAGTTTCTGACAACATTGACACACATTGACTTAAAGCAAGATTATTAACTTTTAAAAGAAGAAATAACATAGTCTTCCTCTAACAATTGAAATGATTAATTCATAAATAGGCTAATAAAACACACCTCTCTGCTACTTAAGTCTTGTGTGACCATTATCTTATGGGGGCTAACGTTAGCTAACTTAGAGAGATATTGCTGAGTAACTGAGGCAGTTAATGAGTCATTTTTTCTTGTTTTTATGACTCTTCTCTCCTTGTGCCACTGTTGTGTATATTTTAGCATTTACTATGATCCCATATAACTGTCGCTTGTGGCCACAGTGGCTACTATTCAGCTAAAGTTAGCATGGCTTTAATGAGAGACCACTAACCTTTGGTGAACAGTTGCCACTGTGGCTACAAGTGACAATGCTAAACTAATGTTTAGTAAAAGGACAAGCTGAGTATCATAAAATCAACAAATGACTAAATAATGTGTGTTATAGGCTAACAGCTTACCCAGAGTTTGCTAATATTAGCAAACCTTAAGTTAGCCGTTACCGGAACATATAAGGCTGTAGCAGCAACACATTTCAGTGTATTGAATTCAGGCATTGTGCGTTTCATTGCTCATGAATTAAAATTTCCATTTTTACGAGAAGGAACTTGTAATTTCTACTTTAAAAAGTTACACCACCGTCTATTCACCCTCAGGTTTGTGGGTTACAAACTTGTCCACCTAAGGTCACAGGGGATCTCGCTGAGGACCGAGATCTGACAACAGTAAATCTCAGCTATCAGAAAACAATATTGGAGGGCTGATAAGATTAAGATTAGAGCAGTAAATTCTGTGAGTGTGTGTGTGATTAATGGAGACAGACAGTCGCCTCTCTCCCTGCTTGCGCGCCACACACAGCAGATCAGCAGATAGGGACGCACTCTGAAAGGAGCCTGGGTGACATTTTTAAAGCCCGAATCAATCAATGAGGAGGAACGAGTCATGGACGTTTATAATGTTTGAGTATCAATAGGATCACTATTATACTCAGGGGCCTAAATCATTTTCTAGCGTCCTACACCTGCACTACAATCCTGCACAGATGCGAGAAGGTAACAGAGCCCATTAAGCAGAGTGAAGCCTTCTAAGTGTGGAAATGTAAATTAAAAAGGGTGAAAAAAAAGTGTTTAAATACCAAAGCATGTTTTATTTTCAGTTCAGTGAAGCAGGACTCCCCCGTTCTTGCTCCAATTGGTACATTCCAATAAGATAAATTAAGCACAGGTGAGCTGCTGGTTGTAGGTCAGTAAATGTCCTGCCCCTTTACTCAACGCTTTGTCTGTGACCACAACACCACATCTGACATCTCTTATTAAAGATGGGGGAGAGGTTGCAAAGTCAAAAAAGCTATGTTTGCTCCTTTTTCGATTGTAAAGCTAAATTCAGTAAGTCGTGGAAGCTAGAGGCTCATCTTTGCAAACACACAGGATTGGTAAGTGTCTCCAAATGGCAGGATGAGAAAGTGGCCACATCATGACAGCTGATATCATGTTTGTCCTTTAACGACCGTTCCCCTCACCTCAGAAACCATTCTCCTGTGAGAACTGCGACAAGAGCTTTTGCACCCGCTATCAGCTCACCAGACATGAGCTCAATCACAGTGGGGAAAAACAACACAAGTAAGCCACCGTGTTCCTACATTTCGTGAGAATAGTAGCGTGTAATCCTTGTTTTTCTCTGAACTGTTACCTGCTCTGGTTTCCAGGTGTGTGGCTGACGGATGCTCTGAGGCCTTTGTCACAAATACGAGCTTGAAGACCCACATGGCTCGAGTTCACCAGCGCCAGAAGAAGCGATATAAAGTACAATAATCCTTAAGTATTTTTTAAATTTTGTGATAAAAAGGCTGCTCTTTATGTAGGTTGCTCTTTGTTTTCTTTCAGTGTGATCATCAGGGCTGTGGAAAGAATTTCAACAAGAAGAACCAGCTGAAAGCGCATCAGTGTGAGCACCAACAGACTCTGCCATTTCAGTGAGTTTTTAAACATCTAAAGCAAGAATAAATGATTATTTTTACGTGCTTGACCGTCTCAAATCACACCTTTTATGTTTCTTCATGTAGCTGTTCTTTCAATGGCTGCACAAGAGAATTTCCCAGTCATGGAAAGCTGAAGCATCATGAGAGAATGCATGCAGGTCGGTTGCTCATAATGATTTAACTCCTTTTTTTTAAAAATGGTGTTTAACCCTGAAGGATTCTCTCCACTGCAGGTTACCCCTGTGAGAATGAAGCATGTCCTTTTCAGGGAAAGACGTGGACAGAATATCAAAAGCACAGAAAAGCACATAAAGGTATAAAAGTAATGCTGTTATGTTTTGTTGACTTGCATACTGTGTTACTCATGTTGCTGATTCTTCTTTTAATGACGTCTTTGTTCTCAGTCAAGGTGCCGTGTGGAGAGTGCAAAAAGCTGTTCAACAACGACTGGTTCTTGCGCCAGCACAAGCTGCATGTCCACACCTGGGAGAAGAGGAAGCTGTCGTGCCCCAGACGAGGGTGCGGTAAAAAGTTCACTCGTCGCTTCAACTTGGAGAGTCATGTACTGGGAGACCATGAGGGGAAGAAGCCCTTTAGCTGTGCCTTTGCTGGCTGTGGGAAGAGCTTCGCCATGAAGGTAAACCTGAACAATTTGATATTAAATGTTTTGGTTAAATCCCAAACCTTCTTAAATTAGTGGAATCCTGTCTTGTTGATAGTTTGGGTTTTGACAAATACACTTGGACACTTTGCTGCAACCCCAAAACACGAGGCAAGTGGAATTTGTTTTGTTGTGATGAAAAACTGTTTTAAAACCTTAAAAGGGTAACTTCACCAGTTTTACACATTCTTGGGGGAAGATTAAGTTGTTTCCAGAGGAGGCTGCATGTAATTGGAAATTTCCTCCAGTGATGTCACTTGTTGGCAAAGCATTGTGGGTAATGTAGGCTTCAGGTTTTGAAAAGCGGTCGACTGATCTTGAATTTCTCTCCCAACACTGTTGGACTCATTTATAGACAGTTTAAAAACAAATGATCAAATGATGCAGCAGAACCAGAGATCACTTTTTTAAAACACATTTTGTCATACTTTTCAAAACCTGGCACCTACGTTACCCACAATGCAACTTGGCCACTGAGTGACATCACTTGAGGTAATTTATCAGATTACATGCAGCTTCCTCTGGAGCCACAGAAGGATTTGTAATACTTTTTTCACATGCAGTAGATCTTCCCAAGACCTGTAAAATTGGCATTGCCCCTTAAACCAGCATTTCTTTGATGCAACATGTCTAGTTTACTTTACTGTGATTTAGTTATTTGGAACTATTAACATCTGGAACGGAGACTGTGGCGAATAAGATCTAGATTATCCAGGCAACAGGAAAACGGAGGCATGCTGAAACTTTCAAATGCGTTTTGAGCAACACAAACTCATTTCCACTAACCTTCATTAAGCTTGTTTGTCAGATATTTCAAAAACCTGCGCATATAGTGCCAGACACCACTAGAAGTGACGCTTTTTAAAATTCTCGGTGACTTGACCTTAAATTGCTGGTAACCGGTCTCATTGTTAATCAGGAAAGCCTGTGGCGACATGGAGTGGTGCACGACCCAGCAAAGAAAAAGCTGAAGGTAATGTGTCCGTGTCCAACCTGTGTTCCAGTCATATAGGAAATGTCTGCGTCCCCCTCCAGTTTTTTGTATTGTGTATGGTTTTTATATTTTATTTCCTCTTTCAGAAACTGCACCCTAAAAAGAATCTGCCGTGGCGTAAGGCCCTGCAGGTCAAACTGGCAGCTGCAGCCAATCAGGGCGAGTCCAACAAGCTTGCTGCAAGGCTGCGCAACACAACTTTAAAGGATAACAAATCTTGAGGCCCGATTAATATGAATATCTGCTTGGTTTTGTTCATTAATGGTGAAATGAATCACGTAATATTTCTGTTGGTTTTCTTTGTTCAGGAGTTAATAAAGCCTCATTAATGCAGCGCAATCCTTCCGTGCCTCTTGTGACTCAGTTGCTGTTAAACTGCCTCTTGCTTAATAAACCCTCTCACTTAAAGTGTAAAAGCACGCTGTAGAGCCGTCAGTCCTCTGAAGGAAATGTTTATTAAACAAACAGAACACACATTCACACACATGTATAAAACTCCAGCTGATGGGACAGCTGGTTGTCATGGTGATGAGGCCTAAGGGCAGTTGAGCCCCCAGGGTGCGGCAGGTTTTCTAATAAGGCCTGAGGCTTATTCAGCTGGATACAGCGCTGATGCTGCAGAAAGTCTTGATTTTTAGCGTGATTACAGGTCATTATCCTAGATGACAGAGGATCACAAGCTACTTTTTTTTTTTTCATTTTTCTATTTTGATGCTCTATTTCTACCTGCAACGATGCATCCACCTGAATACAGCCCTGGATTCTACAACTGCCTGGTGAGGTGAATACAGCACAGATCGCCTGTTAACAGTTGCAGTACCACTTCTCCCTGTGGGAGTGAAGACAACATGACCATATGATCTCAGCAGTGTGTTTGTGAGTGCAGTCTGTCGAGTGACGTGGCACGATCTGGATCAGTTCCCACCTGGTCAGGACAGGCTTGGTCCTGCTGGGTCTACTACAGTTCTGAATGCTTTTGGTCCTGGATTAAGCCCGGTATGGAGCGATGTACAGTAGCGTGTACCAGTTCACTTTGGCCAAGGTTGTTCCCAATATAGAACATTCTGGATGGACTCGGCGTGGTGCGCAGCCTGCTCATGATCTGGCCCAGCTATACCAGGCTGCCAGGCCAGGAGACCACGGTAAGCGCCACCCGGCTGCGCTGCTCCTTCAGCATGGGCACCAGCGCCGAGTGGCTCATTCCTGCTGTCGACAGGCCGTTGACTGCCACAATCATGTCACCGCACCTAGGGACACAAGTCAGTATGGATTATAAACGGGACCTGACAGCTCGGAGTGACCTGCCATTCAAACTGCTCCATATTGTGGAGCGTCGGATGAGATGACTGAAGCTGAAATTTAGTGTGGCAGTTGCTTACACAGGAAGCTTGAAAACACAGCAAAGGATGAGGCTGGACAAAAGCGTGTATATTTATTACTGTCAACAACTCCCATGATTTAAAACTAGACCTGATTAGTGGATAGTAAATTTTCCCCAGTTTAGAAAATTGTTCAGTCATTTGGGTAATTTTTTAAGCAATAACACCAAAGACTGATTCACATTGCATCTCAAATGACTATTTACAGGTTTACCTAGTCTTCTATGATAATAAACTTAATCTTTCACTGTTATTCAGATAAATTTGAAGATATTATCTTGGGAAAGAATGCACTTAATAAAGGGAATAATCAGCATATTAATTGAAAATGAAAATAATCGTTAGTCACAGTCCTTAAACTACAAATGTTTTTGTACCTTTCAACCCTTTGTGAATCTTTTTGTTCCAAAAAAAAATATTTTTTCAAATCTGGTCACAGAAATAGATAAATATAGAAGAACTTAGGTTAAAACATCAACAGAATGAAGAAAAATCACTTTTGACGTTATTTCAAAGACAGCGATGTGTTGAAGAAATATCTAGCATGCTAACCAGCTAGCCCCTAGCCACTTTGCTAAGATGGTAAACAACTCCAACACTCCCCCGGTGTTGCCAGCTCCCAGTCCGGGAAGAGTCAGCTGATAGGGATGCTAGCTGCACATTTAACTGAGCTAACTAGCTAACACTAAGTCAATTAGCGGCAGTTAGCGGTTACTTTGATGATGATGCTGCCCGCCGTTTGTTTGCAGCATGAATTCAACAGGTCAATTCTTACATAATGCACCTTTAAGTCATGTTTCTAAACGTAAATGTTACTCAAACAAGGGCAAAACAGTGTGTTTGGGGGATTATTTTCAGATATGGATTAATAGACGACCCTACAGCAGCAGGTATATGTAGGATTGATTCAAATGAAATTCAGTTTATTGTAATGAAGAAACATGTCGCCCACTGGATCAGTTTGAGTCACTGATGTGTTTTAAATAGTTTTTAGACAACAGTGGCGCTCTACAACGCAGAGGATTATCATGCTTTGGCTACACAGATAATACATATTGGTAGGATCGGTTGTTGGTTTGGTCTTTTCATAGGATTCTTAGGAATAGGAAAAATGTAGAATATCGATAGACATATCCTTTAATCCCTTTAGATGAGATGTTGTTTTACTGCAGGGACAAAAAAGACACAAACAAAGGAGGACCCAAGGGAGAAAATCCTAGTTCAGCTGTGGGAACTTTAACAAAAATGCTATCTTCAGGACTTTTTCTGAAACCGTCTGATTAATTAGTGAATCCCCAGAGAGCAGAGCGCATTTACTAATTGTTCCATCTCTACTTTTTTCATACTGCAGAACAGGGTTTACCTTTTTATTAAACATACGTGAGAGGTCGATCTTTGACTTGTATTCATATCAGATGTGTATAAAGACGGGATCAAACATTCACGTTGATTTATTGGTAGCTGTTTGCATTTCGACAACAGATAAGACACTGATGACACAGCGAAAAAGTCCAAACCGATAAAGTTTTGTATAAAAATGAAGTGAATAAATGTAGTCGTATATTTTCTGTGGTATTCTTCTAAAACAACAGTTAACAGGAAAAAAAGGAACGTCATGCTCCGTGTAGACGTGGCCTATCATCACGCCACTCTTATCAATCACCACCCGGAGGTCACATTTTATCAGTTTGTCACCACTAACATAAGTCAAGTGAAGAGCGACTGATCACTCACTTGAGGCGTCCGTCGTAGTACGCAGGTGTGCCGAGGACGATGGTCTTGATGAAGAACGCCTGGTTGCCGTGGCTCTCCTCGTAGCCCCCGACGATGCTGAAGCCCCAGCTGCCCGGGTGGCTCCTCCGCAGTACAATCTCGTGGCTGCTGTGCAGGTAGCTGCAAGAAAAGAGCAGAGAGCAGAGTGAAGGGGGGGCTGGAGGGATAGCACAGATAGACTACATGCTCCAAGGAGCTTCATCTTTAAAAAATGTCTATTGTGACTCTTCAAATCTATGAAAAAATGGTGGCAAATGTTTGCAACTGGGGTATTTTCACAAGCCAATCACTTCAGCCACGGTACTCTTTTATCTACATTACTTTTTTGAATATCTGTAATTAATGTAGCCCTTGCGGTTTGCAGATAAATATTGAAATTCACAATGTTTGGCCCAAATTTCTCTAAAACCAATCATTTGAAACGGGTTTCACCAGTTTCCTTCTCACATTTTTAAAAGTTTTAAAAACCAAAAATTGTATTGTAACTGTATTTCAACAATTGTTGTGTTTGGTGACTGGCAGTTAATAAAATAACATAAATAGTGGAAATATAGTTCACACGTCGAGGCTCTTAGAAGCAGAAGTGAAAAAGAGAGGAAGTCCTATTCAACAGGACTCAAAAGAATAAGTAATTAATCATAGTAAAACTCATACAACACAAACGTACATAAAAGAAAATGCAGAACTACTAACTACTTTATTTGCAGCTGAATATGTCCATTCATCATCCTTCCTCTCCTCTGTGTGCTCACCTGGGCAATCCAAGCCACATGACCCACGACGGGGACCAGTTTGCATCAAAGTCGCTGTCGTGCGTGTGAGGCAGCAGCTCGTCGTGGTCGTGCTCTTCCACCACCATGCTGACCTCCAGCACCCGCAGCTGAACCGAGGGCGAGGCAGCGCTGGCCTTCAGGGTGCCCACGGCCTCACTGTGGCTCAGGTACGTCAGGTCCTGCCCGTTGATGCTCAGCAGGACGTCACCTGAAGGACAGAGGAAGGAGAGGACGCTCTAGTTTCTGATGTCATGTTTTTAAATCAGAGCTAAATTTGGTATCTCTATTGTTGTTTCACCTCGTTTGATTCGTCCATCCCTGGATAAGCAGCCATGTGGTTGGACGCTGGTCACAAAGATTGGCAGCTCCCCGCTCTTGCTGCCCCGCCCTCCTGCGACAGTCATGCCCAGAGACTCGAGGGGTTCCTTCTTCACAGTGATGTGTTTCTCTTTACAGGTCACACACTGGGAAAGGTCCTTGGTTTAAAAACACATAAAAAGAGTTCAGTCTCTGTCTTTTCACTGGTTAATGTTCTACTTCCTCGTTATACAACTTTATTTTCATTTTTTTAAATGATTTTCACCCAAAAATACCAAATTTTTCATTTTGTTTGCCAGAAAATAAATACTTTTATCATCAAAAATGTCTAAATAGCCCCCAAAATACACTAACACACACACATATAACACATGTGCTCACTCTGTGGGTGCTGGTGCGGGAGAGGTGTATTGGCACAGGACTCGGGGTAGAGCTGTGGTTAGGCAGGAAGTGATCAAGGCAGTAGAGGTCTCTGGTGGAGCTTGATTTTGGCGGTGGAGGAGGAGTTGGTTTGCTGGGTCGACCGATCATCAGGTGAACCCGCTCTCCACTGGCCTATGAGGACAGAGTCAGTGTTAAAGGAACTACACTCACTTTTTCTTTTCTGCCAAACACCAAAAGACGAAAGCAGCCTCACCTGTATGATCTGCGCAGCCTGCTCCGGAGTGCCGTGGCGTAGGTCCTGTTCATTCACTGCCAACACGCGGTCGTTGCTCCGCAGTCTGCCATCCTTCGCTGCCAGGCCTCCGTCCAACAGATCCAGCACAAACACTCCTGACTCATCCGTTCGCCGTACCAACTTGATGCCGAGCTGCTCTGTTGAGTCCCGCTTGTGGAGGGTGATTCTCAGTGTGGCCGGGCTGGACGGGGTGCCCTCAGGGGTGGAGCAGGGGGCGTGGGGTACGGCTGGGGTGGAGGAGGAAGAGGAGGGAGGCGCACGGGAGGCACAGCGACGCTCCCGAAGTACAGTCAGCTGCAAGGTGGTGCAGGGGCGTGCCAGTGTAGTGCGGGCAAAACTGTGGGGGACGTTACTGATGTCCACATTGTTCACCTTGGGAGAGAGAGAAGAAATTTAGGGCAAGGGACAGCAACATTCACACCCATTTGGGGTCTTTTGTTTCCAATCTGACAAATATAAGCCCAATATTTGCTCTGTTTTGGTCTCCCCCATCTTCTGAGAAACATTTTGTCTCTCTAACTGATGTAGGCTTCACTATCTTCATCAGCTAGTCGCTAACTTTTTCTGCCTGTCTCTTGGTGCTGCGCAGATATTGTACAGCGGGTTTATTTGAAATTTCTCAAGGCAAACTGCTGCCTGCTGTGGCTAGAAAGCACTAAGTGTCGGCCTTGAAGGTAAAACATCAAAGGATTTTTGTCGAAAAGATGAGAAAATAAACAATATTGATAGAATATGAAGAAATAATGTTGCTGCTGTCGATGTTTTGATGTCTGTGCATTGTGTTGCAGATGTATCTACTGAAATGAGCATGCTAACCAGCTAGCTCCAGCCCATCACAATCCAAAGATCCTGTGCTAGCGGTGTAAACATCAACACCCGCTCCGAGCTCCCAGTCCAGACAGCTAGCTGCACAGCTAACTGTGCTAACGAGCTAATGGCAGCTAAATTCACAAGGTAACCAATTCTTACATATTGCACCTTTAAAACCAACACACTGAGCTAAAGGACACTAAAATGCTCCTTAGAATTGGGCTGGGAGATACATTTTTGGGCATTTGTCAGGATGAGCAACCTCTTTCACATATAATTAGTCGTGTAAACCATTACCAATATAAAAACCTTGGTTAGAGCAGCTTTAAACTGTTTCAATTTAATAGAAAATCACTCCTTTCATGTACAAAAGTGGGTTTCACAACACTCAAGATCCAAAACTGAACATGACTCCTCTTACCTGTAATATCTGATCCCCGGCGAGCAGCCTGCCGTCTCGTGCAATGACCCCATCTCTGTACACTTCCTGAATTACGATGTTGATGAGAGGAGTCTCATTTCCCCCGACGACACTGATGCCCAGCTCAACATACGGGTTCGCCCGGTGGACCTCTATGGCAGTTATCTCTCCTTCAGGAAGCGAGGGCAACTTCACACAGCCTTAATGGACACACAAATCACATTACACAGCTGCATTTCAGAATCCAATCTCCACATCCTCCTAACCTTTAACATAATGCTGCCAGAATGTGATTATCCCGACGTCTAAGATTACAGAAAGATGCTTCATATCTCAGATCTCTAGTATTCAGCCCTTTGGGGAGGATGCTCAGGCAAATGGAGGAAGTGACGTCATACCTTCTTCAGCAGAGAGGGGCGGAGACTCAGGGCAGTCCCAGCCAGAGGAAGTGGAGCTGACAGAGCGTAGGAGGTGGATGCAAGGGTTACTGAGGGGCCGCTTCACCCTGGGGACCACACACTCCAACCCGACTACACCTAAAGACACGAAGACATGAAAGTTATGTCTCAATCTTAACTGTACTCACTCAGTTTCTTCACTTTGAACAGTGGGTGGACTCACTGTCTTCCTCCGTGCTCTCCTCAAAGGCAGGGTTGTCCAGGCCGGCATCGTCTGTCCACACAGGCCCGTTGCCGCTGGTGTTATTAGGTCCGGAGGGTGGAGAGGGTGTGCGGTCCCTCAGGTCTGTCTGTGGGGAGCCGGGCGACCTGGGAGGGCTGGTCACCATCGCTCGATCATCCCCGTTCTCGCTTCGCGGACCATCCATGCTCGTCTGCTGACACCGCGTCCCGGGACACCTTTCACCAAGCAACAGGCGTCAGTTTGTTAGTCCATCTGACGTGTAAAGAAAATCAGGTTCAGCATCAGTTAACTTAAGGTGACGCAAGAGATCCCATCAGGGAGAGTCTCTGTTTGTTTGTCCCATCCTTGGAGAAGGGTGAAGAAGTGAAAAAGGTTTTTTTTTGTTGGAAAATATGAGACAATGGGGAAAAATGTTGATCAGTGTTTCTCAAAGCCAAACATGACGTCCTCAACCCAAAGATATTAATTTTACTGTCAAAGATGAGTCACAAAACCAGAAAATATCCACATTAGAGAAGCCGGCATCAAAGAATTTGTATTTTTTCTTCTTAAGAAATGACTCAACCCAATTCATCAACTGCCAAAATAGCTGTGCGTGGGAACGTAGCCGCAAATAAGCTGTTCTGAGCCAGCCAGCTCCGACCTAGAGAGCTGGGTGCAAAGCCAGACCTTCTGGAGGTGTAAACACTAGGGTTGGGCCGATGAACGATGCCATCGTCCATCGTCGATGGCTGACAGGCATCAACTACTTATCCCTGACTATTGTAACATCGTGATTTAAAAAGGAAGATATTTTCATAGACAAGGTAATGTTTTAGTTGTACTCATATTACACTTAGATGCATTATTGGACTTCCTTCCTCACTAACCTGGACGTTAAAGCAATAGTTGACAACTCGTTAATTAATTGATAAATCGTTGCAGCTCTATCTGTCACTACTTTGATGAGAACATTTATTTCTCTATATTTTTCAACAACTAAATTAAGGAATATGTAAGTATATGTGGGACATCAATGTATGTGTGTGGCCAATTTTGTTTATATTTAGTGTGTTGTGTGTATGTGCATGCTTTTCATGTGACACGCGAACATGTGCAGGATGTAAAAACACATTTCACCACAGGAAAATCAATGAAGTGAAAATAAAAAATAGTTAAAAATACTCATATTTGAGAAGCTGAAACCAGGAAAAGTTTGGCATTTCTGCTCTATAACTGATTTTAAACGATTGCATAATGACATATACTGCAGTTAAATCAAACACACATCTCATGGAAATAGATCCATCAAGTCTGTCCCGCAAATAGAAACCCTTTACTGAAAAACAATTAAAAATAAACACAGACGGACAAACTCAAAGGATCAATGTGGTCTCCCCCGTAATTGATTCTGAAGTATTTAATATGAAGTGGCAGCTACAGCATGAGCTGGATGAATTATTTAAAAGAAGGGCAGGAGCGAGGAAGCAGATACTGCTCTCCCACCACTCTTTGCTCTTATAGGAAACAGTCAAGAACCAGTGTTGAAATGTGGCCTGGTTATTTTATTCTTGCCTTTTCTTAATCAAAACTGAAAATGATAGACTTTTTAAACACATATGTAACAGAGGCTTTAATTTCAGTACTTAAGTTCTACAGTTAAAGTACTTCAGTTCTCACACATCCACACCATCAGTAATAAGATCAACCAGCCCACCTTGACCACCGTGGCCTCGCGCTCTCGCTTTTTAATCTAATGTCCGGTCGCATAGTGTCAGCACGCTCTTAGCTCCTGTTACTATCTTAGACCTAAGTCTGTCTGCGGGGTAGGGGAGCGGCGAAACCCACGTGGGCTGGAGGTTTAATCTTTACTAAAGAATGTCACGTTAGTTCTCGCCGTGACCTCGTTTGATCTGTCTTAAACCATCCTCCCTTGTCCTTTCGACACGACGCGATGTGGGCAACCTTCGCTGAGATGTACCCTCTGGTGACGTGATTGATTAAAAAGGCCCGGACAAGGAGACTGTTGACAGTAAAGTTTAAAAATGGGCCGCTGCGATGAAATGCTAAACCTTAGAGGAGAAGGTTAGAAGAGAGACACTACCAGACAATTCAGGAACTTTCTGTCTTGTCTCAATACACTTTACCATTATCCCATAATAGTCACATGTAGCTCTAGTGGCTGTCATTCAGCATATAGGCAGGGGTCTAGGGCAGGGGTCTCCTGTAAAAACAGCTGACTCATTTAGGCTTTTAACAGCTTGTTAGTGATAGCTTGTTAGCGTGAGCTTGTTAGGGGAAATCTTCCTGACTTAACTGAGGTGTTAAGTGATCACTCACTGGGTGGACTATCCAGTCAATAAGCAAGAGTCATAACATCAATAGATGGCTAGTTAGCAAAAGACACCATCTTTAAAAAAAACACAATAAAGGTCTGCTCCCACACCAGTCTGGTCCCCTCGACTGAAGCTACATTTACAACATTTTCTGACCAAAATCTGTGTACAAAGCAAGTAAAAATGACTATACGTGGTGTAGATTCTCTAAGCACTGCTACGTTTATGTTAATATCCTCCTCACACATGCAAAATGTACACTAGGGGAGACCTGGGGCACTAACAAGGGGAAATTATAAAATCTCAAATTGCACCAATCAGAAACAAGACAGAACCATGAAACTCATTATGCACATGGTCTACGATGATATCTCTAATGTTGGTTCCCTATGACGACAACACACAGACACATGCACATAAACCGTCTTGAGTTTCAGTGTGAAGCAGGGCAACAGAGAAGGTAAGAAAGAAGAGGCAGAAAGAAGAATCATAGAGTAAACCAGTGAGAGAAAGGTGCCATTGCGCCGACCCAAGTCACCCTGACCTGACCACACAACCCGCTGGTGTCCGACTCACCACAGGCCAGGGTTGCCTTTGGCCGTCTCACAGAAGAAATGGTTGAAAAGGTCTCTGGTGTTGAAGTTGCTCAGCATGATTGCAGAATGAGAACATGGAGCTCCTGGTCAGCCAACCCATGACTGCGGTAGGGAACCACTAATCCCCTGTCACATGACCTACAGCCCAATAATCCCCTCAGGGTCTCACAGCACCTGGTCCAAATGGGCCAAAAGCCAACGCGTGTGGATGAACGGAAACCCTTGAGATTGACGATAAGACCTATGATACCTCTTAAAATTCCTGCCAGAAACGAGTCCACCATGAGGATGGGGGGCTTTCGAATGCAACTATACAAAGGTAACTTAAATTACAAATGAATTTCATAATCTATTGATCTGTCTGTAACTAACTCCATAAATGTTTTGGTCTAAAAAATAAAGAAAAATGCTAGAATGTTATAATTTCCCAAAGCCCAAAGTGTTGCTTTCAAATTGCTTGATTCATCCAACCAACCATTCAAAACACAGATGTATTCAGTTAAAGGTGCAATATGTAAGGATTACAGAGTAGCCGCTAACTGCGATAGCTGCGGTTAGCTAGTTAGCCTAGTTAGCCCAGTTAGCTGTGCAGCCAGCAGTCAGGACTGGGAGCTCACAGTGTCAGGGGAGTGGCAAGGTTAGCTGGTTGACATGCTAATTTCAGTAGATATCGCTTCAACACAATACATAGATGTCATAAAATCAAACTATTATTTTTTCGCATTTTATTTGACAATTTATTCACATTTTTAAATGTTTTCAACTAAATTTCTTACATATTGACCCTTTAACTAACATACAAAACCAAGTAGAACAGCAAATATGCACTCTCATAAGCTAGAAACAATGAATTGTTAGCATTTTACTTAAATATCACTTAAAGAGCAACCTTTACTCTGTCGTAAACTGTTGCAGATTAATTTTAAACTGATTGACTACTGGATTAATTGACTAATCGTTTCAGCTCATTAGTAACTAACTATCTGGTGTCTTTGTTAATCGTCTGACTGGCTCCAGTAAAGCCGTTTAAAGTCTTATGAAATCCTGGTTGTCAAGCATGCATCTGTAAATCTGGTGTGTTTTTGCAGCCATGAAAGCCTTCATCTATTATGTCTGCATGTCAGCTTTATTACCTGTGTTTGAGGTGGGCCTCCAGGTCACATCGAGGCATGCTGAGGGAGCAGACTGGGGTCAAAGGGCACGACACAGACAGCTTGTCCAGCAGCTTGTGCACCAGTATGCTGGATCTGCGGCATGCCTGCAGCTGCAGCCGTGTCCTGTCCAGCGGGCAGAAGTCCCTCTCCTGGAGGAAGCTACGCAGGCAGCGGGCGCAGAAGGTGTGTCCGCACGGAGTGTCGAGAGGCTGCACCAGCGGCTGCAGGCAGATGTGGCACACCAGGTCGTCGTCCACCTCCAGACGGTAGTTGTAAAGGTGGTTCTCCCAGCTGCGGTGGATCTGGCCACACTCAGGACACAGAGCCTCCAGGGCTGGCTCCACCGGCCCGGCTAGACCCACCTCGCAGCCCGGGCTGCCCATCTCTGCTCCTTCGACGCAACTCAGCTTTGGCACAAATGACTCCAGTGGGGCAGCAGTGTTGGGAAGGGGCACACACACTCCTATCCCATAAGCTTCACAGGATGAACAAGTTGCAGAGAGGACAGATGCCCCCCAGTGGCCGATGGCACATCACCCTGCGGGTCAGAGGCCAAAGCAAGAGGGTTAAACAGCTGTTTCAGAAAAAACAACAAGTGTCTGATTATGTGCTCGTGCATTTATTCATGTGGCAAATGCTTTGTGCACGTGTACCCACGTGTCTGCATGAGATCGAGAGTGACACAGTGTGTGTGTGTGCGTGTGTGTCAGTGAGTGTGCTGAGATTATGTATTGCTGCTCCTGTCCACTAATCTGGCAGTATAATCTCTCTTTTGCTCTCGCCTGCTGCAATCTTCCAATTCCACAGAGAGGGAATTATCTGGGATTGAGGCAGAGAGAGGACACAGATCAGAGGAAGTGGGATTGGGAGAGCAGCATAGTGCCAGCGGGAGGCAAAAAGGAGCAAAGAAGAAGAAAGAGATAAGAAGCAGAGCTATTATAGTTTTGTATTTTGTGTTAGTTCTGATTTTTATTTCATTTTTACATTTTTGTTTGCAGTTCAGTTTAGCTTCAGTTACTTCCCAGAGTGGTTTAGCTGATTAAGTGTAGTTTTAATGTTTAAAAAGGTAAGTTTTAGTTTGGTTTTTATCAGTTTCAGTTAGAGCTGGGCAACATATGATATTAGGCTATTTCGTTAACGTGATATGAAACTACTGTCTTCAACTTTAGATATTGCTATATCATGATATGGCATACATGTTTAGTACATTCAGTTTTAGTTTTAGTTATTTTATTATAATCTGGTGGGTATTTGTCAGGGGCAAGATGTAAAAGGTTCAGAATATTTAGGCTACCACAACACAAACACATCACTTTGCTGAATAAACATGTGCACCGATGCCTCCTCATGCTGCTGTGTTGACAAATTGAACCAAATCGACTAAGAGACTAAAACTTAAAGTCATTTCCTGTATATTTCATTTTAGATAAAGGATAAGTTCACCCAAAAATAAAAATTCAGTCATAAAGTACTCACCCTAATGCTGATGGAAAGTCAGGTGAGGCTTCGTAGAACAAAAAACAACTTAAAAACCCCATAAATGGCTTGTTACAGCTCGTCTCCAGAGGCTCCAAGATCCCAAGTTTTTACTGAAATCTTCACTTTAGCTGCTAAGCTAAAAGCGTTAGCACACACCAGTCTAAAGTATCAAATTGATTCGAAAAGACAACATTTCCACCCTTTACAAGCGTGTGTGCACCGACTTCAGACTGGGTGTACACTAAGGTTTTTAGCTTAGCAGCTACAAAGAAAGATTTGGCTTTAAAAAGGGTACACACATAACATCTATCCAAATCAAATTAGCTTCTGGAGACTTATAATACTGCGGGCGAGCTGTATGAAGCCATTCATCTTTTTTTAAAAGTTGTTTTAAAACGAGTCCCCGTCTACTTTAGGAGAATAGTACAACGCTGTTTTACTGTGAAGCTCCAGAAATGTTTGTGGACTATAAAACTTCACCCGACTTTCCATCAGCATGAGGATGAGCAGATAATGACTGAATTTTAATTTTTGGGCGAACTCATCCTTTAAGTCTAGCTTTTACTATTATTTTTATTTCAGCAGCTGTTCAGTAAATGTTTTTGCAGACCTAGTTTTTAGTTTAGTTAACTATAGTAACAGGGTTGAGAAGAGGGGCAAAAGCAAATGAGACAGCTCAAAGGATGGGTGACCTTTCTGCTCTGAGAGGTAGAAACGTCCATGAAAGAGAGAGAAAAATACAAACGGGAAAAGAAAAATAGCAGGAATTCTTCAAACATTCCCCTCAGCTAACTTGATATTTCTGGATCAGGCCGTGTACAGTAGATGCACTCAGTCTCCTCTGCCACAGGAAGAGAACATGCCTAAAGCAAAGTCTTGAAATATAGCTCTCCACCGAGGAGAGAGAGCGTCCCCAGAGCTAATGCACTGATCATTTCCACAGCGTTTCACATCCAAAGCCGTCCAAACCTTCAGACGCTCTCCTCTCCCGAGCCCCTGTGGGCCTGACGCTGCTGTGAGCGGACGGCAGAGGGCGTCCCTCAGCACGCAGCAGGCCGGCCAAGCCTCAGTGACTACCTGCCTCTGTTCCAGCGGGGGTCTGCTCCTGTCTCCATGACGACCTGGAGCCTGTTCTGTTCAGTGGGGCTTGACATTCAGAGTGTAGCCGGAGAAGGATGCAGAGGAGCCACACAACAGATGCACTTCTCTCAGCAGGATGCTCTGCTCCTCCCTGGTGCAGCCTGAGAGCTTGTCAGACGATGATGAGAGTCCCCTTGGTTCGTTTTTTTTGCTGCTTTTTTCGTCTCGTCTACGCCGGCTATACCCATTTCTGTGACAACCTGTCTCCCCTGTCTCCTTGGCTAGTTACTTATTTCAGCCTCCTTTTTTTTTCTCTCCTTTCTTTTTTTTTTTTCTTAAAGTACGTGCTCCTGTCTGTGTGTGACTGGCTGCTTCTGTCTCTATCCCGCAGCTGGACATGAATTAATCATGAGGACACAAGGCTTCTCTGTTCTTATAACAAAGCTGTGACATCACCACATCACACACACTCACACACTAGACTTGTAGATATGCAGGCATAAGTCTGCACAACGCACTCACACACCATGCACGAGTGCTTTTTAGGTACTAGATCCTGCGAATAGTCTTTATCAATAAGTAAAGTCTTCAGGTTTTCACTGGCAGCAATCCAGAGCACCAGCTATGAAAAGCACTTAAATCTATTTTAAACATAGCTGGACTCTGTAGCAACAGATTCCTGTACACAAGTCATATGAAGAGCTTGTGAAATATCTTTCTTTTAATCCCACTGTATGAGTGTGTGTGTGTCTCTCTCTCTGTGTGTGTGTGAAAGTCCAAGGCCATGCTGTTATTGTCATTGCTCTGCTTTCTATATTAATAAATAACAGTCTTGGCCCTGCACCTGTCTTGGCTCATTTTTCATTTTTCACAGATGACAATCTACTCTTACAACATGAACAACCTCGCCTGCAGAAATGACATTTTTTCAAATAAGATGAGATGATGTTTTAGGCCACAGATTTAAAATCTCAGGTCCTGTCGGCTTAGCCCACATTTCCATAAACCCCATCCCGTCGTCTTATCTTTAAAAAAAAAAAAAAAAAAACACCCAGAAAGGCTGATAGCCACTTGCAGGAACAGGCCTGCTGTTGCAATAGGCTGCTTTCTTCCACAACAGTCAGACATGCAATAACAACAAAAACTGACACTGGTTTAACTGAGAGCCCCTCTCATTTTGTCCACTGTCATAGTCCTAATTTACCTTGGCAACGCACCAACTGAAGTGGCATGGTCTATAAGCAACCCACAGGCGTTGAACACGTTTGATCAGACAAGAGCATTTTTTTAATCATTGCCCCCATCTGTCTGACTCCATCCCACCCTCCACGAGCGGAGAAAGCTAGGACAGATGAAGCGACAATGGCAATATGAATGCAAAGCCAGCCTCGCACTGACACCGCTCATGCAGCCGCTGAATGTATGCAGATGCAACATTACCTATTCCGGCTGCTCCTCCGCGCCGTGCACTCCGGCCCCAAAAAGGGGGACGATTAGCTGCGGGACCTCAATCACGCATTCACCGCAACGGCCCGTTCCGCAAACCCGCACGAAAACGCCCCCGTGCCTTTGGCGGCGTTGGCCCCGCCCACTGCTGTCCGTCAACGGGGCTGGGCGGAGCCTGCGGCTGTCAATCCAGAGCAGAGTCAGGGGTGGCCTCCAAACCGCCTGCTCAAAAGAATCCCCCAAATTAGATTTTTTGGACCCGATAAGCTCTTGTAAAATGTGATATTGTAAAATTAGGAGTTTCAATAGAAGCAAAAGAAAGTTGGAATGGTGTGACCTACCTTTTTTCTTCTGTTGCATTTATTGGCCAAATAAAAAATGAGTTTGTCATTTAAGATTTGATCTAAATCTGATTTAGATTGTAATGCTTTGTAGATTACAATAGTTATAATAGTAGGCATTTCATAGCTGCTATGAACATCTCTATATTTCTGAATAAATTAATGTTAAGACATGATTGAAAAAGGGTTATATACTATTAATCTTTCAGTTATTTATATTAATAACAATAAGTGTCTGATTATGTGCATTGTTATAATTACTTGTTAATTTGCAGATCAAGATATTTAACAAAACATAACATCAGATGTATCAGATTACATTGCCTAAACAGTACTGTACATACAGTTTTTAAAGTGAGCTCCACCTCCAACTACTACAACATTAAAATGATGCTGTATATATCAATAATAATGCGTACACAATGTATAATGACTACATTTTGTTTTGTTATGTTATAGGAACATATTGCTGAAAATACTTACCTTTTTTAAACTGAAGATAGGAATTCTACTTGTAATGAACATACTTTTCAATGATTTAAACCGTCCAAATGATAATATTAATAAAACCATAAAGTCAACTCGCAATGACCTGAGTTGTATATAAATTGTTAGTATATTTTGTATCCATGAAATCATTTTGCATGGCTGGTGTGTCCAGGTTTCTTTGTCACAAAAGACTTGAAGAGGCTGTTAGAAACGACCAGGCATCGCTAAGGACAACTAAAAACACAGGGTCCTCGGCTGAAGGACCTCGCGGACATGTAAACAAAAAAAATGTTGCGCTAATAACGTACCACCATCGATATTAGTCGAATTAATCTTTATTACAACGTGTAATTGATTACAAAGCGATGGCCGAGGAGACTGACCTGGAGAAGTATGTAGCTATTTTGCTGTTCATGCTCAGTTACCGTGTTTTAAAGCCGCTGTTAGCACGCTCCTAGCTAGTTTTCCTCCAAAAACGCGTACCACGCCTCCGTCATTAGGGAGGGATATTTCTGGCAGACAGCTGTTGTGTTTGTTGTGTTGTAATACGAGTATGAGTGTGTAGTGGTTGTAAGGAAGCCCTGTCATTAGCTGTCCGTGCTCTGACGTTAAAGGTCGGCTAAATCAGTGAGTCTCCTCTGTTGAGACTCTGCTGATTCAGCAGCTCGGGTCAAACGAGGACACTGCCGCTGCCCCTCATTCACTCACTAATGATTCACTTTCTCCTTTACACTCTGCTTCACTCTGTTTTCTCTCACTTAATTAAATTATTCTCCCCTTGGCTCCCCCTTGAGGTTTTGTGCCATCTTTGTCCTTAGTTTCTCCCTCATTCACATGACTCATGTTGTTATTTGTCTTTAGACGGGCGATAGAGGAGCTCCTCAGGGAGACAGACAGGGCTCGGGTGAGAGCAGAGACCATGGGCCCTGCAGGATGGTGAGCACTATATTAGACATGCCATCTGTATCAACATGTACCCATCTGTCATTTGTGGACACTAGACTGTAACTTATCAGCTTAGCTGGGGCAATTTTTGTTCTTTGCTCCAGTAGCAGTGTGTTTATATCTGGTCTGTACACAGTTTGTCTTGTTTGTATGCTATATTCTCAATTAGTGTATTTATTTATGTCCTATATTCCAGGGGTTCTTATAAATGTATTCATACGACTACTACTACATACGATTACTAACAACTAACACTGAACAAACAACACAGTAACTCTGAAGGACAACGGATAGCTTGACATTTTTTTAGAAATAAGAATACAATCTTAACTTGTTATCAAAGTTTGATAACCACTTTTTGTAATGGAATAACCATTAAATCAACCGTTCTTCGCCAGTGTATCCTAATATGTTCTATATTCCTGTATTTGAGCACTGTTGCAGTGACATCAATTGGTTTGTTATACTAAATTATACTGCAATTAAACATACTATATTGTTCTTTATGAGTGGAATGAACAACGAAAACCTGAGAACAAATTAACAACATATATTCAGTGTATATATAACATTAAAAACAAGACGCTTCAGTCACAGAAAACAGGCACACTTATTAATACAATCACAAATATTATTTAAATATATCAGCAAGTTGAATTTAAAGTCTGTCAGAGTCTCTAATGTCAGTTTGTTTTATTTCATTCTAGATGCACAGTGTTACAGTACTAGAAACCAGTCCTTTCCAGTTGGAATGAGAAAGATCATAGTCAGGATTTAGAAATACTGAGGTCATTCATGTCCATTTTTCATATTTAATTTATCCTGTTACTTTATCCTTCACTATGTACAGTAGGGACAAAAAGTCTGAGACCACTGGTCAAAATACATCTATTTATCTATATTTGTTTCAAATGTAATAATATTTTTTCAGTAGAAATGAAAGTTTGAAAGGTTTGAAAGATGTCCAGGAATTTCAAAACATTTCTGTATTTGGTATTTCCCCCTTTTACTTAAATGACAGTGTGCACTCGAGCTGGCTTGGACTCCACACGTCTTTGCTAAACTTGATGACTCACATTATCCCAGGTTATCAGGTTAAACACAAACTTGTGGAGTCCATGCCAGCTTGAGTGCATGCTGTCATAAGATTAAAAGCTAGACATAACAAGATATTCTGAAATCCATGGACATTTTACAAAGATTCCACTTTTCACCAGAATTGTTAGGCAGATATTATCATTTTAATGAACTTTTTTTAAGTTAAAAGCCCCCCAAATTCTCTCAATCTCGTCAGTTCTGTTATTCTTTCAAGAAAAAAAAAAGGTATCTGGTGTTAAACTTGGTAAGCAAGGCCTTTAAATTAGAAGACATGCTGATGCCTTCTGGAAGACCACCCACAGGTCTCAGTCATAACAAGTGTAACCTGTTGTGTCACACTGTTAAAAAGCCTGTGTGTTCACTCCTCCGTCAGGTTGAAGTGTCCCCTGCGGAGCACCAACAAGCGCTTCCTCCTGAACACCCTGCGCTCCACCGGCCTGCAGCGGCACACCGGTGAGCCCAGAGCCGGACACTCCGCCACAAGAGGGCGCCGGAGGAGCGACTCCCCGGACAGAAGCCGCGACCGCAGCCGAACACCTCCCAGAGATCACAGAAGCAATGGAGGCCGCACGGACCATAAACACCATCACAGGGACAGCTGCAATAACAAAGATAAGCAGCAGGATAGAGACAGAGAGAGGAGCTGTAGGCACAAAGACAACAGAGAGCGGAGACATGAGAGGGATGGCCAGAACAGAGACAAAGACAGACTGCATGAGTAAAGACTTGTGTCCAGAGGAGGGAAAAGGCCACTCCTTCTCCAGGGAGGTGGACACTCCTGGAAATGTTCACTGAGCAGCTAACACACCTCTACAGAACTGCTTGCAGGCTGGAGGACATGTCCAGTTCACCTGAGAGGACATTCAATGGAGAATTTGTTTGCTGACAGTTCACTTTTAAAGTTAGCACTTTTTTTGTTGTTGTTGTTGAAGGTTTATTTGATTCCCTTACATTTACTGTTCTTTTTTTTTTATTTCCCACTGATGTTGAAGTAAATAAACAAACTCAGGAAATCAGAAGGACCTTTTACAAAACATCGTCCTGCCCTCCCCTCTCACATGACTCCGTGTTTGCTGTAATCCTGTTTCACCTACAGCTAGAGGAGGTTTGATTTCAATTATAATGTCATTACCATTCTTCTGTCATTATTCACCTGGTCATAATGTTTACATAAGCCATGCTGCTGTCGCCACTGGGTAAGCACATTTTATCGCGTGTCCAACTTTTTGACATGTATATACCGGCTATCAGAAACGCTTTTGTTTGTCAAAGGAGAAAAAAAAAATCTTGTTTTCCTGGCACTCCTACATGTGCGAGAGCCCTCGTGAACAAGTGCTCTCCTGGCGTGGGTTAATGGTGATTTAATGGCAACAAAATACAGTATAGATCCAGTATGTCCAGGTGTTTTAGTGGCGTCGGGACAACAGATGGACAGCTGTCTTTCCCATCCATTTGGCCCGTCTCCATGTGTTTTACTTTATTGTTCCCACACCCTGAGGGGTTTATAAACGTGGCAGCTGTCAATCTCCTAGGTCGTGAAAAGCTGAACATAAGCACTTCTCCTCCGCTTGTGCCATTACGCACCGCAAAAAGTCAGCTAAAACGCGTTTAACGCCCCTCATGCCTCATAAATCACGTTGTGCGTGTCCACTGTCGTGCGGAGCAGCTTCGGTTAACTGTTTCCTTCCTCTTTGAAACAATGATCAAATATAAACACCATTAAGCCATAGTGCAGGGGGGTGATTTGTATAGAATTGGTTTACTCGAACTTTATTGCATCGCTGAGTGCCCCATTAAGATACCGTGGAAAGTGCCATAATTGCTTTTGAAGAACTCTGCGCAAATAGTCTATTGATACACACTATCGAGGCGAAAGCCCCGCCGTCCTGTCACGATTTGCATGAAGAACAGGTGGATCGCTCCAGAGGCTCCAAATGTTGCACACATCTGCAGGGTTGTGGAGACGCGTCTGTTAATTGAGTTCTGTCTCTCACTCCAGCCTTAATTGGTTTACCACGAGAGCCGCTGTGTAATGGAGCGAGCGCACACCTGCGAAAGGCTAATGGCCGGCAAACATGGCGAGAGTGGCGGCTCTGTTTGTTAACGCGGAGGGCCCTGCGTGCAGGGACCACACACACACACTCACACGAGCTAAATGGTGTTAAATGATGCATTTAGAGAAGTTTAATGGGCACATTTTAAAAAGACAGAAAGGTGTAGTAGACGAATGAGAAAAGAAAGGCTTGGAGAAATACACTGAGTTTCCAGGACAACTCGTCCCCATCCACGTTTCTTATCTGGCAGGTCAGCCAATGTTTGCGCCCATACATATCGATTTATGTGCAGACAGAGATATAATCATATAAAGCGTCGATGCTTCATTGTTTGAGGACAATTCTACATGAAGAACATGTTTATAGGACCTTTTTTTTTTTTTTTAAAGGTGCATTATGTAGTTTTGTGGAGGAAAGACAGACACATCTTTGACTTTTTTCTTCTTAAACAAACAAACTGTCTTTGTTTTCGTGAATGAATACACAAACTGACTTTAAAAGACAACACGATTACCCACTGTGGCGGACCCTGCCACCTTTCCAGCTTCAAACAGCTTGTTTATGCAGTTAAAGAAAAGAAAAAACATTTCTGAGTTTGTCTTATTACCTCATTATATTGTAAATACTGTAATAAAAAGTTTGAGCTGCTTCTCCAAAACTACACAGTGCCCCTTTAACCGTCCTCTGTGTGTGCGGATTCACCTGCTCACTTGTGGGGGCAAACACAGGTGGGTGCCAGGTAAACGCTGCGGTATTTACAGAGTGGCATTGATTTACGCGCTCTGTTCAATTTACTGAAAAATCCCACAAGCGGCAGAATATCCTGGAAACTGCGGGGCTGTGGGTCCAGCAAACAGTGAAGCCAATGGCTTTGTCGCTGCGCAGTCACATGGTGGCAGAGTGACACACCTGTGTGGAGCCGCGGGGGCCTCGCAGTTGCGCCAGAGGCAGGTGGAGCAGAAGGTGCACGCCGAGGCACGGCGCAGCTACGGTACATGTGCGGGTCCTCGGAAGCCATGAATCGGGAAGATCATTATTACCCCTCTCAGGTTTTTAAAGACTCATGTGCCTACCAGAGATCACACGGGGAGGACTACAGCCACAGCCCGCCGCCCTGCCTCTACATGAGCAGGCAGGTGCACTCCGTCTACACACCGCCGTCCATGGGCGCCCTGGAGCAGGCCAGCCTGACTGACATCGGCCCCCCTTACAGTCTACAAGCGCGGGAGGATCCACCTCAGCTCCACCATCCTCAGGGGCTCCAGCAGCAGCCTCTCCAGCCCGCCGCAGGCTATGGAGACACGGGGGAACAGAGCAGATACCACCTCCCTTTCCCCTGGATGAAAACCACCAAATCTCACTCACACACCTGGAAGGGACAGTGGGCAGGTAACTCTTCCAAACCTTCCACAGAGAGTCACTGAATGGAGAGCTGAGATTTGCTCGTGATTGAGCCTTAGTTCAAAAATACACGTACAGTTGTGTTGTCAGGTCACAACCAAGCGAGTTTCAGCTGACTCTGTGGCCTGTAATGACATCATGCTCCCAACAATATGATCCTGGGTGTTGCAGTTTACCTTGTCAGTCAATTTGTGAAAGGCCCGGAAGGTCAGCGCTGACTTTTATCAGGTGTTATCGCCACAAAAATGTGAGGTTTTCACAAATAGCCACATCTTAAACCATCAATCGGCCCCTTAAACACCCAAATTGGCACAATGGTGTCTGATCGGTGTTGGCTGCATGAAGAAAGGATCTTTTTGTTAGATCTTGCTTTCACCAAATCTTACAGGTTAAATTAAATTACTGAATCATTTAACTGATCATGTTTTCTATTTTTTATTTAATTTTATTAGAAGACACAATAGGCGTTTGCGATATCCTTCAAAACTGAAGGTAGTTTTCTAATAAATCTCAGAAAAAATACCGACGGACGGATAGACCTTAAAGTTTCTTCAGCTAAAGCAAACCTGTCTTCGACTTTTCTCATCTCAGTGGAAAGTTCTTGACTTTCATTTCTGCGTCGCTGATTTAATACAAATCATTTTTTATCCTCGCTGTCCGCTCCTGTGACACTGTGGCCTACTTTTGGTTTATTTTACGCACAGTTTCTGTGACTCTTCATCAGGACACATTAAAGATACGGATTCATATTTCTATTAGGCCTAAATTTAGCAATACACTTTTGGAAAAGACAAGTTGAGACCTTTCCATTTTAAATCGGCTGGTATAAAGTTTTTAAATAAAAGTGGTAGACTAACAGAGTGGACGGCCGCCAAGGGTCAGAGTTGTGATTCGTGCCCTGATAGATATTTAGACACGATTCCTGCACTCACTGTTGTAGTTAAATTGTAATATGAAATGAATAAAAATAAATAAAGATGAACATGATTGTTTAGGCTCAACACAAAGACATTTCTAGAGAGAAAGAAAAATATTTTTCAATGTCACATTTGTCTGTTGAGTGATTGATTCGTTTATTGATTTGAGGTTTTTACAGCCTGAACAAGTACAATTTAAAAGCAACTGGCACATGAGTATTAACTGCAAACATGTGGATAAGCTTGCGTCCGTAAAATTAATATTTTTTCTGATGTTGTTTCTGGAATAAATCCTTTTTGGCACGACTGTTTGGATGTGTGATACGGGGACATTTTGTAAGCGTTGGTCATTCTTCACTCTCCCATCGGAGTCCCGGAATGTGAGGAGCAACCGGTGGCTTTGCTTCATTTTTTTAAATTATTTTTTTTTAGCCACATGAAACATCTTTACGCACAAGCGTCAGCGACTAAACCGCGTCAAAAAGATCTGACTGTGCCTTCAGATATCACAAACTAAATTATCAATGTTTTTATCATGTTGTCGCTTTTATTTGTGATGTTTAATCACTGGAGGGAATTTTAGATGTGGGTCACCACCTATAGCCTACACAGCTGGGATTTTTTTTACCCAAGAGCAAACAAAAACCTACACCCAACCATACATTAATTAACTCTTAAAGGTGCATTATGTAGTTTAGAGGAAGACAGGTTAATCAGAAGATAAAAAATGTTCATTGGCTGATTTTGTTTGCCTAAACAAACTAAATAAACAAACTGTCTTTGTTTTCATGACTGAATAAATTGAATAAACAGTTTGTCCCTTAAAGGACAACACAATTTCATACTGTTTCACTGTATTTATATGTGGCGGACCCTGCCACCTTTCCAGCTTCAAAACGGTGTCCCCGGGACCTTATTTTCCTCTGAGAACAGCTTGTTTATTCAGAGTTTTTATTACCACCTCATTGACAATGTCAATATTAAAATTCAGAGTTTGAATTTCTTCTCCAAAACTACGCAGTGCCCCTTTAATATCCCAAAAATAATTTCCCCTATAATCTTCAAATCCACTTTACAACTAAATGTCTTGAGAACAAGCATTCCTGTGCTGTGTCCTCGCGTCACCTGTTGCTTCCAAAAGTTTGGGCGACATCTCCAACAAATTCCTTTTAAAATGACAAGTGATGAACGTTTATTTTCCTGGTTATCATGAGACAAATATGCACTGTGGTGTCTGCAGTGGTCAAAAATGTAACCCATACACTTTTGATTGGGCCTTTAGAGATAATTTCAAGTAAAAAATAAAATTCTTTCTTCATGATTAAATCAATAAACACAATTATGTTCACTGCTTGAGATTTAATCCGAACAATATTTGTAACAAATTGCATATATCTTCTTTATAAGGACTCTGAATGTGTGTTTGTCTCCAGGACCGTACGTGATGGCCGAGACGGAGGAAAACAAACGCACGAGGACCGCCTACACGCGCGCCCAGCTGCTGGAGCTCGAGAAGGAGTTCCTGTTCAACCGCTACATCTCGAGGCCGCGCCGCGTGGAGCTGGCGCTGACCCTCAGCCTCACCGAGAGACACATCAAGATCTGGTTCCAGAACCGGCGCATGAAGTGGAAGAAGGAGGAGGACCGGAGGAGGGTGAGGGGCGCGGACCCGGACCAGGACTCCTCCATCACCTCTGGAGACCAGGGGGAGGCCGCCGGAGGGGTCTCCTCCACGAACGGACCTCAGACCGCCTCACCGCCTGTCTCCCCGCTGCACGGCCACTCCCTGTCCGCTCCTCGGTCCCGAGAGCCCGCATAGACCCGCAGGAGGTCAAGACCGGACTTGTAGGAATCCAGTAAGACTCAGATTTAGGGCGATAACGGAGAAAGTATCGTGTCGGACACCACTGACATTTCTCAATCCGACTTTAACATCCATGCTCTGAAGCTTTTTGGGCACCAGATGGCATCCTGAGACAACCAAACCATGCCAGGACCCCACCTACTGTTGCAACATGGAATCAGTTGCACCAATGGTCTAAAGTTTTACCTAACATTATTTTTCACCTCAGACATGTGAGTAGTTATCAGTGTATATATGCGTAATACGGCTGTATGTGTCCACTTGTACATAAGTCTATAGGCTAAATCATGTAAAAATGTCAAATTAGAATCAATCGTACACATATTTTATTGTTTGAAGGATTCATTGTACAGTATGATGGATGATGAATAACACATAAATCTGGAATAAAGCAAATATCACATGAGAGGCGTGAGAACGGTGACAGTCTTTACATCCATGTGGCACAAGACAACTCCAAATTAACCCTCCGGTTGTTTCATTACTTGTTGGGGGCGTCAGCGAGCAGCAGACCCTGGAGACGCAGGCGGCATATCTTCTTCACCTCCTCGATGCCGCGCGCCCTCTCCACCGCGCGCTCGTTGTGGCACCGCTCGGACAGCTGCAGTAAAATGTCGGCCTTGTCGCTCATCCGGGCGCAGATGATGAACGGGAACCCGAAGCGCTCCTTGTACTCCTGGTTGAGCCGGAACATGCGTGAGGCCTCCGCGGAGCTCAGCGCATCCATCCCGGCTCCGGCCTGCTCCTGTTGGGACTCCCGGGTCAGGGTGCCACTCTGGAGGTCCCTGCCCGCCAGGTCCGGGAGGCACCTGAGCATCCCCTCTTTACCTGGACGCGAACAGGGGGCTGGTTAACTAAACAACGCCAAAGTTCAAACACAATAGAGTTAACAAAATGTGGGTCCGTCCCTCACCTGATTCTGGGAGCGCATCGATGAACTCACTGATTGCAGCCTCCAAACCGGTGAAGCTCACAAATGGACGACTCGACCACACGGCAGCTGTTACTATGGGACATTTCTCCACCACATTGCCGAAAATATTCACAAAATCCTCGTAGGGAAGAGTATTCACTGTGGCGATGTCCATTTTCCAACTGGGGACACTCTTACAGGGCGCACAGGCGACAGTGGACGACAACCAACCAGGGACCCGAAGCCTCTCAATTGTTTGCGCAAATGTCGCTCTATAAAAAAAGAGAAAGAGTTTTGCCTTTAGGGATTTGTTTATTTACCTTTTTGTTCCTGGAAGTCAGTCCAAGCACCTCCTTCCTGGTGACATCAGAGAAATAACTGAACAAACCAGGTGGACCACATAGGTCATTATGAAATCTCTCACTATAAGTTTGAGGGGAAAATTCAGCCCACATATCTAAAAAAAATTATATTTTTACTTATAATAATAATAATGGAATAAAATGAAATAAATATTTAACATATATTTGAAATTTACATTATCATAGACCCATATGTCTAGCAGACATGTTGTAACAAATTCTGACCCTGTTTAGGCAGCTCCACCCCCCCAACACTCTACCCAAACTGGTCCAGTTCTTAATGGCCAGGTCTTGCCCCACTTCAGGTCACCACACATGGGCCACAGCTGGTCCAAATGCGGCTAAATGTGCTGATTCTCAGCCAAAATCGTCCCAAGTCAACACATCCTAAATTTAGCCAAAATTGGCAACCATTAGTCAGTGAGAAAAGGGTTGAACTTGGCTGAGCCGCTGCAAGAGCACAACGTAGCTGGCTTACTTGTGCAGGTTGTGTGAGAGACAGCATGTTACGATTTGGAGCTCTAATTACACTTTTCTCCTGTAACTAAGAAACATTAAATAACCTGTTTTCAAAGACAAAGGTTTGGTCACCATGCAGTGATCACTCTGCATCAGGTGTCTTCAGAAGCTCCTCCTCAGCTGCCTCAGTGTATGAATCACACATTTCCACTCTGCTTTCTTCAGTCGCGTTGGTTTGGCGGTAGTCATTGGTCGACTGCGTCTTGCTCTCATTCTGTTTTGCCATGGCGGAAATGTCCAGCACGGTCGCTGCATTCTGGTAGTCGCTGGATGCCTGGTCGAGCATGTTATGGTAGAGCTGAGAGCTGGAGAAGTTGGTTAAGAAAAGGAATATGTTTGGATTAAAATGCTTCTTAAAGATCTGATAAAATATGCGATAAAGCAACAGGCCTACCTGCTCCTCTCTGTCTGTCAGCTGCTCGTCCTTTCCAGTTGGTATGAGCAAGATCATAGTCAGGATTTTAGAAATACTGAGGTTATTCATGTGCATTTTTCATATTTAATGTATCCTGTTACTTTATCCTTTACAGTAGGGACAAAAAGTCTGAGACCTACCAAGTTTATCAGTGTATATATGCGTAATACGGCTGCATGTGTCCACTTGTACATAAGTCTATAGGCTCATCATGTAAAAATGTCAAATTAGAATCAATCGTACACATATTTTATTGTTTGAAGGATTCATTGTACAGTATGATGGATGATGAATAACACATAAATCTGGAATAAAGCAAATATCCCATGAGAGGCGTGAGAACGGTGACAGTCTTTACATCCATGTGGCACAAGACAACTCCAAATTAACCCTCCAGTTGTTTCACAACTTGTTGGGGGCGTCAGTGAGCAGCAGGCCCTGGAGACGCAGGCGGCATATCTTCTTCACCTCCTCGATGCCGCGCGCCCTCTCCACCGCGCGCCCGTTGCGGCACCGCTCGGACAGCTGCAGTAAAATGTCGGCCTTGTCGCTCATCCGGGCGCAGATGATGAACGGGAACCCGAAGCGCTCCTTGTACTCCTGGTTGAGCCGGAACATGCGTGAGGCCTCGGCGGAGCTCAGCGCATCCATCCCGGCTCCGGCCTGCTCCTGTTGGGACTCCCGGGTCAGGGTGCCACTCTGGAGGTCCCTGCCCGCCAGGTCCGGGTGACACCTGAGGATCCCCTCTTTACCTGGACGCGAACAGGGGGCTGGTTGAGTAAACAACGCCAAAGTTCAAACACAATAGAGTTAACAAAATGTGGGTCCGTCCCTCACCTGATTCTGGGAGCGCATCGATGAACTCACTGATTGCAGCCTCCAAACCGGTGAAGCTCACAAATGGACGACTCGACCACACGGCAGCTGTTACTATGGGACATTTCTCCACCACATTGCCGAAAATATTCACAAAATCCTCGTAGGGAAGAGTATTCACTGTGGCGATGTCCATTTTCCAACTGGGGACACTCAGGGCGCACAGGCGGCGTTCGTTAACCTTCGGACAACAAGGGTTAATGTACTGTTGGATGAGCCCCCCTGGCCTGTGGTTAATCATTTACTTTTCAGATCAGCTGCCAATCATTTGAAGATGAAAAGAGGAGTTTGCTGAAGAGTTAGGCCAGTTTCAGACTCCAACATATCAGCCTAAACGGTCCTTTAAGTGTATCAGAGTGGACGACCACCAACCGGACCTGAAGACTCTCAATTGTTTGCGCAAATGTCGCTCTATAAAAAAAGAGAAAGAGAAGAGTTTTGCCTTTAGAGGCTTTTGTTTATTCGGTCGGTCCAAGCACCTCCTTCCTGGTGACATCACAGAAAGAACTGAGCAAACGAGGTGGACCACATAGGTCATTATGAAATCTCTCACTATAAGTTTGAGGGGAACATTCAACCCAAATATCTAAGAAATGTAATATTTTTTTACCTATAATAATAATAATAATAATAATAATAATAATAATAATAATATATGTCTAGCAGACATTTTCTAACAAATCCTGACCCGTGTTTAGGCAGCTCCACCCCCCAACACTACTCCCAAACTGGTCCAGTTCTTAAGGGCCAGATCTTGCCCCACTTCAGGTCACCACACATGGGCCACAGCTGTATGTCAGGTGGATGAAGGGGAAACATGTTCCAGCCTTTTTGAATTGAAAGCTGTTGTAAGCAATATATATATTTTTTATTAAAACATGTATTAAGTAGCTCTGTATTCTAACATGAATCACTCTCTCTCCTCTCAGTAAAGAGCAGTAAAAGACAAAGACATTTTCTGGTATCCCTGCCCACTTTATCCAATCAGGACAGAGAACTCCACGAAGAGGCGAGCCTTTCTGCTGGTGAACACGCAGAGAAGTTAGCTAAAACGACGTCTTACAGCAGCTTTAATGATTTCTGCACACTAAAAAACACTGAGGGGTGGGGTCAATATAATAGTAATAACTGATTTGACACTTTAAACACTCAGTGGTACTGGGTCAAGCTAACCCATTATTAAGTTGGTATTATATTAATCCTACACTGGGTACATTTTGTACCCTGTGTTTTTTAGAGTGTGTAATCTTTGCTCTTTTGTGTGAAATAATGAATACTTCAGTGTGTATAAGTACATTTTATTGAAGGTAAATGATTAAACATGACAATACAATGTAAAATCCATCCATTAGTTAAAAATAAATGTGGAAATGTTACAAAAAATGAGTGCAATTTGCAATTAACAGCTGCTGACATAATATAAGAGATGACAACAAATATATACGGTTACGTTTCATTGCAGAACAATATATAAAGTCAAAATTGTAACGATGATGTATAATAAAATCTAAAACTAAAAGTGAATTAGTTGCTACAGTATGTAGGCCTAATGTAGAAAAAGAGCTACAACTCTATAATTTGAATGTCTTTATATACATTTATATGTGTCACAAATGTAGTCCTGAGAATATTTGGATCCTTTTATGAAACCAGTTCTTGATTTTCAGCTGCACGATAAAAACTCATAGAAAACAAAAAATACAGTTTTTACATTCAGACCACATTATCATAGTGAGAATATAATTCACTGACGTCCTGTCTACATGATCAAAAACTTTGTACGTTCTGTTACTTCTGCACATTATGAAAATATATGTTAAATACGTGCTACATAATCCTACAAGTCTGAAAATGCTTAGAATATTTTTATAGAATATAAAGCAAGTGCATTCTACTGTAACTAAGAAACATTAAATAACTGTTTTCAAAGACAAAGGTTTGGTTACCATGCAGTGATCACTCTGCATCAGGTGTCTTCAGCAGCTCCTCCTCAGCTGCCTCAGTGTATGAATCACACATTTCCACTCTGCTTTCTTCAGTCGCGTTGGTTTGCCGGTAGTCATTGGTCGACTGCGTCTTGCTCTCATTCTGTTTTGCCATGGCGGAAATGTCCAGAACGGTCGCTGCATTCTGGTAGTCGCTGGATGTCTGGTCGAGCATGTTATGGTAGAGCTGAGAGCGGCGAGAAGTTGGTTAAGAAAAGGAATATGTTTGGATTAAAATGCTTCTTAAAAGATCTGATAAAATATGCGATAGAGCAACAGGCCTACCTGCTCCTCTCTGTCTGTCAGCTGCTCGCCGATAAAGGACACCAGTTTGGAGAAGGATGGCCGGTTGCAGGGATCCAGAGCCCAACACTTACACATCATCCCGTACCTGGAGAGGAGAGTCATGGAAGAAAGGAGATGAAAAATTCACAGTAGTTCCTGTATCTGAAACAGAACTAATGTCTATTGTCTCTTCCACTTAGCCATGATATCCAGAAGATAAAGGTAGCTGCACTACTGTATGTTTGATCTGTAAGACAGTGGAAGAAGTACTCTGAAATGACCGCCCCCCTGATGCAACTGTTGGCCACCCCGCTAGCCTAGTGTCATTCCCAGCATCTGCATCCATCAGCATGCACGTTTATAGTGTTTTTACTGCTATTCTTAATTCAAAATTCATGTGCAAATTATTAAAATATCAACCATCGCACAACAGTGTGCAATGACTGGTGTGTTCATTTACTAGAGATACATAAGAGTTAAGCCACACAGAATAAAGACACCTACACAGACTCGTTGGCGTAGTATGGACACTCCATCTTAAAGCCCCTCTCAATCATTGAATAGAACGTGTGATCCACCTTCATGCCCGGGTACGGAGTAACACCTGGTTAGACAGACAGAGTTGGTGTTAATAACTGTACAGGAATTGATTGTGTGCTTGTTTTTCCTGCTAATGGAGGGTGCTTGGCGAAGGCTTACCGAGTGAAAAGATCTCCCAGAGCAGAATGCCATAAGCCCAGACGTCACTCTTCATGGTGTAAATCCCCTGGAAGGTGCTCTCTGGAGCCATCCACTTCACCGGCAAGCGCACCTGACCGACAGCAGTCAACAACATGATGTGTGAGACGTGATGAAAACATATCTAGATCGTAGCAACCAGTGAGTTATGTGAAATAACAGAAGTATCATCTGACGTACATTTCCTCGCACAACATAGTTGGAGTCGTTGTCGATGTCTCGGGCCAGTCCAAAGTCACCAATTTTCACCAGTCTGCCCTTTGTCACCAACACGTTTCGAGCTGCCAGGTCTCGGTGGATGCACTGCAGAGAGACAGGAGCCCTCGTCAGGATCTTTACTTCAGTCACACCACATGTAACCCACAAAGAGCAGGCCCATAACTTTAACTTTAACTTACTGCCAGAGTAACCACTAACTGCTGCTAACTGTATGTGCCGATAGTTAGATAAAGTATCTTTTTCTTGATTTTTATTAAAATGGCCAGAAAAATGACCCAAAGTCAAAGTTAATATCATCCAATGGGCTGTTTTGTTTGATAATCAGTCTACAATTAAAAAATGATAGATAAATAGATGATTACTTCCACATAATACATTCATAAAGAGCAAAAGTTCACAACTGAGCTGCTAGAACTGGGGACAATGAATTAAAGACAATTAATTTGAATGATTAATTAATCGTAAAAGCAGTGGTCAATTAGTCTTCTGTTGATCAACTAATCCACAGTGTTTGTCTACTTATTGTTTCTTTGTTGTGAATCATCGAAGTGTGGAAACTAAAAAAGCATCAACTGTGTGTTTCCGTGTGTCCGCGTAGTGCTGACAGATGTAAATGTAGAGAGTTTCCATGTCGCCCTTCCTCTCTTACATTCTGGGAGGACAGGAACTCCATCCCTTTGGCCACTTGGAAGGCAAAGCTGAGCAGGTCATCAAAGGTCAGGGTTTGCAGGTCCTCTGTCTGATCATCCAGGTGTTCGTAGATTTCTGGGTCTGCAGATAAACCAGGATCAGTTAGGATCAACAGTTGCACTGTGGATGTAAATGTATTAGTTTATCTGTTTGACAACATGTGTGCACTTTCTACCTTCAAAGCCGTCCATGTCACCTGAGTTGAGGGTGAGGAGGGCGATGTCGTCCTGCCCTCTGGTGGTAGATCCGTACATAGGCACGTAATTGTCGACAGCTTTGTCCAGCTCACTGAGAAAACACAAACGTTGTAGTGTTAAACCAGACTTAACACCCTTTGTTGCCCGTATTAACCAAACCGTTCCCTCCTGTTGTTCCTACCTGGAGTTTTTCTTGGGCTGCAGGTTGTGGTAAAGGCTGCTGAAACGGTCCTTGTTGAAAGCATCAGTCACAGACTTGTGGTAGTGCTCTCTGTTTCTCTTCAGGTAGTTCAGCAGATCTCCATAACAGCAGTACTGGAAAATCAAGTATATGGGTCCTACATCGGAAAAAATACAAATAATAATCAATATCTAATAGTTTATAACACAATATAATATAGTTATAAGCTGATATGGGGTCATTTTAGGTTGTTCTGTATTATTACAACTGTGTTTTACTGCATTATCATTCTTTCTCTTTTTATACACCAGTATCCAGTTACGGGCGACCACAAGAGGAACTAAAGTTGTTGATAAATATATTAATAAACACTTCTCTAAAACTACAATATACATACATGTAGTACATAACTGTAGTATATAACTGCCTATAAATGCAGAATTTGTGGAGGTTAAAGTCTGTTAAAGTAGACAGAGCAGCAGCAGTAGTAGTGGTGCAGACACAGCACTATGCTGTAGTCACTCTTCAGAACATATGAAGTCATAGCACTAGATGGATCATCCCATCTGACAAAAGCTGCCAGCCTACTTGTGATAAACGCAGACGTAACACACAAAACTTGTTTTTATCAGCGGTGAATGTACCTGAGTCTGTGCATGCGCCGAGTAGGTTGACAACGTTGGCATGGTGACCGATGTGAGTCAACATCTTGAGCTCTGACATCAGAGCCTCCTTCTCCACCGTCTGGTGTTTCTCTGCAGGGTCAAATACCACATCAGCTACTGAAATGACCTCCGTGACATTTTTGCATCTCACACATGGAGTAAATGAAGCCCTGACCTTTGAGCATCTTGACGGCCACCTGCTGTGAGACTCCAGGCTTATTGATGCCGTAAGCTGTCGCCTGGACCACCATGCCAAAAGCCCCAGAGCCCAGTTCATCACCTAGGGAGGACACGGAAACACTCTGAGTACAACTTCATCTGGATTATTGCTCACATTGACCTTACAGGCCAGTGTAGCTTTATTTGCACAATGTAGTAATAACATAAGAAATTGTGGAAGTGGTTGAATGCAACTCAGTACACTTACTCAAGTACAGTTTTGAGGTACTTCACTACATTTATTTAACAGCTGTAGCTACTAATTGCTTTACACTTAAGATTGTTAATATAAAAACACTGGATGAAGCACAATGCACTGTTAAAGATTGAACCAGTGGGATCTACTTGTCACCATTAGATGTCTTCAGAGCGTCAACGATTAGTTGAAAGAAAATTAATCGAGTAATTGTTTCAGTCATTTTTCAACCACAAGTATCAAACACTTGCTGGTTCCAGCCTCTTGAACGTGAGGATTTTCTGCTTTTCTTTGTCATTTATGATAGTAAATGAAGAGTCTTTGGTTTTTTGGACTCTTGCTTGAGAGAGCATGTTTCACAACTCTTTGACATTTTTTAGTCAAACCAATGACTCCCAAAGTGTGGGCTGTGGCCCACTGGTGGACAGTGAAGGTACTGCAGGTGGGCCACAGGAGGTCATTTACAATAAGTAAGTAAGTAAATAAGGTATTATTCTTTATTTATTTTTAAGGAAACACTTTCTGTCTCATGTGTTGATCAGAGTTGTGATAAAATGTTGGGTGACTCCAAATTGAGCCACATCTTTCTTAAATTTGGGAATAGCTGGTCTAAACGATTTGTTGATTACTTGTAAAAAATTATTGGCAGATTAATGGAGGACAAAAACAATCATTAGTTGCAGCCCTAGATGAGGTTTTCTCAGTTCCACTAAAATATGATTTATTGTTTAAACCTCTCACATGGTTTCTGGACACAACTGTTCAAGACTCCAGAATTTCACAAAAAGTCTAAAAAAAAATAATCTAGAAATTTCCCATCAATCGTCTCATGAGAAGCTGAAACTGTGTAATGTAGTTCAAACTAGAAGTAGTTCCCAGTAGCTACAACAGTTCCTGCTGCTTACACACTGATGTATCAGTATTAACAATGTAATATATCAGTCAAATTTAATATATTACATTATTTACTTAGGATTTTAAATGCAGGGATTTTACAAGTAATAGAGTACTTTTGTATTGTAAAGCTGTAAGTGCTTCAACCACCACTGAAGCATCGTGTTTGAATCCTGATATTATTCATACCCAGTTCCAGGTTCTCCCTGGGAAACTCCCATTTCTGGTCGTATTCAAAGTCCTTGAAGTTGATGTAGATGTAATCATTGTCATTGGGTCCGACCACCTGGATTATCTGAAGCTGGGGCTGATACTGAGGTTTCTATTGGAAACACAAACGTCAATAGCATCATTTCCTTGTGTGTTTGTTTGCATGTGTTTGTGTGTATAAGTGTTGATGTGTTATGTATACCTTCTTTTTGACAAAGTACATGAGCGCTATGCTGACTACTGTCAAAGCCAGAAGCAGAGCGAAACTGCCCACTTTCAGTGCCATTAAGCTGTCGACATCATCTTGACCCCCTGAAAACAGAGGTGAAGGTCAGTTTCTATCGACAGTCGTCAAACAACACAATTTAATTTCATGATTTTGTAATGTGAAATCTATCTCACCATCTATGAGCGGTGATGACAGTGGGTAGTACATGGGTTGGTGGCACCAGGAGCCAACTGTGTTATTCAGGCAAAACTTTACGTATTGTCCGCCCACCCAAGATCTGCTCAGAGAGCTCTTGATTGTCTTGGTACAGACGAAATCAGAGTCTGTTTGAGAGGCCCCTTGGAGCTCTTCCCAGGGAGAGTTTTCATCGCAACTGCTACGAGACAAAGAGAAGGGACTTGAGGAAATCTGAATCTGAGCGTGTGTGTGCAGATCTGTGAGATCTGACAGTGAACGTACCTGTCATTGGCCGAGGAACAAGACTTCCAGGTGTAAGTTGCAGGCGTTAGACTTACAGTCTCAATGGTGAAGGTATCATTCTCCTCGTTCGCAATGAATTTGAAATGTGGTGTGTCTGAAACAAAGTAAGGGGACCATAAGCTCTGTTCCATGTAAATTATCATTGTACATTTTAAAGGATCACTATGTAGTTTTTGGGAAAGAAATTTTAATCAGAAGAGAAAGATCTTTATTGACTGATGGTTTTTTTTTGCCTAAACAAACTAAATAAACAAACTCTTTGTTTTCATGACTGAAAAACTGAATAAACAACACAATTTCATATTGTTTTACTGTGTTCATATTTGGCGGACCCTGCCACCTTTCAAGCTTCAAACAGTGGTCTGGGGACCTTATTTTCCTCTGAGAACAGCTTGTTTATTCAGTTATGGGAGTGAGTTTGTATTATTACCTCACTAATATTGTAAATATGAAAATTCTGAGAATTGAATTTGTTCCCCAAAACTACACATAGTGCCCCTTTTACACACACAATAAATCTCTCTTACCCACAACACACACTGATATAGTCCTTGTTTCTTTTCGTCCTCCAGCCTCCAAGTGTAACTTATAATCTCCTGATTTGAGTGGACCACACAGCTTCACACTCCTGTGAAGACATCATGCATATAAAACCATCCATCCACAATAATATAGCTCGTATCATATGATTACGTTTCCAAACAGTCTGTTAATACTGATGGAAAGACTTTAAATGTTTTGCATTGCTTCATTTGTCTACCTGTGTTTGGTCACCCAGGTGTCCCTGACACATTTAGTCATAGTTTTATCGGGAGCTTCCCAGGAACAGTTCTGAAGCACCGGGTGGTAGGAAACGCTGGCTACCAAACAGGAGGTGGATGCATCCTGAGCTGTTAGGGTCTTGGTCTCATCCAGCTGGACAGAGAGGAAACCCTCAGCTGCAGCAACGCAAGAAAGAAATCAGTTAAACATGATACAAATAGGCTGAAACAAGAGAGAGAAGAAGCAAAGTTCGTTGGTAACGGTTTGAAGAAAAAGATGTGTTACCCTGAACATGAATGTAAACAGACTTGGCTTTGTTTTCTGGACCCCTGCAGGTATATGTGCCAGTGTGGTTCACACTAACTGATCTGATGAACAGGTAGGCCATCCGGCTGCTATCATGTGAGTCACTTCTAATGCATATCTGGGACAGAAACAGAAAGATTTGTGTAAGGAAATAGTTCAAATTCGTTCATTTCCAAATTTTAAAGAAACTCTCAGTTGTCTCAATACCTCCTCCTCGACTTTTGATGGGCATGGTAATGTACGGGCGTCCATCATTTTGCTGCCTCTTTCCCACCCTGGTGATGGAGACCCCCTCTGCGTCGTTCTGCAGCGAAGCAGTAAACGCTGACCAGGACTCACGGTCACATTAGAAACCTCATCATCAATGAAGTCAGTCTCCAGGTCTGAAACACAAAGTAGGACCTCAAGTCACACAAAAATTGACAGTCATGTACTTTTCTTTTATTCACTCTCTTGAATTATTTGCGACCGTCCGACTAATTCGAGAACTTATTATAGATAAACCCTGAGTAGGATGTATTTAATGAATTTGTTGAAATATATGATTACCGTAGTCATACAGTTGGGAGCATTCTTGTCCTTCAGCATTAGTAGCACAGCACATCACTCCACTATCAGGATATTTACTACTGGATATTGAGATATTTGCCACTCCACTGTCTTCAGGACCATTTGTCCCCTGTTTGTTTCTATTCAAAAGTGAGAGAAACATCATTATTTAGAAAATCTTACTATAATAATCGTTTTTTTCAATAAAGTTAGAGTCAGTAGATTACATTAAACATACATACATACAAATTATGCATACAAATGTAATGAACGACATCTTACCCAGACCATTCAAGCCTGGGCTTCGGGCATCCCTCAGAGATGCATCTGAAGTTAGGAGATCTAAATCGGCTACCTGCACTTTCCAATGTCAGGAGTGGTTTCGTGGGACGTGCTAGAAACAAATTATATGTAATGTAATTGTAAATATAGTTTCATAACAACTGGTAGATCAGCATCAAATGGTTTAGTGCTTGTGTTGAGTTGAGCATTGCAGTAGAGAGCTGTTACTCACTCATTACTACATGAAGGGACACAGTCATGGAGGGCCTGGTGTCATTTCTGGTTTCACAGCTCAGCGTGTACTTCCCTGAATCTGTCTCTGAAAGCGGTGGTAGGACCATGATGTGGCTCCCATTTCTGGTGAGGTTTAAGGAAAAACATCTCAGTCTAATTATATACACTTACAAAAAGGGGGGAAAACACACCTGAGCGCACACACGCAGACATTTACTTACACTGTCTGGATTGTGTCTTCTCCTCTACTCCAGTGGCAGACAGGGCGCTCAGAGACGTGTTCCAGGGAGATGATGAGTTTCTTACCGGCACACACCTCGACGTTCACAGGACCAGATGCATTCAGGTAGTCGGCTGGAGCAAAACACACCACCTGAAAGACACGACTCACCATTTAGTCAAGCAGTAGCATGAATATTTTTGCATTAATCTCGTTGACGATACTTTGTCTTTACAGTTTCTGGCTTGTGGCGTCATTTGGGACATTTGAGAAGAACATTCCCTTCAAACCTGCGTGCTGGTTTTAAGACCAGGACCCTGAAGCTGAAGCAGCTAAATGGAATCCAGCCATCATTAATGTTATTATTTACACCTGTGCTTTTCCTACTGTGTCATGTTAAAATGATACCTTTAAAACGGGGGGATTGTGTCAGAGCCTCTACCTTTCAGAGGTTATACTAAAGTGACACATCAACTCTCAGACGTCAAACTGGTGAACAGAAATGAAACAGAAGTAAATTTAGTCACGTTCGTCTTATTTCCCTCTCTGATGTTTTAGTTCACCTTCCCCGAACACTGGAGCTCACCCGAGAATAAAAATGTCCCTTAACTCAATGATGTTTCAGAAAAATACAGCACTCAGAAATACTAGTACATACATGTGTATTTCATTTGAATTAAGTTAAAACATAGTATGGATTCTGGCAGATTTTACCTCATGACTGGGCACACAGGCTTCGTTACTCGTCGTCACACCATCAGAGCGGTGCAGCTCGATGGCACACAGCAACAGAACAGCTTGAAGGACAGAAAAACTTCATTTCAAACGTTTGTGTGTGTTTTCTGAACAAGCAAATAAAAAAACTGAAAATTATGAGAAATGCAGCATAAAGACTTGGGATTAGTTGATTTAGCAATTAGTCTATTAGAAAACATTTTCTGGTTCCAGCTTCTTAAATGTGAGGATTTGCTGCTTTTCTTTTTCACTGATGAACGTAGATGAAGATTATTTGGTTTTGGACAAAAGAAGCTGTACTTTTCACTTTTTTAAGAAACATTTTATAGGCAAGATTAAGTGTGAAAATAATCTATTAAAACGATAATGAATAAAATCGTGCAGCACATAGAAAGACACTGACAATAATGTAATAAAGTTAATTTCTCAGTATGTGTCTTTCCAGTCGCTTACTTTATTGCTTAAACAACAAAAACAGTAAATCAGATACACTATTTTTTTTATTCTAGATTATAAAAGACATTTTTAAAATGTTAATGATTGTCTTCTACTACAGGGCGTCATATATCAGCCTCTCAACACAAGTAAGCAAAGTTCCTCATCCTGCATCGTTGAACTGCAGCTGAATGTTGAACCCACAGTTTCACTTGACTGATGCAGACGCATGATAGTTAAACAAATGCAAAGTAAAATGAGACATCATTTCATAATTTTATAATTATTGTTAAATTCAGGACTTCAGTCTTATCCTGCAGAGCCAATGGCTGCTTGAAATGGTCTGACTCACCCGCTATCATATGTCTCTGCCTCGGCATGATGTTGTGTCCGTCACTGTCACATACTCATGAGGGCCTGTGGCAGCGAAACTTTGATGCAGATGAGAGCGAGTGACTTTTAAAGGGGGGAAGTGTTGCTGGAAGTGATGACGCCTGTCTGCTACTTTCAGTGGCAAGACCGACAACTTATTATGAATGTGCAGGAAACTCATTTTAATGTCGCAAGGGAATATTACACTACTCAAGAGGGATCTGAATATGTAATATGTGTTTTTATTTGCACCCATATCCCTAATTAATTTTGAGTAGTGTGTAACGTTTTGGGAGATAATAAAATCAATTATAAATACAATCATGTGCAGCGGAGTCGTTATGAAGTCACATTTAAAGTCTTTTATGGTGTTTATAAAGAAAATATAAGAGTGATAAAACTATTTATAGAGAGAGGTGCGATCCTTTTTTGTGTTTTCAAACAGAATAGTGATGATTTGACATCTCTTGTACTGTATGCATATTTTTAAAATACATGTATTTTTATGTATAAATTAAACTTACTCCACCTTGTCGCCATCTCTTTGTGCTGTGCGCTCGTGCATTTTGTGCAGGTGTGTATAAAGTACTACATGCAGCAGTAATCTGCTCAGGTTGAGTTTATTTGGCAATAAGTGTCATTGTGATTTGAACCCCAGCTGATGGCTGAATGCACAGCTGAGGAGCACCGGTCCTGCACACTTGGAGATTGTTTGCATCACAATAACACCACAGCGCTGCAAGTTCAATCTGCAGCTTCATTTGCAGCAGGTAAGTGCTGCCAAGCGATGTACCCACAATGCAAAGCTATGCTAGCTGGTCTCTAGCAGAGCAGCCTGACTGGGAGCAAAAAACAACAACAGGCTACTTTGCGAAGAGGGCAGCTGCATGGATAGCGACAACAACGACGACCAGGATTCGGGCGCATGCAATGATATTTTCGTGAACCAAAATGCATCGTAGCCTTATAATGTGAGTACTGTAGCGTAACAAGTGATCTCCACCAGCTGAAGCGATATTAATCCGTACCTTTAAGGGGAAACTGTTTGCAGGCTAGCTGGCTAGCTCGCTAGCTATCTGCGTCTCTCTATGTGCGAGTGTCTTCCGGCAGCAGCGGCGGCGGCAGCAGCGGTGCCATGAACAGTGGACTCCCAGCTTCAGCTGCTCCGCTCGGGGGTGCCGGGATACCCAATGTCAAGGTGAAGTTTTGCCGATATTACGCGAAAGACAAAACCTGCTTTTATGGAGACGAGTGTCAGTTCCTGCACGAGGATCCGTCCATGGCAAGCTTGCCGCTGCACGGTGGCGGCGGTAGCCCCGTCCCGTTGTCTATGGCCGGGGGTGGCGGGACGCCAGCGGGTTATTCCCTCGGTGGCTCCGCGGCGGCCTGTCCGGGCAGCGGGGGGACCGGTGTGCCCAAGAAGGCCGAAACATTGGGGCCTGCAGGCACGTCTCTGGAGGGACAGCTGTTAACCAGTGAGTAACAATTACAGTTGGACAAGGCCTCTCACGGGGTGCCTGACTGTGACTTTACTTTTGGGCCTGGTTGGGCTTTGTTAAAATTTAGCCCGAGGATTCACTGAGGCCTCCTCAGCGTTACCCCCAAAACAACGTGGGTAAACTCACATTTAGCTGCCGAACATGATCCACAGTCTTCTGTATGCAGCTAGCACAGCTTGTGCTTTTTAGCTGTCTTGTGAATAGCTTTGTCTTCGGGTGGTATTAGTTGTGCTTTTTAACAACACAACATTATCCATGCTGTTGCAGCTTGCACGGAGGAGGCCTGCTGTTTTCTATGACAGCTGTGAGTGGGCAGAAATCCGCGACCCACTAAACTTAGCTAGTGTAGCTAACTAGCCAGCTAGCGTTAGCTAACCTAGCGTTAAACTGACCGCTTTCAACAAACTTTAATGTGTTTGGCTTTGCCTTCAGGTAGGCGTTATCTGTTTTAGTACAGACGCCGATAGTTACCTCTAGTTAAATGTTGTATATGTGAGCTGTAGTGTCGCTGCTCAGATGTGCTATAAGTTAATGTTTGCTAACATTAGCGTAGCCACGCTAGTTGCTCACGGAGCATTGTTTTTACGCTGTGTTGTCGTGTTTTCCCAACGTATGCAAACAGAAAACACCAAACATTCACATGCAACTCCAAAGACAACCACGTCCACCGTAACTTGAAACCATAGAAAACCGTAATTGTTGTTAAAAACTTTAGTCAGTGATACTCCTGGTGGGTATTGCCCTGCGGCACGCTGTAGTAGTGGCTCACTCTGCACTGCTGGAGCTGTTTACATGCTTTGTAATTAGCTCTGATTGGTTAAGCACAGAGTAGTGCTGTCATTACCATGCACACTTGACCTTCTGGTCCCTTTTCATATACAGCATTATCTCTCAGTAGTAACACTCTCGCTGTAGTTAGTATTTGCTAAACTTTTGTTTCTGTCATCCACAGTCCCAGGGATGGAGGGAGCAACCCTGAGCGATGCCAATCTTACCAACTCTTACTTCAGCAGCAGCTTTATTGGGGTCAATGGGTTTGGGAGCCCAGCGGAGTCTAAATACTCAATGATGCAGGTTGGGAAGCTGTAGATGCCCAGTATAGTCTATGTACACAAAAACTAGTTTCAAAGTTTATGTTAGTGTGGTCACATTGATGCTATAGGTATTTTATGGCAGTAATCCATTGATAAACATGTGCCTTCAGTTGTTCTGTTGATGTTGCTCTCTGTAGCGGATGACTACCAGCAGCAGCTCTCCCAGTCTCCTCAACGATGGTGCCAAGAACTTCAGCCACAGCACTCATGGTGAGACTCTTACGCTTACGTACTCGGCACTCATTCATTCATCAGAGCGCCACTGCTCAACTCCTCGCGCTCTCTTTGGTCTCCCACAGAACCAGTGAACTCCCCGACATCCTCACTGTTCAGTGATTTTAATGCTCTTAGCATTTCCCAAAGGAGAAAGGTGAGCATACAAGCATCTCGTTCAAAGACGTTGAACTATTTCTGAGCTCCTTTTAAAGTTCAGTACTGTTTTGTATGTGCAGATACTTTGAACCAAACTTGGATTGATGTCCATTTTCGTATGTTTGTCTCTTTGCTATCAGGCTCCTAACCCGACAGCAAGTGAGTTCATCCCTAAGGGAGCTCCACGTATGGCCACCATGGCTCAGTCCACTGTCCAGGCCTTCCCCTCACCTATCTTCCCACATCCTGGCCTCAGCAGCTCCACAGCTGCTGCACTGGCTCCAGGTGAGGTTTTTTTTTTTTGCAGCATTACCAATTGAGAAATCACACTGTTGTAACTGACTTTCCCTACTTTATACATGACTCAGTTTTGTTTTCCACCTTTAGCTCTCAAATTGTATAGTTCAGCAAGTTTGGGAATTCCCGCTTGCATATAGTGCTACTTATGAAACAAAAGCAGACCACTTCAGGCGCTGTTGTTTTCTCAGACATTTTATACGTTTGCACCGGTGAATGCAGCATGTCCTTTTCTAAAGCAATGTTTCTCTTTGTCTCTGATGTCAGGCATGTCTCTGTCTGCGGGCTCTTCTCCTCTCCACTCCCCAAAAATTACACCACACACCTCACCTGCTCCTCGCCGTCGCAGTCACACCCCAAACCCTGCCAACTACATGGTGCCCACCACCGCATCGGACCAGGGCACTCACATAATCCAGAAAGAGACTGTAGGGGGGACCACCTACTTCTACACAGACAACACCCCGGCACCGATGGCAGGGATGGTATGTGCCACACCAACTCTGTATTTCTATTCTTGACAATTCTTGCAGACTAAAGCGGTGAATGCACGAGAAAGACAACAGTCCTAACCACACACACACCAAACTGCATTAAAGTCTATCTAGGTTTAATCTGCTGTTTTTTCATGCAGACCAGCGGAAACACTGCGTATCTTTTAAAAAAAGAAAACCGTCATTTGGGCCAACTATTGGTTGCAATCCAGCTTCATATGGCGTCATGTTATCATTTTAACGATCGCCCCAAATCTTAGTCAGAGTTTTGTTTCATCATATCCACTTGTGTAACTGTGAGCTTATAGTTAAAAAGATAATACACATGTGATCACACAGGTTTTCATTTCTCAATAAATGGGAAACTGTCATTTTCTGGTTTCATTGCAGGTGTTTCCTACCTACCATATCTATCCCCCCACGGCACCCCATGTGGCTTACATGCAGCCGAAAGCCAACGCCCCGTCCTTCTTCATGGCTGATGAACTCAGACAGGTACTTCCCACTCGCCCTCTTTCCTTTTCACTGAATATCTACCCTTTCTTCTTCTCTGGAGGTAATGTCTGATGTGATTCCCTCTTATGTCTCCTCCAGGAGTTGATAAACAGACATCTGATAACCATGGCACAGATTGACCACTCAGAGAACCCAGGTAAAGGGTCTTCTCTTCTGTCACAATGAGTGGTTGTTATTCAGCCAATACTTTGTGTGTGCAGCAGAAAGAGGCAGGCGGCTTTAAAACCATTTTACAATTCATGAAAAAGTTTTTTAGTGCCCTGATGTTGGTTTGCATGTAAACAAACCTGCATTGCTTACTTAAACTAAGGCGTTGCTGTGGAACTGATTTCGTCATGTTAGTGCGGAAGGGTTTTAAAATATGTTTGTGGTCTTTCGGTGTTTTGTTTCAAGTTGCCCACATTTTTTTTTTCTTCTGTGTCTGTCACGCAGTGGGTTTCAGCTGTGTACGGTGAAAGAACATTATGATATGATATGAGACCAAACTGTGTAGGAAATGCATGATGCAGTTTGGGTTTAGTATTAATAATTTTTCATATGGGCTACGACCTAGATTCTAAGTTGTTTGTGCTGTAGGTTGAAACTGCTTCTGTTTTTGGCAGATGTACCATCTGAGGTGGACAGCTACCACAGCCTGTTCCCCCTCGAGCCCCTCCCCCCACCAAACCGCATGCAGAAGACCAGCAACTTCAGCTACATCACCTCTTGCTACAAGGCTGTCAACAGCAAGGATGACCTGCCTTACTGCCTGCGGAGGATACATGGTGAGAAATGTGACGATGAGCAAATGTTTTTCAAAGAAGCATCAACACGTCTTTCCACCAAAATAGCCAATGTGACAAATGATGGAAGCGTGTACTTATCTCTCAACGTGACTTTGTTTACGAAGTAAGAAAGCAACCAACAGGATGAGATAAATGCGTGCTTCTGAAGTGTTTCACTATTTTAAAAAGTTATTATACTCTATGAACCAAAGTAATGCATATTTTCAGAAAATGTATTGGAAGCAACTTAAATTTTATTGGAAAAAAATTGCCGTATTGGAATAATCGTTCAGTTGAAACCGGTTTTCTGGCATGATCGTTTGTTCAGCAAAAAAATCAATAAGCAGTCATTTTATTGTTTGTAAGGATATTAACATTGGAATACTCCTTTTTAAAAGAAAAGACTATATTCTTTGTTTTTGATGAGCAGTGCAGGACAATAAACATGAAATGCATGTGTTGTCGGGCTGCTGTTATCATATTTTAAGGTGGCACAGGATTGTGTAAATTATCCCCGTTTATTTCTAATTCCCTAAATGTCTGTTATTTATCTTGAAAATGTGTCCAGGTTTCCGCCTTGTTAACACCAAGTGCATGATGCTGGTGGACATGTGGAAGAAGATTCAGCACTCAAACTCTGTAACACTGAGGGAGGTCTTCACCACAAAGGCCTTTGGAGACCACTGTGAGTGTACAGTCATGTGCAGGACTTGTATATATATTAGTCTTTGTTTTTTGTACTTCTTTGCATCAGTATTGGGATCGTGCTCCATCTACGGTGGTTATTTGTCGCTAAAGTTTTGCTTTGTTAGCTCTTAAAGGTTAGCATGAGCAATGAAGTACTGAATTGGCTGTTGTGCTTTATTTTATTTATTTTGACACGTTAGGGATGATAATGCAGGACCGAACTCTAACTCTTTCCTCTTCCATCTTTTTGCCTTAGCGTTGGTGTTCTCCTATGACTTCCATGCGGGTGCAGAAACCATGTTCAGCAGACATTTCAATGACCCAGCAGCAGACTCGTACTTCACCAAGAGGAAGTGGGGTGAGTTGGTTTTACCTCCCTTCCTCCTTCAAGCAGCAGAAATAAACTCATCATCACCTCTTAGCCCCCTCTGCTTGACACATTTCGAGTTTGTTTTTACTTGTTTGCGAATTAGGTCATCCGCGTGTGTTTTTCACATTTGCATCGCATGCGGGATGCTCGCATCTGACACGTGATGGGCTCAGTAGAATGAAGTAATTGGTTGAGTTACAATAAAGACAATTTTTCCAAGCAACTCAAAGGTCTGAAACTACTCTGGTGGATGTGTTAGGAGTCTGATGTGTCCTAGTTTGACAGTTAACGTGTGTGTCTGTGCAAGAGAGACATGGGGACTTGGAGGAAACTGTGGCTGAAACTGATCCTAGGGCAGGTGCTGTATGGCCTACCTACAGGAATGCAGACAGAGGAAGCAAAACCATTTAGACCCTGGGCTCTGTTTAGTCTGTAGCAAACACTGATGATAAACAATAATGTATGAACTGTGCAGAACTGCACAGAGAAACATACCAAAAAATGCTTTGTGTGTGCACCTCATTGTGATGGGCCTTTAGGGGAACAGACATTTCAGCCGTATTTGGTGGTTTCGGTGTCAAGTTGTGGCTTTTATTTGGTAATACACACCCTTACACTACTCTCACTGATGTTAAACCAGCGTTTTGTTTCTGCTAAGAGTTGCAGGGTGTTAAAAAGTTCTGAGCTGATGGGAAACAGGATTTCTGAGAGCAGTGAGGTGAAGTGGTTAGTCAATAGACAAAAAAGGTATCTGCACCATTTGAATTGCCATCTAAACCATTTTAAAGAAAATAATACATTTGGCATTATGGCTTAGCTTAAAAAAAAAACCCAACAACTAATTAAAGTCCAGCTTCTCAATCGTGAGGATTTCTTTTTATATGAGTGTAAACTGAATATCTTCGGGTTTTGGACTGTTGGAGAGACAAAATAGGTGCTTTTGTAAATCGGCTGGGTATTTTTCCCCATTACCAGACATTATGGAAACCTTTGATTTATTGAGAAAATAATCTGCGGATTAATCAATAAGTGGAATGCGGTTGTTTTGACTGAAAATGACGTGTCATACTGACATCACAACTGTGACAGACCGCTTTTGCCTGTGGAGATGATTGCCAAGGAAGTTAATGACGGTTTGAGGTTTACTTTAGCAGAAATTTTCTAACCCTTGTGGCTGCATATGTGTGATAAGATATGTCTACATGTACAGGGCAACATGAACCTCCCCCGCCACGGCAGCACGCAGGCCTGCTCCCTGAGTCTCTGATCTGGGCCTACATCGTCCAGCTCAGCTCGGCCCTGCGCACCATCCACACTGCCGGCCTGGCCTGCCGTGTCATGGACCCCAGCAAGATTCTTATCACTGGCAAGACCAGGTACACACACATACACACACATATATTTATATAATGCCTCAGCAGACATCGCTCAGCATGGGTCAATTAGTTGCTGATAATAGCCTGTTGCATATAACCATATATGGTAGTGTACTGAAGTGCATGAATTTCAATTTGAGGTTCAGAAAGTGTAACTATGACTGCTAACTGTAAATACGTTAAAAGCAGAAGAGTATTTTCAGTTCAGGCTTCCTTTTTTCCCTCACAACTGTGTGGTTGTACACACCCAAGACCAACATTCACTCAAAAAATTTTAATTGTGCAGCTCTGCAAACTGTTGACAATTGTCATCTCTTGTCTCTGCAGGTTACGGGTGAACTGCGTTGGGGTGTTTGATGTCTTAACTTTTGACAACAGCCAGACAAATCATCTTGCCCTAATGCCACAGTACCAGGTACCTCCTATGACACAGGTTGTGGTCAACTACACATTCAGTGCATTCAGAAGTGTTGCAGCCTTATTCTAAAATCGTTTAAATTAACTTTTTTCCTCATCAATCTACACTCGATACACCATAGAGACAAAGCGGAAACAAATTTAAATAAAAAGGAAAAACCAAAATATCACATTGACATAAAAATTCAGACTCTTGTGCTGTGATCATCTTTGAGATGTTTCTCCACCTTGACTGAAGTCCACCTGTGGTAAATTCAATTTATTGGACATGATTTGGAAAGGCACACACTCTTGGTAAGAGTGGTGACCAAGAACCTGATGGTCACTCTGGATGAGCTCCAGAGAACCTGTGTGGAGACTGGAGAAACTTCCAGAAGGACAACCGTCACTGCAACACTCCACCGATCTGGGCTTTATGGCAGAGTGGCCAGGCGGAAGCATTTCCTCAGTGAAAGTTTGCAAAAAGCACCTAAAGGAAACTCGGACTGAGAAATAAGGTCCTCTGGTCTGAACCAAGATTGAACTGTTTGGCCTCAATTCTAAGCGTCATGTCTGGAGGAAGGGTTTTTCCTTTTTAATACATTTGCAAAAATTTCTAAAATTCTGTTTCCACTTTGTCATTATGGTGTGTTAAGTGTAGATTGAAGAGGGAAAATAAATATTTAAACGATTTTGGCATGAAGCTTCAACATAATAAAATGTGAAAAAAGTGAAGGGGTCTGAATTTCTGAATGCACTGTAAATATACCCCACAGAAGAAGTGGTGGATCTGCTTAACATCTCCTGCATGCGTGTCTAAAGCTCTTTTAAAAATGGGACTTTATGAGTTGTGTATGTATTTCCCTGTCATGTGTGCCTTGTGTTCTGTAGCAAGCAGACCTAGTGTCGCTGGGCAAGGTGGTGCTGGCGTTGGCGTGTAATTCCCTGGCTGGCATTCAAAGGGAGAACCTGCAGAAGGCCATGGAGCTGGTGTCCATCAACTACTCTTCAGACCTCAAGAACCTCATTCTGTAAGAAAGCAAGTGCAGCATTTCAGACACCACCTGTAAAATTTTGTGCAAAATAAACTTAATGCCTGCCACCGTCAGCTCAGGTTTAGGACATTGATCTTTTATCTGTGCCTAACCGGAAAGTTCTGGTAAAGTCCCTCCGTCTCTGCACCTGTTTGCAACAGCTTCTTTAATTTTTTTCTGGCCACAAGACATAATCCTGTGTTTGCGTGGCAGTAATGCTATATCAAGGCTGTAACTATGCCCCTAATTATAACATATGTCAGCCCAGGATGTCTGTGAAGAAGTTGTGATAAGCATTGTATTAAGAAGCCGCAAAAACCCCAATTTCACACCTAATATTTCCATAAATAATCGGCGTGGAACCTCAAATTACGATTTAGGCAACGTTTAGAATGCAAACTACATTCGTCGGCACGTTTTTAAAACCATTTTAGTGTCTACATCACTCGGATATACTGCATATCTGATATCTGACTATTTCCAAGAACTAAGACTGACTAATCAGCCACCCACACCACTTATGTTGTTCATAATGGTAGTTGCATCAGCAGTAGCTTTATCTGTGCTTGACAAAGATATTTGGAAGATAATGTCCACAGCACTTTGTATACAGTATTTGAGACAGAGACATCGGCAGTGGATGTTATTTAATGTTACTTTTCTTGCAAGAAAAAGTTATGAGTTTATGAATGGAACCGTACAAACGTACTCTGTGAGGGAGGAGCTGAGAATAAGTCTGAAGATTACGGTTATAAAAAGTTTCGTTTATTCAATAATTCAGTCTATTCCCAGTTCAGCCAGTTTCCCAGGTGACCATGTGCCCGTAGCAGACAGAATTGTTTAGTGATAGTGAGATTTAAAGGGAACTAATGTAAACACAGATGGTTTATTATTCTTTATCCATTACATTGTCTGATCAACATTTACTTAAGCAGAAAACTTGTCTATTGCCAGTTTAAGTAGACATAACGGTTCAGGCTTTACGCCGACAGTGCTGTTAACATACTGTATCTTGTATATACTGTACTTGATAACAGTGAGAAGAACTCCTGCACATTCTCTTGCTTACCACTGAAATGATAATTATTATTACAGTTTTTCAGCCACAATTTCATTTCAGCAGCAAATACAAGATTATTAATTAAAAATAGTTTATTAACAAAATGTTTCGGTCTGTCCAACAGTGTTGTAACTTACCATAGTCGACCTATTAAAATGAGTCTGAAACTGCTCAACCTTTCAAGTTGTAGCGGTGTTAACTTTGTTGCCTTTCGCTCACGAGTAGAGCAGTATTTGGTTACCCACAAAAAGGCTGCTTTGACTTGAGTGTTGGTGTTATTGCACTGCAGCCTTTCCCACTCACCTGAACTTTGATGTTTTTGTGCAGTTATCTGCTGACTGAACAGTCTCGCCTGCGCAGTGTCAATGACATTATGCCGATGATTGGAGCCCGATTCTACACACAACTGGATGCATCGCAGATGAGGAATGATGTCATTGAGGAGGACCTGGCCAAGGTACACGAAGCAGCACTACATTTTGGTTTAGGGATTGTTTTCAAAAACTCGAGGGGCGAGACTGAAAACGAGCATGAGAATACACGTTTCAGTCGTGCTCTCATCAGGCTGATATTCTTGGGTTGGGGCCGGAAAAAGGGCATTGGTTTGGTGAGCTAAGAGGGAAGTTGTGTACACACAGGATGTATATGGTATATTGTCGGCTTCAGTCTCGTCTTGAATTTAGTTTCCCCATGTTAGAGTGTGAATGTGTGAAACAACCCCTCACCTCATCTTTCTTCTCGTTAAAGCCCTAACTTCCCCTTTATGACCCGACTCTGTACACATCCACCAAACAAAGTAGTTTGTGTTGATGTTCTTACCTCCTCCTCAGAGAACAGCTGAAGATTAGAGCAGTGGGCCCTGAAAAACAAAGTAGCTTTTCTGGTAAAACCGGCCTGTGATCTGCTGATATCTGTGCTGGTGAGGAGCGTGTCTCCTGTTTATCAGGCCATCTCTGCTATATGTGTTAGCTGAATGTGTATTTGTGCACAGGGAGTAGTAGCAGTGTTGGTAATTTGCCTTGTGAGCATATTTGTTGACAAGTCTTTAAGATTTTAAAACTTTTTGAAACACAAAACACCAATTTTACAAACGTAAATGTGTGAAGAACACAATGTGTGTGGGTCCTTTGTCAGTCCTAAGTGACTCAACCGTAGCATGTTGTAAGATTTCATGTGAAGTGTCGTGGGGCTGTTATGGTGGCTGCTTCATTGCACTACTGTTACGTAAAGCTGCTGGCTTGAGGTAAGAAATTCATGTTAAACACCGCTGCGCATATAGTGTAATTCTCCACCACAACATCATCCATGGGTTTGTGGACTACTGTTTTAATGCCTTAAGTTTGGCATGTCGGTCGTTGCCATCTTGTTTTTCTGGGGCCCGAAGTGACCGTCTTTGTTTGAGAGTGCGGACTTTGGGAGGATATCCTGAGAACTTGATGACACGCCGTGGTAGTGACTAGTCTTACTAATTAGTAATTTATCATGTTGTTTGAAGAAGATTTGATACTAGACATCGAGACCTTAAACTTATTAGAATACCGTTTGCTGAGGTAATGAATTAAGTGAGAAATGGGGTCCTTTTCTCATAAGCTTACATACTATCTGACTTCTTTTTGCAACCAGTCGAGAATGCAGGTTTTAGGTGCTTTGCATTTTCTTCACTTTTCAGACTGGAAAGCTCTGCCCCGTTTTATACAGTCATGTCACACGTCATGTCACGACTGTCTTACCTCTAGACGGCCAACGTAGCCATCATCTACGTCGCGTTGACTGAAAATAACCTTTTTGTGCACGTTGTAATATTCACATTTTAAATATGTACATGATGTATTTTAAAATCAAAATTGATCTGATATATTGCACAGGTTTACTTTGAAAATGTAAATATATTACACAAATTCAAATGTAAGTAATTGCAAGGTTGGAGATCTGTTGAATGAAAACGCCTCATGCACATTTAGTTGTTTTTGCCAAGTGTTGAAGACGATGTGGAAGTGACTGTCAGATGCAGCTGTAACGGCCTCTAGATGCTGGCCCCCAAATTATGTCTGCAGAAGTGAAACGTGAACTTCAATCTGATCTGTAGGTGTCCATATTGCAGCAGTTAGCTCTCAACACATTCAAACACATTACTGGATTCATCAGTGACGTTGGAGCTGGCCACTGTTGATTATCATATGAGACTCCATACAGAGCTAGATGTATTTAGAAGAAATTGCAGCTTCTTCTGGTTGACTTTCAGTAAGGAGGAAGTGCCTTCTGGAAACTGTTAGAAAACAGGGCGCACCACCATGTATGGACAGTAAGTCAAGTGACAGTGGTTTCAGTTTCTGACAGTGTTCCCTGCAGGGATAACTAGCAGTCTTATTTTAAAGGGGTCTTTCGTTTTTATTCGTTTTGTTTGCTGATAAACCACAGCCTCCATCAACACAATCATTTCCTACTTTGTGCCAAATTCAAAATTTGTGCCAACTAACTTTTAACTCTGGTTTTTGAGATTAAAGTTTATGATTTAACCTCACTAAATTCCAGCAGTGTGCCATCTGTGCATCTCCACTTTAGGGATGCTGATTGCTTAATTTTTCAAAAAATGTTTGGAACTGCTGGAGCTCCCATGTAGATGAATGGGTAAAGCAACATAACGTGTTGCATGTCATACCTTCTTTCTCCCCCGACTGTCCAATGAAGGCAAAGAATCATATTTTAAAACATGTTCGCGTCTGAATATAAATCATTGTTTATTTGCAGGAGGTACAAAATGGCCGTCTCTTCCGCCTGTTGGCCAAACTGGGCACCATCAACGAGCGACCAGAGTGAGTAGCTCTTGTGTAAAGACCGGCCAGTTTGTGACTTGTGTTTCTGTTACCATGATCTTACCGTGATCTTGTGTTATGTGTATCAGGTTTCAGAAGGACCCGACGTGGTCGGAGACGGGCGACCGCTACCTGTTGAAGCTTTTCCGGGATCACCTGTTTCACCAGGTGACAGAAGCTGGGACGCCCTGGATCGACCTCAGCCACATTGTCTCCTGCCTCAACAAAGTCAGTCAGCTTTCTTCTTTTTAAAATTTTTATTGATGATATCTGAACATACAGAAATCTGAGTTGTCCTCTGTAATGAAGTCAGGAATGCAAAGTGGCATATTTTCAGAACATCTGTTCATGCTTCATTTGCACTGGCAACCTGCATGCATTTGACAGCTGATTGCAGAAGAGAGAGGGTAAAAGTTGGTCTATTATCGGCTTCCATCAGTGACATTTGGTATTTGGTTACCAGCTGGTTGTGAGCAGGAGCAGCGGAAATGATCTTGCAGCACATTTAAACTAGTTTGTTTGGAGATTTTCAACTTTGCTTCTCTGCTTTCCATCGCTAACAAACATATATGAGCAGATCTGTGTGTTAAACTGCAGCATGTTGCGCACAATCATCATGGATGTACAAACAAGCCCAATCCAAGTAATATGCTAACACAGCCCTTTTTACAACGAGTATTATAACAACCTTAACTTTCTTGTAGGTTTGTTTTCCCTCTTCAGTCGTTCCTCTTTTCACTACACTGTAAAGTTAGTGTGAAGCTGTTTAAAGCTGCGAACTTTCATACTTCACAAGTATTTGACTGACATGTTTTTGAATATCCACATAACCTTACACTCACACATTAAATATGCTTCATAGGCTTATCCCTGAAAAAGAAGATCCTTTTTTATTTCCTAAAAGTCGGAGCTTTAACGAACAATTATTTTTTATAATCGATCAATTTGCATATTGTTTTCATGATGTTTTACAAAACCCAAAAGTAATTAGTTAGGAGTTGCAACAATAATGATTAGCAGTTGCTTTGAGTTTCTTAAATATGAAGATTTTCTACTTTTCGTTGTCATTTATGATGGTAAATGAAAGGTCTTGAACTGTTTGTTGGACAAAAGAAACAAATTGAAAATGTCACTTTGGGCTCTGGGAAATTGTGATGAACCTTTCTTCCTATTTTTTTTTTTTTTTTACATTTTATTGACTAAACAATTCATCCATTTAAGAGTCAAAATAATCAGCAGATTAATCGATAATTCTTTAGTTGTATTCCTAAACTAGTTTGGTGTAGCATAAGAAAGTGAATCCTAACATAAAGCTATAAGCTACAAAAGGAGAGCATTTGGCAATTTATTTGCCTGAAAAAAGACTTGCATCGATTATCTAAATAGTTACTAATTGACTTTCTGAAAAAATCATCCATCATCATGTTCAATTTGCAATGCTTTTTCTGTTATTGACTGATTCTTGTTGTGTTTTTACAGCTGGACGCGGGCGTTCCTGAGAAGATCAGCCTGGTGTCTCGGGATGAGAAAAGTGTTCTGGTTGTGACCTATTCGGACCTGAAGCGCTGCTTCGACAGTACCTTCCAGGAGCTGCAAGCTGCAGCCTCCGGCTCTCTGTAGCGCCCTCTTCGGCCCGGGGCGGGACTGCCCGGACCTGGAGCACACTATTGCACTACAGGGGAGGACCAGGCTCGCGGAGATGACATCAGCATGGCGAAGGCAGCGGGGCAGGGCTTCGTGAACCTCAGTCACATACACTGACCCTGTGACACCAGGAAGGCTTTTTCTAAAGTGTATTTTTTTTAGTTTTCCTAAACCCCGCAGCTGAAAATAGTAAAACAAAAGGAAAAAAAAAAACGAAAAAGGACAAATACGGAAGCTGTGACGAACGAGTAAGAGGACATTTTTTTAGATTTGGGGAACAAAACGATAAACAAAACATGAGTTTTTGAACTTTTTTCCTGCTTTTATTGTTTATTTCTACAATTGGGGTTTATTTTTCAGAAAAGATGCACTAAGATTTTAATTTTTTTGTTAATTTTTGTTATTTTTATGAATATGTGTGAGTGGCCTACAGGGTGTACAGAGAGAGCTAAAGTCACACACACACATGGACATAAATACCAGAGCAGACTAAGAATGAAAAAAAACAAACAACAAAAGAAATCCAGCTTTTCTATTGACTGTCTCACTTCCGGGCTGGAGACCACACCCCTTCATTGTGACGCACTAGGAGACGGGACGCACCACTCGAGGCATTCATTGTGGCGGGATGGCACCTGTTTGATGAAACAGGCCAGCCCACCTTTGCCTTGGTTGTTAGTTCCCCCTTCAGAAAGGACAAACCACTTGGGTGGGTGGGAAGGGTTCTTAAAACTGGAATTAAAATTAATGGATTCTGACATTTTAGTTCAGAAGATTGTGGAACATCGGGCTCATATGCGTGGGTGGGTGGGCTAGCATGGACAGGGACTTTGGGGGGTAAAGGGTGTTTTTTTTGGCACTGAGGAAGGGGTGTCTTCTCCTGATGCCGTCTACGAAGTGTTTGTTACGTATGCAGCAACCGCCTTCGGTTAATGGACGCTATGGTGACATGAACTGCTCAAGGATGGGTCATACTGGTTTGGCTGTCCAGCACTTGGGAGTAGCCCATGGGTGGGGCCTCTGTTGAGGTGGAGCCACAGCTGCCTCTTTGTGGAATGTCCTTATTTTGTCCCCCACCCGTCCTCCTATCCCACCAACGTCCCCCTTCTCTTTCTCTCTGTCACTCTCCCCTCTTCCTGCTTTTATCCAAAACTTCACTTCCCCTCAGGGGATCTCGGCCCCTCGACATTTGAGAAAAAAGTGACGCTTTTTGTGATTTTTCTAGCTGGTTTTTCTCTTTGCTCAGATATTGTGCAGGAACGCATGGTGGGGAAACAGGAGGGCAATTGCCTCAATTCAATTCTTTATTATTCTGTGGACCAATTCCAGCAGGGGTTTAGGGAAAGGGTGGAGGGCGAAGGAGAGAACAGGATCAGGGCACCAACAGTTTTTTTTGTTGTTGTTTTATTTGAATTTTAAAGATCGTGATATACAAACGTGCTGGAGACAAAGCAGTGGCTGCTGCCTGTTGCACTCACTCGAACGGCTTGGATTTCTCTCAGGACGACAAACAGCTGGAGGGGCCCAATGATTGAATGTGTTTGGCCGTCATTGGCCGCCCCCTGTCCAGTCAGATAGATGAGCTACAGTGGGAGTGGGTGGGACGTCTTCAGATTGAGGTTTTTTTTTAAGGAAGTTAACATTGTGGAGATCATGCTGTGAGGGATTTCATGTTGCCCTTAAGCACAGGTCATATTCCGCTGATGATTTGAATCAAATTGACTGAACCCGCTTCAAAGAGATCAATCCGAGCTCTCTCAACCCACTGCTCTCGATTAATTCGTCTTGGTAGCTTGTGGCGAATGTGTACGGACGTAAGACTGAAGAACAACAGGGTCACATAACGAACCAAACTGTCAGATATGAGACAAATCATGATGAAAGGGAATAAACGAGAGCGGTGTCTTGGCTGAAGTCGATGGTCTGTACTCGAGGGCAACAAACCTGCAGGGAGCCAGCTGTGTTAGATCATGTACTACTTCCTCTGTTTTAGTGAAATGAACAGACAAAAACATATTTGGTGAATGTGGTGCTTTAGAAAACCCTCAACACACACAAACACACACCTTCAGACGCACACACACATGATGCCCCCCCAACTCGATCTACACAATGTCAGTGCTCATATCACTATCTTCCACATCATAACACACACTCCAGTTAATATTAGTGACGACCATCTTCTTCTCCCCCACATCAACACACCTACAATCACCATCTTAGTATGTTTTATGCCCCTCTTGTGTTCATTGTCTCAAATTTTGCAATATTTGTGTGTACAGCAGTATTTTAATAAAGAATACCAAAACTGATACATGCTGGATCTTGTCTTTTTTTTTTTGCATTTGGGGAAGATGACAGCTATTAATGTATAAAAGTTAAACTGTTAAACATGTTATAGAAGCAAAAAAACAGCACTTAGGTCAACATGTGGGTTATTTAATGAATTACAGTTACATTCGTCGATTAATCATCTCTAAAACTAAAAATATAAGCAAATAAAATGCACTTCACCAAGGCTGAACAAACCTTGAAGTCACTAGAAACTGTTTAGATGTAGTTCTGGCTCAAACCTACAAAATGAGATGCCTGAGATACAGATCCTCTGTCGACTGGGACACTTTGACCACATTTGAAAAGTGTCAACATGCAATCTGTATCCAGATCACAAGAAACGTGTAAATGCAGTCAAGTGACTGGATTTCACTTTCCAGACACAGATTGCATATTAAAGGATTAGTCATCCCAAAACTGAAAAGTCGGTTGTTATCCCCCATGCCGATGGAAAGTGAAGTCCTGTTGATATTTCTGGAGCTTCATGGCGAAACAAGTTGCGTAATTCTGCTGAACAACTTAAGTAGATGGGGATTTGTTTTAAAATGTAAAAAAAATCTAAATAAACCCATAAATGGCTCCATACAGCTCTTCCAGCATAATCTTAGTCTCTGGAAGCCCCAACATCCCAAATGTACTTTAAAAGATGTTATGTGTGTTATTTCTAAGATGAAATATTCACTGTAGCTGCTTGGCTAAAAGCGTTAGCACGCACGCTGGGGTACCCAAGGGTCAAACTGGCCGGATACACAAAAGAAAAGCTATATGGAGACATTTTATGTATTTTTTTTTTTACATTTTAAAACAAGTCCCCATCTACTTAAGTTGTTTGGGAGAATGCTGCAATGCTGTTTTTGATTTTCATTTGTGGGTTAACTTATCCTTTAATACCAAAAATTAGATTAGATACTGATATTGTAGCAGATCTACAATATCTGGTGGATTTATGTAATGCAGGGCTGCAACTAACGATTGTTTTTCATTTACAGTTTATCTGCCGCGATTCGTTTGGATTATATTAAGTCGGAAAAAGATAAAAGAAAAAAAGACCATCTCTGTAAATATCTAATCTAACAGTCTAAAACAAAAAAAATATCAATTTACTGTCACCAAGGACAAAGAAAAGCAGCATATTCTCACAACTGAGAAGCTGGAAGTTGGGAACGTTTGGTGTTTCTAGCTTGAAATTTAACGATTTTCTGTCGATCCAATAATCATTTCAGCTCTGACGGTTTGGGAAAAAAGAACAGATGATGAGGAAAATGGTGACACTAAACTGACTCAATGATTATGCATTCAGTATTTCTGGATAATTAAAATATATTGCAAAAGAAACCAGCATGAGAGAATGTATAAATTATACATTTTTGTCAACCCTGAATGACTTCTATGATTCTATATCGAAGGATAATCAATATAGAATTAAATAGACATTCAGTTGCCAGATTATGAGGCATATCTAGGTAAAACTAGTGTAAACAAAAGCCTCGCAACTGTGTTTGTTGAAACCGTTTGATTAAAGTGTACGGTAATCTCAGTAATTCGTGTTACATTACATTTCGATACTACTGGGATGCAGCTTTCTAAAACAGTTTCATTAAAACTAAACATTATAACCCTCGAGAAATTAAATGTTACTGCAGAGCTGTTGTGTTACACTTTGTTAGCTTTACCTAGATGTACCTAATAAACTGGCAACTGAGTGTTTATTTACATTCACGAAAGGTCAGATACAAACATGGATGACTCATCCATCGAATGATTACAGCATTCAAATAAATACAGACCGATATACCCTGTCTACAAACTATAACTCAGTGGATAATAATAACTTTTTTTTTTCCAGCATATAGAAGCCGTGCAGGAGAAACAATTAATTCATACAGCAGTGTTCCTCTTTACAAAGCTCAGCACATGAGGTACCAATACAATAAGCTCTAATACTTGTAGGTCAGTAAATACATTCTGCGTGTGATAAGTACTATCGGGTAATACTTAGCTGCTCTTGGAAGGGCTTATGTGTAGTAATGCAAGATTATACTGGGGTTTTGTGTTGAGTCTAGAGAAATATCCTTTAGGTGTGGTTGAAGGAGGGAAAAAGGGATGAGGGAAGAGGAGGACAGAAGGATACATGCAGATACTGAGGTAGTGAGGATGCAAACGGCAAAGTTGAAAAGGTTAAAAAGCAGAAAAAAGACCTGATTGACTAAAAATGACGAGCAGGAAAATATAAACACCCGGTGTGAAGCCATCAAAGAGTTGGACAAGGACAGGTGCTAGAGGGAGGGGTAGAGAAAAGCTGAGTTGTAGTCCGGAGGAGGGGAGCCGCCCTCGTCGGACTCCCAATCACATGGCAAGATGGACGGCTCGTTGTCACGGAGACCTGTGATGTCATTGCACAGGAAAGGCACCTGGTTGTCTCGGCACTTAGCGAAGGAAAAGAACCTAAAACATACAAATTAAGAGTTATTGTCTCACTTATTATGCGTTTAGTTAACACGCTGCGTTCATGAATTAACTGGTTCCTAAATGATGTTGTTTATTTCGGTGTCCTGCTTTTAAACATCCTCTCATCTTTTTCACATAATGTCTGTATGACAAATACTTTCCTGTTAAAAATAGTCATATTTTCCCCAAACGCAATCAGCGTTTCACCAACAGGAAATGATTGTAATCTCAAATTCAACTGAAAACAGTGCAACATCTTTGCGTGTCGTCATCATGACGGGGTGTCTTGGCCATCAGGATGCAAGTCGGGAGTTTAAATGTCAACGATAAGATATCACCACCTGCTCAGCTTCCTGTTCTTGGTGCCGTTATTCCATGTCAGATGCTTCAGCTCCTCAGACGGCAGGACCATGCCGCTGTCGCTTTGCTCATCCTGAAGCAGAGAGGACGCAAACATGATGCTTATCAGGCTGGGTTTTCCATTCACATGTTTGTGTCGTCCTGTGCGTGCATGCAAGCAGAAGTGAAGGTGTTTTCTTACTTCAGGGCTGTCTGGCTCCTCGCAGGGCAGTTCCTCAAAAATCTGAAGTGTGGCCATTCCCCTCATGTAACTGGATAAAAAATGGATTCAAATTAAAAGATTGAGCTGAAAATGTCTTTACATTCTCAAGCTGTTTCCTGTTCTTCCTTAATTTAATTATCAGTTACTCTCATAGCTTTCACATCTGCACCTGTCCTGATCATTTTTTTAAGGCGAGGTGCGCTTTCTCAGACAGTCTAAACTGCAGTGTTTTCATTTTCTCTCTCTTGTTCCTTTACCTCAAGTTCGTGACTGCAAGCGGGTTTTCTTTGAACGTCTCACTGCGACCAGTGTCTGCAGTCTTGAAAGATCCCAGAGGAATGTAATCCTTCCCATCCTGCTCAAGAAAAGGAACAAATCAAAGTATTTTTAAGACCTTTTAAGCTTTGTCTTTTGTGTAGCTTTTCCATATGTTGAGAGACATTAAATAATAAATAAATCACAAGTCTGAGGATGTAAGATCTAAATATAACCCTGACCTGCTGAACCATTGCTTGCAGCAGGTCTCCCAGAGTCTCCACCAGGTTGGTGAAGGTGGGTCGATCTGAGGGACTGGCCTCCCAACATGCCAGCATAGTGCTGTAACTGCACACACAAACATACAGGTATAATGTTTAATTTATTATTCAAAACACACCCTCTTCCACTAAATGATTTACATGTTTTTACTATGTCCCTAACAGTGTTGAAAACACATCAACCCACATCTCAGGTGTGCTGTACTCAGGCGCTCGCATCCTTGTTCCCCCCTTCAGCCTGTGGCAGAACTCTTCATCTATTTGAAGTCCAGGGTACGGAGACGCTCCTGTTGGACAAACACACACACGTCACTACCTCAACACGTGAACAGTATAAGAATTTAATCAACACGGTCTTAAAATGTAAAGATCACAAGGTATAAGATCATAGTATTTGTTGCAGGGCTTTTATATTGGATAGTGTTTCAGTTATTTTGTCCACTTCCTATGTTTCAAGCAAAAACACGGGGAGATGTCTCTTACCCAAAGAGAAGATCTCCCACAGCAGAATGCCGTAGGACCACACGTCACTCTGGGTGGTGAACACCTTGTCAAAGATGGACTCTGGAGACATCCATTTAAGGGGGAGGCGGGCCTGTCAGCCAATCAGATCACAGGAATAGGGTTACAGATGTCCACTCATGAGGAAACATTTCAAGTTTGGCTGACTGTGTTCAAATTGTTTAATATTTCTAAAACATAAGCAACATGTTAATGTTGGGAGAAGCAGTAACAGGAGGCATTATTCATCAAAGTAGTATTAAAAAAGACTTGCCATGTAGTTTAATGTATCAGTTATGGCATTTTGTTGCCTATTTGGTTGATTTTATTTTCACATTGTGCATAATTGTCCAGTTTCATGAGTAACTACACATTTTAAAAATAATAAATCCTATTTGCCTCTAGTGAGTATCTTTTAAGAAAGTGTCTTCAAAAGTTCTTTATCTTATAAATGACTCAGTGGAATAGGTAAAGAACATTTTAATAAATGCCCAATTTGTAATAATCTGATTTTTTTTGTTTAAAAATTAAATTAAATTAAATTCTTAAATATGAAATATCCTAACCCTTTTTAAAAAAATTGAAATATCAAGTCAAAAATGCCATTCCTGCCGGTTTATTTACAGTGTGAAACAGTGAAAATAATTCACTGACCCCCCAAATTTTGTTTTCAGTGGCACATTTTCTTGGGGATGTCATCTATCGTTTTGTAAAAAGGCAAATAAAATATTTCTCAGATGGTGCATTTTTGAACCACGTGTACTCACATCTCCCTTGCGGACGTAGTCAGGGTCTTTGTAGATGTCCCTGGCCAGGCCGAAGTCACAGATCTTGACCACTTTATTGTCAGAAAGCAAAATGTTCCTGGCTGCCAGGTCTCGGTGAATACACTGATGTAGGAGCACAAAGAACACAAATAAGGGCTTTAATGAATCGCACATGTGTACCTGCATCCACACACGCACATCAAGTATCAGACCTTGCGAGAGGCCAGAAACTCCATCCCTCGCGCCACCTGGAAGCTGAAGGAGATGAGATCCTCCAGGAATAATGGAGAGTTTGAGGCAGATTTGGGATCTATGGGAAGAAGGAGAACGAGCATGGGGATTTAATAAAGCAGTTTGGTCACGCGCAAACATATTTAATGTTCACTAAGCTCCTGTCTCACCTTTCTCATCTCTCTCATCAAACTCTGCTCTGCTGTTGCTCTGGCTGTCAGACACGCCGCTGACACAACCTGACTCTCCATCCTTTCCTCCGGCCGACTGAGAAGGGGAGAAATCAGTTCATTGCTATCAAATGTCGTATGACAGAGAGTGAAAATTAGGACTTTAAAAGGTTACGATGGAATCCAACTGTTGAGATTTGTTGAGCAACTCATAAACATGTTTTGCCCTGTGAAAATTACCTTTGAGGCACACAGTTTTTAGTAATGTCTTAACTTGTGCAGTAATTAAGGAAGTACACGTTCTGCTTGAGAACTGATAACACCTTCAAACCTCAAACAGATTGCAGAAGTGAGTTTCTGAGGGTATGATTTTGTAACTGCGCGCAGCACGAAGGGGTGTTTTTCTCTCAACTGTGAAGAGGCCGAAATGTAGATCACACAGGCATGTGTGGACTCATGTTTCGTGTAAAATACGACTATCAAGACACCATCTTTACTTCTGTCTGTAGACTCACTGGGTTGTGCACAAACACTTCTCTCTTGCTCTTCAGGAAGTTGGAGAGATTTCCATAGCGACAGTACTCGACAATGACCATCAGTGGTCCTGCAATACATATATTATAGTTAGGATGAGTGAGCGTGAGGACACAAACACACACGGAAGTATCACCAGTGCATACATTATTAAATCTAATTTAGAAAACACACACACCTCCTGGCTTGGTGCAGGCCCCCAGTAGATTCACCACATTCAGATGATGGCCAATGTGGTTGAGGATCTTGAGTTCAGTCATCAGAGCCTTGTGTTCGCTGGCTGTAGCTCCCTCTGGTGGACACAGAGCAGAAAAGGAAAAAGAGTGGCGCTTATCTTTTTGTGCAGAATTGTAATTTATGCTCTCAGAACACCAGGGATCTGATCTTGTACCTTTGAGCATCTTAACAGCCACAGTGCTGCAGCTGGTGGCGTTGTCTATACCGAACGCAGACGCCTGTATCACTTTACCGAAGGCTCCACGGCCCAGAGGTTTCCCTGAAACAGAGGGAGAGGAAGAATGTGGGTGAGACTGACAGGGCGACAAAAAGGGAAGAGTGTTTTTTGTGTCTAATTGAGCAACATTATTAATTACTATTATCATCCACTGCGGACGTGAGACGCTGATAAGGGAAGACTAACAGTCCATCTAAGCGAATCCCACCCTGATGATAGTGGGGAGCTCATTAGTTCCAGTCAACACAGCTCACACACCCCCTGCTGGAGTTGATTAGCTCCTCCACAGACAACACAGACACAGAGTCTGATTAATGGAATGAGAGTCACTCCCAATAATAATCTGATAAGACCTATGAGAAAGTCCTCGTATCTGTTATGTGATCTTAAATACCTTGCCTCTCTCCCATTGTTAGCATTACAGCCCCAAAGTCCTTCACAGCTGAAATCAATCTGGCAAAAAAAACAAAAACGTGCATTTTCTGCATCTATTCTGTATCTAAACTTTTAAATAAAGAAGTGTACCTAATTTGAGCCGCTCCCGGGGGAACTCCCACTGGTTGGGGTCGTACTGCAGTCTCTCACACTGCTCCTCTATTGGCCCCTCTCCTGTGTCCAGAATGATGGACAGGTACTTGGTTTTGGTGTTTGAGTTGCTGGGCTTCATTTTGTAAAATAAACAAAAGATAAGTTAACATTAAAACAGATTCTGTTCTGCACGATAGAAGTACAGCACGCAATAAGAAAAGTAAGACCCAAGTACAAAGTACTGCCCTTAAAGTGGAGGTTATTCAGTCATTAATAAGAATGTGTAGGCCCGGTGCTTCCAGTAATTATAGACTAACAGAGTGGATTTGTAGTTTCTGGTATTTTGTAGAAAGCTGGGTGCAGGTTTTTGACAATGCAAACACGAGATCTAAAATCATGTCGCCAAAAAGCATTTAATTATGACTTATGTTATTTAGAAATCAAACCTAGACGACAGTTAATAACCAAACATCTATTGAATAAAATGGTACATGTGCATTTTCATATATTGTATAGTGAAACCTCTCAGTTCAGTTAAAAGAAAGATAACATGTCCTGCAAATTTGTTTCATCTGACCAGTAAACAACTTGTTCTTGCTTCCTCTCACCTGTTTCATTTTGCGTATGAAGAGCGTGAGCAAAAGCCAGAAGAGAGTGGCCACCACACAGGTACAAGTGAGCGTGGGGATCTCCAGAAATGAGGCCCCTGAGGCACCTGCACACAAACCAGAAATACACATTAGCGCTAAACCAGCTTTAATGTTGCATTAGGTTAGATTTGCGTATGTTACCTCTACAAATGGAAACATTTAAGAAGTTATATTTGGTTGTAGATTATTCCTAAATGCACCTCTGATATTCAAATACATTCACTTCAGTTTGTTTCCAAATCGAGATATTTAGAGAAACTTTGTGAAAATTACAATAAATCATTTTATAGGTGGTTTATGTTTTGATTTTTCTCCACCCTTCCAAATGGGGGCGCTGTGTTCTCACCGTCACACACTATTCCATAAACACTGACATCCATCCCCCTCATTAAATCCCAACTTTATTTATTCTTTCTTTTTTTAATCTGAAAGACTGGAGGTGCCCAGTTCGCCGCGGTGCAGAGCTGGGATGCAGGCCGGCCCTTCCAGAGGAAATAAAAACGGGAGACGGCTTCCTTCCTGACTGATCAGAACACAACACACAGCCACTCCTCTCTCCAGACCCGGACCGGGAAGTGCGTCCACCACTCCTGCCAGGGAAGGGTGCTCAAACTGGGGGTGTAGCAGAACCACACGGTGGCCTGTCTCTTCTGCCACCACCGGACGTATGAGTGTGTGTGTGTGTGTGTGTGTGTGTGTGTGTGTGTGTGTGTGCTCCACATTGGGATTATCTTAAGACCTTCTTTGATCAGTGTTTATCCAGAGATTGGTAAACAGACGTATCTTCTTCCATTAATAGAATTGTCTCAACACACCTCCATGTATAAATACTACATCCATAAAAACAATGTGAATAACCGCACTATACATCTGCACATCCAGACGATACATCTATTTAAAGGACTGAGAACAATGGACATTCAGACGTACCCATATATGGAAGAGCCGTATCTTTGAGAAGAAGTAAACACAGCCAATCAAAGACACAGACGCTTGAAAAATACTACTAGTTGACAGATACTCACCGTTGACCCATATATAGGCAGAGCTCTCTGCGGAGCCCCTCTCATTGATGGCCTGGCACGTATACAGGCCCTGGTCCTCCCCTGTGATTCGATCAATATGGAGGGTCCCATCTTCTGGTGATATCACAATACCTGAAGATGGTGGTAAAAAGTCTTTGACACCAGAAAACAACAACTTGCTTGCAACATGCTTTTGGTATATCTTTCTTTTTTCTACCTGATCCCTGAGACAGAGTTCGTTCGTCCTTGTACCATGTGATGGTTGGGGGTGGGATGCCTTCAGAGGGGCAGCTGAGGATCACTGAGCTGCTGATGTTGACAGTAAGATCTGTCAAATTATGAAGCAGCACTGGAGGCTCCAAAACTGAAAGGAGAAACACACAACATGTGATCCTATTTAGGAGGCTGTTATCTATGAGTGAGTACAATTCGATGCAGATTTTAGCAGATTTAAATATGTTTAAAAACTGGCCTTGGCGGAGGTATGCACTCTACTGACTGCCATTCTAGTTTTTGTTTTATTTTCCCTTTTACATGTTCCTTATTTAATTCCACAAACTTACTTCTTTCTGTATTTTCTTTTGACATTCCTTCATGCATTTCTACTCCGTTACACAAATGAGGGGGCTGCCATTCAGTGTGTGTCATGGTGTCAACCATTCGCCTGTTTGCTGAAAGACCTTAGTGTGCAACTATACCGTGGGTAACCTAACACCTCCTGAGAAACATATCAGCATTTTAGCTGCTACACTGTAGTTGCTGACTCGTAGTCTGCTGTTTGCAGTTATGCACGTGGTCTATCATCTTTTGCTAACCACATCTCCCTGCCACGGCCGAAAATAAGAGTGACGAGAGGAGCGTTAGTGTGAACAAAAACAGTCAAGAACTGAGCCGGAAAGACACTAAAATCCTCTGTCTAGCTGAGGGGAACTACACAGTCAGGTCATTATTACCTGTGGGTTTGTCCCTTGAATGACATTTGATGTAAGTACTTAAAGTTAAGTACAACTTTAAATAGAGGGCTTTGTAGTATTTCTACTTTTTACTTAAGTGAAGCATTTGAATATTTCTTCCACCAATGCAAACTTCCTTAGAAAGATCAGCGTTTACATCTGTCTCGTTACAGCTGCAGTTATTAATAGACTAAACCAGAATTGTGATGAAGTGGAACCAGTGCTATTCTTTCCCACTGTTTTCTGGACCAGTGCCACTTCTGGAAAATAATTGTGCAATGGTAGTGACACATTTTTTTCAGAAGAGTGGCCTTGGCTTCAACTTTGAGTCAGCTGACGTTTGAGTTCTCTTGGGCCCCTCACTCACCCTGAAATACCCTGGAACACAAGCCCGTTTCTAAAAAGCAACAACAATGTAGTATTTCGTCATGTGGACGATGATTGGCCTATGAGTGCTCACAATGAGCTGAAGGCACACTTTACCAGTTTACCTCTCATGCACTATAATTACATCACAATACTCACACACTATAATTAGACCAGATAAGTCCTTGAATCTCTCTAGCCCCATTATTTAATTTCTATTTCTATTCACCCTCTTTTTCTCTCTACTTGGCGTCCCCACTTCTCTCTTTCTGGTCACCCTGTCTCTCCCGCAATTCCCTCATGGGGGTCCCGAGGGAGGAAGTTGACGCGTTGAGCCCTGATTGTATAGAGCACAGCAGTAAAAGACATGAAGAAAAGTCACTTAACCAAGGCGACTGATTGTTGTTTCCCCTATCTTCCTCCTGGACAACAATTGATGATTGTCCGCGGGGGCTGGGGCCTGACAGTGTCTGATTGGCTGATTGTTCCTCCGGCCCTGTGTGGGGGCCTGTAAATGTGGCATTGTGGGAAGTGCCATTGTGTGCTCTTCCTCCAGACAAGAGCTCATTCCCACGTGAAAGAGGTGCTGAGCTGGAGCGCAAGAGCAAAGGCAGGGTGGGGCCCCAGGAAGTCGAGGGGACCCAATTCCCAAGCAGCGAAACTCTGTGAGAGAGTGTGGTTGTTTGTTTGTTTGTATGTATGTGCAACATATGTGCACAGAAAACATGTGGAGGATGTGAGCTTTACCTAAAACTGTATTTGAAAAGCTCCAAATTCAAAATCCTGACAACACCTTACTTAATCCTTATCCTTCATTTCAGGTGTATTCAGAGGCCCTTGATCAACTCTGGGACCCTCAAATAATTCAGCCCATGAAGACATATTTAATTCTTGAACGCCTTGAGTTTGGCATTACGGGCATCGCCATCTTGGTTTATTGGACCAAGAAGTGACCATATTTTGACTAAACAGTGGAGCTTGGGAGGATATCCTGATTGAATCTGACTGTGAAACATATGACACGCTGTGGTAGCGACTTGTCAATTACCAGGCAGCCACGCCTTTAAGCATACCCTGCTTTATCGTCTATTTTACTCCACATGGGACCATAGTTTACAAAATGAGCATCATCCTGAAATGAAGAAGACATGTAAGCAGTGATTCAGACCATAAACTCATTAGGAATCTGTTTACTGAGGTCATAAATCAAGTGAAAAGTAAGGTCATTTTCGCATAAACTTACATACAATTAAGTTTTTTCTTTTTTGCAACCAGTGGAGTCGCCCCCTCCTGGCTATTAGAGAAAAAAATGCAGTCTATATTTTAAAATCATAAGCAACTGAATACTTGAAATCCACTCCATAAAAATTACACGTAAAATTACACGTCCGCTCAAAAAAGCAAGTTGCTAAAATTGAGGAATTCAAACTTGCATGTTCAGACTACCAAGGAGAGCTCAGATCTCTGTCCTGTCAGATACATTCAGTGCAGTTATGATCTGACCTGACGAGACCTGAGAAAAATAAAGATTTGTGACTGGAAACAACTGGACACAATTTCCAGCAAAAACTGTAATTTTAAACATTAATTATTCAGTCGTGATTAAAATGTTAGATGTTCACTTGCTGATAACCCTCAAATGATTGTGGCTCTTCTTTGCTTCCACAGTTTGTTGCTTTTAATCAGCTGTTTCATTGTTGTTTGTTATGTTATCTTTCTATGTTGTTGCTCTTGTGTTTGTTCCTATCCTCCCATTTGTTTTCCTAGCTAAATGCTTTGATTGTGAAAGGTGCTATGTAAATAAATCTTTGCGTTCTCACTCATTTAGTTTTTTATTGCATGATCTAAAAAAATAAATAAAACCAATGTAACAAAATAAAAATGATTCATTTCTTATAAAAGTAAGTGTCCCCAAAATGCACAATATTAAACTGTAGGATTATAGATGTTGAGGGAAAAAGATGAGGAAGCGATGACACATTTGTAGTTACTCACTTGTGACCACCACCTGCGTGTCCAGGTGTGTCTTCCGTCTGGTGATGAGGTGGCGGGCGGAGCATCTGTAGGCTCCAGAGTCTCTGGCTGTCAGGTTGCTTATCGACAGGACCAGAGAGTTGGAGAACTCCCCTGACGTGAGCTGCTGACTACTCGGGCTAGGGCTGCGGGAATGGGCGTCCTCTGTGTCATTCAACCTTTGCCATGACAACGCTGTGTACAGGTACTTATTGGCTACACAGGTGAGATGAAGGTCTCCGCCCTCTCTGGGTCCCTCCCTCCGGCTCACACTGAAGCCTCCTGGGACGTCTGAGGGAAACGGAGAAGAGATGGTAAGATGGATTGACGGGGAAGAGGATGTGAGGGAGGGAACATGAACACGACCTCCTGTTTGATGAACAAGCCGTCTCAGTTTCTCGACAGGCGAATGTGGATCCTGTCAGGTGCCTGAAACCAGGAGAGCTGATTCAACGGTTCCCCCATTTTTGTAACCTTTGGCGACAATGTTGAATGGCTATTGTGGGTAAAAGCAGCTAGTGGAATACAGTGAAAAGGCTTTTTATTTACTTTAGCCATTTGAAACTTCCCGTGGAAACGGCTCGAGAGTTTCCTGATGGCAGATAGTGTTTATCTTTCCCGAACACCCCAAGGCCTCCAGAAATAAAGCGGACCTGCCAGTCCAAGGAAGTGCGCTGCACGGGGAAGTGGAACGATAAGAGCCCCAGGTTCCTGTTTCGCGCTTGCTCACACACTAATAGCTCAGCACAGCCATACGCACAGGCACAAACGCACTCATGCACACACTTGAAAACAAATCGACACCAAACAACCTTAACCTGTATGCCTGGTATCAAATCTATCTACAGTATACACCCAATGCACGTACGCAACTTTGTTTTGCCAAGTTCTTCGACCTACATTCGTGTGTTTTACTTTTTCAGTGACACAGTATTTAAAACGTCTATTTGAGTTCTTGTATCTGGTAAAACTTTTCCAACAAAAATAGTCAAATTTGTTACCAATTACCACAAAAGAATTTCATAATAGTCCAAATAGCCTTTACCGAATGTCAAATGTTTAGATGCATAAAGTTACATTATCGCAATATAAAAATAAATAAAGGGACAGTTCACCCCCAAATCAAAAATACATTACAGGAACTATTTTCTTTCTACCAACTGTATCACCGCACAGAAGGAAATGTGCATCTTCTCATGGACGAGAGAGTTGGATGTGAGCATTAAAGGGGCACTAGAAGAAATTTAAACTCAGAATTGTAATATTTACATATTTATTTATGTTTATTACTGAATAAACAAGCTGTTCTCAGAGGAAAATAAGGTTCCCACAACACTGTTTGAAGCTTGAAAGGTGGCAGGGTCCGCCACATATAAACAAAGTTAAACAGTATGAAACTGTGTTGTCCTTTAAGGTCAGTTTGTTTATTCAGTTTATTCAGTCATGAAAACAAAGCGAGTTTGTTTATTTAGTTTGTTTAGTCAAAGAAAAATCAGTCAATGGAGATCTTTCACTTCTGACTACCATCTACTAATGGCATCATCCTCGGCCGAGCTGTAATTGAGTTTAGTTAGCTAGCTTCCTTCTGTGCCGTGATACGGTGGATCTGACTGAGTTGGGGTTTTAAGCAGCTTTACATTGCTATGGAAGCAGCTGTTGTCCCATCACTCCAGGTCCTGATCATTTTCAGACTGCAGTACAGTGACCTTGCTGCAGTGTCTCTTTGCACGTCTCTGACACTGCATCATTAAATGACCTTAACGCAGCTGTAACGACTCTATACACTCCTCCACTCCACTCTATCCACTCCTCCTCCTCGCCTGCTTTTTTAAATCAGTATTTTACCTTTCTTTCCAGCTATTCACAGGTGTGACATTCACACTATAGAAATAGAATAACATTCATCTACTGGTAATGCTCAGTGTCCCTTCTAGTCTTTACAGCACTGCAGACATCACATTAAACTCTCAAGTTCTTTTTATTTTTCACTTATTTTGTTTGCCTCATACTTTATTTTGGCAGTATAAGGTTAGGATTAACCCTGGTTAATTGAATAAATGCTTTCAAAATCTGACAAAGTAACAAGTCAGACTTTGCATGTGTATGAGTGGGTGTTCGGGTGTGATAGAAAACCACAAGATGAATAAGGGAATTCAAAATAGTGAGTTTCGAGTTTCAATCTGACCTAAAAAATTGTTTGGGGGCTTTTCTAGCATGTGTATTGATGGAAAATACGTTCTTTTATATGCTCTTATCAAAAAAAACATCAACAACATCAATGACTTTCAGGTTGAAAAAGATGAGTAACTGCATGTGAAGGTTTAACAGAACAGAAGAATTTAGATTATTTCACAATTCACTTATTAGTCCGGATAAAATATCAGTAAAAAAAATGATTTGGCAACCCAGTAATGACAAAATCATGTGTGGATCGGCTGACAGAAGCGTAGTGTCACATTAGTCATGACAGTATGAGGAAGGAAAGGAAAAAGTGAGACAAGCAAGCATAATACAGAAACTAGTTATTTAAAGACAGAAACTAGTTATTTAAATGAAGTTTCTGGGGCGGGGAGGGGCGGGGTAAGACTGTAAATGAAGATTTCATCAGTGTTAATTCTTATTTAAACTTTGACAAAAATTCCCAGATGTGAACAACAACAGAAACACCCATGTCTTTGTATATATGAGGAGATGAATCATCTTTGCCGGGATCACCTGTGACGTAGAAGTGAACGTCTAGCTGGTCGGTTCCTGCAAAGTTGGAGGCGACGCAGCGATACACTCCAGACACCGAGGCCTCTCCGACAGTCAGGACCCCCACTGTCTATGAAAAGCATAAACATCCGAATGAACAAACCCACACTTAGCACACCATGGAACACACACACACACACACACACACACACACACACACACACACACACACACACACACACACACACTCTTATTCGTGCACACATGTAAGGTCCAGGCTCATTACCTCTGCCACTGATGGCAGGAATCATATTTTCCATGGGTCCACTGAGCAGACAATAGGGGTCCGTGAGCCAGACCTGCTGCACACTTCCACCCCGGTGGGCAGCTCAACATGCAAGCTGTCGATAAGTATTAATACCGGTGTGTGTTTGCCAATGTGTGTGTGTGAGAACGTTTTCCTGTACAGTGAAGTTTCCCGGATGTCTTTTATTATAGAAGTTGTAACACATGATCCAACTCCTATTCAGATTGGTGCGTTCTTGGTTCTCATCAAAGAATCTTTTAATAAATGCAATTATGATATTTCTTCCAGGACGAACTGTATTCACTGAACATATTACACACATCGTACGTAGCTAAGAACCCCGTTACTAACACAGCATTGCTCTGCTGTGACTCACGGTGTGTATTTCAGCTTTACCCACCTTTTTCTTCCCCTGAAGCACTTCCTGTCTGTCTGTAACACTCAGGATGTGGTTGCTTGTGGACGTGGCAGGGATTCTTTCTGTCACAGAGCTCCACAGCGAAGAGGACGCTGGACACACACACCTTGAAGGAGAAGAAGGAGGAGGAGGAGGAGGAGGAAGAAGAGAGGGACAGGGACTCAGCTGTGTTGACACAAATCATTTTATGCTGCCTCCAGGTGTGTGTGTGGGTGTGGGTGTTTTTTTCAGCTGCGCTCTGCAGGAGGAAGACCAGAACATCAGGGACAATGTTTAATCATCGCTGCTTGATGTTATCTTCGGCCAAATTCACATCATCATCATCATCATCGGCAAACCATTTTTATCAATAGCATCACTTCCTCTCACCCTGTCCTGCTGGCTGACAATAGTGGATCTTTGGTGTGCTATGTAATGCTGGATTGTTCATCTATGGAGGATGCAGAGGTGGTATTGTCATCCCGTGGATCAACTTCCTTCCATTCTTAACAAATCATCCCACATTTCCAGGACAAGAGCTCCTCTCCCTCTCAATGACTCTCACAAGTCTAAATCCATAGATTACACCATAGTGGGACTGTGGGAACTAGAGCTTATGCAAGCCGCTTTGTGGTTTATTTATGCATATTTCCTTGTGGTGAAAAACTCTGAAGTCATAAAGGCGGTGGGGAGGGGCCTCAGAACATACAACGCTTGATCAATTGGTTTCAGAGTTGAAGGGAAAAGATGTATTAGAGGAGAAGAAAAGTGCACTTCACAGTTCATCTACTTCTCTACGTCTCATAAAAGTTATGCTGAAATATTCAGATGTTTTTAAATCAAATTTGTTTGCGTGTATCAAATATGACGATAAATGTTATGTAATGAAAATGTAAAAATTACTTCTACAACAAGAATCAAGTAATATATTGTAGTAAGCCTTGATTGATTGATTCATGTAGGACCCTGAAACAATTAATTAGTTTGTTTTAATACAGTTTTTAATATTATCACTTTTTATATCAATGTGTGTAGTTACTTAATTCACATCATATTTTAACTAGTACAGACGTTTCATTCAAACCTGACATTAGGGCCACAACCAATGATTAGTATTAAGGTTATTTATTAATCTCTCGATTTATTTATTTTATTAATTGGTCGTTTAGTCAATAAAATAAAGGAAATGGATCACGTTTCATGATTCTCCCAGTGTCCAGAATGTTGTCTTCATATTTTTTCTCCAAAACCCCAAATATATTCAATTAACATTTTATAAACCTGAAACCACTCACTGCTCACATTCAAGAAGCTTGACAGCTAATATTAATGTCAGCATAATTAACTGTTCATCACCAGAAATGTTGCCTATCTTAATAGATTAACCTAGCAGGCTAGCCAACGGTAAATCAACTAAGGCTAGCTAGCTCAATTGTTTGATCTCTAATGATGATGCTACTTTTCCTAATTGCCTCCTTATTTTGAAAAAAGAGAACTATTAATGAGTACTCACCCAATGGGAAGAGAGCACAAGGAATAGTTTGACATTTTGCGGGAAATACACTTATTCGGTCTCTTGTTGAAAAGATATAGCTAGCAGCATGTCTGTGGTGAGGTGCTAACAATCAGCCCTGCCTCCATTAGCTAGCTTAGCTGGTTGCCTAGCAGCCACACAGTCAGGCAAGAGGAAAGACTTCAAGGTAAATAATGCACTTTTTTTAAGATTACAGGATTACTGCTTCTACAGTAGCTAACCTTCTGTAAGACTATGACTCCTTTAATCAAACGAGATATATAACATATTAATTAGTGAGATTTAGAGGCAGCTTCATATTTCAAGGGTTACTATGAGCATATTGTCGGTTGTCTCTCCTGTGGGGCCTAATTCTTGGCAATAAAGCAAAAAAAACTATTTTTTTTATGAGTAAGTGAGAGGGACTTTGATTTTTGTGTGTGCAGTGTCTTAAGTCTCACCGTGAGTATGACTGTTACGGATGTGTAAAAAGTATTGATGATGAAAATAGCCTAATGGGTCAAACAAACTCTTGGCTGAGGTATACTGTGCTGTTCTGAAGGTATTGTCTTGACAGTTAAAATGCTTCCTTTCTTTGATAAGGTTGACAATTATGTGAATGATGCTCAAGATTATCTATCTATCTATCTATCTATCTATCTGAAGAATGCAGCTTCATTATTGAGACATTAGTCACCCTCCTCGCTGTAAACTGTCGTTTCCACTCTGTTCATTGATCCTGTTTATGGATGTGTCGCTGCCCCTCTCTACTCCCTGTCTCTGTCTGTATCCTTGTCGTCATCCTTCTCTGTCTGTCCTGCGCTCCTCCCTGAGGTTGGTTCCTCTCTGCTCCCTGATTGCTCTTCCTCTTGGCATCTAGTGCACGAATGACCCACCCTGTGCATGACACCACAGCCCTGACACACACACACACACACACACACACACACACACATCACACAGGGGCAGATTACACCGACACTCCCACGCTTTCCAGGAAAAGCTTTCTTACTCAAAGTTGCACTCGCACAAATATGATTAGTTGGATGGGTGTGTGGACACAAGCGTGGTTAGCGACAGAAAATGAACATACACACTCATACCACAGTCACATTCACACAGTGTGTGCCTGCCAACAGGGTGAGCAGCAGCCGCCTGGAAATATGAATGAACTGTTCAGTTGTGTATCAGTGGGGGTCATCTCCTGCCTTTTCTTCCTGTCCTGTTTCGCTGCCTAAAATACACTTTTACCGCTGTCCCTGCCGGTTCCTGTCTCAACCCCGAAATAACCACGAAGACGTATAAACCAATACACAAATATAAGCAAAGTTTAATGCAAAAAGACCCACAAACGACTGATATAACACTTCAATACATATTAACAGATTCATACAAAGCTGGCAAATATTGTCATTCGTCATATGTAAGTTAGTTGTATAAAATTATTAAATATTAGATTCATATATTACTCATAAAACATCTGTATACAAGGAATGGATCACATTGGGAGACACCCGTAGAATGGGACAAACACACACACACACACACACACAAACACACACACACACCTGCACATTCTTACACTTGCTTTACACACACATACACACACACACGGAAATGGACATTACTAAAACACCTATGGCACTCATTCTCCTAAGATGGCACATACATTTAGATTTGAATGAACTTTCAATACAAAGACAACAGGGCTGTTATACTGACATCATTTGACAAACAAGACATTTTGACATGGGATGACACTGGACGACACAGGATGACATTACATGACAGAGAGCGGTCATAGTCTCTGGTCTGTGGAGACTTCCTACATGGTAGGCGTCTGCTGACCATCAGTCTTTTTAATAGAGAACTGTAAGGCATCCCATAGCATCCTCTCTCCTGTTTCGCCCGTCCAAGGTGAGCACATTTTGACCTTCTACCAGTGGCTTAAAAATCGGAACAGAAACTCACAGCTTTTGTGGATGTCAGAATCAGATTAGGGCTTGGGACAGGCACGGATCATGCACCCATTATAGTACCACTCTAGGACACAAAAAACAAAGCAAAGCAGCTCCAGAAATGTGGCTGGTGGATGGATGGAATTGCACTTCTTCTGGCTCAAAATGTCTGAAATGTAAAGAGCATAAACCTACAGGATGGCTGGGTGCAAGGGGGGATTTACATTGGGGGGGAATGAAGGAAATAAATAAATAATCAGTAAAGCAGGTGTCCTTATATCCTTAGTGATGTGGCTTATTTTCCTCCTCGTTTCCTGCGTCTCCTGGTCTTCACTGCTCAGCAGTGTTCCAAGTCACTTTCCTCACTTTCCACATCAGTTTAGCAAGCACAGGATCATCACATAGGATCACTGGTAATGTCTCTGAGGGTTCTGGCTGCCATGGAGAAGCACTGATGAGTGTGTGGTGGAGGTGGTGGTGGAGGGGAAGTTTTTCTTCTGTAGAGATGGAGGATGCTGGGTTGGGGTGGAGGGCAGAGCTGGTGAGGGAAGGGGCTGGAGAGGTATGTGTGAGGGGCAGCAGAGTTGGGGGAAGGGGTGTGGGGGTGTTGGGGGTGTGTGTGGGGGGGCTCTCAAGAATAGATCAAGCTCTTGAGGAAGCGGACTGTGCCACGTTTGAAGACGAAGGGACAATCATGCTGCTGGGAAGCGTCTCGCGTCGGAGAGGAAGCCAAACAACGAGAGGAAAAGCGCTCTGATTTTCGCACAGGAAGCCCAGTGCGCCTCCTGCCCGGGCCAGATAAGAGCGCCGCGGTTCCCAGGGCCAGACCCAGGAGTGGGGCCCAGGACCCAGGCGCGAGGCCCCCCATCAGCCTGGGCCAGCCTGGTCCACTGTCCCTGGGCCTCCTCCGGCGCGGCGTCAGGCTCGTGGTGCAGCCGGGCTGCAAAGAACAAGGGCCTAGTGAGGATCCAGCCACAAACTGGTCTAAAAACACACTCAATACAGACACTGAGAAGAACCAGAACAGAGCTTTACAAAGGACCACTGAGGAGGCCAAATGCAATCTGCTGAAACATTACTCTGCAAATATACTTGAATTACCTCATGGTAACAAGCTGCAGAGTCAGTGCACACCTTATTCGATCTGCAGAAATCTTTATGCAATTTTGAATGACTTTTTTGCAGGATGTTTGTTTGCTGTTACGCCAAATTGTGCAATGACAAAAAGTCTGAAATAACTTTGAAATCTGACACTCATCAGTTTAAACTTCACTGTCGGGCAGTGATTAACCACATTGATCAATCAATACACAGGTTTTTTGGCCTGTGTTCTTCCATTTGCAGATTGCATGTGACTCAAAACAATCATACATACTGTACTTCTACACTGTAATACAATAATGAGGAACAACAGCGGCAGAAATTCAAAATAGCTTTTACCTGAAAACCTAAATTTATTGTCTGAGGTTGACATTTCTGCAGGATGAAGAGTTTATATCGCTCTGCCTTGCTTCAGTCTAACAGTGAATATCAGATACTCGTCTACAACATGTTCATGTCCATTATGTAGATTACATTTGGCAGAGACAGACGGATGAAACCACGCTGGAGGCACCTCGGCATGGCGCCATGTGTGAGTGCCGGGGTTAAGGGTCAAGTACACTGATGATGTCAGCGTGTCTCAGAGGGAGAATAGAGTATGGGCGGCTGCTGCGGTGCTCTCAGGTAATACTTAACCTTTCTGACTTGGTCATAAGCAACACAATAAGTGTCTGACCTCCAAGAATAACTCAATCAATGTTTCTGCCAAGTGCCTGCTTGAGCACTCGTGTGTGTGCACGAGTTGACTAAATGACTGTCCCTCGGCATCGCTGGGCTGGGCCATTTCTCATGAGAACTTTATATATAGTGTGTGTGTCAGATATAAGAAAAAGCATCACAGGATGCGGTGTGCAATCACAATAATAAACAGGCCTCTCACCCTGCGTCCTGGACAGGAAATTCATTAAATCATAGCGTTTGATTTGGAAACCAACAAATCGTGACTGAGAACACGGAACTGGCTTCTATTGAAGTGTGTTTTTTTTCTCTGTCCTTTCAAGTCCGAGATACACTGTGTACTTGTGTTTGTGAATGTAGCACACGCGCGCACGCACACACAGACACACAGACACACACACACACACTGACACACACAGAGGCTATGCATTTGAATGCACTTAAACAAACATGGAAAAGATCACATGGACAGTAAGAGAACAAACATATGGGGAAAGAGTTGCACAAGCAAGCAAACATATAAACACAGACACGATGAAACACAAACACATTATATGGGTGCATACACACAGACACACACACACACATTTTCACACATTCCCGCACATGAAAGGCCCCCAAAGGCATCTGTTCTGGTTACAAGAAGGAAACGCTGTCTGAACACATGCTGAAATAGACAAAACATGTCTCGTTTTTCAAAATCGCACACACACACACGCTCAAACACGCACACACGCCACATAACATAAAACAAACAAGACATCTTTTTTCGTATAATGCATAATAGTATTTACATTACTTTTAGCCTTTGCAGCCAAAATGTGTCTAAAATATACCGAGTTTAAATTAATATCAACAAATAAGCTCTACTTTTTTTCTGTGCATACTTTTCTTTGCATACTGCAGTTTTATTTGTTACAATATATTGAGTTTATAAAATTTCATTTATTGGTGTCAACATCAAAGAGAGCTCAGTTTTGCTGTATGCTCTAGATTATCCATATTTCGCCTAGTTTGAGTTTCTGTTTCGATTTCGGTTTCTATTTTCCGATGGTTTATGGCTCATTTCTAGTTTCTTTTCTAGTTTTTTTTAGTCTGAGCTACTTACAGGCCTTTGGACGGGCAGGGATGCCACAGCCACTGGATGTGTGGAGGTGGGACCCCGTGGGATGTGCAGTGAAGTGCTTGTCTGCTCCCTCGTGGCACTGAGCCCGGGTCCTGCAACGACACCGCTTTCTCCCCTATCTGAGGACTCACTGTCAGACGAGAAACCCACAAACACACACACACACACACACACACACACACACACACACACACACACACACACAAGAGCAAGGTTTAATCACTGCGGGGAGTCAAAGACGGAGCAGAAATGGGATGGTGGGTGGATAATTGAACCAGAGCTTCTCACCATTGACCACAAGTCTGAGTGTGAGATTCTGGAAGAGTCCATATTCCTGGATTTGTACCAGGACAGTGTACTTCCCAGCATCCTCCTCTGCTACGTCCCGGATCACCAGGGAATTTCCCTCCATGTGGTATCTGGAGCACTGGTCCGCTGCCACCTTGCCGTCCTTCAACCTGTCGGAAAAAAAAAGGTTTGGTGAGGAGAGTCGACATCATTTCAAAATCATTTTTCTCCATAAACTCTAAAAGCTTCATGTAGGAAAATTAATCAGAATTTAACATCACACTATAACACTTAGATTACGAAATATGATGAGTAATGCTTGGTTGCTCAAGTAAACATTTACATGGAGTCGGTGCTTAAAATAGATTTAAGGCGTGTGAGAGATTCTGGAGAAAAATAGTTGATTGTTGAGTCACAAATACTGACTTTGTAATAGGAAGTCCACCAGTCAGTATTTGACAACCTGGGACTGAGACTCAACAATTAACTATCTCACATTTTAAACTTTTGAAGACAGGTTTTATATAGACATCAAGAAAGGCAGGCAGAAAAGGGGGAATAAACAGACAAATCTCTGTCAGGTGTGATTTCAAGGATCAAGGTGATCTCTTACCAGATGACTTTAGGGGCGGGGAACGCTCGTAGTTTGGGAGAGATTCGGTAAGATTTCTGTCCTGCCTGCACCTCCATCACAGCTTCGTGTCTGGGCTTCAGGCGGATAAATGGGCGGTCTGAAATTGAGGAAATTGTTGCGTAAGATTAAGAGAGTGAATGGAGAAGTGTGATCATTGTTGTGACATACATCCACCTCTCAGTTGATGAAACACATGAAGAAATCATCAGGAAATATGAAAGTGTAAATGAGTAATCTGTCCAAAATGGCTGCGGTTGATGAATCTAAATGTCAATACGTTTCCTAGAAAGACACTCACCAAAGACAGTAACAGTGACTTTCTGCTGTTTGGTATTTTCCCCGCTGGTGACGCGGCATGTGTAGAGGCCTCGGTCCGAACGCTGGAGCTTCGGGATGGTCAGAATATTGTAGAACAACATGTGCGTTCGGTGTTTCAGGAGCCTCTTGGAAGTGAAGCCGGTGTTGTTAACCTGAAGGTGGAGAGGAGAAAAAGCCACGGCATTAACACTGAAGGCTCACCCCTGTGTCGTTAACATTTATTTTGAAAAGCTGCGAACAATAGGAGGTGGGAGTTTCGTTTACTGAAAATCTATTAACTGAATTTCTTCTTGAATTAATAAACAAAACAAGAAAAACAAAGAATCCACTGATTTACAACTCCAGTATCAGACAGTGAGACACCAACAGGCCTTATCAGTGATTTACTTGATGGGCTGAGAGCGGGTGAGTCCTTATTAAAGGGTTTATTTCACCGCAATAATCTGTCAAATCCAGACTTGTAAATGATAAATAGTTAATAATACACAAGATGCTCTGTAGTTATGTAGTCAAACTGCAATAATCCTCCAATCCAGCAAGTTTATGATGCATTTTACAACCTGAAACCCAAAGAGTTGTCTTTAAAAATAACTTCTCACTAATCTATGTAGCTTTAATAAGTGATTTATTAAACAATGAGGAAGTCATAGTCACAACTAATAACCCCTAAAGCCATACTGTAGATCATAAAGTGGTACAGTACTGGGACTTCACTGCTACTGAGATCCTATCCTTTGCAACTCAAAGCTACTACAAAAAACTGTTTTGTTGATTCTGGCTGTGGACAAAAGTTGTTGAGCACCACCGCCTCCTGTCTACAGATCTTGATCTGGTTGGAACTTGCATTTGTTTTGAAAGCAAGTGAAAGATACATATTTTATCTCCGCCAAGGAGGTTATGTTTTCAACTGTGTTAGTTGGTTTGTCAGCAGGATTACACAAAAACTACAGAACAGATTTCCACCAAACTTGGATGGAGGATGGGTCTCAGCCCAGAATAGACCCAATTAACTTTTGGTGCGGATAAAGGGACGCATCCAGGAGTTTTTCCTCACTTTCTTGAACATTGCAAGGTGATTTGAGCTGATTTAATGCATTATTTGATATTGGATTGAGCCAATTAAATTAAAGGGGAAATGTTGGGCCTTGGTGGAGGTAAAATAAATCTAACAGTTACTTGGATAACATTTGACTTTTGCTCACATAAACTTTTAAAATAGTAGCTTTATATCTACAAAAAGAAAGGAAACTTAACCAGCGTGCCATCAAACTTCAGATAAAACAGACCCTCTGAAGGTAACAGAATAACACACTCCTGCTCAGTCTCTGTCAAAGGTCGTTTGTCATCTAAACCTGTGCTTTTCTGCTTCATACAAAGTCTCCACAGACTTTAATGTAGGACTGACCTTTCCGGGGTAATCCCAGGTGATGTTGACTCTGGTATTCAGCTCCCCAGTGGCAGTGCAGTTCAAGACCAGTCTCTCTCCCTTCAGGGCCTGCACTGGTCCACTGCTGTTCAGATACACGTCCATGATGTTACTCACTGTGACAGGGAAAGAAGAAATATAGGAAATTTGATACAAAGACAAAATGGACAGGAGGTTTCACTTAGAAAACACTGATTTGTTTTGTATCTAAAGTGAATTTATACGCAGCTGACCCGTTCTGTGTACGAAGTATACACGTGACTTGTGTGTGACGCCGTCAGTGATTGTCTGGCAGAAGAACAGGCCGATGTAAAAGAAGGTGGGAGTTCGGATGGTGAAGCCTTGCTTGCTGTTCCAAATAATGTTCCTCTGGTCCGGACTCAGGCTGTGGTGGGGGAACTGCTGGAGGAGGACAAGAAGACAACACCCATCAAATGCGTCACTGTACCGAAACCAGAAGAACAGTGGCAATGACACACTTTAACCATTGAAGTGAAATCTTAGAGGTGCAGACATAATGTACCAACAGAATCACAGCTCCAGGAACACAGTGACTGATATCATAAAAACATTAAAAATAGCAAATAATAAAGAAACATATTCACAAGATAAAGTAAAACGCGGCCTCAGTGTTCTGTTTTTTTCTTTCTGGCCACTCGGGGCCTCCAAATCCAGCTAGTCCATCCTCTTACTCTGGGTTTTAGTTTTTAATGGACCATCCACCTCACGCTGGGTTTCTTTTGGAGTCTGATCATCTTTTGGTCACGCAAAGAAAACCTCAAGAAGATGGCGGTTATGGAGTACAATCTGTCAAACGTAGATGATGCTGCGTGTGTTGGCTTTTATAACTCTTGGCTACCTTGGCGTGGACGCTTGTGTAACCGTGCAACCTTGTTGTTTTCTTGGAGGCAGCCTCGAGGAAATGTTTACTAGAGTTTCTGTGACACAGTGGAAGCCTCCCACCCTCTCCCAGGGGAACAGGTAGACCTCCCCACCACACACACACACACACACACACACTTCCGTCCTCTCCTGCACCCCCAGTGTGAACTGGCTGATATCACCCCTCCCAGAGTCAGGTGACCCTCTCAGACGCCACTGAGCTCCTCCTCCTCTGCTCTCAGTCCTGTAAAGTAGATGTCTTACACTTTTCCCTCCGCCCGAACTCAATGACGCCCAATCTGAGCGCCCTCAGTGCCCTCTCTGCCCCTCTCACCTCCATCCTTCAAACCTGCATGTAAAATATGCGAAGGTGGAGAAACAGGAGAAGGAGCAGAGGAGTGAAGGAGTCAGAGGAGTCAGGATATGAGAAACGTGACTCCAGTCCATCTCCTCGCATCCTGTTACTACAGGATATAGACATTTCGACTGGAACCCCGGGTCGACCCCGTCATCCTGGACCTCCTGGTCACTTTCACAGCGAGAGCGAGAAAGCAGTGCCTCCTGGGTATTGTTCCCAGTGACAAGGGTCACATTAGAGATCCAGGCGAAGTGCAAAATCCTTCCAGGAAAAAAACACTCTAGAGGCTGTGACAGCGAGTGGATTCCTGGTCCAGACCGGCCAGCGCAGGGTTGGAGGAGGGAGAGGGAGATGAAGGAAGAGGAGGAGAGCTATTTTTAGATTAATTACCTTTGTGGCTCCAGCCATTTGTGAGGAGATGGAAGCAGGATAAAAAAACATGTGTGCGTAATGATGTCCAGTTATGTCTGTTTTAAGATCAGATTCATAGTTTGGAGACTTGTAGGATTTGTTGCACAGGGTCTGGTTTATCCTTAGTTGCACTTCCTAGATCCAAAATCCAGAGAATTTCAAGTTCCTATTGTCCTTTGCACTTGTTGCAGCTTTCCACTTGTTTTTTAGCCATACTCAGTGTCCACCGCTTTGGTCAAGACTAAAAAGTCTCAACAACTATTAACTGAAATACAGTGAAATTTTTGTCCATACATTCCCAGTTGATTGATCCCTCTGACTTTGATCATCCCCTGACTTTCCCTCTGGTGCTACTATAGAGTTCATATTTATTGTTTTGAGTGGAACGTCTCAACAACTATTGGATGAACTGACATAAAATATAATTCAGACATTCATGTTTGCCTCAGGATGAATTGTAATAAGGTTGGTGATCCTCGGGCTTTGGTGCTAGCGGCATAACAACATATGTAGTAGGGGGTCCCTGCTGACTTTCTATCAGCTGCCTTAGCCTAAAAATGCTGAGGACCCCTGGACTGTTTCATTAAAAAGACAACTACTTTACATTTTTGTTTTTTATACATGTTCATGTGCATGTAAAAGGTCTTGAAAGTTGAAAAGCACAAGTCCGGACCAACCGGAGCTCCTCTCTCCCACAGAAAACACTGCTCCTGAAACACCTTGTCAGACCATGGTCGAAATGAAGCTAACTGGAAGCTGAAAACAGGACAGAGCTGACCAGAGACACGGTGAGCTGTGCTGGCACAGGCGTGTGTGAGCAGACCAATCAGAGGAGACTGGGTATTCAGCTTAAAGAGACAGGAGCTGAAAGAGAGCGTTTCAGACAGAGGGGGAAAACAGTGCTGCAGCACTGGACACTATGAGAAAACTGGTATGGTCTTTAAGCAATAAAGCTTGTAAGTCTATTCTAGTAGTAATCCAGAATAAAATCATGAACCTGAAAATGAGCAGAATATGTCTCCGTTAAAAGGACACTCAAGGTTTTACATGTCAGAGTGAATTTAATAGTCTGTACAAGTGCTTTTTAGCCACTGATAATGGTTGTATAATTTATTCTCTGGCTCTGGAGGAGCATTTGTCAAGTGTGAAAAAAAAACTTAGGTGACATTACTTAATTGCTTGGATGATACACAATTTTAAAAAGAAGCGTTTGGTAGATGAGAAATGTTGAACCTGCGATTTTTTAACTTTGAAGTACGCAAGGAATCTGACGCTGCTGCACCAATTTTGACTTTTCTGTTCTAATCTGTCTCCTACAAAGTCTTCCAACTTTATCAATGTGCAATACTTAATTGTTGGGGTGTCCATTTAATACACTTTTATTCCTTCTCTTATTCTTTGTGTATCTGTTACAACAAAAACAGTCCAGTCTAGAGCCTTCTGTATGTTTTACCACTACTCTATTGTAGTAACACCACAATAAGCTTCCTACAGTGACGCACAAGCCATCATACTAATGATCAGCGTTCGTGATTAAAGAGAATGGACTGTACTTTGATCTGTTGGGGCCAACAGTAGCTACCTCTGCTTCCTCCACCAGGCTAACCAGCTGTTTTAAGTATCAGTCGGGGGAAGTTGGCAGCCAGGATTCCTACTACAAGAGGTGGAGGGCGAGATGTGGGAAGTGGTGCTGGCCGGGGGCCAAAGGGGCACTCCAGACCTCATGTCCTGTCTCCAGAGGTAGAAACAGCGCCAACAGGACGCTAAGGGCGCCGCGCCATCGGAAAAAGGCAGTAAAGAAAGGGGCATCTCTGACTGGAAGGGTTTCTTGCAGATTTACGCAGACAGACGTAAATAACATTTACACCTCAACAGACACTCACACAAAGCAGAAACAGACACACATGCAGACAACAAGCGCTCTAAACACTCCTCTTCGCACTCAGAGTAACACTGTCCACACACCCCCTCACTCAGCACTCAAGCACCAACACTCACAAACATATCCGCACACACTTTCACACATATCCGCAGACGGACACAAACAAACGGACACACACGCCACAGAGTAATGGCTGCCAAGATAAGAACAATGTGAACGATCTGGAGAGGGACTCTGCATTCTGTGCATATGTGAGCCCCGATGGGGGAAAAAAAAAGTGGGACAAGTGATGATGTGCATAGAAGGTGAGTGGTGTGATTGGGCAGAGAAGGACATGAGTGTGTATATTCAACATGGATTAAATCACATGCACTGACCTTGACCAGTGTGGTGGTGACATTCGGGTGGGTGACCCGGCAGGGGATGACCAGCGGCTGCTTCTCCTTCATGTACAACACATCTGGGCTCATACCCGGATGGTCCACAAATGGCTGCTGGCTGTCTGAAACCCAAACACTGCGGTCAGGGACACATATGGTACAGATAATAAGCATGTCAAATAAATGCATAAACAAAGCCTATTAGGGACATTGCCACTTGGCCTTAGATGTGCAAAAATGATTAATCATTTATAGAAGTGATTGCAAACAAACTTCCCGACTTAAATTAATCGACTTCTTGTTTCATTTTTGATATTTCTGCCTCCTGCCAGTAAGTGAATAAGGTTAATCTCTTCACAGTAACCGGGACCTGGTTACTCTGGATAATCCACAGATGTTAACGCCAACATGTAACATGAGAAAATATCTCTTGTGTAGAGAGATGTTCCACTGAAAAGTTTCACAATGACACAGTGTCAGGAAAGACGTGCTGCTGTTGTGTTTACTTAAGGCTAAATCAGTCAGCTCACTTTCATTTCTGTTAGGGTGGAGGAAGAAATGTCTTTGAGAGGCAAATAACTCAAAACACTGACTGATAAAATCAATATTTATCATCTACTTGGAGCACTGTGAGTTACTATCTCATCTTTCAATGCTTTCTTTGTTTGCTGTTTCTCTTTTAACCTGAAGGACGAAACCGAAGTTCCTTTTTTCTGTCCTGTAGGCAGGTATTCCTCTCAGGCTCAGTACCTTTCACCATAAAGGTAGGGCAACATGTAAATGGACTGGGAGTCATAACCCAGTTTGCTGCTTTTAGCACAAGATAATAGCTAAAGATGACTCACAAGAGTGAATCGACATTATTAGCAACTCAGGAGGAGGACGATGTTCAGGGAGATTTTAGTAAGAAAATCAACCTGAAACAACAAAATAAGATTTTGAAACAGTGAAGGAGACGTGTCCTGCCATCCCAGGTGAAATTACTTCCTTGATTAAGTGAAATATGTTTTTTTTTTTTAAATCACTTTCCCTGAACTGGCCTGCTGATTTCAAACAGAAAGGAAAGAAAACAATCAGCAGCCTATATTCACAAACACACACACACACACACACACACACACACACACACACACACACACACACACACATCCAAGTATCAATCTCAATAACAAACAAAAACAAACAAGACACACTCCTAAATATACACACCCATTCATTGAATACCCATTCAGCAAATGACTGCCTGCAGTCAACAATAAACACACAGATTGTTTAGAAGTAATCAAACGGCCTCGCTGTGCTTTCTCCTCCCAGCTCGACTACTGTATGAGTCCTGTGCCATTGAAAAGTGTGGGTGTTGCTCACTGTATTGTTTGTTACCGTAGGGTGTTATTCAAGGAAAGCAAATCTCTGAACATTCGAACAAAAGTACCCCAAGGACTAGCGGACTGAGGGCTTCCTTCTCTCGCTTTGATTCCTAATAGAGGACTCGGGGAGGGAGGCAACGTCTGAGCAGAGCCGCGGGCCAAGTCTGACGCTTAATGGACATGGTGACCTGAGCGATTGATGGCCCCCGAGGGTCCTGTTGGCCAAACAGTAGCGTGCCCTGTGACCCTGGCATCCAGCCCGGCTCCCTGCCCGGTGCAGCCCAGCCCGATCAGCGTCACCCTGCAGGACAGGGAGGAGCGGGCTGGGCAGACATCGCGCCTCCTCTGCCCCTGGATACCACTGAGCCACTGGCCTTCATCTTATCCTTCTCAGCTCCTCTCACACACACACACACACACACACACACACACACACAAACACTTCTACACACCTCCCCGCCGCCACCTTTTAGAGACACAGCGACATCCCCTCCCAGCACACCCCCTTCGAGCCCTTCCCCTCCCTCCCCCAAGCACAGGATGCTTCAAGCAAGGCTGAGCAGAGCAGATAAGGCTGATGCCCTGGGAAACTCTGCCCAGGCCTGAGCCTTTCAGCAGCTGGGCTATTCCTGGCCTCGAGGTAGCACGTAAACGAAAGTAAAAAAGGATTTATATATAGACAACAGGGAGGTAGTCCCGGGCTGAGAAAAGAGAGGCAGGGGAGTCAAGGGGGGGGTGGGTGAAACTGTGCCAGAGTCATCTAGAAGGATGTGTTGCTGGGACAAACAGTGTTTAGATATTATTGGCTCTCTGGCATTGGTCTGTATTTAGCACCCACCACATCCTGTTTAACCTGGGGATATAAACAATAAGCATGAGGGGGTGAAGGAGTGTGGGCCTTCTCAACGAGTGCCAGAGAAAAGAAAAGAAGTTGTTCTCTTGGGCAGCAGCAGTGTCTTCTTACCTGTGACATATACATAGATGGAGGTCTGTTTTCGGGTTCGGTGCCGGTATCTGCAGCGGAACAGGCCGGTGTGCTGCACCTGGCTGCGGCTCACCGTCGCAACGCTGCAGTACTGCGTGCTCGTCCTCCCGCAGCGAGACTCCTCCACTCGCACCTGATCTCTGGACAAACCTGACGGGAACGCCCATGACAGCTCCCAGCGACCCCTGGCCAACAGGCAGTTGAAAGTTTGCTTAGAAAAAACTTGGCAATCTTTGTATGTGCTTCCCCACATAGTTTGCATTGTATCATAGAGTAGGAAACCTTATCACTTCATCTAATGATTGCGTAAGGCAGGTGATTCTTGCCATAACTTGATAAGTTGATTTACTTTCAGGCTGTGGATGAATGAGAGGTTTATTGAGACTCAGCCCAGTCGCCAGAATAAAATGTTGGTATTTTACATTTCTGCAAATCATGGAAACACATTTAATTTGTAAATGTCATTTGCATCATTTCTGCAATCTGTGTAATATCACACCACATCTATATGAGCTGATTTTCATATCTCTTCATATAAGACAGCTGTCAAAATAGAGACCACTGATTGACCACTGAGATGTTGGGACATTTTCTAGCCCTGTTGGTGGCATCAAAACTAGATATTTTTGATGAGATGTCGGGACAATATGCAGCGGAAAACCAGGTATTTTTAACGAGAATTCCCAGCCATGTTAGTGGCAACAAAACTTGATAACTTTCCACCCCTGTTAGTGGTAATAAAGCCAGGCATTTTCAACAAGATGCCAGGAAACTTGTCATGTTTGAGGCAATAGAACCAGGTAAACCAAAATATATTTTCCTAAACCTGTGTGTTTTTTTGTGCCTAAACGTAACCAGACTTTAAGCACAGCGTTGTCACAACATAAAATAAAAGACAAACCTAAAGAAGACGAAAAGTTGCAACGTAAAGAAATGTAAAGATTTGTCACAGTTCCAGAAATGTGCATTGCTAACATTTATTCTGGCGATTGGGTTGTGAAACTTTGACTGCACTGATGAAACCTGTCGAATTACATTTCTCTGAAAAAAGTCAAATAGGAAACAGCTGATTTGTGGTCAAAATACTGTTAATAGCAAGAGGGACTGGGGCTGAATAACTCCACTGACAGAGGACCATTGTGCTAGTAACTGTTGAAGAAGTACTTGTAATGGACTAACAGTGATTGATATGAAAGCGCCTTGGGATGAGGTCCAATTTCATTGGTCAAAGTCAGCTTGGTGTCTCAATAAATCATTTAATGACATTCTAATGAGTCTCTTCATGGTGATTTTGATGATTATTTTTCTGTTACTATGAGGATACTAAGCCTTGAAGATGGGAATGTTTGCTTTGACTTGCAGGGGTCTATCACAGCGATCGCCAATTCTTTGTCCCACCATAGCTCCAACCCTGTTGACCCAGTAGGAGGTCTCTGGCTTGGATCCATCTACCTGAAACTCACCTGCAGCTGAGCAGTAGTGTCTGGTTGGTGTCCAGGACCAGCTGCCGAGATTTCACATCCAGAATAGGGACGCTGTACTTCCCCTTCTGATCTTTATCTGCAGAGGTCAGAAGAGAGGATGAGAGTACAGAAAACTCCATCACTGATTTAAGTGCATTGTACTGTAGTATGGGTTGTCTAGTAGTGACTGCAAGGTCATTGATTTATTCAACGATAGAGGTCAGAGCTCAGCATGTAAAACTTCAGTATGCAACATTATTTAGGGACATCTGGGCCGGATGCTCACTCTGAAATGTGGGCTTGAATCTGGGATTCCACAGAAAGAGATTTTACTGGTTTATTAATAAACTAATCGTGCAATAATAGTGGATACACCTTCACAATTATTCAATTCTAATCTTATGAATGGGAGTCGCCTTTGTGTGGACCCAGACCTACATGAGACCACTTTCAGAGGAAATCCTGGAAGGCAAAACACTTTACAAGGAATAAATATTTTCAGACAGTTCCCATAAGCTCTGTCCATTACAGGCCGGACTAAACTAGACTCTTGACTCTCTGACTGCAGAACCGATCTTGGGTCCAAGCTCCGCCGCACGTCCTCCATCAGGGCCACGGTATCTGTGACCCTCCTCACATCAGGCCACTTGACAAGCTTGTGTGGAAATGCGTAAGCAGCGTCCCTCTTGTTTATCAAATGAAGGCATTTCTCCACTCCATCGCTGAGGTTTATTAATGAGAGATAAAGACGACTGTCTGTCCGCCCTTCCTTCCTCCCAACAACAGCGGAAACATCATTCAGGGAAGTCCGTCCTTCACTGTGACCGGTCCTCGCAGAGTGAGACTCAAAACACTCCTCACATCACAACTGTCTTACTGCTCTGCCAGTAGTTAAATCACAGCGAGTGAGTTTATCACTAAAGTCCATTATTACCATTCATTGTCAGCATCATTGTTCCCAGTGGATGCCCCATTGAGCAGATCCAACATTACTCACACTGCTAGCACTTCCTATACTATTTCCTTGCATTTCAGTGAGTCAGTAGGCAAGACACACACACACACACACACACACACACATACACACACACACACACACACACACGGCAGGGAAAGGGGAAGTTTGGGATGTCCTCCTTCTGTGGCCTTTTCAACAAGCTGTGAAGTGTCTAAAAGCACCTTTTACAAAGAACTCGGTCCGGTTTTCCCGATACTTCACCAAAGTGGCACAGAAAGTTCAGGTTTTTGCACACAGGAAACTAAAACCATCACGTGAAAGTTATCTTTTTGTGGCAGTCTTCCACACAGTCGCTCAACATTACCTGGAAAACATTGTTCTACCGACTTATCAGGTATTTTCCAGGAACACTTGGCAGGATAAAAAAATATTGTTGGTGTCAGTTTTCAAGGGTGGAAAAATGCTTTCACTCATACAAAAGTGATATTCATCACTGAAATGAAATGAGGAAATTACTGAAAAAATGTGTTTTGCAATGAAACACAAATTACTGCATCTAATCTCAAGAGCCTTAAAATGACTTCTATATAACATAATGCACATTTGTTTATGTTATATTGTCAGTTTTCCATTCAATGCTTCTTCCTTACGTTATTTGCTTTTTATCTTTCTTTGCATTTTCAACTGGGTATGGGATATAGGGATTCAAGGCAGATCACTCATGTGCTATGTGAAGACCTACTTGGAAATATGCTGACGGGATCATTTCTAGAGAATTCATCCACAAAACCCTAATTTGTTTGAGGTTTCAGGAAACGAGTTAGCAAAAACCTACAGTAATAATATGCAATTAAAATGTCACTGATTTGACAATATTCACATATTAAATCATATTAAGTTGTGCCTTTTCTATTAAATTTGATTTCTGAAAATCAGATGTCTTCACCTTTATCAAAAGTGCACTATGTAGTATCAAGATCACTTTTAATCAGAAGATTATGTTTCTTTTGTTTTCACGACTGAATAAACTAACTGACCTTAAAGGACAACACAAGTTCATACTGTATATGTGGCGGACCCTGCCACCTTTCTAGCTTCAAACTGTGTTCTGGACCTTATTTTCCTCTGAGAACAGCTTGTTTATTCAGTTATGGAAAAAATAAATATTTAGGTTTTTTGATTACCTCAATAATATGGTAAATATTAACATTCTGAGTTTGAATTTCTTCTCCAAAACTAAATAGGGCAACTTTAAACCTACTGAAGTTAATTATAACATTTTAACGACAGCAACAATGAATGATGTGTGCAAATATAGATGAGTGTGAATGTTTGACAACTCTCCTCTCCCGATCATGATGATGTCTTTATGAAACTTATTTGAAATTGTATTTAAATGTATAAGTTGATGAATATATTACAGTTAAAATCAATATATGTAAAATCAAAGCTATTGTTCCCTAAAATCTAATTAAAGATAGGCCTTGAAGTTGTATCCTAAGTGTTGATTTGGCCAATCAGCAGGAGAGAATGCGTGAAAAATGAAGAATAGACAGAAAACATTTAAAACAACCGTCTTAGAAAATCGATTTTGCAAAAGGTGCGTACATAATGCGTGTTAACAACATGAATGACAGAGTTCATTAAGAATTAATTCACTGACATTGTGATAAGGCGTTAATAGCTCATCTGTATTCACAGAGACAAGGATGCGCAAATGAAGCTCTTAACTTGTTGATTGCGCATCATTACATTTCTCAGGGAATAAAAAAAAAAACATTTTTTTTTTTGCGCCACTGATGACTTCTAATCGACCCGTAACACCGCAGAGAAATCTGTGAAGCGCATTAAAGCAACATGCCGACTGCAGATTAACCCCGCTTCCTGCTCACTGGATATTTTCCTCCAGTGGGCCGTGACCCCTCGTACATTTCTATCAGAATTTTTCATTTGGCAAACTCATCAGTCTCAGGAAACAACGCCCTGCGTGTGTCCATTCAACCGGGGCCAAGCGCACAAGGAGCCGGGCCACAGAGGTCCGCAATATCCAAACAAAAGTACCGCAGGATAGAGCTTATCTCCCTCACTGCACTTGGTGCTAATGGAGGTTTACACGCTGGACGGGCTCAGACACACGACCCCACAGACGACTTAATTGGCCTGTAAATGAGCAGCCGCGCCACACTGCGCCACAATGGAAAGGCGCATCTTTTGTTTTCTTCCGAAGAAAAGGCCGAATGCTCTGCTTCGGGGATGGAGATAATTTTCTTTTAAAAGAGCGTCAATGACCCGTAAAGGAACCTCTGGTTTATTGTAAGTTATATACGTCACAAAAGCCGCGCGTAAAACGCAATTTTTCCATAAGTTAAAACGTGTCCAGTCTCCTTTTTGGGTTCGCACATGTTCAAACTAAACTAAAGGAACAAATTAAACCAAGTGCAGTAAACAACTACATTATTAAATAGCTGAACAAGTTATTAACACCGGGTGGAATGACTACAGCAGGTGCTCTGTGCGCCATTCAGCGGCAAAGAGTCAACAAAAGTGAACCCGTTACTCACCTTTCGCAAGAACACCGTACAATCCACATAGCAGGCAGATGAGGATAAAATTCATCATCTCTGGAGACTCCGATGCAGCGAGCGGCTTGTGAACACAAAGTATGAAACAAGTTTTATTCCTGCTCTTGTTTTTCCTCCCTCCAGACTCAACACAGCGCAGCGCACTTGTCTGTCTGCGCTGCTGGTCAGTGAATACAGATGGTTGGTTTCCTGAGGATAGCTGCGGGAGATCACGCAACAGGACACCGCGCTTGAACTCCAGTGCAACTTTTTCCCATCGTTTTGGATAGTGGCGCGGATTTATACAGTTCCCACAGTGCGGCCACCGGATAGCGGACTTCCGTGACGTCCATTGACACACCCAAGGCGCGTAACAGCAGTCCCCCTTTCAGTCCTCACCAGTGGTCAAGCACTCAGCCAGCGAGGTGTTAATACAAGTAGAGTCCAAACACGCATTTACGCGTTAAATCGTCCCTTCCTAACCAATAATCTGCAGCCTTAGTTATTTTCAAAACTGGCTAGAATTACGCACGCCTGGATATGTGAGAGGATGCGCACATGGCAGCTGTGCATCAATCGCTGTACCCTGGATTGGTACACGGGATGATCAGCACGTAGGCACAGGGGGAAGCGGGTCGTGTCCTGATCAACAACTTGACAGACACGTTTCTCGCATTTCAAACTGACAAGTTTCCTTCTTGCAAAAGTATGGCAGAATTTCCAGAGAAGAAAAATACTTCTCTCTCCTTTTACAGACAGTTCACCTCAGTCACAAACTATCCTCCAGAACCTCAGCAGATGATATATTACAGTGGTGTACATGTTTGATGATGTTTTTGTTCTCATTTCCTCATTTGTTTTAAACGGTTTTATTCTTTTTTGCTTCCTCCAACTTCATTTCTTTTAACCCAATTGTATCTGCCCTGTCTGGTTTTATTTCCTTTTGCAAAGCACTGTGTAACTTTGTCAAGAAAAGTGCTATATAATACCAGTTTATTATCATTATTATAAGTGTACAGGTGCCTTTACTGCACTTTTCAGTCAAACTCACCAGAGAGTTCCAATCCAGAGTTTTGTTGAGAAACACACCCGACCTCCAGCATGGGAAATGTGGTCTTTAATATAAAGGCATACAATCTGATATTATTCAAAAATGATGCACACTGCATGTTTTTTAAAAATCCTTCAGGTGTAAGGTGCATCATTCCCTCGAGACGTTAAAAGAATCAACTATGCACATTGACCACTGGGTGGTGATGTGAGCCGAGCGAGAGCAGGAGAAACACCAGTGTCAGCATAGTTTTCAGGTGAGCTGCGATCACGCTGCTCAGGGAGCATGAAGTACAAATGAGGCACCACAAAGATAAATTAAATCATCGTAAAACTGAAATGCAAAATATATTATCACCTCCTAAACTGGGGGATTATTCACTTCTCTACAGTTATAGATGAACGTACGGCTATGACCCAGATAAACTCATGATATACAAATGCACATACATACACATACAGTACAATAACAACTCTTAAACACATACAGTGAGTCATGAACACGCATATACAGTACATGGACGAATGTAGACGAAGGCAAAAATATAAGCAGGGAGATAACTCTTTCCACATTCAATAAAAGGGCTGACGTGTATTTTGTTGGCAACAGCTGACACGGTCACTAACTCTGTGGAGAACTAAAACAGGAACAGTCATTGGCTACATTTACATGCACAGAATGACCTGGCTAATGGTCGTACTTTGGCAAACCTCAAATCTGTACATGGTTCTGTGTTGGTGCAGGAAGTGGTATTTGTAATAACCTGATTTTTACCAAAATTGTCTTATTACTGCGATTTTCACGAGCACCACTGCTTTCTGTTGTAAAGATCTTGATCTTTTGTAATATTATAACTGTAATATGACGATCGTGAGAGAGAGTAAACTTTGTTGGACTACTGTTCATGCACCTAGGTTACCGATCTTCGTGCTGTGAATCATTTTGTCTGATTTCGTAGGAAATCCAACCTGATGGCTGGCTTTGAGAGTAGCCAATCTTCTCACCGATGATCTCATTTGTTTTTGTAGGTCATCGAGAGGCATTACTATTAAATTGAGGTTGTTTCATAACCAATTTAAAACTCCTTGTCGCTGCTTTAATAACCGAGTTATGTACTGATTTTGTTGTGCATGTCAACATAGCCACTGTTGATGTTTGGATGAGGAAGTTGTTTGGTTTAGAGCAGGGATGATGATGATGATGCAACCGCTAGTCGTCGGCATGGACACGCTCCCAAAAAACTGACTGAAGGTGCTGTCATGCAATCATGACGACAGTCTGAAGATGGACTCCAGGTCTGAAACCTTTGTCCTGTGTGTCAAGTCTGTCAGTTTTGTTCATGTCAGTCAGGTGTTCAGTCACACCTGTCCTTTAGTCTGCTGATGGATCCAGTCAGTGAACTTGACCACCTGCGTGTAGACACCTGGACGGTTCAGCCTCGCGCAGCCCTCACCCCAGCTCACGATCCCCGCCAGGAACCACCGTCTGCCTCGCTCCAGACACACCAACGGACCTCCTGAATCACCCTGAGTGATACAAAAAAAAAGAAAACACATGAAAGAAAAGGTAAGCAAATACCCCTCTTGGGCCAGTTTAGCCAATTGTTGATGATTTTTAAATTTAAATTTAGAGGGGGGGTGAAAGCGGGTCTGTAGCAGTTAGTCTGCATTTCAACAGACATCGCTACATCCACCATTTTGTCATATCTGTTATTGCCTTCAAAAGAGGTCATGTTTACTGTGCTCATGAGAAGAGTCCATTTAAACGCCACCCATCTCGTGATAGCTACACCTTTACAAAGTGGAAAAGTTTTGCCTTTTTTACATTTCCTGCATTACATTACCTGCTCGCTAGCTTGCTAAACTGTTAGCCTTGGTGTACACAACTTACGTCTTAACCACTAGCTCACGAGTGCCATTCAAAGGCAGTATGTGACCAATCACTAATAATTACCATCAATGAACTTGTTGTCCAATAGCCTACTGTTTCACAACTGTAGCCAGTAAACCTTCAAAGGCCAACCAGTCTTCAACCTGTATTGGAAGTGTGTTTAGCTGACTGCAAAGCCCTGCACCTTAACCTGTAGTGAGGGCAGAAGAAGTGGAGTATGATGACCAAGAGAAAAATGTATGTGTTTCTCAATTTTTCCTACTGCAGACACAGTCTGTTGTGGTTTAGATAAAATTCTGTGAAATGTAAAAAATCAAACTGAAATCAAATTCACTGAGGCAGCTGCGCATTTTGTGGTTATGACTAAAAGGTAAATCACAACTTATTGTTACACAACAATTCTAGGAATGAGTGTTAACAGTATCCAGTACTTTTCCATAACTTTCAACAGCAATTCACACACTGACCTGACAGGCGTCAACCCCTCCCTGCAGGTTCCCAGCGCACAGCATCCTGGGAGTGACAGCGTCGTCATACAGCTTGTTACACGTGTTCCTGTTGATGATCTTCACTGAGGCCTCTTGTAAGCGAGAGGCCAGTTCACCTATCAATTAAAAAAACACAAAATCTTTGGTATGATCATCAAACTTTTGTAAATTAGCTCTTCATTTTCATTAGATAACATTTAACATTTCTTACCGTCCTCCATGAGGACCCCCCAGCCTGTGACATAGCAGCTGGTCCCTGTTGTGAAAGTGTGTGAGGGCGCGGGGACGCACACAGGCTGCACCAGGTCATTGAAGAAGACAGGAGCACTGAGCTCGAGAAGGGCGATGTCATAGTCAGAGGTGAACTGGTCGTACTGCGGGTGGAGGAGGATCCGGCGGATCGGCCTGGTGGCTGCTCCGTTATTCCCTGTAGTCATCACACGCATTCCCATGTAGGCCCGCCACGCACGAGCATCCGAATATCTGCAGACACAACATGCATAAACACAATGCCGACATTAATGATGATTATCATAATTCAGGTGTCTTTCTTACTTGATAGCGTCTGAGTCCTGGAAGCAGTGAGCTGCAGAGATGAGCCAGCGGCTGGAGACCAGTGTAGCTCCGCAGACGTGGCCGTAGCGATCCATCTGGAGGCTGACCTGCCATGGCCATGACCCTGCCCCAGCATCAGATCCACCCACGATCTTAGTACGCTTCCTGGGCCTGGTGCCACAGGCTGGAAGGGAGACACGGAAGTCTTTTCAGTCAGAATGACATGACTCTACGGTGGAGTTTTGTGAGTGAGAACTTACCACAGCGCAGTTCATCAGAGCTGTCATAGCAGTCTTTGACTCCGTCACACTCAGGGTTAACCTTACTTACACACTTTCCATTGGCACATTTGTACGAGGATGAGGAGCAGCCTTTAAAATCTAAAAAGGATGAAAGACAAAGTGAAACAAAGGGCATTTAAAATTGAAAAAAGTCAGTATTAATACAACACATTCACCGATGTCTGATAACATAAATTCTCACACGCTCTGGTACAGTTGAGTTCATCGCTGCGGTCTTTGCAGTCAATAACACCATCACACACTGAAGACTTCGGCAAACAGACTTTGTTAGGACACACGTGGTAACATTTACCCCCTAAAAACAAACACATAGGCGTTTAATTATCAAAATACACACCAGTACACACACGTGTTACGACAGTGACAGTCTACTCACCACAGGTGCCTTCTTCACTGCTGTCTGCACAGCTGCTGTGACTCACACACTGGCTGCTTTGAGGCCGACACTGACCGTTCCCACACAACACTTCTCCTGGCCTGCAGGATGCTACATGTTTTGCACATTTGTGCAAACACAAACAGAAAAACAGAAAAATCTGAGTGTAGCACAGGTCATGTCTTTGAAATTAAATTCTATCTACAATCTTCAGGCAACAGACATACAGCATCTAGCCTCGTCCCGTCCGTCTGAGCAGTCTTTCACTCCATCACACACCTTCCTCAGAGGGATGCAGCGTCCGTCTCCACAGCGAAACTGACGGGGACAGGCTGGAGATGGACAGGAAGCACATGTGACCCCAAGTAGACCTGACATGCTGTGACAGTGGAGTGAAAGCATCGGATTTTACTTACTGCCCTCTGGAGAGAAAGCTCGGTAGAGCAAGTAGAAGCCCTTGTGAGTGAGAGATTCATCCGAATGGAAGTGGAGGGAGACAGGAGAGGAGTAGACCCGCTTTTTGCTGCTGTCTGACACTGGATTACACAGTCTAGACACAGAGGAGAGCGGAAAAGAAGGATTTTACTTTTGACTGCAGCTACATAAAACATGGAAAGTCTCGAAAATTATTTAAAATTGCCCGATGTGAATGAAATGCTAATCCTGAGTCTTTCTTCTGGGCACCTTGGTTGAAACACGGTTCAGCTTCACAACTCACTTGAGCCCTCCGATGTCTAGCCAGTCTTTCTCACAGCCGTCTGACGACGAGGAATCCTGAATATCCATCATCACGATCGTCATGGAGATCAGGTATCCTGGCACGGGCGCCTGAAGAAAGAGAAAAAGAAAAACACGCTGGAATGTGGACAGGTAAAACAACAAAGAGATGATTCACTCTTTCATTCTTCCACTCACAGGCAGGTACACATACAGTCATGTGACTCACCCGTACTGTCCAGGTGCAGTCTATATTAGGAGGGTAATAGGAGGGGTAGTAGGGTGAGGTAATCGAACCGTTCCAGGAGGAAATTGACCCTCCACATCCTGCAGGGGGAGATGATGACACGGATAAGTGACACAGTAACGCCGGGCCAACTTTGCTCTACATATGCTCGTCAGACCCAGACAGAATTTTGCGTGCTTTGTTTGTCTGTGAGAGCATCATACCTGCTTTTGGGATGGCTTGGAAGTAAGCTTTGAAGATTGCTCCATCCCTCTGCCTGCTGAACGAGAAGGTGACCAACATCACGTTCCCAGAGGACGTCAGCTTCATGACAGGTGACGAACCCGAAACAGGCAGCCCACACCACCTGAGACGAGCGAATGCATTCAGGAAAGGTTTAAAACATATAAATGAGAATGAGATCAGCGCAGAGTTAAAAGGGAGCGGCCATGAAATGTCTTTACCTGGCGATTATCTTGTTCTGTAACGGAAGTAAGAAGTCATAAGCTGAGAGCTTGTGAGCAGTGCAGCTTCCCGGCGTGGCACCGTGCAGGGTGAGGATGACCAGTCGAACCACATGACCTGATGGCACACGGAGACGCCACTGGTAGTATGGCTTCTTGGGACTCACGAGGCTCAGGGTGCGGTTGTTGCCATACTTGGCATAGAGGTCAAAGGACATTGCTTGACGGAGGAAAGGATGGAAACATTTATTTTGTGTTGCAACACATTAGAATGCACAAACATCAGTTTAAGTAAACACAAGTTTAAGTTCAGTGTAGCAGCAGTCCAGACAGAGTTGCCTCAATCACGCTTTTCCCTCATGTTTAACTCACCATTAGTAAACCACATTTTGTAATATAAAGTCACCTTGGAAGCCAAGCTGCCACTTCCCACTCTGGATGCTGTTTGGATTCTTACTCTTGTCTGACTTTTCATCTGATTCAAAGTCATCAGGGTCCAAACCTGCATACACACACAGTGGATATCAAAATACTTTGCAGATTCAGTACCACTCAAGAGCAATGCACACACATAAAGCAACATTATTAATACTTAAAGGGGCTCTAAGTAACTATTTATGATAACGTGACGTAAAATCTTTAAAAAACTTTATGCACATTCTCTCGTTTCTCGTCTCAGGGCCTCTCTCTGCTCCGCTAACAGATAGCAACAGCAGCTAATGTTAGTTTAGAAATAGAGCCCGCTAACATAAACTAACGACCTGCTTATATCACCACACAGAAGTTACACAGAGCCCCTTTAGTTATTAATTCAATCAAAATGAATACAACATGTACAATATCAAGCAATTACAAAGGATTAGCTGTTAATCATGTGTTTCTAAATTGAGCGTTTGCATTTAAAATGTAAAGGCCTGTTAGAGTTTCAACCTATTTGTTAGGAGCTGATTGTTTTAGTGTGAGTGGACTAGTTTCAAAGACATCAGCTGTAGACATGTCCACCTCCTCTCAATTACAATGGAACAAGACTCGAGATAGATTACTAAAGATAACCCACAGACTTTGTTGTGAGCTTCATGTAGGAACTACTTTCTGTATCACTGCGCAGAAGGCAGCGTGCATCTACCCGAATAATGTTTTCATCTGGCACTAGAATAAAAACAAATAGTTCCTACATGAAACAGCTCACAACGAGACTTGTGGTGCTCAAAGCAGAAACAACATTTATTTTTTTGAAAATCTCAACAGGAAAAATGGGTATTTTTGATATTGGGGTGAACTGTGTGTACATATGTCTGTGTTTAATGCGCGTGTACTGTATATGTGTGAGCGCCTCTACCCAGCAGGTGGAGCATTTTGTCATCTCGCTCCATGTAATAGCTCTGCTGGTTGCGGCTGTCCCGCAGCACCTTGTTGCTGCCGGGGAGCCTGCGCTGCAGCCTCTGTGGGCTGGACCTCCGGATCGCCATGGCAACGTCGTCCGGGGCGGAGAATTTACTCCAGTAGAAGACGTTGAGCCCTTCTGCTCCTTCACTGTCACACAAAGGGGGTTCACAATGTTGCTATTCTGCAGGGGACGTACAGCTGAGTGTGTTGTTGCCATGTTGCATTTTTCTCTCTTCAGTAAGCTCTGTGTCAGTGCAGCGTACCTGAAGGCAGTAATTCCTGAGTGCAGGTGGTAAGAGCTCCACGGTGAGGACTCGTAGAGCTCTGAGATCTGTTTTAAAAAAGACAGACGGACAAAGAGGGGTCGCCATGTAATCGTTTGTACAGTACTGTAGGTGTGACATCACAGAAGTGCAAGTGAGGTCACTTTCCCAGTGTGAGCAACACATGAACACACCTGGTCGAACATGCAGCCCGAGTTCAACAAAGGCATTGTTCCAGTGTGTGTGTATCAAACTCTGCATGTGTGTATGTTGACTGTGAGCAGCACAGAGCTCCATTGTGTCTCTACCCGCCGGCCGTGTAGAGGTAGGACCCTGGGAGGTATGGGCTCCTGGCCTTGAGTTCACCTGCTCTTTAATGAACAGATGGCCACACAGATACTATGACCACTTAACAAGCCTGCTAACTCACCCTCACAGCTGATTAAAGGAGCATTACACTGTGTAACAGCAGATTTGGAGGGGATTTACAGCTATCAGTTCACCATTTCTCCACTGCTCAGCAAGAATGTGCAGCCGTGCATGTGACCTTTAGCTCCAAAACCCAAATTCCCCCTCTGGTATCCTCAATCCCTCTGTCGTCCCAGCCTGCCCTACTGCCCTGTCTCTCCCTCTCAACCCCAGCGTCAAACCGAGGCTCTCCTCCTCCCTGTAGTGTACGGCGCACAGAGCGGCTGATTGTGTGAAAGCTACACAGACAATGTTTTTATTGAAGGCCTGCTCTTCCTCTCACTGTTGCTGCCTCGGCCTAGCTGGGCTCACAAATGCCGGGCTTGTCCTCAGCCCTGAAAGGGCCCTGTCCCAGGGGGTCTGGGGAACTCGCACACACACTGTGCCCAGCTCCTGTTTCAGCTTTACATTTAACACCACCAGAGAGAGAGAGGGACAGAAGAGAGAAAAGTGGTGTGCGGAAAAGAAAAAAAAAAAAAACAGAAAGCGAGAAAGAGGAGGACAAAGCCGATAAAGAGAAAAGCGAACAAACAAGAACGTAAAGACGACAAGAGAGGAGAAAGAGGGCGGCAGTGTTTTGAAAGCGCAGCATAAAAGAGACGAGCAGCCCGCTGTAGTGAAGCACGTAAGAGATAGAGTAGAGACATCAGCTCCAGCCCAGAGTGGGAAGGTCATGCAGCGCTATACACTGTCAGTCAGAGGGGAGGCAGTGACAGTCAAGTCCACCGTCCCACTTACATAATGGTTCAAAGCCTGAGCCTGCAGGCGGAACTGAGGGGAGGTGGAGTCAGTCAGCTCTGAGGTGAAGCTCAGGTTTGGGAACTCCACGCTGCCACCGAGGAAGAACACTGAGGAGGGTGGAGCTGCAGAGGAGGAGGTAGAGATGTGAGGCAGGTGCACTGAAGGTGGAAGTCACATTCATAAACACATTTTAAAAAAGACAGGAAAGCGTCTGTACTCACATGTTAAGAAGTGGAGGGTCAGTGCAATGGCGGCAGTGAAGGGAAAGAAAGGCAGGAGACCCAACATCCATCTCCTCCAGGAGCCACAGGCCGGAGCTCGCTGCCCCCCCTCCACCTCAGGCTTCGTGGGGGGGCTCAGTGACTGGGTGGGCTCCTTCAACTCCACCTCTCCCTTCCACACACAAGCACTCAAATATCATACCAGCTTTTTATTACATCTCTGCTCAAGTTGCTTGTAATTGTTTGGATTTGACATCAGCAGAGGGGCAATAAAAGAAAAGGCAGCCTATGTGCCAAAATCAATGAGACATAGATTTTATTATGGCTGAGCAGACACTGATTCAGGGAGAGTAACGGTGAGCATCTTTGAGCTGAAAGGATCTCCTTAAACATTTAAGGGGTTGGCAGGATTCCCCGGGGGAGCAGACAAAGCGTGGCTGGAGGAGTCTGCTTTCCCACGGCCTGGCTCTGCGGTGTCAGCACTCAATCAAGTGGCTCACGACACAGACATTCATGAGAAAGACAACCAGATAGCCTAGAGACGGATTTTGCAATTAAGCCGAGGTCGGTTTGATCACTTCTGATTATGATCCATCCCTTTTGGAAATGCAGAAAAGTTCTCAAAAGTTCAGTAAGTTGACCAATTTCGAATTACAGAAAGAATATATTGAGAAATTGTTTTTGCGCAAGGAGATTCCCAGTTTGGCACCGACTTTTACGCGCAATGAAAACAGCCCACAGATGGCTTACCTGTGCAGCGGAGCAGCCTGAGTGTCCATGCCCGGAGACGCAGAACACCTCGCAAGTTTTGCTTTTGGGGAGAGTCCTCATGGCACTGTCCCGTTCAGCTCCGGAGAGGCGATATGCAACAATACCTCAGGCATAGAAACGATGGAGAGAGAGGAAACCCCCGTCGTCGCTTCCTTTGAGAGAAAAAAGCGCAAGAAATCCGACCTGAGCGGCTCGGATGCGGCGGGCATTCACCGCCTCCCGTTTACCTGAACGGGGCGGCAGGTGTCACGCGGAGCCCCAGAATGCAGTGCGGGGGACAATGAGAGCACTATGAAAGCGTACAATCCGCACAACCATCCGTGCGACAGATATTGTGGGCAGACTTCCTCACTGGGTATGAGGGAGTAGAGCTGAGGGGGACAAAAGGGTGCTTGAGGGAAACGTGTGCGAGGTATTACAATTGGTGCTTGGCTGCTGTGTCCTTGGATGCTCCGCAGGGGTGCAAAGCAAGACAGCAACCCTGCAATTACAAAATCTGGCACCAAACTTGACCATTGTGATGCTGGGATAGGTCAAAGCATGGGCATAGAGTAACAGACCTGGAAGAAGGGATGCAGGAAAAAGATACCTGGAGAGAATAAAATCTTTCAATGCACTAATATCAGTTCAAAAAAACACACAGCACACTGTCTCTGATTGATCTTTTATTATTTGGTGCAAGCAACAATATTTAAACATCTGCTGGCAGTGGATGAAAAAGAAGCTTTCATGTCAGCTGATATGGCTGTAGATCCAGGAGGTGAACTTGTTGACCCTGGTGTAGACCCCAGGCAGGTTTGGTCTACCACAGCCCGCCCCCCAGCTCACGATGCCAATCAGGAACCAGCGACCCCCTCCTGGTTCTTGACAGGACAGAGGACCACCTGAATCGCCCTGAGACACAAACAGTGCAGGTGATTCAGAAAATATACTTCACAAGCACTATAGTGCAAATTTAAAGAAACGCATCACCCGAAAATCAAAAATACATATTTTTCCTCTTACCTGTAGTGCCATTTATCCATCGAGATAGTTTTGGTAGTTTTAGCTACCATTAGACAACAGCTAACGTTAGCATACATTAGCTAATGTTAAATCGGTTAGTTTAAGGACATAATTCATTTCTACATCCTGCACTGACATGAGCACAATCTCTTGTCCATGATTAAATCCATGCTTCTTTCTGTGCTGTGATATGGTGTAGTTAGGTAGACAGAAAATAATTCCTAGCACAACAAGCCAGGTGCCATCTATTTCCATTATATTCAAAACAAGGAAGACTTTCTACGGCTGATATCTCCAAAATACAGCAACGCACACCCAAAAAAAAAATCTAGGTGTATAAATATCACTACAGGTACGAGTAAAAAGATGTATTTTTGATTTTGGGGTGAACTGTCCCTTTAAATGCAGGTCATAATGGGTGATTCAGTCAGATGAGAGCTCACCCGGCAGGCGTCCCGCTCTCCAGAGGCGACCCCGGCACACAGCATGCGTGGAGAGACAGGTCCGTAGCTCTTCTTACAGTCAGTCTGGCTCAGAAGAGAAACCTCTGCTTTCTGCAGCACTGAGGGCAGCACTTTGTCTGCAGCGGGGCAACACATGGACATAGATCATGCAACTGACAGATATAAATATTTATATATTTAGGCAGTAGCTATAAATGTCACTGAGCTCAATCCAAGGTATTGCTCACCGTCCTCAGAGCGGTACCCCCACCCGGTCACCAAGCAGCGGTGGCTGGCAGTGACAGTGTGGGAGCGAGGTGGCAGGCACACGGGCTGGACCAGCGGGCTGAGGGAGGGAGGCCAGGGCTTCTTCAGCTGCAGCAGGGCGATGTCATAGTCGAACGTGTACGCGTTGTAATACTCGTGCACCACGATCCGCTGGATTTCTGCCACGTGTTTGGCACTGCCCTGCGTCAGCATGCCGAGGTGGGCGCTCCAGTAACGTGGATCTGACAGCCTGGAAGAGGCAGAGTTCAAAGGTCAAAGGCACTGAGGGTAGCACAGATTTTACTGTATGTAACTGAACTTGATAACAGATGAATTGTACAGTAAGTGACATGTCCGTTCATAAAACGATAAGCCATAAGACTTTGTTTTGATAATAAAAGATAACCAGATCAATTAATAACTTAGTCATTATATGATTAATTGTCATTTAAATGGGGTCAAATGTCAGAAAAAAATAAACTGAATGTAGAAAATTCATGACAGACATCATTTTGGTGTCAGAATATGAAGAATTAACAGATATGATGTTATGATATATTGTGTTTTAAAGATATGTACTGAAGTTAGTTGCTAACCAGTTAGCCCTGTCCTGCCATGGTCTAAAGCTCCTGTGCTCTGGCGCTCCAAGCTCCCAGTCTGAAACACTAGTTGCACGGCTAAACAAGCTACATAGCTAACGCTGACTACAGTTAGCAGCAGTTTTAGCTGTTAATCTAGTGATATGCTGACCCCCCATTTGTTCTTAATAATTGAATTCAACGGACGGTCAAATCTTACGTACTGCTCTCTATAAGTTAAAGAGGAAGTGAGCTAAATGTAACGTGAATGCAACGTGTAAAGAAAATAATCAAACTTCGTCATTGTTTTGATTGAGAGACCTCTAATGACAGAAGTTACACATTGTGCATTTTTACACACAGCAGCCATTACAGTGATCATATAATATTAACAGATTGTTCTTAAGTGCCTCACCTTTCCTTGCTGAAGCAGTGTGCTGCTGAAATGAGCCAATCAGAGGAGAGGACAGAGGCGCCACAGTACAGGTTACCAGAGAAGTGGAGGCTGACCTGCCACGGCCACTCGCCCTCCACAGAGTTCACTCCACCCACGATACGCTCAGATCCTGTCGATGAATCCACGTTCTTCACCACGGAGGGACGACCACAGGCTGAGGAGTACACAGTGATGAAGTTGTAACAAAAGAGTATCCAGGTGAAAAGATAAGATAAAAAACAATAATGTTATTAATATTATTTTATGTGTAGTTCATTGATCTAGTAGAGTTTACAGTATGAGTGTGTGTTTGTACACCTTCATTCACCACTACTGCTGACATGCTGAGTCATCACCATGACAGACAGGTCTGCTGCCGCCTTATTAAAAAATAAAGCTTTGATGTGTGTGTGTGTGTGTGTGTGTGTGTGTGTGTGTGTGCCCGGTATCAGCGAGTGATCAAAGACTGTTCCCATCACCTTGAGACCCCCTCGTGATAAAATAACAGCAGACAAAGAAAGCCATTACAACTGGGTCACCTCAGTGCTGCAGGTCAGCAGGTTTGGAGGACGCTGCCCAGTGGATTATGAAATAACAACTTTCTCATGAGGTCTCATAAAGGATCTCATAGCAGAATAACCACTGTGTACCAAATGCTTCATTAAGAAACAATTCAGGTGGGACTGAATGTGTGTGACTGTGGCTTAGGTTGAATAGGTAACTTAATGAACTGGTCTTCATTTTGGTGAGCAACAACTTGAGGACATGTTCTTGGCAGGAAAACAAGCATCTTACTTCTGTAATTCAACATTTGGTTGGAACTAAATGTGCCAATGTTGAATAATACAATGCAGAAGTCAGTGTTATCTATCACAGTTCACATATATTGTCTTAGTAGGAGTTAATGGATTTACACCATTGCATCATACCACATGATGGCAGTTTAACCTGTACTAAATGTAGCCAGAATACTTTCAGTACATACCTTCATGTTTTCTAGGAATGCCCTTCTATATCTAATCTTCGGTTTAAAGTGTCTTGGACTTTGAACAATAAATACAGCCAGCCAAGCTGTAATTTCAGACTGAATAACACCAGATTTCCTAAGCACAGTGGGCTATATAAAGGGCTGGATATGATGTTGTTTTGGAGATGAGTATCATATCTTGTTTCAATGTTAGAATGAAAATGAAATGAAATATCCTGGAATTTTTAATTCCTAAACAGCCCACCTTGTTAGTATTCAATGACGACTCTGCCCCCAGTGATAACACCAGGTCATCCCTTAGAACAATCATATTTGGTTTGGTTTTAAATTTTTTAACTTAACTCTTACTCCGTTTGGTAAACTGCATTGTAGTGTCATTTGAATTTGCACATTTAGCTGCCACAAAGAAGAACTTCATACACTTGTGGTTCTTGACTGGGCCTCCATCAACAAAAGACTGGATCAGTTTTGGGATCTTGCTCTCATTGAAGGAGGATTAGCTGCAATTTATGAAGCTTGGGCATGTTCTGGAGAGGCTTGAGATAACCTCACTGGTTCTTATTGGTACCCACGCTTTCTTGCATATAAAATGTGTCACAGAATGTAAGAAGACCCACAAACACACATTATTTAGTGTGTGTCTGTGTTTTTGTCGGTGATATGTCTATAGTTTGTCTATGGTACCGTGTGTACACATTTTTTCAAGTGACACATTCATTAAAAAGTTGATCACAACTTTTGGCTGTGACTTCAAGATGTGCCCATGGAGCACTCACCACAGTCTGCTTCATCACTGTGGTCCCCGCAGTCATGAACACCATCGCACTTTGCGTTCTTCTTCAGGATGCAGGAGCCACTGTTGCATTGATACCTGATGGCAGAGCAGGTAGTTTCTGCAACAACAAAAATCAGAGAACGTATTGCAATTATTATTGGTTAAAGGGTGTAACAGCATGTACAATGCATTTTTTAAAGAATTGAAAAAAAAAAAAATCATACCTTGAGTGCAGTTGATCTCATCTATTCCATTAGCGCAGTCTGTCTCTCCATTGCACACAAACAAAGGATGCAGAGGACTGTTGCCAGCACAGTTCTTTGTTGGCCTCGCTGTGAAGATATGCAATAATTTTCCAATGCATGGCTAATTCCTCAAGCAAAATAAGTGTTCACTTAAACAACCAGTATTATGCAACACGTAGGACAACTTACAACAGAAGACCTCGTCACTCTCATCCTGGCAGTCGTCCAGGCCGTCACAGCGACGGCTCTTCTCCACACACAGTCCTGTGGAGCACAGGAAGTGGCTCTCTGGACAGGCTGGTGCACACAAAAGCAGGGAAAGAGTTTTAAAAAGCGTGCGAAGGGGATCTGATTAAGCACGTAAACACTTCTGATCTGTCATTTCCTACAGTGTATCCTGGCTGTTATAATGAGTCACGCTCTGGGCGCTGCACTGCTTACGTTGGCTGATATTGTAGCTGCTGTAAGACGCCTGAAAAGGCTGAACAGAGTTACGTGAGCTGCAGCGAAACTCCACCTCAAGGCTGTGGTCAGCGATCCGAAACACCGTGCGGTGTCCCACGTAGCTGCCACAGAAACTGTGGAAGGAAAGCAACCGTCAGTGAACAGTCACAGGATGTTGTTGTGGATAAATAAGCAAATGCACAGGTGACTACAATGTAAAAAATAGATAATTTCTTCTAGCTTGGGGATGCATGTAGCTGTCCACACTTACATGATTTGATTGACTTTCCACCAGCCTTGGTCGCAGCCCTTCATGTCCTTTGGTTTCAACACATAGTTCTGAAACTGCAGAGCAACTCCTAACGCACGGTTAGGGGTCTAGAATAGAATATAAACAGGACACACAATCAATAAAAAGCTATTATAAGTTAGAAAAAGTTAAGAAAACCCCACAGTTTTACAAGTTGTGTGTGCTCTACCTCAAACCTCCAGGTGCAGGAGCACTGCGGGGGCAGAAGGCTGGGGTAGAAGGGGCTGTAAATCTGACCAGTGATGTCAGGGTTTGAGTGGGTCTCAATTTGAGACATACAAACTGAGGGAGACAGAGACAGATGTAAACATTACCCTAACCCTCTTAAAAAACACATATAAGATGGGAATAATCAATGTATTCTACTGCTCTACAAAGCCAGTGTGTGTAGTAACCACATTTTTTGTCAAACTTAAGTTATAACTGAAATTGAACTTTTAATTGTCTGTTTTATCTTGTGACAACATTTCTAAGATTATATTTGCTCTACCTTGGAGAAAAAGTGATGTAAAGATTTCAGTAACTAAAAAATCCAATGAAAAAACAAGTCAGGTAGTTACTGCCATCTTGGTAGGTTATCGTTTTCAAGGTCATACAATGACATGGGGCAGTATCTGCATTTTTAGGGTCAGAGGTCAAATAATCGGTCATGATTTTGAAGACACTCAAATTTAGAGTAGTTACTGCAGTTGGCCTTTGTAGGGCAACCTAGACATTTTAATTCTGTGTCGAGGGGTCATATCTGGACATTACTTATTCTATGTGGACATAAGCCAAAAAGGCTGAGAACCAATGGAATAAAACATGAGATAAATGAGTCATACTTTCATCAGCAATTGCCTCAAAGTGTCCTCTGAAGCTCTTGTTGCCATTAGTCATTCTGAAGGACAGCAGCATGACATTGGAGGTAGACACCAGGGAGAAGGAGCTGGACACCAGCTCACACAGTCTGCAGGACAGATATACGCTTTAGTATGCAGTGTTTTGGAAGGCTACAAATATGGAGATAGTGACATATGGTAAGAATTATTTTGAAACTGTTGCAGCTAATGTGGAAAAAGATAACATCATCAGCTGTCTAAAGGAAGCTGCAGACTCACCTGTGCAGAATGCGCCCTCTCATGGGCAGCAGAGCGTCGTACACAGTCAGGGCATCACTCACACAGTCGCTGGGCTCGATGAGGAACGAGGTGACGGTGAGACGGATCAGAGAGCCGGGGACAGAGGTGAGTTTTACGTGACAGCTCACACCACCCCATGAAGAGAAGACGTTTAGAGGGACACTCGCCCCAGGAAGGTTGGCATACAGCTTATCTACACACTCTGAGCCTGGAAGAAGAGGAAAGAAAAGTTATGGACACACGATACGACACACAGTGTAACTCTTATTACAGACAACTTAAATACTATCGCCTACCTGCTCCTGATGTATAATCTGAACGCTGAACAGCTGCAGGAAGACACAATAATCAATCTCTGCACTGATGAACACAGTCAGGATGCATGTGTAAAAACACTAACGCACCATTAATGAGGATGGAGTCTATATCCACCGGGAGACCGAGCAGGTAGCCCACATTGGACCTGTTCTTCATGCTGGTGTGGACCGAGTCTCTGAAAATGGCTCCTACACACTCCTCACACACTGCGGGGCTCTTTAGTCGAGGCACCACAAACACCATCCAGAAATGAACCAGCACGCCACCCTTGTCGTTGTTACTGAGTGAGGAGAAGCTTACGTTAGAGCTTTATAAAACAACAGGGTGTGCTGCTCAGTTTAAACCCGACTCACAAAATATATAATCATAATCATCAGCTTATCTACCTGAGGTCTGAAATGACAGCTTGCTTGTAGAGTCTGGCCACTGAGGACATCTTGTACACATTGCTCACCTGCACCAGCACACACCAATTATCAGTAAGACTTCCTCAGATCTCATGTTAAGCAACAACCATTAAATAACAGGGCAACACTGATACACACCACATGTTGTATTTTGTTTGCCATGGATGCAAACTCATTGGACTCTTCCTGACGGTACTCGGGGATAAACTCCACATTGGCAACACGGAACATCCCGGCAAAATACACTCCACTGTTGCTTTCCCTGCGAACTAAGGTAGGAAAGTCAAAATTTGCATTATATGGCGCAGTTAAAGATGTATTAGGTCGTTTCATGTGCAATTTAAAACCTCCCATTTTGTTGAAAGTGAGATTTCCTGTCCGTTTTCACTTACAAATGAAGACCCACAGCAGCGACCACATGATGACCACCACCACAAACACCACGGCTGTGATGATGATAGCGAGGTGTGGGATGTTCAACAGATAAGCCCACAGCCTCTTGAGTCCCTTGGGCTTCCGTCTGGTCTTCCTGTACTTCCTGCAGAACTTCTGCAGAGTGTGGTCAACCGTGGCCACCTCCACAGACACATCTGCAATCTACGGCCAGGAGGAGGGGACACATTCTTACTCTCGATGCATTAAATATTACTTGGCATTTCAAGTTGACACTTCAATCTGTGTGGATGCTAATGAGGAGGTGGTTAATGATGCTGAAATGATATGAACACAAACATGTGCCTCTTGATACTGTAGGTCCCTCATTAAGTGTAGTACAGCCCTCGGGCAGTGATGGATTAAAAACAAGTACATTTACTAAATGCTGTACCTACATGTAAGTACAATTTTGAGGTACTCCTGCAGTGTTTTAAAAAGTACCTAAAAGTGATACTTGTGTAAAAGTAAAGATATCATGTTTGAAAATTACTTTGGTAAAAGTGAAAGTCACCCACACGAACAGTACTTGAGTGAAAGTCTTTAAGCATTTGGTAATAAATGAACTTCAGTATCAAAAATAGTTTTCTAGGAATACATGTACTTAAGTATCAAAAGTACAAGTAATAGTTAATTATACATAATATCACATTATACCATGGATTGACAGGTTATTGGCTGACCAGTTATTGGATCAAATATTTAGCATTTTTCTGGTTATCCTTTTTTGTTTGTTTGTTTTTTGATCCGATTGCTGTGATGTGCTACTTCAGCTCCTTGCAGCATGCAGTCTGCAAAGTAACTAGTAACAAAGTTATACTTGTTCTTTTTACACTTAACATTTTATATTTTACATGATATCTTTACTATTACTCACGAATGACATTGGAGTACTTTCTCATAATTGCCCTTAGGATCCAGTGTCGGGGACAAAAGGGCACAAGGACCAGAAGTAGGTTATATTACTAGAGAAACATCGAGAGGCCTTAACCCCAACGCTACCATTCAACTCTTATCACTGTACCATATCCAGGTCAGTTAGTTTACATTACAGTGGACTGAGCAATATGCTAATCAGCCTGAACGCAGAGATATGACTGAGCAAGTTTTTAATGGATCAAGGTCTTCATTATCTCAGAGTGCACTGAAAGTCATTGTTCAAAGAGTTAAACCAAACTGTCACATTTAGCTGCTGAGCTGTAGCCTACGGCGCACGCTTGTGTCTACTGCTAATGATGCTCTGTTACTGGTGGAGGGGAATGCACTCGCTGCTCATTGAGTTACCCAGACCACATATATTATTCATTTAGTGTCATCCCATACTGTGCAAGCGGCACTTCATCCATCACAAGTTAGAAGGATATAGATTCCCACGGGAAAAAAAAACTGGCGTTTAATCTATTTTACACATATTTAATCAAAAATGAAAAAAGATGGGACTTATACGTTTTGATATGTGGACAGACTTATGTCCATTCTAATCTTAAGGGTTTAAACAGGAGAAACAGCCTGATTAAAACATGACAGAAGGATTTGAATTACCTTACAGTTTAAGTCACAATGCTTCGTGAACAATAACACCATATTAACGATATCTTTACTCACACTGGCAGTGTCCTGTTGAGATGCATCATCAGCTCCGCTCGTCTGCTCGTTCTTCTCGCACTCTGTGCCCATGACACAGGCATCCCTTCAGGACTCCATCATCTAACTCCTGAATTTCGGACTTTAAGATCCATTCTCTTTTTTTCCTTTGGAACAAAAACTGCTTTATTAAAAACAGCAGCAGACACACAGCCTCGTAGAGCCGCACAGCACGCTGTTTGGATGCACAGCCGACAGGTGTGTGAAACCAGATCCTTCAGCACAGGCGAGCGGTGGAGAAACGGGGAGCGTGGTGATGGAAACATACCTCCTCCAGTCCTGTGGCTAATGTTTCATTCATTAACTTCTATTCACTTCACATTAAATTATATTAAAAGTCTACTGTATTTGCCAAGCAATAAAAAAGAAACAAAAACTGGTTAAGTTGCAAAAGCAAACAAAACTTCTCCTTAGGCATGTTTGTACAAGAGTTTTATTTACAGTGTTAACAGGGAAGGTGAATGTGTCAGTTAATTCATCCTCTGGCTGTTCTGTGCTCAGAGTTGACAGACTCGCAGCAAAAAAGGGTCCAGCCTTTGTGAAATAAACTAAAACCATGTTTGTCAATGTAAAAGCTGAATATACATTGTCGTCATAATCAACATAAAAACGTCTTTCAGCTGGATTTAATAAGACAAAGGGGTGGGAGTCTCTTCGAGTGAGCAGCATCTTTAACACACCAACAAAATGGACAGAGTCAGTATTTTAACACTTTCATCATGCCCTTTCCAAGTCGTAGGCACTGAACTTCAACATGTGACAAAAACAGACATTTAGAAACACACACAAGGCACAAAAACAGAACTTGACAGTACATTCACATGCAGGAAAATACAGGAAAAAATAAAGTGTTCTTTGAGTCTTCAGGACAGTTTTAGGCGTGCTCTGAACATGCACAGGGAGGGGGGAAAAAAAGATGAGGGAGCAAAAGCCTCATTTCCTGAAAAAGGCGTTGCGGGTGATGCTGTACAACAGGTGATAAGGCTTTCGTTTTGGGGGCTCGGCCAGTGAAAAGACCTGCTGCTGAGGCACGCTGGTTGGAATGGTGATGTGACGCTGGTGAAGTGGGTGCAGGTTTTGGTGGTGAGGTGGGACAGAACCAGAGTAACCAATGGCTAAAAGTTGAACAGGTAAAACAAAACAAAAAAAAAAATTACAAACGAAAATCAAAATTAAGCTGACTTGATATGAGTGGCTGAACAGCATGAAGTGAGATATTTCCTTACTTTTACTCTTCCCGTGTTTGGCTCTTCTTGCGTTAACAATGGCCTGTTTTCTTTGCTCTTCACTGATCTCCATGCCTGCCAAGAAACACACACAAATACACCTTCAGGTCAAAATATTTCCCACCACTCCCGTTTTCCAGCAACCTCTTCTTCACCTTCTGTTTGACATCTACCCACAGTAGCTAATCTGCGTCATGAATGAAAGGAATTCCAGGACTCACCCATCTCTTGGTCTTCCTTGACTCTGTATCTCTCCTTGGCAAAGGCCTCTAACCACCTCTGCTTGTCCTGAGCCTTCCTGCAGCACAGCACACACACAAATTCCAGAGTGTTGGCGTTGCGCAGACGCAGAGCATTCCTCAGGGTCAGGCCCAGGTCTTGGTCCCGTCCGTCGGGCACATCCACCACCTCGGTCTGGTCCATATCCAGCCGTCCACGGTAGTGGAGCAGATCTCTGCGCAGGACGTCTTTTTTACAGAAGACTAACTGGTGGTCAAACAGGAAGAAGCTGCGTTGTTGCATTTTGCCTTGTCGGACAATTCGAGTCAGCTCGCCAGAGTGGATCAGCTCTGAGCTGCGTTCCAGCACATTGGACCCCTGCAGCAACACATAGAAAGAGTCAAAAGATTTATACAATATAGCTAATATTCTTTATTAGAGGTTTGCAAAACACAGCTTTTACATTTAATTTATAACCTGGGTAAAAAGTCAAAGAATATTGATTAGCTTTCATCACCTCCCAGTGCAGAATGGCCACCTGCCAGTGAGCGATGGTGTCGATACTCTCCAGCCGTCTTTTCCTCTCATTTATCAGACTGGCCACATTCTTCATAGCCTCGTACGCGTTGCTCACTCCGCTGTAGTCACTGCAATAAATCAGTAAGGGGCAATAAGGATATGGTCCACCTTAGACATTTAACCGATAGAGTGGACATTTCCATTTACAGTAAGTAATAAAAAAAAAGTAAGTCATCAAACCATTGGGACCACATGACTTGTTTATTTAAAGATTAAATGCTCCTGAACGTCAAGCAGATCACTATAACCACAGATAAGCTGATGGACAAATTGACCATTGATAGTTATTGAACTGCTTAATGTTAGTTGACTAATACTATAAGTGTGATTGTGGCTACTTGCTCATAGCTTTCATTTTACAGTCAATGTAAAGTAATTCTACGGATATCCTGAACAGCTTTGTTGAGTCAAATTATCTTCATTATGTGATTAACTAGCATAACAGGTGGTTGGAGAGTTGAATGTGTCCAAGAGTAGTGTAATTAGTAAAGTTGTGAATCTCAAAAAAGGGTACCTGTGGTCTTTGGGGGTGTACTTAAGCAGCTCTCCCAGCTGCAGGGGGTATTTACAGATCTTCTGGACGGGCGTGAGCAAGAAACCCGCAATGGAAATGTCGATCATCTGCTGGAGGAGCCGGCAGGCCTCAAAGAAATGCTTATATTTGCCCGACTTCATGAGGCGCTGCAGCTCAGCACAGGCTGCTGGGTGAGTGTTACAGTAGTCGGAGTAGATAGAGAAACCTTCTTCCTTCAAGAAAAATAAGAGAAAAATTCAAAGACAATTTAGAGCTGCTGAAACAGATTAATAAATGAGCTGCACAGTGATTAAGTAAATTGGAAGATGATTTGATACCTGCAAGAGAAAACAAGAGCCTATTTCACTGAGATGTGGTTGTTCTTTGTTGTACTTCTTCTCCAGGTCTTTGAGAAACTGCCTCTGAAACCTGTAGATGTCCTCTATGTTGCTGAAGATGGTTTTCAACTGCGGCTCGGTGAACATGTCCGGGTGTTTACGGCACTGACGAATGTAGCCCTGAAAGTTAAACAAAACCAGCATGCTGACTATTGAAAACAATGCAAATACTGACCAACAGGAGGTGCTGGAAGGTTGAGTCATTCCTAAAATACAAATACAGCTTTTACTAAATATTTTAAACATTTATTAGACTGTAGGACTGCTTAAGAGATAATATAAAGGAAAAATATGACAGAAGCAGAAGCCCTAGACTTAAATGTTGACGCCGTACCTCACAGATGTCCCTTAGGTGCTTGATGTAGATGCGTTCAGTATTCATGATTTCCTGAACTACATTGGTTCTCATCTGTTCCTTGTGCTGAGCGCAGTGTGTGTCCCTGGGAGTTGGATCCTCCTGGTCCGCTACACTCTCCACGCTTTCTGCACCGGAGTCCTCCTGGTTGACTCGCACCTGAAACACATCCACCACACCACTGAATGGGACCTCCTAAACAGCATTCACTCATATCTAGTCTAGAGCCAGAACTAGGGCTTTTTTTCCCATTGTCTTGACTAATCAATTAGTTGTTTGGTCCATAAAATGTCAGAAAAGTGTTTCCCAAAGCCCAAAATGGTGCTCTCAAATGTCTGCTTTTGTCAACAATCCAAAGATTTTTAGTTTACTGTCAGAGGAGTAAAGAAACCAGAAAATATTTATATTTAAGAAGCTGGAATCATAGAAGTTTGACATTTTTTCTTTAATTACTTAAACCTATGAATCGATTATAAAAAAATAGTTGGTGATTGATTTAATAGCTGACAACTTTAATCACTCAATCCTTGCTGCACTAGGCTCCACAGTATCAAACAAATTAAATAAATAAAATCCTTGATACATTTTTGTGTTTTAATTCAGCTCATAAGCAAAACAAACATAAATGTAGAACAAAAACTACTCAAAGAACAAAAGACTCAGATTAACTCCAAATCACTGTGGCAACAACATGTGCAAGTTTAACCAGCTCCTGTTTGGCAACATTGATTCAGCTACAAGCAATTACACAGCAGACGCCTATCTGCCAATCAACTAACTTCACCATGGTTACCACAGCCGACCTAATTAAGACTCAACTGTCAATCAGCTTTGGTCACCACAGAGACCAGCTGAACCTCTGAGGTTTGAACACTTCCACACACACTGCTAAGAGGGCTGGCAAGGTTTGTTTGGAGCTGAGCCAGTTTACAAGTCTTTTCTGTGCTACTGGAGAGCAAACATGCGTCCGACATGGAGGTCAGGAAGTCCACTTACCCTCACAAAGCTGGAGGGGAACCAGGCCTCCCTGTCAGCCCCCCTTCCCCACCACCAGTCCTTATGCGAGGCATCCAGGACACGGATAACGTCCCCAGCTTTGAAGGCCAGCTCCTGCTCCTCCATGGTCACATGGTCCCAGAGAGCCTCAGCATACACCGTGTGGCCCGAGCTAATCCACTGAGTAGCACACACACACACAGATAAGATAAAGATACAATTACATGCAGCCTAAGCCCATGTCTAACATGTACGATTATGTCTAGACTTAAGGACACTGCAGTGGTTGTCTGTTCTGTTTAACTCTGGCCAAACATCTTAAACACACACCAAAACATTTTCACATGGCTGCTCATGAGGCATGCTTACGACAAGATATGTGTTGCATCATAAATTTAATGCGCATTCTTGGAGACGATGTATGTGAGTGTCGCAACGTGACGAGCTCCCCTCCTCAGCCTCACCTCGTTGAGCACAGAGAGCTCCACCCCCGGCTGGAGGTAGGGCGTGACATCAGGGAGTTCATCAAAGCTGCCCTCCTCCTCCTCCTCACTCACGCTGTCATCAAGTGTCACCGAGCACTCAGACATACCCTCTGCAACACATGCAAAGAGCTGAAAACCTTCTGACAAGATTGAAACAATCCAGTAAACAAGCCACAGATGCAGGCACCCACACCTTGCTCCACACAAACATTCTTGCTCCAACACATTTATTGACATTCCCGGACTCTGTTTTCCCAGACACTTAAAACACGAGACCTACAACAACCCCCAGTTCTCACCGCTGAGCACTCTGTGGAGCTTACGCCGTCCAACGCGGTCCAATCCGATTGGGGTGCTCTGGGAGAGGACAGAGGGGCGAAACCTGGCTGACACTGCTCTGTAGGGGGGCACCTGGTGGGAGGGGATGGGCGGCCGAGACAGGGACTGCAGAGAGGGCAAGAAGAAGCATCCAAGGATTGAGGAAAAGCCACTTACTTGATTTCTTGATAGATAACATTCATAACCAAGAGCATGATCAATTATTTTGGTCTTGCTTTTTTTTTTTAAAAAGGTGTTTGTTTGTTAAAAAAGGTCCTCAAATGTCTTATTTGGTTTTCAACCCAAAGATATTCAAGATATTGTCATAAAGGAGCCAATGAACAAGAAAATATTCACATTTAAGAAGCTGGAATCAGAACATTTTGACTTTTTCTTTTTTTTTTTTTACAACTTACTTTATTATTTTAATAGTTGACAAGTAGTCAACAGCTCTAATGTTGTGTATAGTCAGGAACTTTGATGCATTCCCCCAACCCTACTTTCTAGGTAAAATCTTGGTGAGTCTTATGTATAAACCACCAGTCATGTGGCAGGGAAAATATTGTTTCCTACTTAACAGTGTGGAAGATATACAGTATTTCTTTAACACATTGGAAACAACAAGTTTGAGCTGTGTTTAAACGTACTTCTAACCACAAATTTCATAATTTATTGTCATTGGCGGCTAGATCAGCCTGAAGTCATCCTTGTTCCAACACTTGACTGTATGCAATCGTATTTCTAGTTTGTAAACTGTAGATCAGAGTTCAAGTAGGCAAGTAGGCACTTTTTCCAAAAATGGTATGCTTCTAGTAGGTTTAAAGTAAGTAGTTGTAAATAAGGGCTTACAGGTGGAAGGCGGTCGTCCTTTTCTTCAGCATCAGGTGGGAAAAGATCCACAACTCCTATCACTGAGTTCGGCCGGTACCTCAAGCCCTGAAAGTCTCCATTCACGTTGCAGCTCTCGGGGCTCTCTCCACTCGCACACATGTCATCACCACTGCTGTCTTTATGCAGTGATGCATTTCCTGTCCTTTCTTCAGCACGCAGCTCTCTCACTTCCTCGGGAATGGAGTGCTTCCTGGAAAGGAGCTGCCCATAGTCAGAGATGGGCCGAGGCCTCGGGCGCCCACTCCTTCGTCTGGGCTTGACGGCGGGTTCTTGCGTGGAAGAAGTGGGGGATGCATCTGTGGGTGATGTGGATGACTCCGAGAGGCCTGTTGGAGAGATCGGAGGGGTGCTGCAGGCTGTTGGAGAGGCGTCTTCAGTTTGGAGAAGTGCTTCTTGGCCTTGTTGGTCTGATGTTACCTAGGGATCAAAGGAATGATGATGATATTGACTTTCCCCTGTTTAATGACCTGTTATGTACAGAAATGAAGAATGTAATGTCTGCGTGGAAGAACATCTGTTAATAAGAAACAGAGCAAAATGGTACTGCAAGTCATAAAAAGCTCCAACTAGAAGCAACCGTCTTGGTTGGATGTCAAGGCAGAACACCAAGAATCAGGGTGAAACTATTTAAATGAACTTTATCAGGATTCTCGTGAGAAACTTTATTATCACGAGAAAGCATTCAAGTTCACATAGAGATTGGCTCCACATATTGAATACAAGAAACCCCTCTGCTTATCAAGTTCAAACAATCAAGGCAACAGAAGTTGCACAAATATCCCACAATTAAATGTTATCACGCTTTATGTATTGTACAGTCAACGGTCAAATATTGGCTAACGGTTACTCATTTGTTGCTCTGAGTCTGTAAGTCCGCCAGCGATATCAAAACTCACCTCTTGGTTTTCTCGATCGGGGTCCGGTCCCCGGCATATACACTGGAAAGGCATACAGTGGACTAGCACCATTGTCAAACACACACAATCACAGACTGGCCTGTTTCTCCGAGGCCGAGTCCCTAAAATTGTTTCAAGGCCAGTAAAAGCCTCTTGATTTCTAAAGTAAACAAATCTGATTATTCTGCCTCATTTTCAAAATGAAAATCCTCCTCTTCGACAAAAACACATCGTACTATGACCGCGTGATTATGGTCCCGTATGCTTGAGGGTGCTGCTAGCTGTCCCAGGCCCAGTGTCCATGGTGCTGGACTTTGATCCACTGGGTTTCAAGCTGGAAGGGGAGACGTGAGGCGGGGGACGTACTTACTCATAGCTACCTACCCCTCCCACAGCAACAGGACTATGGAGTCGTTTTTGCGCAAGGACCGCTAATCATAAACAAAGCCTAATCATTAACTCTGACTGCTCCTTCAGCGCGCCTGGTAGCACAGAACAGCTGGCTTCAGCATGTGACCTTGCGACAGCAGAAGTCAGTATATCAAACACAACTGACAGGAAGAGGGCACTGAAGACCGGCTATGTCGTTATTTATTTGACACTGAAGGGGACTTTGGACGGACGGACGGACACGCACACACACAGCTACTTTTTTTTTAGCATACAAGCCCAAGTATAACACTGACAAGAGAACTTATCTCAGTACATTTGAATCATGCCAGATTCAAAGATCGCTTCATAAAATCACAACTCAGAGGAAAGGCAAGGGTCAATGCCATTCCTCTAGAGTTGGCACCCATTAATGATCATGCTGTTTTAGATTATTTCTTCTGTTTTTCAGGGCTTCCTGCCTCTTTGAACCTGCACAGAAAGCCTGTAAGCTAATGATTTCCAATTCTGTGTTTCTAAGTCAATGATAAAAGTGTGACTAATCTGTGATAGTGTGAAACCTTGTCTTTCAGCTTCAGTACCCTTTATTCATCTGTAGGCAGTGGAAAGCTTGAGAATCAATAATGATTACACCCTAGCTTGATGTCATTGTTTTACACATCCAGCATTTTATCAGAAAACCTGCATCTTCCTGTGCCAACAGAGTGATACAGGGATTAAGGATTTTTGCAGGCCAAACTGGAAGTTCCCTCAACAGAAAGCCAATGGGATTTATCCAGTGGATTTTGGATTATTGCAGAAAAATAAGCTCTTTGGCAAAAAAGGTTAATGACACAGCAAAGATAATCTTTACAAATGAACACCACTTTTATGATTCTAAAGTGTAAATGCAATCAGCAGAAATGAAAAGCTAATGATAGGCTTTCAACAAACTACACCACGTCACCTGACTTTAATGTCACCACAACTAAGCCTCCAATGACCCTATACTTAGCACATTATACATTGATAAATTTACAAGCAAGAAAGTTTGATTTAGAAAAGTTTGCAAGTCAAGTGAGTAGGTGAGTTCTTGTTTGTAACGTCCCCGACAACCTCTGTAGCCTCCTTTAGCCACTTGTTATCAACCAGCTTTTTAAAGATTCATAAAAGCTTCATAATTTACCTGTGGGGTTTTCACTGACATATTTTACAATTTACAGTGGACAATCTCTTAAGCTTGTGTTAACCACAGACCTTATTGAAGGCATCTAACCAAAAACCAAAAAATAATCCAGTCACATCCAAACAAGGGAAGCGAAAGTGCAAAAACTCACTTCTGAGTTTAGGACTCATTCCTGCAGCGATCTATATACATTGGGAAACAAGTAGACTAATACTGACTGCCAACAGAAACAAGACAATTTAAATCTGCAACCTGTCATCTTATGCACATGATTTTACTCCCTTACCTCGTTTGGTAGCATGGTGACCTCAGTCTGTTCTTGCTGTTGTGAAGGCTCATTTTGGCTGAGTGGAGATGAATCATATTCTGCCGCACTTGTTGTGGCAACAGAGATGCCAGGTGAAGTTGGTCCTGTTCTCTCTGGGGGCTCCACAGAAACTGGGCTGATGAGGACCTGGTGCTGCTGTGAGCCGACGTCGTGTTCAGGCTGAGGGTGAACCAGAGGGGTGTGTCCAACAGACAGGACCCGGGCTCTGACTGGCGAGGGTCGGCGCTGTCGCTCGTTGGTTGTTAGGCAAGGCACACGGCGGGAGTAGTCGTCATGGAGACGGCTCAGGGGTGACATGAGAGATGGAGAGGTGGTGCTGGGAGAGGGACTCCGCCTGCGTCGGACAGTGAGGTCAGTCATGCTGCCCACTAGCTTTAGCATCGGCCCCTTGGTCTTCACAGGGCTCTTCTGGCGGCTAACAGCGCGGCCCCGGAGGTCCACTGAGGAGGCGCTGGCCGTCCTATGGATGCTTGGTGTCCCGTTTGATGTGCTTGTCCTCTGGGCGTCTTCCTCCAGCGAAGGAGGTCCTGGAGATGCGGCTTTGCGTCTGAAAGGTCCCTTAAATATGTGAATATTTTCTGCACTTTTGCTCAGTCTGCTCAGCACCTTCACATTTGTGTTTTTATTAATGTTCTCTGTTTGGGCGTTCGCCTTGGATGTCTGATCTGCTTTCTGACTGCTCGTAGCTGCATTTGTGCTTCTTCCTGCTAATCTCCCATTCCCCATGTCGAGTAAAGAGATGCGTCCTGCTCCGTACGCCCTCCTGATACTCCTGGAGAAACGTGTGTTGCGTGTGAGTCCATCTCCTTCATCATTTTCCTCATCGTCATAATCCTCAATATCTGATCCACACTGGGTCATCACATTTCCATTAGACACACTATATCCTTCTGAAAACTTGAAATGATCTGTTGCATCATCTAGACCAGAGTCAATGTTGGCCACAATGGTGCCATTAGCCATGTCCTGATGCGCTGAAGGGAAAGGCTCTCCATCGCTGTTGACTGCTCCTCTACTCTGTATACCCTGGAGCACAGAGGAGCGGAGCTTTTTAAAGGAGTCCACAACAGCCAGTCCTGAAAGTCCCGACCAGGACTGGGGGCCGCTGTTGCTGCCACTGATGTTAGTTGAGGTGGAGCAGTCAGTGGTTGGACTGAGAGAAGGCACAGGGCCCTTCTTTGAGTTCGAAAAAAGCTTCATAATTCTTGCAGAGTAAGGCTTTCCCTCAGGTTGACCTATAACAGGGTTGGACCAGGCGGAGGAGTTGATGTCGTTTAATCTGTTTTCATCAGGACCTCCAGTCATCGGCTGTACTTGGGCGCCACACCCAGACAGTAGATATGGGACTGCACTTCCGTCAGCACGACTGTGGAAAGGGTATATATCACTGAGGGGTCGGTTTCGGGTCAGCGGGTCAGCTTTAGAGTTGAGGATGCACGGGAGAGGGTCTTCGCTTGTGGACAAGACCCTGTCCTTTTGTTCTGCCTGCAAACCAAACAGATACATTTTTAGGATGTGAAAGAATTCACTGTCCTATTCAAAGGTTGCTATGAAGAAATTCAACTTGATTGATTAGATAGAGACAGATGCTTTTTCAGAGAATACAACAGAGAGACCCAGATAAAAAGAATGATGAATGTCTTTTCTGTGTGCACAGGGTCCAGAGGAGTGAGGCATCGTACACTGAGAACAGTACATGCATTTGTCCTTGGTGCTGTATTTCCATGTCCAAGGAGAGCTGAGGCCCAGGTTGGGGAGGTGTTGCACTAAGTTCAATTTTATGTGAGTGTGTATGTGTGTGATTCAGGGCAGTGGCTAATGCAGCTGAGCCTTTGAAGTGGGGCTTTGCGAGCGTGACTAAGCAATGAAACTTGCTAATCCATTGTGATTAATGTAATAAATTGCCTGGTTTTCACCAAATTACGCAGATGATGAGGTGATTGTAGGAGGAGGGTGGTGGTGTGGTCTTCAAGTCAGTGACACAGTTCAACTCTTTATCCTAACAGACAGAAAGTCCTCATTGTTTGTCTATTGTCTACACAGGAATCCTACCAAAAGAACCTTTTTTCACAGGGTACATTTAGCTTGTCAAAGTAAGTAAAGCCCAGGCATTACTCATACCATTATTGATAGCTCTCTTCTATTTAAGTATCCCCGTGAGCTATGACAGAGTGACAATGAGCCAGCATGCTGACACTGGCAGCCAAATGGAATTCAGCCATCACTAATTTTACACCTGTGCTTTTCAAACTGTGACTCGTCAAAATATCTTCCAGGTTTCTTTAATGACTGGATTTGACAATTTTGTCCGGCGTTCAAAAGGTTACATAATGACACATCATAGTCCTTCTATAGCTGGTAACTGACTTAGAAATATTCTGAAATATTCTATTATGAATCACTGAATATGACCAAATCTTCCTGTCTCTGTTTTACAGCTTAGGGTGATATGTGGTTGTAATATTAATAACATGGTATGAGACCAGACATCATTTCAGAACTTGGTTATTAGGATAATTTAAAAAAGCAAAAAAAAAAGCTTTCTTTTCATATTCCTGGAGGTTTAATAGTTAAATTGATCAATTTTATAGATAATAATTATATGTAACACTTTAACTCCAGTTAATATATACAATGTTTAAAATAAACTATAATGCAGTTGTAAGCAAATATAAGGATATTGTGGTTACATTATGTGTTAAATTAAAGGCATGCTTTGCAGGATTTATCAGTTGCTGTTCATAAACTCATCATTAAAAGGTGAAAATACAGGCCGAGGGCAGAGTCTCTGCAGATATAGACACTGCCACACACGTATAGAGGGTCATAATTGAGAGGGATTATTTTTGTATGCGCCTATAGCTTAGACCTAACATTGTAATTTGTGAGAGTCCTGCCTCATATACCTTTAATGAACAGCAACTTCAATAATCAGAATGACAATTGTGTTATACTATATGATCATTCTTTATCTGTTTACATACCAGAGTCCGGTCATGGCTGCTTCACAGGAATAGTTAAAGTTTATAACTACATCATCCATAAAACGACAGTACAAATACATAAAAGAGTGTTATATAACAGTAACAATTTATTGTTTGTACGCTGCATATTACGTGTTAAAATAAGGCGTTACAGTATTCACATCACTGCTGTTTGTTTTAATTGTTTCCAGTAAAACTGTCTATTAATAACACAAACAGTCACCCCCAATATAGTGTCAGTATTATTCAGGTATTCAACAATGTTTTTGTCAGCACTGCTCAGTTTTACCACAAACTGAAAGCATTTTTTTAAGCTCTGAAAGCAGTGTTGTTTCCACTGACTGCTATGTACACATGCAGGGAGTTGCAGGATCCTGGAACGTTTCCCATACCTCCCGTCCCCATGCATGTTTCAGCAGCAGATGGGCTTTCTCAGTCAACTCTGAGGAATCTGCCGTCACTTAAACCAGCTCGTTCCATCACACCGAACACTTATGTAAACGTGGAGCCACCGCTGCCAAGCACCACTGCTGACAGACAGTAAACAGCCCTCTTGAACAATGCGCTGCTTTCAAAGCTATACTGAATTGTCTTCTTGTACTTTCCTCCTCCTCAGCCACCGAAGAATCGTGTTTGGTTAGAAACTGGAAAAATAAACGGGATCAATTATTCCATCTTTTTTCCGAGCAGAAAGATAGGAGATGGGAAAGGAATTTCTACAGCTCGAGAAGCTTGTTTTTGTTTTGAATACTCACGTTGTGCTATCAGCCATTCCACCAACTGTGCTATCCTTCAACACCTTTCTGCCTGCTCCTAAACTTGGCGCCAACTGTCACAGGCCAGTTGGTGTCTACTAATGCTTGGCAGTGCTAGTCAGAACCAGGCTGACACAGGTGGTAAATATGCTATTGCACAAAAAGAAAACAGACTTGAAAAAAATCAACAACTCATATGCAGTATGCTTTATACTCCAATAACTCCACAGTATGTTAGTTTTGGTGACTTTTCATTGGCATTTTATGGCTTTATGAGCCTTATTATATATAAACTGAATGCATCAATCTCAATGACAATGTCAGCTCACTGTTGAAATGGCTGGTCTGTTGGCAATCCATAATTACATCTGCAGTTTCCTTAATTATGAAAAGCTTTTTTTAGCCTGATGAACATAAAAGGTATACGGTAACTACACTGTACACAACACTTACACAGTACAAGGATATGTTGAACTGGCATAGTGATGCAATTATCAAAACATCTTCAAAGATCAAAGGTCTACATTTTAAGCTCTGGCCTCTTTCCTCTATATTTTCTGAAATGAAAGAAAAATAAACCATGTAAATAAAAAATATATAAATGCAAAAAAGCATCAACTTCAGTACAACCATGTCTACAGCTATGCATATTGCAACATCCAGAAGAATATTACTCACGTATGTTTTTATCACGGCCTACTGTCTGTAACTGCAGATCACTTTAACTATATCATCTTTGCTCTGCCTGCACCAGGATCACTGCCGCTCTCCGCCTTCCTCCTGCTACACTGTGGATGGGAGCGGCGCTCTGGGGCCCTGGCCCAGAGTTAATTAAGAGCTCAGGGAGGAGTCCCCCCCCACACACATGGCAGCCAGCTGGAGCCAGCCTCAGATTAGACTCCCAGAGACAAGGATGAACACGCACCTAGATACATAAACATGTATACAAGGGCTTAAAGCATGCACTTCAATAACACATGCATAATTAGTGAGAGCATCCTTTCTCATAGTGCGCACACTCGCACGCATGCATGTACAGAGCTGAGGAGGGAGGAAGGCACTTAAATCATTGACTCCCTTCCTGTTTAGCTAGTAACCCACGTGGTTATGTAAGGAGTCATAAATGTGTTGTTATAAGTGACCTCCTACCCAAAGTTCACCTCTGCAGAGGTATGTCCTGCTTGAGGCTAGGATAAAACTCATTAGGCCAAAATGAACTGAGCATTAAACTGAAAGACCAGCAGATAGGGAGTATCGAGGGAAAGTAAGCTCTTCTGTCATTTTCCATTCTCTGGCTTAAGTCTGAGACAGACACAACCACCCCGGAGCAACTCCACCATTCCTTTGTAAGCTGTCACTTTACTGTCTCGACGAATGAAAGCTGTGAGGAAGACATACTTCTAAAACAACAGCACATAGTGTTTAAAGAACAGATTGACTGATTAGCTAAATCAGTTCAGTGAAACTTAAGCTGAACATATGTTCAGGACTGGAGAAAAAGTTCCTCGATTTAATCTTTCAGGTGAATGAGTTCACTTTTTTGGCATGTGGAAAGATGAAGAAACACTTGACAATATTTGAATCCATATTGAAATCTTTTTAGCTGATCTTACAGCTTGTTTCCAGGCAAGAAGGAAAAGTGTCAGCAAGAAAACTCTACTTCGTGAGTGTGTATGGAAGTGTTTGTGTGCATATAGCCTATACCTTATACATCCCTGTAATAATCTGATTAGTGGAGCTTTACCAGTCTGTGTTTAGGACTGGTTTCATCTACACATGATAGCCTAATCAGGTAGACAACTAGGCTATTCAGAAGTGATTTAGAGTGACACCCAAAGCTTGTTAACAGCCCACCAGGACTTAACTGCAGAGGGCAACTTGGCCTATGTGTAAAGCACACATTTTAAAAGTGAAATTCAAGAGATAAAAGGTTAAAATTTCACCATCAGTATAAAAATGTGTCACCTCTTTTGTGGTCACATGATTATGAAATAGACAACATGTCCCATCAGGATCAAGTGAGCAGAACCAGTTGCCTGGTTAAAGTTTCATATTTGGTCATGACCTATTTCCTCATTTTTTCATCTGGCAGAAAGAAGGAGATTGGGAGATGCCACGCCCCTTTCTATAGAGCGTGGGAAGTACAGGTACCGGCCAAACCAGGGAGTGTCACCACCACTCTCACACAGGCAGCCTCTTACTCACCTGATCTGCTTTGGACTGTCATAGAGACAGACGGACAGAAATCTAACACTACACAGGGCACCAGGCTTAGAGAGGACAAAACACCTGTGAGCCTCGTTGTCAACAGTCGACAGTGTAACCTGACAGTGGTGTAACAATAATCAAAAGGCTGCCCCATCAACTAGCCTCAAATCCATCTTCTGTGGCATCTTAAACATTGCTTCCTATCAGTTTGTGAGCTTGGAAGTAGTCACTGATCAGAAAATGGCTTGTTAAAGTTACTTCATCTTCTACGGACTGAAGTTCATAAGAAAGAAGGAAACAAACGCAGGATAACTTCATAAACTAAAGACACCCTTGTGAGACAGAATTACAACTGTGTATGAAATAGAGTGGTCTAGTGTAAAATTATATTGTAGTCGTCTACTCCTGTTGTAAAAAAAATGATTTTATATATCCTCTATAAAGCATACATGACCTTTAACAATGATTGATCCAGACACCACAGTTTAGCTCTAGTATAAAAGTCCAGCTGGTGAGCAAAGGACACAGGTTAATTAATTGTGACTACACTGTGTGGATGACTATAGACTCCTAAGGAAGTGTAGCTATGTTGGACCATGCTAAGAATGAAGCAGGATCTGAAAACAAGGAGCTATGAAAGGGGCTTATACTGAGTAAGTAAGCTCAGAAAGAACTCGGGGCCAAACTGCTTATTTATTTCTGCATTAATTAACTTTCTTTGGCCATAAAGCTCTTTGTAGTTGGTGGCCCCCTGCCCCTCCTTCACCAGCTCCCTGCACAGCCTGGCATCTCCCACATCACTATAACAACCACGGCTGTAATGCACTACAATAACCCCCTCTGGTCCCATTTCAAACAAGAACACAAGAGGGGAAATCAATGCAACTGTAATGTGATCCAGGAAGAGTATAAATAATTTAAGTGCATCATTTTTACTTACTGGCTGTGAATTAAACAAGGAGTTACTGCGCAGTTAAAAGAAAACATTTTTAAAAAAGCGCTGCTCACCCTGCTCATAGTCGCTGATGTTGGTCCTCCTGACCTTCTCTCTCACATCAACAGAGCAGCTGTTTTTGTTGTTTAGCCATAGTGAAACAGCCTGGCTCTCTCTGAGGTCCAACCGCTTGCTGCCTCGCACTCCTCGTCCTCTCGCAAAAACATGTCGGGTACAAAAACAACGACAAAGTGCGCTGCCCCTGCTCACTAGCTACCACCGCCACATATTGAGACAAACGGCTGGCTGACTTCTTAAACGCACTCGGCTAGCAACTCGAGCTAGCTCACTAACTCACTGATAAACTTAATTGCGCAAGCTCCCAGGTTTGTAATTTCGCTTTCACCGGCCGGCAAAAAGCCTTGAAGCAGTCAAACAAGTTCCAAGATAAACACTGACTCATCCGTTATCTTCAGAAGTGGCTGAAGAAAAGCTCACAGTTTCGCAGAGGAGTCCAGTTAACAGGTCTTTCTTGGAGGATTGAGCTCGCGAGCATCATTAATGCACTTGTTGCAAGTGTTTGCGAGGGGCGGGGCTTCGAGAGGTTACGATGGAGGTTACTGGTTGACCGCAGCGTGGCCAATCGGTTGACAGCCAATCACAAGTGAGCAGGTCAGCCCGTGACCGCAAAACCACGCCCACAGTGGAAAGCTCTTCATTGAAGAAAAAAAAAAGGAGAGACAATGCAGCTGTGCACTTCCTGCGTTTCTCTGAAGACAAAAAAAGACTGGGCCTTCCAGTTGTTGTTGCACCGTCTTCCTCGTGCCTTGTCAGTGTATCATGCCAAGACAATTAATGTGTGTCGTGTATTTCTGGTGTGTGCGACAATCCCTAAATACCAGAGGCAGGGACTGGATGCCTTAGTGAGTGTTGCTCTTTATTACAGGGTAGAAGACAAACACAAAGGCAAAATAACTTTTTCTGGTGACAAACATGACACAGGCACCTTCATTTTTTATCTGATTAATGTCTTCTTTTTTTAATTTACAGGCTGATGGTTTCTATTCGAGAAAATGAATGCACTTGATTTAACCAGCTATGCAATGCCAGAAGTGGGAGAAAGTTCACATTCTTTACTTAATTAATAACAACAGTGGAGTAAAATGCTCTAGTTCTACATTCAGAATGATACAAAAGTAAAAGCATAGCAGTGTTGTCAGAAATGCATAAAAATTGCCGCTGTGAGTGTACAATTATTACAATTATTGGGATATTCTCACAGATGCACAAACATGTAAGACATATTTTATTGTTGTAGGTAGTCGAGGTGGAGCCATTTTGAATAACTTTACATTCCTATGTAGTTAATCTATAACCATTAATTGTATTTTACAAACCTACTATGTTTTGCTTGGAAAATTTCAATCAGCAATGCAACCACAGTAGTCAAATTAATGCAGTGGTGTAAAAAGTATGATGTCTTTATCTTAATTATAGTGGAGCGTAATCAGTGATAGAATGCAACTAAGTACAATTACTCAAGTACTGTACTTAAGTGCAATTTTGAGGTACTTGTACTTTACTTGACTATTTCCATTTTCTCTTCCTTTATACTTCCACTCCACTACATTTTGGAGGCATACGGTATATTGTACTTTTTTCTCCACTACATTAATTTGATTACTTTAGATACTAGTTACTTTGCAGATTGCATGATGCATCAGAGCTAAAAGTAGCGCATGCCTACATTTATTTTATTGCCAATCGGATTACAAAAAACACAGATAATCAGGAAAATGCTTAATGTTGGATTTGATAATCGGTTGTATAGTATACAGTACATACATTAATATTAATATATGTATAGTTTTACTTTTGCTTGTACTTTTGATATTTAAGAACATTTACTGCCAGAAAATTACTTTTGATCCTTCAGTTTATTTAATATCAGATACTTATAGACTTTTACTCAAATATTTCAATAGAATGGAAAAACCCAACTAAAGTACAAGTAAATCATAAATCATAAATTTGTACTCTAATACAATAGTTGAGTAAATGTACTTAGTCACTTACCACCACTTTACAATGCATTAAAGAATCGACTTAAGTTTAGACAGAGGCTGATCTCCGATCACTGATTATTCTTTAAAACATTTTCACACCAGCAGGTATAAACTAATCATGCCTCATTTATGTCCCAAAGATCAAGAACCCAGAGAATGTAGTGTCATCATCTTCATCAGCAAACAGCCCATTGAACAGTTCTCCCCCAGCCACCTGCAGCCACACCTTGTCCCCCACTTCCAGGTGCAGCACAGCACCCCCTGCTGCCTGATCCTCACTGCTCTGGTAGTTATCCGTGGTGTGGATGATCTTTACACCATTCTTCACGAGAGCCACCTTAACATTTCTGGAGAAGACAGTGATATGATAGGTAAAGAAATATGCTCCTGCTGCCGAGCACGTGAATCTTCCTGTTTGGGGATCGTAGTGATTCTGGTGATTGTAAATAATCTTGTCGAAGCGGATCGGTACGTTGGGTGCTGGGAGTTTAGATTGTGCTGTGAGTCCCACTGAGAAGGCGCTTTTAGAGATAACAAGTTCTTCTCCCTTCTCACCCTTATCACCTCTCTCTCCCCGACTCCCTCTTTCCCCACGGTAACCAATACTGCCTTTGTGGCCTGGAACACCGATTTCCCCCTTAGGCCCTGGCCTGCCAGGGGGTCCCAATGGTCCCTGAATGCCTCTGTCACCTCGAAGGCCGATTTCCCCCTTTGGACCCTTTGGTCCAAGAGGCCCCAAATCCCCTTTAGGTCCTTGGGGTCCAGGCAGCCCAAGCTCTCCCTTACTTCCTTTCAGGCCAATAGGCCCTTGGACACCTTGGGGCCCCATTTTCCCAGGGGGCCCCCGTTCTCCATTATCTCCCCTTTTTCCTTTGAGCCCTGCTGGGCCAACGCCACCTGTAAACAACAAGCACAAGATCAACCTCCCTATCCTTTAATACTCAGTGATTGCTATCCAGTATTCCAGAAAGACAGATATAGTAAAATATGAATAAACTGTGTGTCCAAATAACGGGTAAAAATGAATGAATGTATTTTAAAAAAGGCTACTTTGCAATGTTAATTCTGAGGATACATACCAGGTTCCCCCTTGTCTCCCCTGTGGCCATTACTGCCTGCTGGTCCAATAGGACCAACTTCACCTTTTGATGAATGATTCATAAATAATTATATTATTATATTGTAAATTGCAAATTGTAAGTTTAGACATATAGAAAAATGTGCTTAGAGTCAAGTTTTCTCTTCTAAACTTACCTTGATCACCTTTGTCACCTTTGAGTCCATCTCGCCCGTCTCTGCCAGGTGTACCATTATGTCCAGGATCCCCTGGTATTCCAGGGTATCCACAAACACAGCCTTTATTTGGTGTTTCTTCCTGTGCCACACACCTGACCGTCAATAGAAGTAGCAAGAGAGTGACCGTAAACCTCATCTGCAACATTGTGCCTGATGCACCTGTCTCACAAAACTAATATCCCACTACACAAAAACCTTTAGACTATAAGAAGTTAAAGCCAGTGCATAGCTCGCCTCATAAACATATGCACTACTCAAATGTGAACATGCAGCAATGAACAAGAACTTTGGACAAGAGTGACCTCAGCCCTCAAAGCCATTTCATTGGTCGGACTGTGTTTTTGGCTTACTTATTGAGTCTTCCAGTTACACATCACCTCTAGCCCTTTAGACACTTCTCCAGTCTAGTTAAGGCTAATAATAAGCATATGCTGTGTGTAGTTGAGGGCCAGACCTGCAAAAGGCCACATAGCTTCACCTGTGCTGTCCCTTATACAGTGAAGCAAACAGGATATTTAACTCAAACAAATGATTACATGCTGTCAGTACACAGATGCACAGAAGAGCATCTTGTCTTTAATTGATTAATAAAAAGATGCCATTAGAAATAGATGCCTTAGACTAATATTAGCTGAAATTTAACACAGCACTGCTGTAATGGGATGTGTTTAGTCATTGGACACTAATAGCAAGCTTAAATGTTAATTCATGCATGTTTTATTTTATATCTGCTCTTTTAAATGCCAACAGTCAGGAACAATTGACCACATAAACTGGAGCATTGACATAAAATGTGACCTTTTGTGGTCCAAAGGCCAACCCCACATCTGTAGAATGGCTAAACACATCTGCTTATCTTAATGATATGGCTTCTCAGATGTTATCTAGATGCTAGACCGATGTTAGCATTAACCATGTTTAGAGAGGACATTTGGTCAATGAATTTCCAAGGAAAGAGAACCACAGCTATTCCCAAATACCAGTACAATATATGTTTTAGAAGCAGTAAAATGCAGTTTTTTTTTTTACTCTTCTGTTTTTCCTATACCCTCCACAAAGATGTTAAACAGCATTACTGGATTTAATATCTTAATAAAGGTCATTTGAGCAATCCAAATGCTTTCTGGCACACAGGGTTGAATCAGGACTGTCTGGTAGAACAACTGTCATCCTAATTATTATGGCGAGCTGCTGCCCCTTTATTAGCTTGTGTACAGTGAGGAGAGACAGGAGGGGTGGGTGCAAGGGAGGAGCCGGAGCATTAAACCGAGATAAGGAGAAAGAAACACTCTGAGAGCACACGGCGTACTCCCCCGAGCCCCCCAGTCATCAAGATACTGACACAAGCACATGTTCACATACTTTATTTCTTCAATTTTTCCTCTCACAAGCCTCCAGATATAAATATATTTAAAAAATATAAACATGACAATACATAAAAGTGCACATTCAAGCAATGTCTTTACCTGGCACCATAAATGGAAACTTCACTGTCATACATGTTGGCTACTGCACATTTACTTGCTTGGAACACAAAGTAGCATGACACATTATGGACAGAGATGTGATCTCACAGACAAATAACAAGGGCATGGCTCAGAATGAGTGAGACTCATTTATAATTTGAGGCCAATACAGGACCCAGTCTCTGTAGTCCCATAACCAGGCACAACGTGAGGTTGATTTGGTTACAGAGGATACTGCAACAAGTTTTCAGACAAGATGGCAGAGACATCGTCGGTCATTGAGTTCCATTAGGTTTAAGGCTAAATAATTACACAGTAACAGACCATCCGAAAACAATAACAAATGTAATGTAAATAAATATAAATGCAAACAAATATCATACAACATGCTGGATAACACTGATGGCTTGTTTTGTAAAGAGATTTTAATCTTAAATTCTCTACAAGACTAAATTGATATCGAATGACTTTGAGTTCCACATTAATCGGTCAGACATGGAAACAGAGTTAACAAAGCCAGAGAGGATAAGCACATGACAAAAGGGAAGAGAGGAACAGGAGGAGAGCTTGAAGAAAGAGATCTACAGCATTTGACATCATCATCAGAACACTCTGTTTGGGAAAGCAGCAGTTTCAGGTAAGTTGAGGTTAACATGGCGGGTGCTACAAAGGATATGAACATTACAACTTTTTGCGGCGTTAGTAGAAAATAAGGTCTGGAAGCAGGGATGCAGGGTAGCTAGTGACTGGTCTACATAATCTGACGGTGCATACCGTAACCCGTCATTCCAGATTGGGAAGCACCGCGGTTGCTGCCCATCTGCAGGCCGATCAAACTTTCGCCTTGGCGGAGCTGCTCTTGGCTGAACTCTCGCCGATATCCCTGGGCTTTCCTGCACAACAGTTACAAGGTAGAGGAACATGAGGCATCATGGGCATGCAGTCGTTAAAATGTGTCGCTCCTATGTTGCAGTGAGGTCTCTCTTTACCTGTGAAACCAGTCTCGGTCACCTCGGTAATGACCATCATCCTTCGTGACAGCCACACTCCCCAGAGCCATAAGAGTTCTTTGCACTGCTGACATGTCCTTTCCTAAAGCCAGAGCAAAACGATAATGTTAAAAATATTTTTAATTGAATGTGAATGTAAATAATTAAGTCATTAGAAGTAAAAACTCGCCTTCCCAGAGGTCCACAGTTTGAAATATATCAGTGGTTGTGACTCCATAAGCTTCAGATGCTTGCAGGAACTGAGAGATCTTCTCCATTTGCTTGAAGGCCATCTGGGTCTCTGGAATCTTCTTGATGGGCTCCTTCCCCCTTGGGTAAAGGCTGTTGATAAGCCTGCACAGGATCTGGGACAAAGGCTCGATCACATCAAACTGACCACATTGACCACAGCAAAAGGACAGTTGAGGGTCCTATTTGTCACACTTTTACATATTTGTCATGCTTAAATGAAGCAATTATGATTGGTGCAGCAGCTTTCTCTCATCCTACTGTGTCAATCTCTACTTCTGCCAGTGATTTAAAACATTTCCAAGAACAGATATTATCCTGTCTATAAAGAAGGGGTTTAAAATAGCAATTGCATTTAGCTGTGAAAGCTGGTACCATTTATAATTGTCAGTGAAAATGCAAGATGTTTTGTTGCTGCATTGCGTTATTGTCTGGTGCAGAAATTGATGTCTCTGCCTGCTCTAAGATGGATTACTCGCAATGATTTTGTTCAATGTTAGAGTCAGCTGGAGTGTCAAGCAAGGAGACAATGCAGCACCTGCAGGGTGCATTTTATAATTGGTTGTTAATTAGGTCTGACAGTGCCATGCACTTTCAGTGTGGAGAGTTTTCCATCACAAGCTCCCTGAATGACTCAGTACAAAATTCACAAAAAAATGGACCACAACAGTTAGCAATTTCAAATTCACAGTTTGCTAGAAAATACACAGTCTTCCTACCAAATATAATGCCTCAAACAGTAAATTCACATCAGTATCAGTAGTATTTACTGAAGCTCTCTTGTTGAAAATAACTGGGTAAATAAATCTGACTGCTTATTATAGCTTTTACCAAAGCTGGTATCTAGTTTAAATAATTAAATGGTTACTTCTATTTAAGGTAGAAGTGCTGCAGCCACTCACTGTCCCATCCATCAGCCATTTCTGGAAGTTCTCTCTGCCTGGCTGCGGCCTCTCAATGTTTCCCCCACACTGTGCAACGATCCAGTCCACCAACCGCTGCTCCAGGTCAGGGTCGTACTTCTGCTCGATCTTCTCCTGCACCTCTCGGCTCAGTCCGTAGCTGGGCCCTCTGTTCGCCATGGCAGCTCTTAAAAACACTCAAGTATATTTACAGTATGGAAGCCCTGAGGAGAACAAAGAGCAGTACTCTGTAACTACTGCAAGCATCATAATGTTCCTATAATATACTTGTTGTGGTAGGTTAGGGGCTATTTAACTGCCACTGGTCATCTTTTTAACTTAACTCTTACTAGTACACAGCAATTTATTTTCTACTGCATGACTTTTACCTTCATGCTATGTGTTCTTCTAATGTGGATTTTCCATGTTTGCCTGCAGAAATGGACAATAAAGTTTTTTTCTGTTTACTACACTGAAAATCACTATTATAAACCATCTCAGCGTTTGAAGAAAAGCCGAGAAGCCAGGTTTTAGTCTCTCTTTACAGGATCTCTGGATCTCAGGGTCTCCATCTCTGGAGGCTGTGCCAGTGAAGGGTGTGGTCCCTGGCTGCTATCCCGAACAGGGACATGCCCTCTTATTGCTATGGTAACCGTCAAGCCCGTTTCCGGCACGCTGTGTGCAGTGATGCGCTGTAGGCTACGAGATGATGGTTCAAGCATGACCTCCAGTAGACAGTCAACATGACGCAAATTAAATAATCAAATACATTCTCATAAAGTTTGACCTCATACAGAAACATGAATTCATACATTGTACAACAGTTCTATATTTAGTTTGATTGAATTACGTCACCCCCCTCCCTGTGCTGCACACACAAGGTTTGTGTTAATTCTTCAGTTGATTGTCCATTGTTGGCCGCAATTCTCATTTAAATAGAGTAATTTCAAATAAAACCCCGCCATTTAATGTTACTACGCCACACTGTGACGTATTCTGCAGTTTTTTTTAAAAAAACAACAACATGAACATTTAACAAACCCAAAGGCAAACTGCGCAAAGCTCACGCACCAGCTGCGACACCGCATCGCCTGCATAAAACATAACACGCACAATATGTCACGCAGTCAAAGCTCTGTTATATAGTAAAGAGTAGCCTATACGTGCACTTACTGCAGAGGAGAGAGCGGTCAGATTTGTCCGTGTCACTGTGCTTCAGTTCCGCTGAGCTGGGCAGGGCTGAGGAGGATGCTGAAGTGCTGAAGCATCCATGAAGCGCAGCACAGGGCAGGCGCGTCCGGCCAGGCTGGATCTACTTTGTCCGGGAGGGGCGAGTCACTCGTTTTATATGCCAGCTCGTCCAGGAGGGGTCCCTACAGACTCTCAACACAGAATGCGACGTGACACCGTTTCCGGACAGTGGACAGTGTAGTGCATGCTCAGCTCCATGCTTCAGGCAGCATGAAGTGACCCTCAGTGTACCAAGGCACACATGATGGTGCAATATTAATGTAATTCTTTTAATAATAATAATAATAAATTTAAAAATAATAATTTATTTATTTATTTTTAACTCTCTTCCTTGAGACGGGACATCCACCCACTGTGTACAATATATAAAACAAATCAGCCTTTCATCTCATCATTCATAACAGGTAGAACCAGTCATTTGCTCAGAGATGTTTCCTTGTCTCGCTGGAAGGCTTGCTCTAACCAGTAGGCCTCCCTCCCGACTTATTGTTGTCTGTTTGGCTCCTACACTAAGGCTTATTGTTTGTTACAGCGTCTGTATCTTGGTTTCAGTAACCAGAGCCATTTCTCTTCACTTATTGAAGAGGTTTAATGTGGTGGATCGAAACCAGAAGTGCTGCGGCTCAATATGGGAATTATGCTGCATTATTTTACACAACTAACCAACTTAAATGGGGCATTACATACAGAACATGTATTCTGGTGCAAAAGTATGCTTCATGTAAAAACTACACAAACATCACCACATGGAGTGCCTTTTTCCATTGCCATTGTCATGCTGTATGCTCCCATAAATTGGTGCTCAGTTTAACTTTTGACACAAAAAATGACTGACTCCATAGCTCAAACGTGTGTTAAAGGTCACCGCTGCAGTAAAGTGGGCCTGAGAGAGTTAAGTGGTTTGGTTTCGCCCCATTGAGCATAGTGCAGCTAGTTGCCAATTACATGTTAATAATCAACAATCCACTGGCTCCATTCAGCAGGCCTCTCTATGGCTGAAAGCCAACAGGTATGAGGAGTCATGTAACAGAGTGTTCTGCTAACAGAAATAAAGCTCACATTGCTCACTTGATGATTTTGACTCACTATATAGAACCATGATTCATTGTGTTTACATGCTACCATACCTGGCGAATTGTTCAGAATCTTGTTTCAGTAAAAAAGGAATGCCATAATTTTGAAATCCCCCTCTTTTTTAAAAAGTCAGTTTAGTTATGATGTTGGGCTCTGATTTTGACACTTTAAAATGTACAGCTTTCAGATATATAAGAAACATATAACACAATCAAGGGTAATTAACATGTGTTTTTTGTGATACAACTCTTAATTTCATACAATTCCAAATCTCTATCAATGGCCCTTGATCATAAATTTGCTACAAGGAACTTTAATTTATTGATGAATCTGGCGGCCCCTGTGGACAAAAGCGGTATGAACCACCACCTCCTGTCGTAAAGTTTCTGATCAGGCTGGTACTGGATTTATTTTGGACGCGAGCGAAGGAGAGACAACATAATTGTACAACTATTTTCTTTCTCTAAACACAGCTGTTTGCAGGATGCATTGCAATGAGGTCATTTATATATCTGTGGCTATGTGCGATTATGAAGATGTGAAACAAAAGAAGCTTTGTTTTAGTGCTGTTCATACACCTAGGTTAGGCTACAGCTAACTAATTCTGTTGCTCATTAATAGTAACTTTGTTGAGAAAGTTAATGTAACAAGAGAAATAGCCAAACTTCTTGCTGATGATTATATAGAGGCATCGAAATTAAATTGAAACTGTTTCATAAGCAGTTATAAACTCCTTTACAGTACATTTAATTCATAAAGACAGTGGATGTTTGTTGGCTGCTTATGCTGTGTTTGTTGTGGTAACAGAAAGAGACCTGCACTCTATTGTGCAGAGGTTTTATTGGCCAAAATGGGTGAAAAGTGATTAAAAAAGGCACAGGAAAACTATGCGTCTAAAGAGGGATGGAAACAGTCAAACAATAAGAACAGTGGCAGAGACAGCAGCAACGGCAGACCTAATGAAGGCCAACATAACACTCCATACAACAACCTGGAACACATACAAATGCAACCTGAAGATATAAGGGAACAGCTAGCAGGAAAGCTCCCTTTCAATGTAGTATGCAATGTAACGGCATGTTGAAATGACAGATGGCGTACAGGGAGAATAACAGATGGATAACAGGTCATATTTGGCAGAGTAACATGCCATGTTTGGTAAATTTCTTGAGGGTTGACTTCCCAGTAAGTCTTTCTCTCCTTATCTCAACAACCTCTCAAGTTCACTCCCCCTTGCCTTACTCAGACCAAAGTGGTCAGCTTGTCTATGAGATCGTCAATAGTGTAGACCATGAGCTTGATGTCGTCCTTCTCGGACATGCGGTGCTGGCCATGTCGCCGAAGGATGACGTCCACATCGGGGCTGAGGACGCGCTCTGCAACCTGCATGGAGATGTGCCAGGGGACGTCCTCATCTTTGAGCCCGTGGATGAGCCGTACAGGGCAGGTGATGGGGATGGGACTCTGGAGCACACAGTGATTTTCCGCCTCACGCAGAAAGTCCATGCTAAACTTGTAATGACCTTCCTCTGAGTGTTTGGTGGGCACTGACCACTCCCCCTTCTCCTCAAACTCCTTGCGTGACTGCAAATCAAACACAGACAAATCCAATTCAATGAAAAATGTTTAAATAAAAATCCATGAGAAGTTTGAAATGAAATGCCAAAATTGTGATACAAGTGACAACATTTTGTTCCTACCTCTATAGGAAGAGAATTGAATGATGTGACGATGTGATCAGCGGCAGTGGAGATGCCCACAAGTGCTGCAGTCTTCTCTGGTCTTGCAATGGCTGCCAGAAGCATGAGCCAACCACCTATACTGGATCCCACCATTATCTAGAAGAGAAAAGCAAAAAAAAAACACCATTTATAGACTGCCAATCAACTGATTAATAAAATATAATAATTAAACCTCATGAAGAACATTCCATAAAGATTCATGCAGTGTAAGAAAAGGTGGTAACACAGCGCCATCTTCTGGAGAAATGGTTGAACATCCAATGAACACGAGATGGAAGAAGAGAGTGAAAAATAACGTTTTATAGTGTTAATTATATTGCTTTAAGTAAAATACAAAATACAAACAAGTCCCCCTTCTCTCAATTATGTGTTTCGTTTCATCATTACTTCACAGAATGATGCATGTGATATCAGCTGGACATCAGAAGGCTGTTTCCACACTGGTCTGCTGAAGGGGAGGACATTTCTCTTTGCTCACCTTAAAGAAGTACTTCACTTAGCATAAAACTTGGCAAAAATGATTTAAAGATAGATAGAAAGATAGAAAACCTACAACAACAAAAGCACTGTGCCTCACCAGACCAACAAACACTACCGCTGATGGGTAACATACTCTGAGTTGGGTGGTGCCTGGTTGTGGCTTGGATTTGGTTATGAAACAGGAAATAGTTAGGTAGCCAGCTAGTATCAAACAATATTGTATTATAGCTAAACAGAACACTAAAATAAGTTTTTTAAAACATTTTAATCAAGAAATAGACAATGAACAGGATTGTGGTTCATATTTGATCAGCACTGCCTTTTTAACAGTTTGATCAGCATTTATTCTGCAACCATTTTCACAATACAGGAACGATATGTCACTTCTGGTTATAATCCTTCTCCACTGCAGCTAAATAGTACACTAGAATATTTAATCTGAAAACATCTCCCGAGAAATACGTAGTGTAGTAACAGAATCTTGGTTTATAGTTCACCAGCACTGCCTAGTTTTGACATTTTGACAGTCACTCGATCCAAGAGAAAGAGTCTAAATCTGACTACACTCTTTGTGTCTGTGAATGTGTGCATAATAATGCAGACATGTAATCTGAAGCTGATACAAAAGCCCTGGAATGTGCCTGATGACACAATTTGTGTGATTTGCCAGATTTCCGCTGGCAAAAGAGTGGGAGGCTCTGGGTGCAGGTAAAATAGAGAGAGGTTTAGCGTTGCTCACTTGCTTTTACAACTAAAATAGTAGTGATACAGCGCTGGTTGAAAATTGGGATACTTCCTGTTTAAAAGGTACCCTGTGGAGTATTTTTGTAAACAAACTCAGTTATGTTTACATTCAGTGTTTCTCACCTAAACGCATTCTGTGTCCTTGAAGCCTAACATTTGACCAAGTTTTTAGGAAATATTTTAAACATGTATTCTACCCATTGGCTTCTATATTTCTTCTTCCATATCTTTGCTGCATGTTTAAGTTTCTTGGTACTATCAATCAGTGGGTAGCATGAAACCATTGGTAGGAATGTGGATTGCATCACCGACATGTTTGTGCACAAATGTGCACACCCTTGTGTGTGTAGGTAACAAATACACTACTTGGCTATATGTTATTAAAAAACATATTCTTGTAATTGTGTTTTGCAAGTCTTGCATTTTGCCCTTCTTGTCCAGCTTGTTAAAGTTCATGCGGACAAGTCAAGTCTGGATGATTCAAGATGTGTTCCTTTCATGACACAAGTCAGCTGGGACAGTACGAGTATGAATTCTGACAGTACGTCACTGTTTGCAATGCATATAAATCAATAACAGAAAGGGTTGTGTTCTCAGGAAGTTTTCATAACATCATTAATTATTAAACACAAGTAACTTGAAAAGGGATATGACTCTAATAAATATGTACCTGTGGACCCTCTGCTAACTCATCCAACACGTAGAGGACATCTTTTTTCCAGGTACCAATAGTTCCTTCAGCCATCACCCCCTCTGAGGCCCCATGTCCTGTGTAGTCAAACCTGGGAAAACATAAATAGAACATGAAGCCCATGGCCATGGACATGAGAGGCCAGGGACAAAGTGAGTTTTGTGTGTTCTTTTTTACCATTATGAGAGCAGTAAATCAGTAATATTCTACACTGAACAAGGGATTCAGTCTCTGAGTGTGCAGTATGATCGAACACATGTTTTATATCCAACCACCTCGGGAATGGAGGCTCTATGAGAAGTTTGGAATAGTTGGAGGTAGTTTTAAAAAGCTGAAATGATTCATTGAAACAATTTTAAACAGATAATTTTGATTTACACAATTAGCCTGATTTCAAGTTATGATATCTCAAACATTTCACCAGTTACTGCTTTTGCGGGTCCACATTATTGTAAATAGGCTTCTTTGATTTTTATATATTAAAATGATTGAACAGTGAGTGCTTTCAGGTCTGCATAACCAAATCCATTAAAAAAAATGTTTTGTATGTACTCTGAACTTGGGGGAAAAGTGCTTCTTGGAAACAAGATGAACTTAATCTATTATTTATGGTATGACTCATGACATTTTTGCCTAGTCACATTTTCTCCTGTGTTTCAGTGTCACTAAATGTATTGTAACATAATCATATGGTAACCAGTTCTTTTCAGTAGCTGTCTTACAGAAATAGTACTCTTTCCTTCTTTAAATTATCTGTCACTTATCGTTACGTATCATCTTCGTGTGCTTCACTTGTTCTTTGATCGTGGCTGCAGGAGTGTAATTGAGGATGTGTGGTGGATGCATGCATCTTTTTCAGCTCATGCATTTTATTTTTGCTTCGTGCGGCCCTGTACGAACTTTGGATCACCTATGTTATGTGATAGCGTTTAACTGGATTTTTAATGCTCAACCCAAAAGTTGTATTGCCTTAAGAGTTATTTATGTGTTTCTCACTAGATAAAAACCAAGACTACGGACATCCAGGACCAATGATATATGTATCAGGTATGTTTTTTGGAAGTGATCTATTCTGTATTAAGAATGAGATTATGAGCATGGCACGCCCGAGCATGGCATCCCTCTTGGGTGGTGTGTTTGGATGACTTACCTAAGGTATGAGTGTCCTAGTGACCTACAAAACTCCTCCAGTGACTCTGCTTTCTGCCCATTCATATTTGAGCCATATCCTGGGAGGAAGACCACACCTGGACTCTTCCCCTTCACTCTTCTGTAGGCCAGCTTTGGAAGGTCTGGTCGTGAAGCATACTGAACTGTGGACTTGTGTCTCCTGGCACCTGGTTGACACAACACAAAGCATTACTGTCATGTGAAAACGTGTAATGCCAATGACTCAATGTATGTTATGTGAGCTTAATTAGGTTAACATCACTGCTGAATACAGTGTCCCACTCCATTTTAAAGGATAAGGCTTCTCTTGCGCAAATTAGATAACCGCACATGGGTAACGAGGACACGGCGGGGTACTTTTCACCAGGACCAAACATATACAGAATTCAGGCACAGTTACACGTATAAATGGGGCTCATTGGTGTCGAAATGTTTTTAAAAATACTACGAAAATCAACGTAGACAGCGCAAAGCGCAAGCGCAGCACCGTTTACAAGCCCTAGATTTTTGAGACGACGCAGTCTGTGTGCGCCACACCCCCTCGTCTGCGTTCAAAATACCCTTCTATGAAAGTCAAGCGTCGTAAAAGCAATTGTGCCTGAAGCGGAGACTTGAACAAACCTTCCAGACGCTGTGAAGACAAAGCTGCGGGCCCTCCATTACTTAATATCTGTGAAAGTCCTCTGCGGCAGGACCTCAGCGCGACGGCTGCCATACTGCTCCGCGACCCACTGAGGAAGTATCGCGAGAGTAGCAGCGGCTAGTCTCGTTTGGGGTTGTAGTCCCTGAAAACCACAGGCAGCACAGCTTTGTGGAGCTGTGCTGGGAGAAGTGTTCAAAATCTCTAAACAAAAGTAACAATTCTACAGTGTGAAAATACTCAATTACAAGTAAAAGGTCTGCATTCAAACTTTTGCTTCAGAAAATGTGCAGGAATATTGTCAAAGCATTTACCCAAAGAATCAAAAGTACTAATCAATGGCCTTTGCCAATGTTATTGCATCATTCAATAAATGTTATAGATGCATAGATGTGTATGTAGCTGATCGAGGAGCTGACTATATATACGGTTGGTCAGGTTAATCAGCACTATTCATTATATAATTTTATACATTGATCATATGTTTTGTATGCAAAATCTTATCTTTAAAGTCAAACGTAGAAAATGGAAACACGAATACCTCATAATCATATGATAAAATTATGACTTTTTAAAAACACATTTTACTCTAGCTTGTTTTGACTCATGCTCAGATCCCAAAACAATAAATCGCCCTAAATCTCTGCGCCTCACTAACATGTTTCATCTTTCATCTAAAACTGCAGCCGGGCTTGTTTGTTTTGAGTGTTACTGAGCAGAAGAAGTCTGAAAGTGTTTGTCAAGAGGAAGTGAAAAACCCTTTACTGGACTCTTCAATAAAGTGTGCTGAGTGTTTTATACATTTTATAGATAGTGATGGGTGTAATAAGTAATCATATCCTTTACACCAGAGATGAAATGCAATTATGTGTACATTTACTCAAGTACTGTGTTTTGAGGGACTTGTACTTTACTTGAGTATTTGCACTTCAACTCCACTACATTTCGGAGGGAAATATTGTTCTTTTTACATGTGGCCTATTTGATAACTTTAATTACAAGTTTTAAAATGTATTATTTTATCATCAATTGGACTCCACCGATAGTATGCAGCAGTATGCACATACATACACATATACATATATATAAAGTTTACTCTACTTGTAATTTGGATAATTGAATACAATTTTGCCAGAAAAATACTTTTTAGACCTAAGTACATTCCATAGCCTATTGGTTACCTAACACAACATATTTAATTGTACCAAAGTAGGGCTTTAAGGTACATTTTACAACACTGTCTTTACAGTAGCAATACAATAATGTGAAAATACTGAATACCCTGTATTCAAAATGGCTCCTGGGAGTGTGATATTATTAGATTGTTATGCATTAAGTAGTATAAGTATAATTTTAATATTGTAGCATGTTGAGTAGGGGCTAATTATATGAATTCAATTTTGGTTATTTTAATTGTTAATTTTATAGGCTTATAAAAACATGTATGAATAGATGAAGATGGAAACATACACAAGTAAAGTACCTCAATATTGTACAGTATCCGAGTAAATATACTTAGTATCTTTGCAACACTGCCACTTATGCATGTAATCATGTCTCCCCCCACCTGCAATTTATTTTGTATTAACTCTATTTTATCCACATGGTGATTCAGACGTCCATTCATTATGAGGTTATGTTCAGGCTAAGCTAAAAGAGGCTCCCTGATGCAGAGGTGACCAGTACCGTGCTATCAGACGGGACGGCGGCAGGTTGGTAAAACGGCTAAAACAAGCGCGTATAGAGCATATAAGTAAAGTATGCGGGAACTTGTTGTGTGTTTGTGACTGTCATGTGAAGTGTCAGTTTGTAACATGACTCAGAGCGTCACAGGCGGAAGGTCACGGAGCAGCAGAACGGAACGGAAGCGGGAGTAAAAAGCCTATCCGCCATTGTGGAATATGGTAAGGGATATTCCAGTAAGACACTCGTCACTTTCAAACTGACTGTTTCGTACGATCGCCGGCAGGATCGGGACACACTAACACTGACGCCTTCTCCACAGACACACAGTCGCCGTTTGTAAGAGCCAGAAACAGCGGATCGTCGTCAGGCTTTGACCAAAGGGGGGGGAAAGGAAAACGCCGCCTTGTAACCGTTACAGAGTGATTGGACAACCCGAGAGACGAGCCAGGAAAAGCGCCGAAGTGCAGAAGAGAGGCAGGGGGAAGCCGTGGACAGTCTCACGAACAGCGATCAGTTTCGGTTCCTGGAGGATGTCTGCGACCACAGTCGATCAGGTTCGTGCATTGACAGCTGAAATGTTGCTAAAATAATTAGCCGTGCGGCGAATTGAAACTTTGCCGACAACAGTTTGATCTGGTTCGGCGTGCCGGATCACACAGGCTAAAAAAGTCTTTGATATGTGATAGCTATTAGCTGTAATGTAGGCCGGCTGTATTGCCAAACAACTCTAGCTGTAGCCGGTTGCCAATGCGGCACCGTTTACTGGATGCCAGAGCGTTTGACATCCGGTCAATAACGCGAAGCAACCTGTAAATGTGAACATCCGGGCTGATGGTTTTAGCTTGAGGTTACTGCCATCGGCTGTTATATTTATCCATGTATTAGGATACAGCCTTCCCTGTCTGTGTGTATGTGTCAGTGTGTGTGTGTGTGTGTGTGTGTGTGTTTGCTGTTTCCTGTCGTGATCTGACAACAGTCTCACCTCTTTTCCCTGTGCTGCCCATTATTTCAGAGACCTAAAGGACAAGGAAATAAAGGTAAGGCTTTTAACAGTGGTGTGTAAATGATGCACAAGCCCCCGATTTTAAAAAAAATGTAGCTCAGTGGAGCAGTGCCGGCTGTTTGGATTGAAAATTAGCTAACATGCTATCAGGCTACTTAGTGATTGTGCTATGAAGCTGTAGCCTAAACTGCAGCCTATCATTTATGTTACAGCTGTTTACTGTTGACCACTGTACACATGATGATTTATTAATGTCCTCTCCTTCCGTCCTCAGTGCAAAACGGATCAATGCATCAAAAGGATGGTGTGAACGATGATGATTTTGAGCCTTATCTAAGCGGCCAGACAAATCAGGTAACTTCCAACAATAAACCATATTACGGTCAATGTATCACTTAGAAATGGTGGTCAATATTTTGCTTATATTTTCACGTTATGGACAAATTACAGCCATGAACCAGTCATTCAGATTTGCTTTACTGTTCTGTCATCATTTTATTTTGTACATTAACTGACTGTCTCCCTATGTCACACAGAGTAACAGCTATCCACCAATGTCTGACCCCTACATGCCTAGCTACTATGCTCCATCCATTGGTTTCCCTTACTCTCTGGGAGAGGCTGCCTGGTCCACTGCAGGAGACCCTCCTATGCCCTACCTTACTACCTATGGACAGATGAGCAATGGCGAACCGCACTTCATCCCTGATGGCGTATTCAGTCAGCCAGGTGCCCTGGGGAACACCCCTCCCTTCCTGGGTCAGCATGGCTTCAACTTCTTCCCTGGCAATGCAGACTTTTCCACCTGGGGTACCAGTGTCTCTCAGGGTCAGTCCACGCAGAGTTCAGTCTACAGTAACAGCTATGGGTACGCCCCCAGCTCGCTGGGTCGGGCCATCACGGACGGACAGGCAGGCTTTGGAAGCGACACCCAGCTTAGTAAAGTCCCGGTGCTGAACAGCATTGAGCAGGGTATGACAGGGTTAAAACTGGGTACGGACATGGTGGCAGCTGTCACCAAAACCGTGGGCTCTCCCCTAGGAGGCACAGCAGGTATGAGCAGCATGGCAGCCAATAGCCTCCCTCCGTCTGTCAGCTCCTCCGCACCTAAACCTGCCTCCTGGGCAGCCATTGCCAAGAAGCCAGCCAAGCCACAGCCCAAGGTCAAACCCAAAGCCAACATGGGAATGGGGGGAGGCGCCACCATACCCCCACCCCCCATAAAGCACAATATGAACATTGGTACTTGGGACGATAAGGGCTCTATGAACAAGCCCCCATTAGCTCAGACTATGCTACCCCCGCAGCCTCTGGTGCAACAGCCTCTCCTCGCTCAGCACCAGCCCTTACTGCAGAACCCGTTGCCCCCTCAGCCTCAACACCAACACCAACACCAACACCAACACCAGCCCCAACACCAACACCAACACCAGCCCTTCCAGCTTCAATCTCTCCAGTCCCCTCAACACCCCCACCCCCACCCCCACACCCACCCCCACCCTCACCCTCACTCTCTGCCTCCTGGCCCACCTCACCTGCACCTTTCCTCTCAACCTGGCCCCCCACAGCCCCTTCATCAGCAACAACCCCAGCAGCCTGGTCCACCCCCCAACCGTTGGGTGGCTCCAAGGAACCGGGGTGAGGGCTTTGGTCTGGGTGGGGGAGTCCCATTGAGTGCCTCCCCTTGCTCCGGAGAAGTGCATCCCGTGCTGGAGAAACTCCGGGCCCTCAACAACTACAACCCCAAAGACTTTGACTGGAACTTGAAAAACGGACGTGTTTTCATTATCAAGAGCTATTCAGAAGATGACATCCACCGCTCAATCAAGTACTCTATCTGGTGCAGTACAGAACATGGCAACAAGCGCCTGGATGGCGCCTACCGCTCACTGGGCAACAAGGGGCCCCTGTACCTGTTGTTCAGTGTCAACGGCAGTGGGCACTTCTGTGGCGTGGCTGAGATGCGCTCACCGGTGGACTACAATGCCTATGCAGGTGTCTGGTCTCAGGATAAGTGGAAGGGCAAGTTTGAGGTGAAGTGGGTTTTCATCAAAGACGTGCCCAACAACCAGCTGCGACACATCCGGCTGGAGAACAATGACAACAAGCCAGTGACCAACTCCAGGGACACTCAAGAAGTGCCTCTGGAGAAGGCCAAACAAGTGCTTAAAATTATCGCCACTTACAAGCATACCACCTCAATCTTTGATGACTTTGCACATTATGAGAAACGTCAGGAAGAAGAGGAGGCTCTGAGGAAGGTGAGATAAACACACATACAAAGAGTCCTGTCCCCTGTAAATAGCTTGTTTGTATGCATGAGACCATTCAGTTTAGTTACCCTTTAATTCAAAGAGAGGCTAACTTTCACTGAGTCACTGCTACAGGCTGTGGCCTGACTGTAATCAGCTGATCTTGTTCCACCTGCTCTCAGACAGAGCTTGTAACATCCTGTGACTGAATGAACAGTGGCGTAAATGGAAGTTCCCAGAGGCCTGTCAGCAGATTGACATGCCACCATTACTCATAAGCAGGTTCAGGAAGCGCTGATTCCTCATCAGCCATCTTGTGCCGCTGAGATTGCGATGATCTGCCCAAGTGGAGTTGGATGCATAGAGGTTTCCTGAAATAGCCCACATTCCTGGCATTCCGTCTTTCAGACAAAGGCAGATGTAGGCTCTGATCTCCCTTTGAACGCAGAGCCTCTCTGCTCTCCACAGGCTCCTCATGCTTTATTAGTCTTTAACAACATAAGCCCTCGGCCTGCAAACTGGCTGCAGCGTGCCTCAGAGTTGGTACAGTTTACCTCAGATGTTCGAAACGGTTGACTTGAAATAAAAAATGTTTCCCAGCAAAATACATGATAAAAATACACGATTACAATTGCCTGTGTGCAGTTCTGAAAACCACACAGTGTAAGCCTGCGCCCTCTGAGGAGAAACTAAAATATGTTGCAGTGGTAATAACAGTGGTGTACCACAAATGTTAGTCTAAGTAGTAAAAACTCTGTGGGATGCTGCTGTTGAGGAAAAACAGCAGCCAAGGAGTGAATAATATGTTATCATTGCTAGTACTCTGCGGCATCCATTCTTAGATTCACCAATATGCTAATCTAATTGCGTTTAGAAAACCCCCATGACCCGCTCCCTCCTTTTTTCTCCCACTCCCCCTCTGCTGGTGCTCCATTGATGCTGTATTGACTCCTCGCTGCTGACCTTGTTAATATGCGCTGGGTTACTTTCTCATAAATATTTCAAGTCAATGTTTTCAGGCTTCTGAAAACAACCTGTCAGTAGAAAGCCTGTTTCATCCTGCGTTGTGCAGGCGTTGCGCTGTGATGCTTTTGTAGCCCTGACCTCCTACATGACAGGATCGGCCCAGCTGAGGCCTCACCCTCCTTCGTCTGACAAGGTTAATTGTTCTCTATTGTTTGGCCTGTCCTTCCCGAACTTTGAGAGGTGTCAAACCAGCACAGCTACCTGCACTATAACACCTTCCCAAAGTGTTTATTTGAAAGATAACTTTGGATCTAAATGTTGTTGCAGGATTTTATTAGCATAACTAATTTGGCAATTAATACTCGGAGGTTAGCTCTTTCTTTCCTGTGGATATACTGTAATAATCAAGTGCTCATGTGTTAGGCCGTCTGCTGCAATAGTTACAGTTGTATTACAGCAGTAAAGATGCGGTTGATTGGATTCATTTAAGCACCAGGATGGAGTTTTACTTCCTGAACGTTAGACCTAATATCTATTAATGCAGAAGATTTTTATTGTGCATAAAAGAAAATTAAAACATTTTAGTTCACCCATTTTCTGTCAATTATTTTGAATCAAATAATTGAAAATGATATGGCCACCAACCTTGCTGAGGTAGAAGTTAGCATACATTTAGTTGTATTGATTGGATTTTGTGAAGTTTTCTGCCCCCGGAGCCACAGTCCAGTCTGAGCAGCCCCCTCTGGGGATAGAGTTACAGTGGGGCCCTGGTCTCACAGGGCTTTTCCCGCACCACTGACATGGACACCCACTCCTCAAAGAGGAGACTGTTCCACCCAGGCACAAAGAGTCCCTGGGTTATTTTGACTCCCATGTTTTTTTAATTTAATTTTTTTTTAGGATTTTACCTGCACATCGTATCTTTAATGAGAAACAGTTTAACAGCATTCCCATTTTTGTCACCCATCACACACCTTTGAATATTTGATATTTGAGGTGTGTTGTCATGTTTTATTGAATATGCATTAGGACGGTTGCAGCCCCTACACTGAGTGTTGGGGCTGCAGTGCAAACGTAGACAAACATTTAGATACCGGAGGCATACTAAACACATTTAGAAAAAACAAACTTTTTCTTACTCTATTGACACGTTCAATTGTGCTTATATTTGGAATATATCGTTTTAAAGACATTATTTAAGTTTTCCGTGATTTAAGCTTCAAATGTTGTCACTGAAACCATGTTTAGAAACCAGCACCTCTCATCAAGAATAAGAAGTCAAACTGTACCGTATCATAACTAAGAAAGTTTTATGCAAAATGGAACAACACTTGACCTAAAAATGCTTTTGGTTTCAGACTAGTAATAGTCAGAATTGATAGAAATACTTAAGACGCAAGATTGGCCACCTGTCAAGTTCATACTCAAAACAAACAGAAGACAGTCCATCACCAGAGTAACCACTAACTGCTGCTAACTGTAGCTGTCATTAGCTAGTTAGCTCAGTTATCCATGCATCTAGCGGTCCGCACTGAGAGCGCAGAGCACAAGGGAGGTGTTAGCATGCTGACTTCAGAAGATATCACTGCAACACAAAACATAAAACTGTTATTTCTTCACATTTGTTGATAATTTTAGTTCCAGTCAGTTATTATTCTGTTCATTCTCAAACAGAAATGCATGCAGAGAAACATGGATTAGCGATAGCATTGTTATTAGCATGGTCAAGCAATAGCATGAATGTTAGCAGGCATAGTGATAGCTGTCACTCAAACAGAAGTCCTTCTTGTGTATTGAGGAGCTGCAGAGTTTATTCACGGTCAAACTGTAGCCTGTACTGTATATTTACTGCCACTAGACAACTTCTCTGCTAAACTTTCCGCTCTGCTCCGGTCGCTAATACCCGTCTGCTCTGAGCACCATCACCGTAACAATCTCTCCTTCTGCTCACACATTATACACTGCCCTGTTTCTTAAAGGAGCCACGCTGCTTTTATAACCCCTACTGGAGGATGATGTCATATTAGCGACTTAAATTAAGTGACTTTGAACACAAAATGAAGTTGTTTGTCAAAGAGTGTTTGGCAGACAGTGGGGCTCATCAACATTGCCAGGAAAGGACTCAGAAAATTATGAAATATAAAAATATTAAAATACACTGGAGGGGGGCTTTAAGTCAAGCAGTTTGATTGAGCTACTTGCCACGGGCTGTAACTGCAACATCAATCCCTGCTTGGCTGATGCTTTCAACTCATTACTACTCTTTGAGATGTAACTGATTAAAAAAAGCTCCTACAAGTAATATAAGTTAATAACTTAAAATAAAAGTATTCAATAAATCCTGAGTAATGAATGAGATTTGCAGGGTGGTGCGAATGCAGATCGACACAATAAAGGCATTCATTCGATACATCTCTCCCAAGGAGTGCAATCAATACTGATTGCCTTCATAAGTGTTTTTTGATCATCTCTGACTGCATTAAAATGAGGAGCTCACTTCAAGCTCAAGTGTCACATCTTCTTAGTTACTGGTCCAAGAATTCTTTGCTGTAAGTTATTCCCAACTTCGCCTCAGACATTAAACGCATCCGTATCTGACGGCATAGAACGAAAAAGCGTAATACGTTGCTTCTGAATTTGACATTTATAGCATGAATGAAAGGCCAGGGGTGTTACTCTGATGTTTGCTCCTGTTTGTGTCTGTTTATGTCCTTTGTTGCTCTTCTTTCCGATGCCATCCACTGATCATCTGTTTTTCTCTCTTCTCTCGCCAGGAGCGCAATAGAAATAAACAGTAACCTTCAAGCAAGCTCTCTGCTAGAACTGCAACACTAATGACGTAGGACCTTAAATAAAAATTTTGCCTAACCACAAAGAGGAAAGGCTCTCACAATCTTTCCGCTGAAGATGACAATGTAACTGAACACTTGAACATGACAACTAGATGGACTCATCTGTATCCGTTGACTGGTGCATCAAACCCCGTGTTCCTGTCTCACGAGAAAAAGAACGTAACCCACTCTGACTCTGTCTTTAAAGCACTTTCAGTCCTTCTAAACAGCGTCTACCAATACCCTTAACTCTCTAACTCTGTGTTCTTCTTCTTTGATTTTGTTTGTGAGCAACTAACTGACTAACCAAAGTAGTCAGAAGATTTCACCAGGCTTCTTTGTAATTTTTGTAATGCCTCAAATGTTTGGGATAGTGGTGAACTTTCATCAGCTCCCGAAGTGAATTAAAGATGATATGTATGAATTAATCTTTTACTTGAATCTGTATTCAGCTGTCTGATCCTCCTCAGACGGAGCTTTGGGTGATTGACAGGTGGGATGAAATAATTGGGAAACAGCCACAATCATGCCAATCATAGGATGTATCCTCCCCCCTACCTGTTCCCTTCCTTTCTGCATCTGTTTCTGTGTACCAAAAGATTACGATTATGCAGCAGGCTGGCAATCACCGGCCAGTGCACATCTTTGGTTTTTTTCTCTCTTGTGATTCTGTCATTCTGAAGTGCATTTGTCTGAGGAGAAACCTGCTGCTCTGCTAGAACTAGCAGTGGCCTCCTTGGGCCCTGTGGGTGACTGTCTTTGCTCTGATGTTGATGTACTCTACTGTACCTCAGGCTCGATCAGACTGTCTGTCCTCAACAACTCTTAGCACTTTTGGGAGAACCCCCACATCACCCCACCTCCCGCTTTGCTTGACTGGGATTCCCCCAAAACGGCAAAAGACACCAACTGCAAGGATGTGACAGTTTTCTCCTCTAGGTAACTCACTAGCTAAATAAAAATTACCCATGTTTAGCGCAAACCTTGTTTTTGTGTTTTTTACTCATTTGCCTCAGAATCACTTCTCTGTTTGATATCACAGTATCACACGCAGTCAAATATAAACTCGTCCCCTGCAGCACAAGCAGATTCTCCCTTATCTCATTGGTTCTCAACCCTGGAGGTCAAGTTACTTTCCAGGGCTCACCAGCTGGTTGAACACTTTAAAAGTCATATGAAATCTAATTAATGGATGGGTCTAACATCTAGATCTAACTAATCTTTCTCATTAATTCACATTAAATCAAGTTTTATTTGTTTCAAGCTGATTAAACTTAAAATTCTAGTTTTTATTTTCAGATCACTTCAGAACTAATAAACATGAGTTCTCCTAATGTGAAGTCTTGACATGAAATGAAGTCTTGGATACATAAACACAAGAGAGTTCAATCAACTTATTAAAATATATTTCTAAAGTCTTCTTCAGACTTCCCAGCATGCATTGTTTGACAGTTAAACTCTTCATATTCATAATTTGAATAAAACATGATGGAAACTTGATGTGTGTGTTTGATAGGCTACATTTTGAGATATGCATGTGTGCCTCTAAATCAGGGGTACCCAAACTTTTTCCTTTGAAGGGCCAAAACTGAAACTTAATGTTGGGCCACGGGCCAAGAGCAAGCACTTGGATGAGCACAGATTATATTAAGATGCAAAATGGTACCAGGACCCTAAGTTTTAAGTGTCACTCTGCCCGCCAGGCTCAGATTTTGAAAAATAATTAGATCCTAAATATTTATAAAGCATTTTTACCTCGCAAATAATAAAACAGCACAACTACTACATTTTTAAAAAAAGGTTTTCGCTGTAAACATCTGGTGGGCCAAATTGAACCTTACGGCGTACCAACTTTGGCCCATGGGCCCCACTTTGGGCGGCCCGACTCTAAATAAATGAGTGTATAAACAGTATCAGCAACTTCCATTTCATCCAATTAATGACTGTGTGTGTAAAATGCGGTTATACCAGAGAGTGGGGTGACCATAAAGTATCAAAGGTGTGCAATAAATAGACTTGAAGACACCACATCAACATGTTTGCTATGTAGGAGGCGGACCTGCCAGCCTAAAGTGGGTTAGTTAACATCCCAGTATAATTGCAGGATATACCAACCAGTATTGGAATGGACAAGTATAACAAGGACATGGACATAAAGCACAAAGCTAACATTAAGTGGTTATAAATGGCTCCACCTCAACCAGCTGCTACAGTAAAGTACTGCTTACACCTTGATGCATTAATGACTGTTTACAATCTCATGTCATATATAAAAATATATATCAGTCACAGGGGCCACTATGCATGATGATTTACTTTTGATTTGATTGATGCATTTAGCTGATAATACCTCTGCACTTTTGAATGGAGTTTTTAACGTACATCATTGTATTGCCGCTTTTACAGTACTTAAGTTTAGTAGCACGCAGGTTACCTTTCCTGTAAACAGTAAAACAATGAAGGGAGTTAAAAGCACTGCGTGGTCGATGACAGGAAGTATCTTGTCTGGTCTGATAAATCACACACACTTACAAACATGATGGCAGACTCAGGTTGTGCTATAAAAAAACCGAGGTAATACAAGCTCATCGCGCATGGTTACTGCAGAGGGACACCTTGACACCACAAGAGATCAGCATCACAACAGGGAATCGGTACATTGAACAGGTGAATGCTCCACAATAGTGCAAAGATTGTTTAGAAACAGTTTGAGAAACATTCAGATAAAAGTGACATTAAGCTGAAATCAATTCTTACATCTCTGGGATGAACTCGGGCGCAGCGTCCTCCATGAGCAGCATCTGGCTATTAACCTTGGACAGTTGTTAAAAGCACTGATGTTTCTGTGGTGAGCTTTTAAGGCACATGATCCAAATGTTAAATAAGTATAAGTAAAATAATGTTTGAACATATGCTGCATTTATACAAACATATTTTCAATTGTGATCAAAAAACACAAATACTGAAGACTTTCCACCTGTTTAATTAAATAGAGACAGCCTTGTTAAGTGTCATAAGGAGTAGCAGCTGTTCAGGGATAAAGATACTCCTACATGCTGCTTAACACATATTTATACTTTTCATTGCACATATTTTGACATATAAGATATGCAAAAATATAAAATATACAGTTACAGAGATGTTGTTTTTTTTTCCACACAGAAATCTGCTCATAATTATCTTGAAATACAATGGGATAACATAATATGTGTGATTTCCTGTTTGCTGATTTATTCACTCTTCTGTCTAAATGTGCTGAGGGAGACCAATTAGAATTTAATTAATTGATTAATTAATATAATTGATATAATGCATTCATGTTAAAAGATGACAGATTAGTAGAATAGATACTCAGGGTGGAAAGGCCACTGAAACGTCTTTTAGACGGTGTGATAATAAAACCCCAAACACATGAGATTGTTTTAGTTTAGACATTTTAGATCTATATTAGACATAATAATGACAAAACACATTTTGTTTTTTCAGTGACATATTATTGAATGAGTACATTTGACACAAGTAAACACATAAACATTTAGTGTAGATCTTGTTTCTCTTAGTTCATGTCAACATACTTTGCAGCAAATACCTCACACTGACTTTTCTCCCCACAGAGATAAGACAGTTAATGAGAATCCACTCCACTACTTTTTTTTGGATTACTTTAGGTACTAGCTACTCTGCAGATTGCATGCTGCATCAGTGTACTTTTGTACGGGCATATATTGCGAGATATACGTATATATTTGTAATCAAATGTCACATACATTTACTCAAGCATTATTTGTATAAGGAGACATTCATTTTTAGCAAAGTAGTATTTTAACACAATATCTTTACTTTAAGGTACTTTTTACTTTAACATATAAAAACAAATAAGAGAAAATAAATTAATAGTAATAACAATAATTATCATAGATGAAACAAACATAATGAGCACATAAACTATGGCGCAGTTGTTTTTTCATATGAGGCCTAATAGTGATAATAAGGGACAGGTTTTTGATAACTGATTAATTGTTTGAGTCATTTTTGAAGCAAAAATGTTAAACATTTTCTGATTCCAGCTTCCTAGATGTAAGGATTTGTTGCTTTTCTCTGTCATTTATGATAGTAAGCATTAAGTCACTTTTAAAAAATGTTTTATAGGTTAAACAAGTCAAGAAAACAATCAGCGATCAATAATGAAAATAGTACAACAGCACTTAATGTTTACATGCCCTACAATGAGTCATTTTATGCTGTAACGCTAACGTCACTTATCAAATGAAGTAAAGAGGATAACGCTTTTATGTGCCTGCCTTGACTTTTATAATCTCTGTACACATTTATTTCACCCTGAAAAAGAAAAGAGCGTTTCTTTCACAGTCCGTCCACCAGAGTGCGCCATCATATCACGTTCTCTCCAACCTCCTCCGCTCCTGAGACTCACTACAAAGCCTTTCCTGTAAGCAGCAAAGCCCCCTTTCTTCTCAAGCCCTCAAACTCCTGCAGACACAATTATACCAGGATGAGAAGCACTTGTTGTGCCTCCACAGCTTTTTGGAGCAATTAATGCCAGCTCGCCAAGCTGTGCAGTGAGAGGTGGAGAAGAGAGCGGGAGAAAGAGGATGTGAGCAGGGAGTGAGATAAAATCCCCCCTTTATGTTTGTCAAGGAGGAAGAAAGAGCTGTAATTATAACATTGGACGCTTTGGATTGCAACTTCTCTCCTCTGTGTGTTAATTTGTGCATCCATCAGGTTTTTCGCAGGCGGCCTTTGAAAAGAACCACACTCTTCCTGCCTCCATTTGTCTGCGAACACAACAGCCAAACTAAGCAGGGAACTCGCTATTTATTCACCTCACAATGCCCTCACAATTACTAGTTGTGTGTGATGGTGCTGGGATGTACAAACTCTCAAATATGCAAAACACTGATTTAATTAGGGACCTCTGATGCGGTGTTGTTGGTTTTGTTCAGTGAATTTCATGAAAAGTGCCGCATGATAGTTGCTGCACTCTTGTCGCTTTTAAATCATTAGAATTAAACAGGAAAAACATGTGCACAGCGAGCCCACCCCGTCCCTCTTTTGATTCACTTTCAACGGCTTGTCATGTTGCGTTCACCATTTAGGGATCAAACTAACTGGTTAATGACTTTAATGTTAGCAGCAGTCAGTGGTCAGAGCTGTTCCAAGAAAGTGCCACACAAACTTTTTTCTTTTCCCCCCCCCCTTCTTCTTTCAAACCATCAAAATGTCCTTCTGCAGAGAGATTCAGTCGAGTGAAGATGAGAGAGAAGGAGCATCCTCTGCTTAGTGAGCTGAAATGCCTTTGAAGTTTCAGTCACACTGAAGACTCATCAACACATGGCTCAAGGCAAGGTTAGGGCTAGTCTCAGGGTTGGCACTTCCTCGATGTTTTGAAGGATTTCACACTCTGGGCCATGGCGTGTCACTCAATAAGTCCTCACAGAACATTAGTCCTATTGATGACTATGTTAACTGACACGCGGTGATCAGAGGAACCTGAAATCATTCTGATGCATGCGTCCGCTCTGCTGATTGAGTATTGTAGAAACACATGTAGCTTCAAGTTGCCCGTGTGAGGAGGGCGAAGTGAGAAATGTAAGTGCATCAACAATGATTAATGTAACGGGACTTACAGCCGCGTCCTATAGTCAGAGCTATATTGAAGTTTCAAGGTGTTTTTCAGCAGGTCAGGTTTATATTTCATCTGAAAACACTGGGTTTTGACTGACAGTAATGTCTAAGTTTTCCTCCTGCCCTTTTCCAAGGTGTCTCTGTTGCCATGGTTATATCATTATCTGTGAAAGTAGAGGCTGAGCATTTTGTCGAACACAATGATATGATGTAGATCTAAGCTGGGAAGACTTGATTGTTCTGCATACAATGAAAGCGAGATGAAAGATTTGCAATCAAATATTTTTTCTTCTAATTCTGTTAATGCGAGTTATGAATAGGGCAAACATTGATCAGATAGATCACACGTTGATTTAAATAGGGCTGCATGGTTTTTATTTAATATCCTGTCTTGTATATTTATGTTATGCTTTTGCTTGTATTTACAGCAAAGCTTTAAACTTCAAGAGCAGTTATGCAGCACATTTTGGTGTTGTTATTGTCCCTGGTGCCCACAGGGAGGCACCATCCCTGGAAGGGAAACAGACTTCAACTTTTTCTATTATTAGACATTGTCAAACATATTGATTGCATGTTCCCGATCAACTTTGAGAGAGTTTAGGCTTTTAAGCAGCATTGTGTCTTCAACTATTGCAGTGGGTGATGAGTGATAAGGCATACAAAACTCTTGAATATCTATAAATGTACAGCCTTTTAGAATAGCCGACCAAATGGCACCGAATAAATAAATACAAATAATAATGTGACCCACCAGCCTGTCAATCGGTTCTTATGCCAGGTGGTATTCTCCTTCTCTTTCCACTATCTGTGTTACTATTTTCAAAATCCCCTTGGCTACATCGAACAATCTCCAAGCTCTGCAAACTACATGCTGAAATTGGCAAGTGACTTTGACATTTACTCGGTTGCCAATGGTATGAACCTAAACAAGCCAGCAGCTGTAACCCCATGTTTTGTGGGGCTTTAGCGAGAATGGCGGATTAGAACCGTCTTGAGTCCTGCTGGTAAGAGCAAACACATATCAGACACAACATCAGCATCTTGTGAATTAGTGAATACCCGTCCGCTCACTCTTGTCTTAAGGTTCCTATCACTTTTCTTTGCCTCCTCCATCAGCTGGGTTGTTTTTCTTTTGCAGTGTAGAGTTTCCACAGTTATTTCAGTGGTTCCACCGTTACCTGGGGATACCGACCGTGGAAAACAATGCTTCTTCCTGTTTTGGTTGTGCAATGACAGACACACTTCCTTTGTGCTGTAATGAGACCATCATTTTTGTGGGAGAAATCTGTCCCGGTGGGCAGGCCAAGTGACACAGTGAGAGCAAGGTTTATACCAATCTATATGCGGATGGTGTCATTTTTCAGTGACAGCCATTAATTACACTGTGCAACCAGTATTTACTTCAGAATGATAAGTAGAAGCTAAAAAGTTGTCTATTATTATCTTTCAAAGAAATCAAAACAAGCCAGAGTGATTTTGACCCTCATAGGGAGGTGAAGTCACGCCCCTTTCAGTGGACCACCACATGACCTTCAGGAAAAATATGTATTGTTGTGAATGTCGAGAGATAAAGCATTTTTGGAAGTACACATCATTTAAAACATGATTTTTCATCTCGAGAAAGTTGCAGTTTGTCATAAAACTTTTCCGGTATAAGACTGTGAAGTACGTTAATACAAAGACTACACACCCAACAGTCGCACATGTGACGTCTCGTTTAACACTCACCTTAACTGCTGTTATTTTCACCTTTTTTTAAAATACTTTTTCTGTGCTGAGGTGACAGCTATGTTGGTGCAGGGGATGTAATTGTGCAAGATGATGTAGTCCACTGAGCTGTTTTACACAAAACTAAATTATACTTTGTACTAGTACTAATTGGACTACTACAAGTGAAACTGGATCAAGAATTTGTGTCTCTCGTCATTGACTACTTTTCCATTTTTTTTCCTGGAAATACACCAGAATGAGAACTAGTGCAACCAGACCTTTCTGCAGTGATGACAGAGAGCTGTGATATGTGTAGAATAAGCAGAGTGAACTTTTAAGAAAAGTTCAAACTGAGCTCATGAAGTAAGGTCATAGTCTCTGGAAAAAAGCTATTACAAACTGTAGCAGGAAATTCTGTGTGTGGATGTGGTTATGGACTGATCCTGCAAATACAAGGCAACCTCTCACTTACATAATCATTTAATTTATGAACCAAATTCAACAGGAGGGATAATTAATGCAGTGTGTTAGGCAGCGATTTGTGGGAGCACGCTTCACAACTCTGCATTTGTTGGACAAATAAAGCGTTGATGTACAGCACATAGGAAGCGTTTAAAGCAACAGGGAGTAATTCAAGGCCCAGGGTTATTAATCTGTTCAAATGTTCCCTGGCAACAAGACGCGCCAAATCAACGCCTCAATGCTGGTGCAAATCCTTGAGCAAGAAAAACATTTTTTTCTGTGGATCACTAATATTAAGTGCACTTATATATGTATAGGTCTCAGTGTAAAGATGAGTGCCTGTGTATACGGCTGTGGTTAAGATCCTTGCATTCCCTTCTGTCCTTCAGAGACAAGGAACATGAAAAAAGACAGCTTCATAAATCCTGTTTTATGATGCTTTATAATGTAGCGGAGGGTGAGTGCATATGGCTAATGGAGAAAAGAAAATAAGAGTGGCACTGGATAGGGCAAACAAGAAAGAACCACTGATTCCAAAGGTCTCTTATTTAAGATCATCTGAGCATATCTGGGCCACCGTTATTCATTTTACAGCACACGCAGTCCTGCTTCTGCCCTGAGGTTATACGTTATTGTCAATCCACTCTTTAATTTATGGATAAGTGACAGCAGTATGGAAGGGGAAAAAAGATGCAAAGACTGAATAAAAGAAAGAACATGAGAGCAGGCGCTGAGACATTGAGCGGACTGCTGCTGCGTTTTTTATTCACTAATTTTCTAACTCTATGTTTATTATGCTGCGCTGCCCTCTAGGACACTTGGCTACACCCAGCGCAGGGCCTCATAAATATGAATCTTTAATCTATGGAGCAGATGACTGAAATACATGAAGTGAAGGAATGAGAAAGAGAGCGCTGCATCCAGAGCTTTGGTACCACATTTATACTTCATAACTGGACTGCAGCCTCTTTCGATGAGTGGAGACACAGTAGCTGCTGTGGTCAGGCTGCTTATTGAATTCAAAGGTTGGAATATGTCCTGTGCTGGGACGGTGTGTTTCGAGCCAAGGTTGTGGATCGCGGGGGGTAGCGCGGAATGGAAAGGTCTGAAATGTAATGCATTTGAAATGAAATGAAAAGGTGCCGAGGAATGAAATATGACATGGCTGCTGAGGCCTGGAGTCCTCGAAGTCACTGGTCACGACTCTACGCTCAGCTCTGTGTGTGTGTGTGTGTGTGAGAGAGAGAATCTGAGCATTGTGCGAGTACAGGTTGAGTGTGTAATGTGATGCAGGCTGCCTTTGCTCCTGTGACTTCCTCTTCTACCCTCCTGTTCAGGCCTGATGGAGATTAAGGGCCATTAAAGGCTCTCTGCTGCATGTGCAGTTTCTATTGATCACATCGACTCAACCCACTGTAGCCAATGATCCGATTACAAGTGTTGTACCCCCATCCTTATCCCCTCCCCCTCCATCTTCTCTCCTCCTTGCCCCTCCCTTCTCTTCTTCCTCTCGCCCACCCTTCGTGGCTCACGGTGCTCTGTGGGGGTTGCTCTGCCTCTGCTGATGTCAGCACCGGAGCATGCCCACAAGGCCCCGAGCCCCCTCTAGATGAGCCTCTGAATATCTGCTTGCGTGTCTGTCTGTATTTTTGTCTTTTGGGCCTCGCTGTCCGCTCACGCATCTTACCCATTCCTCGCTTCTGTGCTCTCACCATCTCCAGTCATCTCCAAACACAGCAGGGTTATGATGAACCTTATTTCTACATGAGAGAGATAGATCGACCCTGCGCCGAAGAGCTAAATCAGTTGAGACAGTCTGAGAGGCGTCAGCTCAAACCCACCTGACCCCCACCTCTCCCAGCATCACCCCTCCCATTGCCTGCATGGTCAAACAGCCCTGGGGGAGCTTTCTGCAAGACCACTGTGGTTATTAGCATTGACAGAGGCTCACGGAAATCTTCTTAGTCTCTACTGTACAGGAAGTGTCCCACTATGCTGCTAATTCAGGGGGATTCCCACAGACCTGGCAACCCATTGCCTCTCAGAAACTCCTTATCTTTAAGAAACTCCTTATCTCCTTATCTTTGAGGGTGGCAATGTCGGCCTTCCACACTTTTGTCCCAACAACTCTTGGATGGATTGTGCGTAGTAAACAGTCACGGTCCCCAGAGGATGAATCTTAGGGCACCAAAATAGCTCATGCAAATATAATTTGATTCCAGAACACAACGCGTGAAATCAGTCTAATATAGCTTGAGGCTTCTGCGTGTACGTACTTGCATGAACCATGTTTCTGACTTTTCCTTTAATGCAACTATACGGCTGACATTTTTGGTTTTAAGAGAAGTATCTTGACAAAGCATCCTAAAGATTTTGGTTATCCCCTGACTTTTTCTGTATTACAACAAGCAGGTTGACATTTGTGCTTTAAAGTGAAATATCTCAACAACTCCTGGATAGATAGACATGACATTTGGTACAGACCATGGGCTCCATCTATTCTGGGTTTTATGCTCCCCTAAAGTTAAAGATATGGTGGTAAAATTTGGCTGTTTTGCTGTGACCCAGTCAAAGCTTAGCCTATTATAAAAATTTAAATTCAATTTCCTAGTCCAAAAAACATTTCTGGAGCTTCATAGCAAAACAGCATTCTCCTTAACAACTGAAGTAGATGGGGATTTGTTTTAAAACATTAAGAAAATACATAAAATGGCTCCATAACAGATTGTCCAAGTCACTGGAAGCCAAGAACCCAAATAGATTTGAATACATGTTATTTACATCCTTTTTTAAACAGAAATCTTCCCTGTAGCTGCTAAGCTAAAAGTGTTAGCTCGCACCACAGCTGAAGTGGGTACGAGGTTCAACCACATGCAGAGGTGTTTATATTGTCCTTTGAAATCAAACTGAGATCTTGAGACTTCCACACACTTGAACAAGCTGTATGGAGCCATTTTATTCGGTTGTTTTTCACATTTTAAAATAAGTCCCCATCTACTTCAGTTGTTAAGAGAATGCTGCAACGCTGTTTTGCTGTGAAGATCCAGAAGTGTTTTGTGGACTATGAAACTTCACCTGGCTTTCAATCGGCATGGGGGTGAGTAGATAATGACTAAATGTTTATATTGGGCAAACTTTTCCTTTAATGTTAGATTTACATAAAGAGACATAGTTGGTCTGTTACTTGCCAAACCTCCCCACAACAGTGAAAGTACAACCTGTCGGTGACATCTAGTGGGTTTGTTGTGGGAAGTGAGGGAGTGTATGTGTGTGTGTGAGGGAAGAAACACATCAAAAGATTTCAGCACATTGTCGCAGCCACAGAAAAGTGCTCTTACGGGTAGTTAAGTTACTTAAGTCAGCTATAAAGCATCTGGATAAGCTCAAGATGCAGCGTAATAGTCACTGAGAGGCCCAGTATTGCGTTAGCTGTCACAGAAGAGATATAAAAAGTCTTCCTGCATTCTTCACAGCAGAGTTGGTCCGGACTGTTATAAACGAGTTAGCAGCTACGAGCCAGGTTAGAGTAAAGCATAAAGGTTTAAACCAGAGGTCTCCCAATAGTAGTTATAAAAAAATAGTTGTTTGATCTATAAAATGGATAAAAATGGTGATAAATGTCAGTCAGTGTTTGCCAAAGCCCAAGATGACATCCTCACAACTCAAAGATATTAAGCTTCCTTTAATAGAGGAGCAAAGAAAAGAGAAAAGATTCAGATTTATGACACATTTATTGACTATTTTTCTTTAAGAATTACTCAAACTGATTATTACAAATAGTTGGTGTTTAATTTAATAGCTGAAAACTAATTTATTCATCACGGCAACTCCATCCACGAGATGAATTGTAATAATTCTGGTGAATCCTTACTTAACACCATCATCAGTTCAAAATGTGCCTAATACTTTGGTTTATAACCGAATACCTGTAAAACTATTTCCCATCAGGCTGAGCTGTACAATAAATGATACGTAAGGATGCTAAACATTAGCATGTTAGCATTTATTGTAAGCTCTTTAGGCCTGTTACTACACTGCTGCTCAAAACTGCTTTGCCACTAAGTGTATGCAAGGAAAAAAGTGTTGAAAAAGTTTACATCAAATAAACTTTTGAGTGCAGCTGTGTGAGTCGAGTGTCTTGAATTGTCTTACATGATGGTCATCAAGTCTAGATTTATCCTGTTGAGATTATCTGAGTGACATTTTTGACTGAAAACTCTCTGAATACCTCCAGGACAGGTTTGATTCCATGTTAAATACTGTAATACATATTGATATTTTTTTTAAAGTGAATCCATACGAGGTGACAGAACTGGGTCTGATAGCCGGCATATCAGCGTGATAGAAGTTCTTCTCTGTCCTGGTTCTATCAATCAGCTGCACCGGTGAGGGATGCACAGGACCCAAAACAAGCAGGAAACAATACAGAGAGAATAACTGAAGCTACATCAAGTCACTACAGGATGAATCACTCGCTACAAAGGCAAACCATGTTGGATTCCACTTACAAGGCATGTTGTATTTTTAATAATGTAGCAAGGGATCTATATTCAAGAAACAGATAATTTTTCGGTGATTCTCATCAAATATTTGGGTGCTTCGCTTTGATATACAGTAGAATCCTTGGGGCCAGATCAGGGCCAGAGCTGGAACATGAATAGAAAGGAAGGTCCATTATATTCAGAACCAGAAGAGCCTTGAGAATAGGACCACACGGGCGGGTGGGAGGCTTGTAAACAGCTTTACTCCCTGGATGAAAGGCTCACTATGATGTGTGTCCAAGGAGAGAACATGAGAGGGTCAGACCCCTGAGAGCAAAAAAAGTTTGGCCGTAACACAATTAGAGGCAGATTTTCATCTATTTACACGCCCCTATCAGCAGAGTCATCCTCCATCTTCAAAATGCATGGAGATTACCATAAAGAAACCTAAGTGGTGTGTGTACATCTGAGCTTTGATATTGTGCTCCGGCTGGGCAAAGGCACTGACCTTCGCTGCTACCGCAATTACATCATAGGGCAGCTCCCACTCTCATGCATATTAATGCAGGTTCTGGAGGCATCACCCACACCTTTGATTCCCAGGGATCTGAGCTCGCCATTGCATGACAAGTGTATCTGGACACAAAGTGTGTGTAATGGTTTTCTGCTTCGGGTGAGATACAGACCACGAGCAAAACCAGATCAAAGGTGCACACACACTTTTCTCTGCAGGGGGATGAGAGGGATAGTGTGTGTTTGTGCGAGAGAAAGCGAGTTGTTCAGTCAGTAAGTCTAAAATGTGCCAGATACAGAACCATGTAGAAGTTAACACACAAAGTTGGAGCAAAAGGGTTCATCAGAATCCTTTTTTTGTCTCATTTTGTAGCACTATTATTATCATTCTAACGAGGTCACTGTAATTTGAACACAATCGGTTTTATTTTGGAGCAGATATATTTAAACTGAGAAACACATGATGTTTCTAATTGCAGGAGTGTCCTGGGTGTATCCCAGTGTTTCCTCTGCATTCATTCAGCAGCACTGGAGCAAGACAGAGAAAATGCCTCCAGAATGTCAAATTAAAATAACACCAGTCTTTTCTTTTACCCCGCGATCCACACCATTACCACGACTGAGGCTGAAACGGGGATAAATAAGGAACCCTGACTTAAAAATCCCCAAGGAGCAGCACTGAATAGAAATAGAGAGGAGACCCTGGCTGTATTCTCCACCATAACATGTTGTAACATGGTGCTGGTGCAGAGACTCTTGCTGCCAGTAGAGGGCCTCGTTGTTATAACATAAAGCTCAGAAATGAAATGGTCGGTTCCATTTTCTAGCAGCCACACACTGATTTGATTCCCGAAGCAGAGACAATGCTGATTCAATGCCTCTGAATTTATTTTCAAATAAAGGTGACACGGTATGCTCACATTTCAATAATTGCAATACAAAATAATATATTTCAAAATAAAATACATAAATATTAAAAGATAATTCCTGCAATAACAACAAACCACACAAAGACACCATTTCTAATGTAGTATTTTTGATAAGTCTTATTTAAAAACATTATTTGATTTTATGTGGTGACATGGTGAGACAATAGAGTGCATTAACTGAAGACTAGCTGAATTAGTAAATGACTCTTTACATGTATGAAGCCAAACTGCTCTGTTTGCCATCGTACCATAAAAGGCCTGAAGCAGCGTTAACTTCTGCGAAAGAGCTTTGCTCACCAGGGAGCCAATAGGGGACTAACCATCACATGAATTGGCTCCATTTGCTGTCGCTGCACTTATCGTGTCATGCCTGAGCATTAAAAAAAAATCTGTGAGAATAAAATAAAGATTTATTTAATTTTTGTGGCATTTAGGGGCTGGATAAAATAAGTGAGTCGAGCAGAGAGTGGATATTTCTGAATATGAATCAAGCTCAAGTTGAATACACACTGAATGGGGATGTTGTGTATTAGTTACCTCTGATCACTGCAGCAGGACTCTCTCATATTAAATCTCCATAATGAGTAAATTAGTAGGTCTCCATCTGTGGCATTGCAAACTTACAGTCGCACATGCTGACTGCATTCACAGACTCCTGCTGGGTGTGTTGGTGGAGAATAAACATACACAGATTATTTCACACACGTCACAGCAACTACAGTACATTGCACAAAAGGGTGCATTATAGCGTGCATATACACTGTAATTCACACACTCGCTGCTGAGAAAATGTTGGCACGGAGGAGGCTTAATTTACAGTGTGAAGTCAAAAACGGACAGGTCTTTCTAGCAGTGCTATTGATCTGACTGCAAAATCCCCGCCACCCCCACCTTCCTCCTCTCTCCTGCCCTCCCCCTGTGGTTACATTTCTTCCTGTGTCATGGAGTGCGCTGTAACATATATCTCCGATTCATTGCACATTCATCATTGATTTACCGTGCCTCATGCTTCATGCTAAGAAACAGAACTCACCGGCTAATGTTTAGTGTCAAGTGAGCTTGCTTGTAAAAGAAAAAAAAAAAAGTATTTTAGGACGAAGAGAGGATACTCTTGAGGAGCCGTCAAACAAAAAGCAGACTAAAAAAACAAATGTCTCAATTGACTTACTATGGCCTAGATTCAGCTCAGTGCTCTGCAGCCTCAGAGCGTAAAAATTTAGAGCGGATGTGTCTGTCAAAAATACTTATACAACATCTTTTATCCATCCAAAAAACGGACCTGAATTAATCAAAAGCAAATGTAGAACACATTTTTAAACAGAAGGTTAAATATACATTTGAATGAATATGCAGGCAGCCTAAAGAAGGCTGCGAGCAATTACAGAAAAAATGCAACCCGTAATTATGGTCTCAGTCATTAACACTTTATCTGGCTGGAATAAAACAATCCATATCACGTTTTAAATTGCAGCCCCCCCTTTGCAGAAATACAAAAAAGCATCCTCATTCTCTTCTCTCCCTGTGTGTTAATGTACATTTTTGAATACACATCCATAAGATGGGGAATGTATTGAGAATATGCAAACAATCATTTGCAGTCACATAAACACACGTACACAGGCAAAACCCACAGATACACACACATTGTCACGTGCATTTGGATGCAGACACACACACACACACACACACACACACACACACACACACATACACACACACACACACACACACGCACACACAACCATTTACATATCATCTGCAGCCATCTGCTCTAAATGATAGGTAATTAACTCAGGCCTGCCTTTGTCTCTCTGGCTGGTCGGCTGACATATAGGAGCTCTTCAGGAGGATATACGTGAATCAAGGACTTGAAAAGAGTGAGAGGACAAGAGAGTGAGTGAGCGAGCGAGTGAGGGGAAGGACGAGGAGGAGGACTGGGTGATGTTTGTCAATGATGCTGCATAAACCCACAGAGGCAGCACAGAGAACCATTACAATGATGGGAGGGAAAAAAAGAAAAAAACTGGAGATGATGGAAAGAGGACATGCCGGGTCAGAGAGGATGTACACACACACTGTACATTGTGTGTGCATGAGTGTGTGTGTGTGTGTGTGTGTGTGTGTGTTGAACCTGCCTTGCAGCTCACCTACAGTTTTCCGATCAAGGTCAAGCTGCACTAAAGAGAGAAGCTCTGCACTGTGTAGGTTGGAACAGAGAAACTCTAAAGCTAATGTTTGCAACACAAGAGCTCTGGATGCTATTTTAGACATTTTACTTCACACACTGTCTCTCGCATTGGGTTATCAGAATTCAGGGACTGAAATATCTTTATACCAAAGATAATATGTCCCATTTCTGCATTTAAATGTTTAAAAACGACCGGACCTTTTTTACTTTTTGGGCTGCGTTCTTACATTATCCCAAATGTTTCCAACAAACCCAGTTCTGTTCAAATCCAGAGAAATCTGTAATTTTATTCGAGATAATGGTGCATTTTATTTAGGTGCTTGTTGCTCCAATTTTGGTGAATGTGACCAAACACAACGTGAATAAAACTTACCCCGTCTATGATTTTCGGCAGCAATGGTGATTTTTCAACAAAGAAGACTACAACTCCCATGATCCCACGCTACTTACATCTTTTGTCTTGTTTTAGTGAGAAAAGCCTAGTGGAAGAAATTACATACTATGCATTTAACTGGGAAAAAAAACCCTCATTAAAATCTGTTTAAAGGGGCACTATATAGTTTTGGAGAGGAAATTAGAACTCAGGGTTTTAATGTGTACAATATTAATAAGGCAATAATACAAATTCAGGAATGTTTATTTTTTTCATGACTGAATAAACAAGCTGTTCTCAGACAGCACTGTTTGAAGCTAGAAAGGTGGCAGGGTCCGCCACATATAAACAAAGTAAAACAGCATGAAATTGTGTTGTCCTTTAAGGTCATTTATTCAGTTTATTCAGTCATGAAAACAAAGACAGTTTGTTTATTTAGTTTGTTTAGGCATAAAATAAAAAAATCAGTCAATGAAGATCTTTCCTGTCTGAATCAAATGTCTTCCCCAAAACTAAACAGTGCTCCTATTAAACTGTAAAAGAAATGGTGAAAACTTCATTCACTATTTTCATTTTCAGAATTCATGAAAAATGTAAAAATACTTTTTTGTATTCTAGACGTGCTGTTTATCCGCTCCACCCAGTCACCCTGGTATCCAGGTCTGTCTCTATTACACCAGCCAGGTATCCCCCGCAGTAAATTGGGAGAGCAGCCCTGCATCTACATCCTCTGGAGCCAGAGCAGCAGCAGCAGAGTCCTGTTCCTCATCAAATGGGATAATTAGAGAGTGTATGGAGATGTGATTCCAGGTAAGAGGTGACAGAGAGCATGGGAGAGGACGCTTGTCTACATGCTCACCTCTCCTTCTCAAATAGTGAGTGGACTGGGGTTGAGGAAGACGAGGGCAGCGGTGGAGGAACAAGATGTCATGAGGCTCCTGTGTAGATAGAAAAAAAATAGACACAAGGAGAACAAAAAAGTGTCAGGGGTGGGGAAAGAAAGATTTAGTGGCATGATTTAAAGACAGGATGTACGAAGAAGAGGACTGTGCAGGAAGGGCATAACCTCAACAGCTCAATACACTTAAGGCAGCATCTTTGGTGTATAGGGTGTGGTGCAGTATAGAGACTGACAGATGACCTGATGCAGTAATTCCCCAGTGGTTTGTGCTTCACTTTGAGAGGAAGAAAGAGACAGGGAGAGAAACACACAGACACACACACACACACACACAAACACACAGACACACACAGAGAGAGAGAGAGGAATGATCAAGATGATGATGTTTAAGATGATGATGATGATGATGGTGGCTCCTCTATCTAGATCCCACATCTGCAGTCAGCATCGCCTCTAACCGCAGTGTCCCTCCCCAGACGCCCGCCCGCCCGCCACATGTGCACCGGTCAGCGGGATACAAACACACTAATGCACCATTCCAGCAAACAAACAAACAAGTGTTGCCGTAGTAATTGCAGTGATTAGGAGATAAGCGCCGGGAGAAAACCACGCGTTATGGAGGAGGCCCCCCTGTGTGACCTTTCGCTAGGCTGCAGAACCGGAGCTGCAGTGTGATTCCAGACACGTATGACTAGCGCCACATAGATCTACAGCGCCGGTCATAAATATGAAGACACTAAAGCCTCTGCAGGTCACACAAAGCACCTTGAGCTTGGCTTTCAGGAGGTATTTCCAAGCAGCGGTCTGAAACTGGGGTATTTTCACCACAATAATGGTCTGCAGGCCAAATGTTTTCAAGAATCTCAGCAGAGCGTGGTTCACAACTTTATACATGGGCGGAAATCATTTTCCATAAATCATGTCTGGAGACTCTTGGCTGGGACTCTTCACACAACTCCCACAATCGCCTCATTGTATACAAATTAATTCACACAATGTCTGCCGGGGAAATATTCTTCTTGCAATGGTGTATTATTATTATTATTTTTAACATTGATTTCTATGGTTGTGTGTAGCTATGTGCAGTATGAGCTACATGTCTAAATCCTTTTCCTCGGCATTATGATAGTTCACACTGTTGCATTTTCCATTTATCTTGATTATAATGTAATGGACAATATGTTAGAAGTTGGTGCACTACGTAGAAATGAGCCGGCACGTATTGTTTAAAGGAACGCTATGTAGTTTTGGGGCAGAAACTTTTAATCAGAAGAGAAAGATCTTCATTGACTGTTTTTTTTATGCCTAAACAAACTAAATAAACAACGTCTCTTTGTTTAATAGCACTAACATCTATAGTAGCTTACTGTACTTGCCACAGAGAAAATTAAGCCAACAAACAAACAAGTATTTCAGCAAATAACTGAACTTAAATCCACTAGAGCCTACACTATAAATATAATTAATATTTGTCGTGTAAAATGGACAATTTAATTGGTATTAATTCTACAAAACAAACACCCACAATCTAAGCGACAAAGTGAGGACAAACTATAATACAAAAATAATACAACAACACACATATATACCACACATCAAACAAATAAGCTCAACTCAACCTCAGTATGTTGTATCTGGTCAACACAAATTAAATATGTTAATATAACATAACATATACATACATCATTTATATCTCCAGTACCATTTTTCTCTATCGAGTACCAATGTCTTGTTTCTTTCATCAGCTTAAGGTATTAAACCATCCTTCAGAGTAAATACATATCAATCTAATTTCACCATTTTTTATAAACATACATTTCAAGTTTTTTTCATTCTGCTGAAGACTTGATGGTCTAAAATTCTCACTTTGACTTTTGTTAGTTGTTTTTCTGGATCTATCTTGTACTCATTCATGGTGTCTTGTAAGATGTGAGCTGGGAACAGTTGTATGCATGACAATAAGATAAAATCCATGTACACTCTGTGCTATTGTCCTCAATGCAAGTCTTTGATTCCGTGGAAATACTGACGACATTTTAATTGCACATTAGAATAAATACCATGAGATCACACACCGGACTTGACACCTTTAAGAAAAGAAAAATTGTTTTAACACATCAACAAAAACACGCAGGCAGACAGGCTGGAGTTACGATATGATCAAAGCTCCATACCAACCAAACCATCAGACTCCACATCCAAAGTAATTAAAGTTCATTTTGACTCGACACGCTCTCTGATCCGACACAAACTGATCTTCCAACAAGTTCAACAATAATCTAATTCAGGTTCAAAAAGCAGTGCGCTGAGCCTGAATTTAATGCATACAGTGAAAGATGGAGAGAACCAAAGTAAAATGTTTATGCTTGTTCTGTTTTTCACAGCGAATGTCACGGCCGGTAAAACTGGCTTAGTCACACATACAGAGCTGAAGGTGTTAGAGGAAAATCAATGGTTGGATTGCAGTGTAAGGTCCTCTGGGTGAGGTAAACACAGTTTGCAGTATATTCTGCCTCGGGAATGTTGCAAAAAGCCTCCATGTGTGAATTAAGTACAGAAACGTCGGAGCACACATGTAAGCACATCATGCATGCGCTGTACGCGACAGAACAGACAGATTAATAATAGTATTCCTTTTTTTAACTATAGTTTTTGAGGAAGATGGAGAAAAGCATTAGTTCACTGTGTTTTGGGATTGGTTTAAAAGATGTCTCATGTTTGAGCCCACGTGACCTCCATCCCCACCCCACATCCCACTTGCTCGCACTCACACACACACAAACACACACACACACACACACACAAACACACACAAACACTCCTCATTCCCGTGCAGCTCCCCAACTCTCAGGCTATGAAATGTACATCACACCTCCGATCTGAGGGAATCGCACCCCAAATCCTTCCTTTGAATTATTGAAGAGGACCAAGCCAGCTTGACTCTGATTATCCTCCAATCAATATGCCTCGCCTCTCCTCCTATAACATCAAATGCCTCCGACGATCGATCTGGCCAATCAGAGCTGGCGCTGCAGCTCGAAAATGCAGAGTGTATTGTTGTGCATTGTTTACACTGACACCGCTTGGCGTGTGTAATAGGTGTGTATTATGCTCGGGGACAGGCGTGATTGCTGATTGACTGAGGTGCTCCTGTGTGTTTTTGCTGTCTGGTACGTGTCACAGATAATTCCACCTGTTTGTTTTGCTCTCGCCGTTAGCAGGACGATCGAGTTTTGCAGAGATTTCACAAGCATTCTCCATGTTGAGCATTCTGTTCTCTGCTTATGAAGAGTTTGTATAAAAAGAGAGACTGCTTAAATCATTTTACATTTCGTAAAACTGTTAAAGTTTGAACCCGTGAGTTGTACACTGTAGACATTTATCGTCTACCGGCAAAAAAGCCGGAGAGAGCTGAGTCGAGCACTAATGCAAGTTTCCCCAAAAGCACTTTTTTTCTCAGAGAGTGACTTGGAGCGATTTTCTTTTTCAATTACACGCTGAAAGGTAAATCAACACCTCACAACCTTTTTACAATGAGAAGAACGAATACAAACATATGCCGCTAACCCTACAATTATACAAGGCACACACGCTCTCCGTCTTACAGGCCCATATAATGATTGCAGGAGGCGCTGCTCTATTATTTGCGAAAATGGTTGATGTGCGATTGTTGTCTGTCTCCGGCAAAAGCTGTCGGTTCCTCCTTACGATGCTGTCAGCGCTGGTACGCCTTTTTCTCCTGAACACACAAGTTCCACGCTCAATCTGCACTGATAATCGTGTTATTATACAGATTACCGGGAACGGGCCCCACGTGTGAAAGCTTTGACGACAAAGGTACATTCTTTGTTGCACATCCATTACACATGTAGACTTACGAGGACTTGTCGATGGATCTACATGTCAGAAGTTGTCAACAAAGTCCAAACTCTTTAGCACATTATTGCATGCCACAACACATTCAAAAGCCTGCACAGATCTGCTGTTGCATCCCTCCACACACAGGCACTCTGCAGACGGATGGATGTATCAGCAGGGGCCAGATGATGGCACTCTTCTCTCTATACCAGGCCCCCACCGCGTGCTCCGACTGCATGATGCAGCTGGCCTCATTTTAATGATTTAAATCACTTGAGGTCCACCGCTACACATTTTAGAGGCTTGACTGAATTTATCCTCGTTGATAGAGATCAGTGCCCTCAGCCCTGGACGTTGCCAGACTACAGTAGAGGGAGAGACCTCTCCGACTGACACGATTGGATACAGCTCTCCGCTCTGATTTTACTTTTGATCCCGCCGCTCTGACTCCGGCCCTGGGGACAGATGAGTGGAATGGAGCGGTGGAGATAGAGGAGAATGCCACGCGCTCGTCTATCTCACTGGTCAGCCTTTTATACAGATGCAGGTCCAGAATGAGCACTGTTGAAATGTAGACTCATGAAATCTTACATTAATCTCTCCGTAACATGAAGTACGGCGAAGTGCTGTTACTTTCTACAATCAAAGATGCATTAAAACACGTTGTGTGCACTGATTTCCAATAAAACAATGATCAGTTGCCAGTACAGATGCACGTACTGACAGTACGCGAGTACAAGCATAGGGTTAATTCTTACAAAGACAGAAATAACCACAAAGAAATGTTGCAAGCAGCTGCCCAGCATTTTGAGTCACAGTAAGAAAAAGCTGCTTTTCTGTTTCAGTTCAGTTAAGGTAGGTAGAAACAAACACACGGGTGTTAAGTGCCCCTGTTCAGCAGCAGGGCACAGCGAGGTGGAGGGGGAGGACTAGATGAAACAAGTGTAACCTCTATAGAGGAGGTTCAGGTGCCTACATAATGCTAACACACTCAGCAAACCATACGTATGATCAAACAACCCACATGCACAAACTCAACCCTGCGCAGCCGGCAACAGGTCATCACTGAAATATCACTTTTAGCCTTTGCGCCCTGCTCATTACTAAAAACACACACAGGCAGATGTAAGCACACATACACACCATCCTACATGTGTGACCAGTCATAAGGCTGCAGAGCCAATGATTTTTCCCAGAAGCCCCCTCCACGTGATTGGGCACGCTCAGTTAATTCCCTCTGTTGACCCCGAAGCCCGATGCACTATTGATTAGCGGGATGTGCAATATGTATGTGTTTGAGTGTGTGTCTCTAATGATGTGTCGGCGAAGCCACAGGGGGCACAGCGAGGCATGCAGCATGGCGACAGAGGGCATCGTGGTGCGCCAAGGTCAAACGAAGGACGCCGGCGAGTGCTGCAGAATTAGAGCTGGGAGCCCGAGCCTGCCTGAGCGAGGGCCGTGCTGCAGAGGGAGAGCAGAAAATAGCACAGCTGAGGGAGACAGAGAGACAGGGAGAGACAGAGCACACAAATAACAGGGCTAAGATTTCACTCTACGCTTCATACTCGGTCACCTTTGCTTCACAGGTAGCACACTGTGACGACGAACCGCAAATCTGTGCTGCCTGAAAGCTTTTCAGCGGCGGTCCGACAGAGGAGGGATTTGGAGCACGTTCTGATTCACACACACATCATAAACAGAGAGGAGTTTATATAACTAACTTTCCACGACTTGCAATAGAGAGCAATAGTACACTGTGTTACACTCAGTTACTGTCACATCAATGATCACTTGAGGCTACTATTACTCGGAAAGTCGTAACATGTAATACGCTGCACGGTGTGTGTGTGTGTGTATGTGTGTGTGTGTAATGATGTATTTTAGACTTTAATATTCACTCTTTTGTGCCTGTTGTTGTAGGTATGAATAACAAGAAAAATTGCAATCATATCAACTGCAAAATGTATTTAAACTATCAAAAGTAAAAGCGCTACTCCTGCACAAAGACCCCATTCAGAATATTCTATTATACTATTTGTACATTATGTTGCATTATCATTATCATGGTCAAAGGTGTATTTTAATATTGTAGCTGGTGAAGGTAGAGCTCATTTTAATTTCTTTATGTGCTATTTTCTAGTTTTAAATTACACTAATGCACAGGCTTGGGGAGTATACATGTAACAGGATAACGTAATCAGGATACAAAAAAAGTATTGCGTTGAAGGTGCAATATGTAAGAATCGACCACCCGGGGGCAGTATATCACCAGGGTAACCGCTAACTGCTGCCAACTGTAGGTGCCGTTAGCGAGTTAGTGGTATAGCTCGCAGAACAGACTGGGATTTGGGAGCACCGGGGGAATTTTGGCGTTTATGGCGTTACCACAGGAGCTTTGGACAGGGATGAGTCGGGACTAGCTGGTAAGCATGCTAACGTGAGTGGGCTAGATACATTACAACAAAATACATTGAAGTCATGAAGTTATTCCTTCACGTTCTTTCGATAATATTAGTTAGTTTTGAAATGAATTCATTCTTACATATTGCACCTTGAAAATGAAGACAATTAATTAATTTAGTTAAAAGAGGGATTACTAACAGGATTACAACAAAAAAAAAAAAAGATACACTAGTCTGTAACCATGCACATGCACTCTCATGACAACGCTGCAAGACTCTCACACAACATCACCCTCAAGTGAGAGTGAATACACAAGTGGGTATTTTTACAGAATACACACTTTATTTATTATTTATTTATTAAAGGTGCATGTGTACAAAAATTACTAAAATTATAGTGACGTCAAAGAATTCTATGTATTGTGTTGCAGAGATATCTATTGAAGTTAGCATGCGAACAAGCTAGCCCCTAGCCACTTTGCACCTTAAGATGTAATAGTCTGATAGTAAACAACACCCACCCTCCCTGTGACCCCCCAGCCCTGCTAATGCATCATATTTAATAAGCTAGTCATATGTTTTGTGTGTACAATTTTAAACAAAGCTGCAGCTGTCCCATGAATGTAGTGCAAGAAAAAACTACATTATTTCCTCTTGAAACGTAGTGGAGTAGAAGTCTAAAATAGCAGAAAATGGAAATACTCTAGTCAAGTACCTAGGAGAGGTACTCAAATAAAGAACTTAATAGAGTATTCTCACTATTTTAATGCGACATTAAAATGAATACTTGTGCAGATAAATGAGTCACCTGTATTGTCACACACTGTTATACAGTACGTGGTCTCCACTCTTCAACTTTCTCATCACTTTGCCTCCTCACTCCTTTATTGTTTCCAATCTTTCTTGTTCTACAGTGTCATCTATCATGGGAAATTTGACCCATATTGTGTAATTAAACGATCAATAGCTCTGTAATAGCGAGGGATGTGTCCGGGCCCAAACTCCAGCTACCATGACTGATTGAGACCTGTTGCCTTAGATGTGTGGCTGCGAGTCCTGTCCTCTGTGGACACAAAGTCGTGAGAAGGAAAAAGCTCACCTGGGAGTCACATGGTGTGATTACTTTTGCAGAAAGTTGAGGAACACAAGCAATTATTATGTAGAAGAGAGTGATATATTTTCAATTTCACCATTTAGGTAACTTTTGCCTCTTGCAATAGAAGCTGCAGTAATTGGAAACAGTTTTCATTCTGTTGTAGTTTAATTATAAAGGTTGGTGACCTAATAGTCAGCACGGCACTGGCATTGTAACTTACAATAGAATAGAATAAATAATGCAACAAAAATGTGCTCTTATTTTTCATAATGTACAAAGGTAAACATGTATATTCTCACCTATTATTAGATAACTGTTTTATTTTCTGAAGACATCAGAAAGTTACGGTACATCAAGTGAAGTTTACATTCTCCCCTGCTGCTGTAATAATCATCCGCTGACTCCTCGACAGGTGCGTGGGCGTTACTGTGTATACTGAGCAAGGCTGTGGCCGACACAAAGTGAAACTCCAAGAGAGCTGTTAAAAGCCAATTGTGAGTTTGTTGAAAATGCCAACAGCCATTTCTTATCTCACATCACAACAATTAAAACTGTCTGGGAGGTAATACATAATGAATCAAACCTGGACTCCTGGGTTTCCATAGAAACATGTATCATTATGGTAATTAGACCATTGTGAACAATCTATTCCGCCCAAATTAAGTAAATATGCGTAGAGACCTAAACGTGCGAAAAGAAAAACTTTTGGCCCCTTCAGGCGTAACGGCATTTACTAGAATATCAGGATGGAGCTCACTCCATCCCTAATGATCCTGAAGTAGGAGGGAAAGACGGATAAAAACATTTACACGCCTGAACCATGATGTCTAAATATACACATAAACTGTAGATATATAAGGGATCCACCAATATGTTTGTTTCCGATACAGATTCTGATTTTCATAATCAAAGAGATTGATAACCGCTATGTGGAACCAATATACTGTATATATGCAGTAAAAATGAAACTCTGTGACACAATTAAGAGCAACCAGGGATTGAAAGCGACTAAGAACCATTTACTCAAGTACTGTACTTAAGTACAATCTTGAGGTACTTGTACTTGAGTATTCTCATTTTCTGCTGCTTTAAACTTCAGCTCTACTACATTTTGGAGGCAAATTCTACAAATGACTGGCAATAGCTTTTGCTCCACTCCATTTATTTGATAACTTTGGTTAGTTGCTTTGCAGATTCAGATTACTCAGTGTTGACAGGCTTTTACTTGTGGCTTGTAACAGAGTGTTGTAGGCAGGATATTGATAGTGACCACAGAGTGGTGACTACAGACACAGAGAGGATGCTGCATCAGAGACAAGGTTGCACCCCACCAATAATAATAATAACTGGAAAAATGCTGAATATTAGATCCAATAATCGGCCAGAACGATAATCAGTGTCTAATTCTTTTCTCTTGTTTACAGTTATTTTAAGTTAGCCTTTTTCTAACAGTCTTACAGACACATTTCACACTTGGAAAAAGTACTTAATATCAAAGTGATCAGAATTAGACTGAACAATGTTAATACATTGTTGTTGACATAAATGACTACGTTCAAATGGATGCACATCACACAGTTAATGTGTCTGTACTTAAAGAAGCAAAGGAAATTTCATTTTTTGTTGATTCTGGCAGCCCCTGTGGACAAAAGCAGTATGAGCAATACTGACTCCTGTCATAAATATCTTGGTCTGGGCCGTGCATTTGTTTTGGAAGTGAGTGAAAGAAAAAAATCAACATATATATTATATATTTCGTACCATTTTTCACTCCATTTTTTCATTTAACACAGCAGTTTGTAGGATGCTTAATGATTAGATAATGTATCCTTTTGTGGCTATGTAAGATTAATGACAGACTTTGTTTTATTAAAGTTACGTTCAAACTCCTGGGCTACATAAAATGGCTACATACAGCTTGTTGCGTCTTTGGAAGCCCCAGTATCCCAAATTGATTTGAAAAGATGTGAGAACACATTATTAAATTACAGGTTTACTCAAGTAAACCTGTAATTTACTTGAGTATTTAAATTTTGTGCCACTTTATTCTTGGCCACATTTCAGAGATTGGAAATACTGTGCTCTTTATTTTATTACAGTTGTCTGACAGCTTTACTGGAGCTACTAGTAACTCTTTTATACAGAGATTTTACATAAAAACTAAAATGATCTTTTATAGTACAATGCTTTGTTAAAGATTAAACCAGCTGTTCCCACAAAAACTGTTTGTGGCCCAAAGACATAATCACATATTTTTCAGAAGAATAAGATTAGAGAAGATTAGAGAAAAGTCTGAGGCAAACTATTGTTTCTTTCTTCTTCCTCTCCCATTATTTCCTCTCCCCCCATATTAATATTTTAACCCTCAACCCATGCATCGGTAAGCACTGGTCTAATCCTGTGTATAAAATGGCTTAAACTAGCTCTACCTCCACAAACTACAAAGGTAAAATGATAACTATGCTTTGGTGCGTAAGTTATAATGTGATATTCAATAATATATCAGTCACAGAAGCCATTTTATCTTTATTTTTGAAACTTTAAGTAGGCCTACATTTCTGACAATGATTCTGTACCTTTACTTTTGAATGCAGGACTTCTACTTGTAATACTTTTTAGATTGTTGTATTGGTTTGTTTATTTAATAAAAGGAACTACTGAGCACTTTTTCCACCACTGAGAATGTTTGTGACATTCAAAATATATAAACACTCACAGTATATATGTTATTGCAGTGGGCAATCGGGTCAGTTATGTTTGAACGATTCATATAACTGGGACAATTTACGCTCATTTAAAAGCTTCAAAGCCTGCACTGTATGTAAGACTGAATGTAGCATCTCTCCTAAAGATTTATTTAGCTACTGAAAGCCAAGCTTTCAGAGTTAATGTCAGAGGTCAGCGGTATAGCGTCAGAGAGAGGCGTCGCCTGTCACACTCACCCGGTCCAATCTGACCTCGGGGGTCAGACAACATCCACAGCAGGTCACTGGGTTCTTGGTCACATGGTCACCGTGGTCTGTGGGGACTCCATACAAAACATGAGCTACAACCGCTGCATGACAGGAAAACATGGCCGGTGTGTAAAGATTAACCTCTGACTTAACATCCTGTCAGATGTTCCACCTGAGCAAAGTGTAAGAATTACAGTAGCTGTGATATACAGCTGCAGAGAAGACAGGCAAGGACTCGCTGTGTTAAAATCAATGCAGGTCACTCCGTTTTTGATCTACTGTGATACAATTTGCGAGTTGTTGATGTTATAGCCTCTTTTTGAATTCTTCGTCACAGATATCACACTCCCCTTCACTCTTGCTTGCTAATAATATTGATCCCCCTTCATCATACATCTTCAATGTAAATTGTCCACTGCGACTTTTCAATTGATCGTGCCGGCTGATGAGGGAAATGTTAGCACGGCAACAGTGAAGCCATTGATTTGCGAAGTGATAGATAAAAAGCATTTATCATTTTGGAGTGCCCGCGATAATTAATTGATATTGATTGAAGCTGGCTGTGAATGCTGAGACTAAGCAAGCGACTCTAAGAGGCCGCAGAGAAAAGATGATCCAACATCACGCTGCTCTCGTGTTCAGAGCGTCCTCAGAAGTCTAACACTCCTCTTCACGGCATTCAAGAAGTAAAGGAGATGGATATGCAGATATCTTGTGTAATTGAAGGCTATTATCATAATGCACTCTACCTTGTGTATTATTCATATTCAAATGGACAGGTTTGAGCGGAAAATATTTCACGACCCTCAGCCGTGATTGCAGATTGAGAGTTAGAGAATGGCGACCACTGATTTAAATTGCACATGTGAAGAGGCAGGATGAGGGCTTGTCTTTTGTCTCCATCTAGAAGTTCATGCAATTTAAACATCAAATTATCAAGTTCAATATTTGATGTTTCCACTATTGCTGTTAAGAGGAGGATATGAGATCCACTTGTGCTTTGTTATAAAAATGGATATTCCAATATGCGCCAAAGTCCCATGAATTATCTGTGAATGCGCGGTGCTAACAGGTGAGTAATTTCAATGATGAGACTTTGCAAGAACAGCCATTACCTTCATTTAAGTTGAGAGAATAATGTAGCTCTCAGTGAGAAGGCTTCTTTTTCAGCAGAGGACATTGTTGTACTCCACCTAGCTGGTTCAGAGGAAAGCCCATTGAGCCTCTTTGCCAGCGCTGAGAGAAAGACTCCAAACCAATCTGCCCAGTTCACCAAACACTTAGCCGTACAGAGGTTGCCAACGGCGTGGATTAAAGAGGCTCTACCCTTTAATTTCTCCATGACTGTCACTTCCTTTCTGGCACCCACAGCTTTTTCAGATCACTAAATCATTTCCTTGACTCGCTGAGGCCAAAGGTGGCTACACAGAGCGGACCTCGGCTTTGTGATCTGCAGGAGCCCGGGCACACCTCTTGGTTATATTTATTTCTCTGGGAAATATCAAGAAGCTTGAACCTTGCTCTCGCTGACCCTTGGCGCGCTGCAATCACACTCCGCAGAGCACCCTGTAATTACAAGCACCATCTCTTATTCAAAGGTGGACAGAATGAAAATGCCTGTGTGTATGATGGACTTCTGAATCCTAGATAGCATGATTGCACTGTAAGCAGTGGGCTAAATTTCTTGTGCAATTAAATACAGATAAAGGTCAGTCACAGAAAAATTATTTGTTGTTCTGAAATAGATTAAACAATAAATACAATCCAGTGATGAGGAGGCGTAATTACCATTTTCAGTTCACTAGTTTGACATTTTCGGAAATACAATTATTCACCTTCATGTCAAGAATTGAATAAGAAGATTGATATAGTTCTCCTATCAGCCTGTTAGCATGAAGACTGGGAGCAGGGGGACAAAGCTAGCCCAACTTTGTTCAACGGTATACAGATCTTGCTGCCAGCACCTCGAAAGCTCACTTAATAACACTATATCTTGTTTGTTTATTCCCATGACCATCCTGAGTTGAGTCATCACGTCGTGGTTACCATCTCCAAAAGCACATTGTGTATGGATTAAACAAATAAGATATAATGTGTTATTTGCGAGCCTTATCTTAAAGCAGGGCTCAGACGACAAGAGTTTTAAAATCCTAATCAATTTTCAAATTGTGTTGCATGATGGACATGTTGTTTTCTCTAATCTCAGACATGGACACGTGACAAGATATGAAAAGAGTGGTGCATACGGAAAAGGAAAACAACAGAAGAATCTTTATTTTTAATCACACATCATTCAATGTACGACATAGCTAAACTGGACTCTCTGCATTTGACTCATCCCGAAAGAGACGTGGGCAGCCGACGACAGCACCTGCGGACCAACTCCAGATCATAGCCAGTGCATCGATCAAGGGCACTGATTGGAAAATCAACCTAATTTATTAAAAAAAAAAAAAAAAAAAAAAAAAAAAAGTTGTGGTCACCACAGTTTGTCTATTGTTCAGTGATAACTGAGTTGAGATTTTAACTGTCACTTTTAATATCTGTTAACAGTAGAATGCTAGCTAACGTTAGCCTCAGGGCTAGAAATATTACTGTTGTTCGGCAACACTGTCAGCTGCTTAATGCTTCACATAGCTTGCGTACAATATAGTTTTATTTTTACATGATCGTATTTCAAAGACTATACATTTTTATGCTTTATATCTCATTGATAGCAACCCAATCACGAAAGGTCAGAGGGCTAATTTACAGTATTTAAAGCAGTTAGTCCAACCAGTGGTGAGATGTTGTTGTTTGCAAACGCCAGCAAAGAAACACGGTGCTTAAAATAAGCGCAGCAAAAACATTTGATATGTCGGACCACTGTGTTTGACTACATATCTTTTGCCAATTTCAAATATCTCCGCAGTGCAAATCAACAGCCAGTTGTCCACCAAGGAGTGACTGCTGTCATTGGCACGATGTCACAGTGATTACGTCTGACAGTACCTGACATAATCATCAAAAGTTGAACTCCTAAATATCAAACGTGTTTGAAATTATCAGGGCGGCCCGATGAGTCTGCGAGTGCTTTATGAGGTTTAACACCGATCTGTAAATCCCTCACATAAGCAGATAATCTGGACTGAACATTCGTAGCGACCAAGGTAACGGACTAGATTTGTCTTCCAATTGTTGGAACGTGGAATCTGGGATAATTTGGCCGGAAACTCCTGTAGTCTGAACTTTAGAGGTGCTTGTAGGCAGCGTTTTAGAGACTTTGGACAGAACCAGGCTGTGGTTCCCTGTTTTCAATCCAAATCCTTTGCTAAAATAAGCCCCAGCTAAGCTAATTGTCAGTTCAGCTAACAGACAGGTATGAGAGTTTCATCAATCTTATCTAACTTGGCACAAAACAGAATAAACATACTATCTGATATATATTTAATTACTAATATTATGTTTTTTGTTCTAAATGTCATGGAGCTTCTAACCTCAGCGTTTGAAGGGCAAAAAAAAAAAATCAAATTGAGAGCGATTCGCTCTGATTGAAAAGTCAATCAAGGACAATGATACAATAGGGAATAAAGCACTCTCACAAAGTGACGTTCTCCATTTTCAAGAACGGATTCATGATTTTTTAAAATGAGAATTAAGAGGTTTGAATAAATACTGCAGCGCTACGATGATAACGTCTCAGAGAGAAAGAGCTGCTCGTGCAGTTAAGATGTTCGAGCGGTTTAGAGAATAAAGAATTGGGCGTGCAGTGGACAGCTCAAGTGTAGGCAGATGTCAATAGGAAAACTCATGTAAAATCCGCTATATCAAAGAGAGCGAAGGAGCTCAAGATAGAGACAAAGGAGAGAGGGAGAGAGAATTAAAGAGTGAGAAAGGAGGGAAGAATGGAGGGAGAAAAAACATAAAGCGACGCTGAGATTTCTCCACATGCTTTTCTCTGATTTGCTGAAATTCATAATCCTCTCTCCTCTTTCCCACACCCAAGATCCTTTCCCAGCATCCGTAATTCTCAGCACTGAACCAATCCCCTTGTTCATTTTAAAACTCCATTGTTTCTTATCGCTGTGAAAGAGGTTGCTGCACAGATGTGGTGTGCTTCTTTTACACACCAGCGGCAACAACAGCAACTGATAAACACCTCAGTTTGCTTCTTCGCTGTTTTTTCATCCCTCGCCATTCGCGTTCTTTGATTCGAGCTCCTGCAGTGACCAAAAAGATACGAACGACCAGTGTAACACACAACGCGGTGTAGCGGGCTCTTTCTCCGCAGCTAAATATACACTGCTACACTCGTCTCTTGTTATATTTTTAATGGCTCCAGTGCACTCATGTTGCAGAGTCTCTCCAGGCCAGATTCTTTCTCTTCCCCTCTCCTCTACGGCCCTTATCCCTTTCGCCTCGGGGCACTCGCAGGCCTGCCGAAAGAAATCACCCCCGCATCACTGGAGACATGCAGACACCCCCCCTCGCTGCTAAAATAAACTGCTCACCTTCCCCCTGTATTGTTAGCCCATCAGTCTCGCTTTCAGGTGAACGGGCTGCTTCTCTTGTGCTCTCAAGCTTCCCATGTGTGTTATTTAAAAAATCGCTGCAAATGAGAAGGTGGCTTATGCTCGAGTCCGGCGTCGCGCTACTACAACTGAAAGGTGATTTTGTTTTCAGCTAAAAGCTGCAGGGGTCACAACATGCACCTTGCAATAGCGTGCTCCCTCTCTCTTTCCTGCTGTAGCAACACATTTGGCAGTCGTGGACCCGGAGGGGTGAGAAGAGCATGATGTGGTCGCAGACAAGTACAAGTGGATTTGTTGCAGCGGTTTTGTCCCCGTTGGTGTCCTGGGCAGAGCTCCTCCATTACACGAAGCTCCATGCAGCTGTTCCAAAATGGCTGCCTCTCTGTTTCCGTTTTGTGTGGTGTCAGAGAAGTGAGCACAGGGAGGAAATGTGTGCTGCTGCGGATGCATACAGATTAGGATTAGAGCGTGAGCTGCAGCGTTGGGGCCTTTGTCATTAACAGGCAGTTTTAATCAGGGTCTGTCCCAGGGCTCCGCTGCTCGCCTCAGGAGCCCTGCAATCCTCAGAGAGCAGGAGAAGCACAGATAGAGGGAGAGGCAGAAACAAGAGGGAGAGGAGTGTAGAAGAGGCGATACAAGGAGGAGGAGTGGATGAGGAAAAAATAAAAAGAAGACCCCATAGTATCGTTGGGAATAGGGTGGGGGAGGTGGCGTGCAGAGCAAGGAGTGCTGGATGTGTTTCTGCATCTACATGCTCTGTGTATCCTGTAGTAGGCAAGATGGCTGCTGGATGTGCTGTGCTCTTCATTACGCTCCCTCCATGTGCTATTGATTTTGCTCCAGCCCGGTGTCTGTGTATTATTTAAATGTTAAGATGTCGGTGTTGGTAATCGCTGGCTCCATTAAAAGGCGAGCAGCACGGCTACAGCCACAGACCTGCAGAGAGCCCGGGCAGGCGGATGAATTATTAAGGAGAGGATGAGGTGGTGGGACATTTCCACCGTCGCCCTCGCGAATGTCATCCCACTCAGCCGGGAGACACACAGGCACAGGCTGGCTTGACAAAAATCGACAGTGACTTCCTCCTCCCCCACCCGGAACCGGTTTGATCCTGATTGCAGACACTGCAGCTGGCAATTTCCAGAATAATCTGCAGCTCCAGCCCTGCCTGCCCTGCCCCCCACAGATCTGCCAGCTCTTCCCACCCCCACCCTGCCTTGTGCCCCGGCATCCTCTACGGCCCCTCCAGCAGCATCGATAATATGGACAGGAGGAGAGGCCTTTGATTTGCTGAATCAGAGGATCCCACCTCACCACCACAGTGCGTGTGAACATGTAGATGAGGGAGGGAGACAGAGGGGATACATGCACAATCTAATGGGTGCCTGTATATAAGTCAATAAAGCTGCAACAGTTTTTTTTTTTCCCCACAGAAACCTGAATAACAGGCGGTTGAGACGAGAGCAGGTGAATGACAATACAATACACACAAGTACATAAATGTTTATGGGTGTAGTGTAGATATATGCGCGTTAATCAATAAACATGATTAACACATTACAATTAATGACACTGAATGCCATCAAAAATCTTCATTCGAGCTTTCTGGGCCGTATTTTACTATCTGCGCCCCCTTTATGTGCTTATGTTTTAATGTTTATGATTTGATCGCGTCGTCGGAGACAATTACACCGTCTTCAGCACATCTTCCTTGTTTTTATGGCGTTCGTCTGGAATAATGTCAGCAACACTGATTGGGATGTCACTGACAGTCTTGTGCACGCGCGCGTTTGATGGAAATTGAATTATAACAGAACGTTTCACCGCGCGACTGAAATTAGGGAACAAAACGGAAACGGCCTACAACTTTGGGGTGTCACTTAGTCAGTGTTTTCCGTCATTCATCAAAGGCCCCCGCCCTTTCATTACGACGCATTATTTTACAGGCCGCGCGGGGCAGAGGATCGATTGTGAACGCTGGTAAAATTCTAGCTGCCTTAATAGATAGGCTTTGTCACTCACAGCTGGTAAGTGGAAACCTAGGAGCGAGGCTGTCCACCCACACGCAGGATGCTTGGAACAAAAATAAATGTCCTATCAGAGGGCTTTTTCTCTCTCAGTCAAGTTTATTAATACAACACTTCATCAGAAAAAGCTCGCTATATCCAACTAATCAACAGATATCTAACACATGAGTATTCATCATACAGGATGTGGGAGCTGTTTAATTAAACAATAATTATCAACTGTATGGGATTGCTGCTGCGTACATTAATCCAACGCATGATATACAAGGATGACCCCGTTGAAATGTGTGTGACTCTGCTTTCTAGCAGTCAAATTAAGATTTAATTCAGACGATTTAAATGCAAACACTGGAAGATGTGTAAACAATAAAAATGATTAGGAAATCAGAGGTAATTGTTTAACATCTGGCATCGGAGAACATTTTCATTTACTTTACTTTTTATATAATGAGCGAGAGAGAAAAAAATATTTAATCTCTGCATAATTTCCTCAAACAGAAAAGCACAGATCAAATATAGTCAAGTGATTAAAAGGGAAGCATTTACACTAACATACCTCCACTGCATCATTTAGTTATTTTGCAAACTAGCCATTTATTTGTGCGGTTCAACAATGGCGTGAGGATGTGGAACAATGTGCATACTGCATGGCCAGAATTTATACAATGTCTTCATGAGCACCTCTGACACAGTGACAGAATGCATCACTGTCGGGGCGAGTAGAACGAGTCACTATTTCCACCCAGAAATGGAGAGTAATTTTCTCTCTATTTGAGATACTAGGTCTCAGCACAGATAGACATAATAAGATGTAAATTGGCTGAGGGCAGATATAGGGGAGGGGGTGCCTCACTTGGAGTAACATGAACAGCAATTAACCATGGGTGAGACGGTTGAGCGTTGTCTCCATGGATGTGAGCTCGAGCTGCTCCACCGACTACAACATTATCATCAAAATACACCAAAAAACACGACCAGGGCGAGTCCAGACTGAGACCAGTGTTGCTTTCTGACAGTTCAGATTGGTGGTGGTGATTTTTAATCACATGTTTAGCTCGCTTTTAAAATTCAAATACATTTTGAAAAGGAAATGTATTTTACAATACAGACAGGCGTACATTTAAGCTTACAGGGCTTTTAAAGGGACAGTTCACCCCAATATCAAAACTACATATTTTTCCTCTTACCTTTAGCGCTATTTCTCCATTTAGATTGTTTTGGTATGAGCTGCCAAGTAGAGATGTCTACTGTCTCTCGAATAAAATTAAAAAAACTAGATGGCACTTGGCTTGTGGTGCTCAAAGTGGCAAAAAAAATGTGTTTGAAAAACTTAACATCGACGTTTCTTAACAGAAATCATGACCCAGTTACTCAAGATAATCCACGGACCTTGTCGTGAGCAGTTTCTAGTGGGAACTATTTTCACTTTGTAGCAGGAAGTGTGCATCTATTCACGGACAAGAGGCTAGCTAAATAAGAAAGCAAACAATGCAGTTCAGCCAAGGACGCCGTTATATGGGCGTCATGACCAGGTCACTCCAGTTCATTCACAGACCTTGTTGTGAGCAGTTTCATGTCAGAACTCTTTTCTTTCTACTGAAGTACCAGCATATCACCGCACATATGGAAATGTGCATCTTCTCATGGACACGAGGTTCATGCTGGTAACAGTGCAGGATGTAAACATTAAAGGGCGGCTGTGGCTCATGAGGAAGAGCATGTCTGCCTAAGATACTGAACCCCCAAAATGCACCTGATTGGCAGGTTGGCAACTGAAGTGAAGGTGTTGTAAAGCACTTTGAGTAGTCAGTAGAGTGGAGAAGCACTATATAAAAATGCAAGTAAAGTAAAGTTCATATAAAGTCCAATTGCATTTAATGGTGTGCTTGGCTGAGCTGTAATATTAGCTAGCTTATTTAGCTAGCCTCCTGACCATGTGTAGATGCACACTTCCATCTGCGCTGTGATACGCAAAGAAAGTAGTTCCTAAATGAAACTACATGAAATTATCTTGAGTATGTGGGTCATGATTTCTGGATTTCTTACCACAGAGTGTTTCAAATGTTTGTTTTTTTTTGGTGCTTTGAAAGCCACAAGCTGAGAGACACCTTGTTCTATTACATTCGAGAGAAGGTCGATATCTCCAATACTTGGCAACTCGCACCAACTCTCTTACAGGTAAGAGAAAAAATATGCATTTTTGATTTTGGGGTGAACTGTCCCTTTCAGTAGATATCCATTATAAATCAGATGTACTACCTTGCTACCTTGCAACCGTCTCAAACAACATGGCTGCTCTGTAGACTGCTAAAATTACTGTTTGTCAAGCAAATGACAAGACACACACACGCACAAACAGGCAGCTATAATTTCTGACTTGCAGTCACAGTATCCAATTCAGAATTGAGAAGTTTGTGGCGTCCCATTGTTTGTGGCTCTTGGGCAAACTTAAATCCTTTGACGCTTACAAACAGGCTGCAAACTTAATGGGACTTGGGGGAGTCAATTGGCTCTTTGTAACTGCTAAGAGAGAGAAAAGGAAAAGTTGGAAGAGAAAGAAGGTGTGTACACAATGTGTGAATGTGTTAAGAGTTTGCATGTTTACTTTCCTGCTTGTTTAGGGGCTAATTGGCGGCAGGCCTGGCAGCGCCATTCTTGAACTGTGTGTCCTGTCACTAACGGTGGTTCCCTATTATGTCTGCGAGGAGCTGTGTGCTTACTGATTCAGACAGAGAACTGGCTAACAGTTCATGCTCAAAAACACCATAAGTCTAAAAGCATTGGTCCATGGTGGAGGCCAAAGAATATTGACAGTGATTAAAAATGCTGTTCATTTTATTTTCTCCTCTAATAGATTGAGTAAGTGAAGTTGCCTCGAACTTACGTAACGTCTCTGGTGGATTGGAGCTGCAGTGAGGCCATGTGAGTGGGGGAATTCAATGAGTGAGTCATGTCTAGAGTGCAGTGTCTCTTTAATCCTGGAGGCTGAGAGCAATGGCACAGCAGGACCACCGTGCCAGTCAATAAAACACTAACACATTTCTGGATGGCAAGTGATGAGGGTCAGATGCAACACACGGCCCAAAATACACTTGTGCATTCCATTTGGTTTTATTATGGTGTTGTGTTGAATTTGAAAGTAGGACTTCTGGGAGGTGATAATGTTGATTTTATAGTCAATGACAGGTATGTGCATGTACATGAAGACAATGCAATATTTTAATATAAAGTATTATAGATAACAGAGGGGAAATAGGGTCATGCTTGAAGACAGCTCATTCATATAGCATGCCTGACCACATTGCTCTGAAAGACCACTATGGAAGAGCGAAAAGCCGGACGCATTATCATTTAAACTGGCAATAGACACGTTTTTGGTTTTAATGCATCAATATAATATATTTACGCTGATTGCACAATTTAATGGCTATAGAGTAATGACACCATCATTTAGATTGGTTCTCTATAAAACTAGTTTTGTCGGCCACCAGGCATGAAATCTCCCAGGAAAATGAAGGTTGGCTGGTGACAGGCTGGCAGCCTGGCACCATTTCTTTCTGCTTTCTCATCTCCATTATAAACCAGATAAAGGAATAAACTATTTTTTTGTCCAATGTTGTTGGTAGTTGCGACTCTGAGGAAAACGGAAAGCATTCCAGTCTTTGCGACAGCGGTGCCAACAATAACACCGCTTTGAAATGCTGGGGGAGGGATAAAGTAGTCTGTTTCGACTTTAAATATAGGCATAATGATGCACATTTTCAGACACTCTCCTCCTCGCCATTCATGGCGGAAGAGTGAGAAAAAACTTGAGAGAGAAGCTCAGACGTGGCCAATTGCTGCCTGAAGTTGGGTTGAACGTTGGATGATAATTTTTCAATTTGTCGGATCCAGCACCCTGTCTTCTGATCGATAAGTTGTGGCGGTATTTGGTTTCCTGAGGCTGTTCGACCATCTGACGAGCACTTGTGTTGAAGCGTCGGTCTTTCACCTCAGAGGTAAATAACAGGGCTTCAGGGTGCGACTATTTTGGTCGCGCCTACACCCAAAAATCTGTCACGTGCGACTAAACAGTGTCAGTGGTTGCAGCAGTGCTCATGAGATTTAGAGGTTTTAATTTTCTGAACAGTTGAGATGATCGCAAATTCTTGTTGCACGTGATTTAAATGAAGTAACATGTGTATTTCCACCTTTTTTCCTTTTCGCAATCATTTACATAATGTGTTAAAAAAAAGGGGAAAAAAGAATGCAAACCTGGCGACTGCATGTAATAGTCTCACATTTAGTAATGGAGCTAGGTGTAAATTAATGAAAGCATGTAAACACAATTTTTTTTGTTGAATACACAAAATTAAAACTGTTGTGCGGGATTTTTGTCTCTCCCTTCTGGCAGAGAAATTACACAAACACCATCAACATGCTTGTGACGCCAAAGGCTTTGGCATACTCTTAATTGCTCAAGCCTACTCCGTCGCTATATTATAGTATAGTTGATATCAATTGGTTAAATCTGATGCTGAACTATGAATCAAAATGTAGGATGTTTGGTATTTGGGACTGAACTGCTGTTAACCCCATTTGCGTCAAGTACAAATCCAGCTTTCATGGTCAAGTGTTGCTCCCCAGCCAGGCTAAGGCCCCTGGACTGAACTACGGCTTCACTGACTTTATAGTAAGATTCGGATGAAATGTAAAGGGACCTGCAGAGAAACCTCCATAACAAGCTGAAACTACTTCAGCCATATCAACAAACTGGTGAAAATGTCAAAGATAATTCACACAATCCTGCTCGAGCCTCTTCGACTTCATCTCAATTTCAGATTTCAGTTTGTTTTCCATTGCATTGCATTTCAGATACATTGAAATGTGGACATGAGAGGAACCAAAGAAGGATCACCAATGGCATCAAAAAGCTGTGGACTTTGAGCTTTGTTGGGGCCTGAGATTTTTTTATTCATATCATGCACCGAACCTTCTCTACCTGTCCAAAGTTCAAGTTCAGTTGTTTGATGTTGGCTGCTTTTGTGTCCCTGGTGTGTGTGTGTGATCAGATGTGTGTGTTTGTGCATGTGAGAGAGAGAGAGCGGAGACAGCCAGAGAAGCAGTGTGTGTGTGTGTGTGTGTGTGTGTGTGTGCCTGTGGCTGTGTCTCTGATGTGACAGTATGTGTGTACACTAGCTATGTAATTTAGTCCTTGTAAATTTATAATTTGGTTAGCCCAACTGCTCTCAGAGTCTGTTGGAATGCTGCCAACCTCATGCTGAGTGTGTGTGTGTGTGTGTGTGTGTGTGTGTGTGTGTGTGTGTGAGTTCATTGCTGTGACTACCGCTCGGAGCCTCTAAAACTCACTCATAGCCCGCTCTTCCTCAGCCTCCTGGCTTCTCACATCAATACACCGCAACCTTCAAGCCCAAGGTTGCAGCTAACCGGCCTCCTCTGCCTGCAACATGACAGCATCATAACCGGCCCTCTCTTCAGTGACAGTGGTGTTCTATAGCCCACCATCTGTATCTGCGGGCTCTACAGTAATGTAATTGCGGCTCTCGGAGTATCTGCGCAGAGCTGCGGCGGAGCGGTAACCTAGATGGATGGAGAGCAGCTCGCAGCGCTCGGCTTTGGTAATCAGCTGGAGTGCTGGCACGGGCAGAGCAACACCTGCTGCTGAGGGGAGTAGCCAGCGCTAATTGCGGGAGAGTGATGGGGGCCTAGCCGCTGCAGACGCCACCGACAGTTCAGCCTAATGCAATTAGCTGCCATGTTCTCCTCCAGCAAAATTGCATTATGGTTTTTACATTTAATTTAGCCCGCGCAAAATGAAACGGTATCAGAGAGGAGAGATAATGAGAGCAAACTGATATTGAAATCTGCACTGTGTTGGGAGGCTATTAATGAGACAATGAAACACTGTGGCTGACAACATGCTATACTGTGGTAAAACAGTTTAATAGTGTCATTAGGAAGATCTTGTTTTGTGTTATTGCTCCAAGCCTACAAGGTGGCAGTGAAAGCTAATATTTCCCCCTCTTTTCTGCGCTTCCTGTGCTCCTTATTTCCCAATATTGACTGAGTATTGATCACCAACTGGTTTCCTTTTCTACATTTTATTGATGGCTAGACCCATCTGTTGGAGTGCATGTTTATGAGGGTTTTCTATTGATCTCCCTGAATGGTCTCTTCCTCTTGTCTTACTGAATGTACGTCCAATACTCATACAATAAATGCTAATATTTCTAATATAAATATTCATTGATGATCTGGGGTTTCAGTCGGTGGTCCGGCTTGTATTTAACCGCATATCAAAGAGAATTTTTTGTTGTACTGCTGTGTGGTTGCGGAGGTGATAGCAGGGTCTCGGCCCTATTAGAGCGAGCTTCTTCCAGGCTGCATTCATCTGGCTGAGCTAAAGTAAAAGCGGTGCAGGGAGACAAGCTGCTGCAGTGTGACTTTGCTCCTCTCCCATGCTTTGATTCATTATTCAGCACCCGAGAAGTCGTCCTGCAATCCCACAGCAGCACAGAGAAACACGCATATACTGTAGATGGATGCGCACACACTCGCAGAAGATTCACACAAACGCACAAATCCTCTGTGTGTCAAATGTATAAAATTCACATATATATAAAATAAACAGACTTTAATGCTTCGGCTGTACATTTAAAACCTGAACAGACACACGTAGATATAAAAAGACATGATCACAGAAGTACACACACACACACACACTAACACACACACACACACACACACACACACACACACACACACACACACACTGCCCCCTTCTGCCAGCACTACTGGCCTGCACGCTGTATGGAAATGTTTCTCCTAATGACTCCGTAATGACAGCGACTTATGTCCTTACCATAGTTGATTTGTTTCCTGGGTTTTAAGAGTAGATTATTTCCATGGTACAGACTTAGCGTAAGCCGTTCAGAAACCACAAGCACTGCACTTCAGCCCCGGTTTGGGATTTTAGCCAGGTCTAATCAGATTAAAGCACTGTTTTCCCCCCCTCCTCTTCTCCTTTTTGAAACAACATGCCACACTGCTCTCTCAGTCCTGCTACATGAGCCTGAAGAAGCGGGCCAAAAACAAATTGCTTTTAGTGGAGGTTGACAAGTAGTTGTGTAGAGAAAATAAAAGGTTGTTTGGAGCAGATTAATTCTCCTTCACAGGAGAGCCCGGCTGCACGGCTGCCTCAGTGACGGGGAGAAGATAGCTTCTGTGGGATATTCTAAGACGGGAGGAGCTCATTGTTATAGACTTAGCCAGGCCGGAGGACACTTTGTGAACGAGAGAAAAGCTAAATAAACTAGCTGTATCCATATCTAATATACAGTAATGGCATGTTGCTGTGGTTAATTCAGACTCAAGATGGTATTATACTCATCCCACAAAAGACAACTGTGTTAGACAAAGCGTAAATTCGAAATCATCTCGAACCTGCTCCTCCAGTGAACAACTAATAACCGCGCTTGATGTTCTCATCCCATCTCATATCAGCTCCCTGTTCTGCAAACCCTGTTGAGCAAATATAATTTCAGAGACATTCTGTTCTCATTAGTTTCACAGTCATATTACAAATAGAGGAGAAACAGCTGTGGAAATATATTTCTAGTGGATAATAATACAACACACCTCTGGACTTAAGTGGTTTTGTTCTTGCCCGTGCTTTATGGGAGCAGAGTCCTGACTTCTAACCTGTGAAGGGTGCTTGCTGGCCTGACCTGGATCCTTCAGCATGAATTAAGTGAACAATGGAAGAGCCGGCTGAATGATGGCTCCACGCGCCTTTGTGCCTCTGTTACAAAACCACTCCTAAAAGGGCGGCCTAGATGACACACTCTCTAGAAATCGATCACATTTACTCAGCCCCCGGGCCTTCCAAAAGCTGGATTTAGAGCAAAAAAAAAGGAGCTAAAATGGCAAAAGGAGAATGAAATGAAATCCCCTTTGCATTTAAAAACAGAATTGAACAAAAGTGAATAAAGGCTGGTTAAGAGAAATGCCTCGGCCCAGGTCTACTTTGCAGACTCTGACGCGCTCTCATGCGTCAAATTTCATCAGCAGTAGCCCTATTGATTTTTAACCCTGGAAATATAAGACCAGGGAAGTCGGGCACAGAGATATCCATGGATGTTTGGGTTGGATTTATCTGTACCTCTCCCCCCATCTCTGGCTCCTTCCTGGGAGCGTGAGCAAACCAGTGCTCTCTCAATTGTCTGACAATACTCGGCTAACGCAGAGGCTGAGCTTTATAGACATGATACTAGATTGGAAAGACAGACCTTGAATCCAGCACTGGGAGAATTCAATATTTCTATTGTATCCACTGATTCCGGCACAATCGCATACAAAGCCCACACAGTCCACCTTGACTTGACTGTTTAAACTGATGGTTTAACTTACATTCAAAAGCTTTTCACGTCAAATGTAATCGAAGCTCTAGAAAGACAAATAAACAAATAAAAGAGTGGAGAAGCTTCATGCACCTGTCAGGAGCGGCCTCTAAGTGGAGCCTAAATGGAAGGTGCAAGCCCTTGGCTGCACTGTGCACAAACTCACTGCATTTTCAAGCTGACAGTGTGCTCTGGTGCTCAAAAGCTTCAAGGCCCAATCTCTGTGACAGGCCCATCTCCTGCTAATGGGTCACATAGCCATTAAAGTGCAGGGAGGGGACAAGTGTGGCGGATCAGTGTCTCTGCAGGTTGGATTGTTTCACTGTTTGGTTTCTTACCGTCTCTGAGCCTCAGCGGCGAGCAAACTGAGAGCTGGAGGCGGCGAGGTCTGTTCGCCATGCCACTAAAGAGGACAGAGGAGCAGGACGGAGCTCTTTAGTCTCCCAACACAAAGCATGAGTCACTGCTCTGAAAGGGACTGGGACACAGAAGCCAGTTAGAGTCCCTTTCTGTTTGGCCTGCAGCTTTTTCAGAAGCCTGGATTAAAGAAAGGAGTGTAGCTGCTGCGAGACTGGTGTACTTAATGGGAGTCGCCCCCTTGTTTCTAGAGCTTACTCCAAAGAAATTAAAACCCAAGTGACCTGAAGGCAGTGCAGCGGGTTTATCAGGGTCAAGGTTAAGCAAGGGTGTCCAGTTATACCGCTCCACTTCCAGACACCACCCTGATCCATCTGCTTCAGGTCAGACCTCGCTTTCCATCACAAACACGCACGAGATGACACGTCAAGGGGCGCCTGAGCAATCACCCCCTCCAAATAAAGGGAAGTGATTTCATAATGGTGCCCTATCAGACCGCCACGCGCCGGGGTTATCTGTATGACAAAGCAACTTTCCGATTCTATGCATTTTCATGAGTCGACCTGGAGAGGTGGATGAAAGAGGAGGGTAGCGGTTGGTGACCCCGGGGTCAGGGGGTTGAGGGCTCCAGCTGGTCACACTACCTCCTCATTGACTGATTCTGCATCCAGCCTATTGTGTTTGGCGCGTGTCCATTGTTCTGCAGCGGCATTAAAATGCATGGATTCCTGTCAGCCATTTCACTGCTAGTTGACCTTATTAGTTAGGGTGGATACATAAAACATGAAGTTTAGGATCATTAGATATATGCGATTCACTTAAAGGGATGATAGGATGCTGAATACAGCTGCAATATCTAAACGGATGCTCAGTATTCATAGTGCAATCAATAAAACATACAGTCTATCGTTATGCTGGGTGATGGCAAACAAATCCTCGGTGTAGGTGAGGAGATATATTCAAACAATAAACCGGAGGTATAAACGCCTCTGGAAATTCCTTGTGCTCTACGGAATCTCCAGGCAGCCTATTGTAGGTACTTGCAACCCTGCCCCCACTCTCCTCTCTATTTTTCTTCTCTGCACGCTTCTTGCAGAGCACACACAGACACACTGCAGCGAGCAGGAGGAGGAGAGGAGAAAAAAGGGGAGAGAGGAGGAGAGGAGAGGTGCTGATACTCAGTAATTGAAGGGGCAACCCTGTCAGAGTTGACCTGCAGGAGACCAGGGATAAAGTGTATTCCATTTTCTCTCAGCTATCCTGGGACTGACAGCCTGCAGAGTCCCAGGGTCTGACAGACCTAACTGAGGGCTGTCACCCTGTGCCCACCTCTCTCATAGCATATAACACCCATTTCTTGCTTGTGTTCCCACTCAAATGCACACACACACACTGTGCACACACAAGTGTTAGACTACAAGGCTTCAACACATTGTGTTTTTGAGATATATCTGCTGAACAGGCCCGAATATATCTATTCTAGATATCTATTATCCCAACAAGGCCTTTGTTTTGTAGTTTTTTGTAGAAACCGACTGAAATGACAGCGCTGCCTTTTTTTAGAGACACTCTAATGCTTCTCTAGTAAAAACAAAGTACAAGCGCTCATCACCAGAAGCGCATCGCCCAGAAATGGGGCTGATGCAGTGACGGATAAAGGGAGTATATTTAGACCCCCAGTCCCTGCCCTTTGTGTCTTCCTGATTTGTTCTAATGTGGGAGCCTAATCCAGCAAAAGCAGATTACGCATGTATTAAATTCCTTAAAATTGCAGTATTTTTAATACCACATTTGCAGTGGAAATGCAATGGAAGCAGCTTACAAAACATAAACCTCCCAGACTGTGTCTCCCGCAATAAAAGGGTTGAGACGAGCGAGCGGAATGAAGCACGTTTTCAAAAAGAGATTGTTGCACTGATGATGTTTCTTTGTAAGAAAGTTAAAGGAAAAGTAAACTCCCCCAGCCGTGAGGTAGAAAAAAGTTAGTGATTACAAAGACTGCTGACATGGGCTACGAGTGTGTGTGTGTGTGTGTGTGTGTGCCATTGATTGTGTACTGTGACCCAAATAGTTGCACTCAAAAACAAAAAGGTTTTCCGACTTTACTTATGTTACTTTACTAAATCAATATAATATCGCTTTGCCACTTTTGCCACTTTAGGGGTTTTATGAGACTCTCCGTCTCATAAAACCCCTCAAGTGGATTAGCTCCAAATGAGAACATGGAAGTGGGCAGACAGAACAATTCAGCTGACTTTCTGCCTTACAGGCTTCCTGCACATAGTCTAAATCACTTCTTGCATTAGCTGCTTTTCAAGAAAAAAAATCACTAAATCAGCCGTGTAAAAAACAAATAATTTAAATGGGATTTACATGATTTACAGATGATTTCTAGCTGCGAGACACCCAGAGAGAGAAAGGTCATGGAAATGAACACACACTCAAAACAAAAGCCTCCACATAATGCACTACATTCACTGTCCGCCTCTGCACACCTGACCCAGTGAGCGTCCTCTCAATGTCAACATGGCCACCCCCCACAAGCTGTAGCCCGGCCGCCATAATGACACAATGTACCCATCTGCCCTTCAAACCAGCCCAGCAGCATGAGGCTGACCTATGTGTGTGTGCGTGCGCGCGCGTGTGTCCCATCTGCCCTTTCAGCCAGGCGAGCAGCATGAAGCTGACCTCTGACCCTTAGGATTATGGTTCCACCATGTGCCAGTGAGCAGGGTGATGAGATTGACCTATGTGGGCCGCTGCTGTGTGTGTACATGACCAATATCTGACAGCACAAGACCCAACTACCCACACACACACACACACACACACACACACACGTGCACATGAAATACTGCTCGCACTGCTCACTTTTGGATCCATAAATCAATGTCTTTCTGTTCTAATGAGTGTGTTGTCAAATTTGTTGGTACGAAGAGCTTTCCGTCTTTCACTTTACATGCAAGTCCAACTGTGTGTGTGCATGTGTGTATACTTTAATACAAGTACCTCTCCAGTGAGTGATCTAATGCGGGTCTGAGGACAGCCAGCCATCCTGAGCTCTGACACAACCAATCATCGCAAAGCCAGCGTGATCGCCTTGGCAACCCCTGTCACCACATAGTTTATCCGGAGCGCCCTCCAATCAGGGAGAACCAGAGCCTCTCCCAGCTCCTCCCACAGGGGTTGGGGAGGTGGCGCCAGCCGTTGGTGCAGAGCCTGCTGCATGAGCGGATGCTCTAATCTGGATCCAGTGAGGAGAGGGGTCACTAATCCCAGATTATGGCTCTCTGGGATTAAGACATGCTGATGCACAGGTTTGCACTCACCTCCAGTCCCCAAACCTCTCAATCTGGCGCTCAAACCTCCCCCAGAGAAGTCTATTAACAGTGTCGGTGCCTGAAATGGTGTTGGCATGTTGGGAGGCACACACATGTTTCTGTTTGATGTCGCAGCACAAGCGCACACAGTGATTTGCGGTTTGTGGATGATCTGAATTGTCCGCATGCTGACGGCAATGGAAATGAAAGTTTCTCTCTGTCGCTGTTATCTGACTGAGCACAAGTGACGGGGACATCAGGGAGGGAGGTAAACAAAGCAAAGCAGACACTCCACCTCTACGGGATAGCAAATCACCATGCTGATACCTACTACATGTCATACAGAATAAAAGCGGGGACAGCACAGGAAACAGCTCAGGCGAGACGAACACAAAACTTCATGAAAATGTTTCGCCGTTCTTTGTCACTCATAAGAAATTCAATCTCTACTGACAGCATTTCTCTATAGTGTTTTTTTTTCCCTATACGAGCGAGCGAAGGAAACAAAGCAGAAATCACAAACTTTTCCCCACAATTCCCTCAGCCGGCAGCCGAGTTTGATTTGTGTGTGACAGTCGTGAGGATTTAAGCCCCCGCTACATGAGTTTATCATGAGGCCAAATGGTTTCTGCGCACAGAGAAAAGGTGGAGGACAACAGGAGGAGGGGAGAAGAAAAATGGTGGCAGGGTGAAGAAATAACTGCTCAAATATTGTTCATTACAATAATTCATACATCACACGGTGACGTGTAAATTAGAACCTCGGAGTCGACACGAGCACAAATAATTAAGTTGAAATATTAATGATGAAATGTCCTCACAAGTGTGCAGCTCATGATCAATTTGGGGTTAATGAGTCGTTTATCTCCGTCCAATCCCTGCTCTTCCTCCCGCCGGCGCTGTGCTGCCGGGGCAATACACATGGCGGGGTCCTCCATAAAGCGTGGATAAATGTGCAAATGATCCCCTAAACAAAATCAATTTATCCTGCAGAGTGTGGTGGTTTTTTTCAGAGTTGAGGAAATGGGAGACAGTGAATGTGGAAAGGAGGCCACAGCCAAGTGCTACAGCAGGTAAAGAGTGCTGCAAGTGAGCCAAAACACTGTCAGTGATGGGCGACCATGTGCTATAGAGAGATGAGAGTCTGCGGGTTGTCATTCCACGCAAAATCTACAAGAGGTGATTTCATTGAAAAAGTTCCTCAGCTCTGTTTGAAGTTGTCTTATCAGCGAGATTGCCTGAAGACATGCAGACGCTGAGACGTTCACAGTGCACCGTCCCCAATTTCTTCTTTTCTTTTCTGATATTCAGGAGTTTTTTTATTTTGGGTTTAGTGGTGCAACTAAAGAGAACAATCAAATATTAGCTGTTTTGTCTTTTTTTTCTCTGTAGTGGCTCGTCCATCTCCATGCTGACTCAGTAACCGCACTGTGCTTGCCTGGGGCTGTAGGAGAGCGTTATTGTTTGTGTGTGTGACATGACGCCTGTTTGCGCCGGACAGCAGTCGCATCCCTTCGTCTTTCTCTCATTTACTCGTTAGAGACCTTCCTTCTATTCTGAAGCTGATTAGTCCTGACCTGAGCAACCTAGTGCTGCTATATCCAATCAGCCTAATCACTCAAACTCTTGCCTTCCCCCACCTTCTTTACGCTAATGGGCTTTCCCTGCTCTGGTGACTTAGCACTTAAGAGCCGGGAGGGGGGTCACTACTTCAGGAAAACCCTGTTAAAACTTCTTAACAGAGCCACTGCTGTCCTTCAGTTGGCAGGCAGCTTGGGTATTTATGGAGAAATAACCAGTGCCATCCGTAGTTACCCTTATTTACTCATATGAGCGGTGGATAACCCAGTTGCCAGGGTGCCTTTGTATGAATTTGCATCACCTCCCAAAGGGCAAGCAAATTAATGAATATTCACACTTAATCTATAGCCCACGGCAGCCATGCATTATTCATGAGTTGTTGCTGTTTTTGTGGCAGCACGCGCACGTCTCAGTTTTGTCACCGCAAATCATAATTTCATTTTCCCCTCACTTCATTTTCTGCCATGTGCAAGTGAAGGCTGCACTCGTTAAAAGGCATGCAGCAAATCACCGCCCGGAATGAGTCTGACTAACGTCTTTAGCACCCCACAGTTTTTAATCTAACGACTAATATACAGCCCCGTCGCCTAACAGAGAGATTCACGCATTTCGCTGCTACAACAACAGTCCTAATCTGAAATTCTGCTTCTGGTTCTCGCTGGGTTTTTCTTGACAGCGAGGACTCTGGCTGTCACTAAGCTGCAGAAGGCTCCGAGCAGCAGCGGTAAAGACATCAGCGAGACAGGTGCCATCTTGAATCATGGCAGACTGTCGACATGCAAACTAGACTCCGACTCCTGATATGGTATGTCGGTATGCGTGAAATCTTTTATGTTTCACGATGTCAAAACCGTCCATACGTATGCGCATTCACACACGTTCATCCCCGAAAACAGACATCAGATCAGTCATTAGACTATTGAATAACTCAGCAGCAGAAAATCAGAATAGGGAAACGTTCACACTCCATTGTCCAAGCCAGCGAAGAGGAGGACCTCTAAAAGGTTTCTGTATGAAGGAAGGAGAGAGTGAGGTGACAGTTTAAAAGCCTCCCTTGACACTCGGCGAAATGGGCCTACCTTCTTCCACACAATTGCACCGGCAAGTCAAATTGCATTAGTGATGCACAATGTTTTCACGGGAAAAGAAAAAAAAAAAATCACAATAGAGCTGAAATATGGTGCATTGTATTGAGTCAATGTTTGGAGGGCGTTCCTCTTTTACAGGGAAATACTGCAGGACTTTGACATAATCTTTCACAACAAAATAAAATCGACACTGCGGCTGCAGGCGAGAAAACCTTGGCTGAAATTGTCAGCAGAGAGTGAAAAATTATGAATCAACCAATTAAATATAATCAAGCAGAAAAGCACACTCTGATCATTTCACTGCCTTTTCTTCCTTTAGCGGTGCAATCAAAATGTTCTCACAACAATCACTCAGATTTAGTCTTCTCTTGACTTCGAGAGTTACCTCAATTTTCTTGACTGTCAAATAGTTTTTAAAGGAGGCCTTTTTGAAAAAGTAGCATCCAGGCAGAGGAAGAATAATTGCACTCCTTCTTGGTCAAACATGAATATTCAAAATCCTTCAATTTGCTGTGAGAAAATAATTAGGAGTTTATTAGCATTTGTTTATTTGTCCATGCATAAAACCTCTTAATGAGAATGTATTAACAAGCTCTTGACTCAGGGGAGTGAAGTTCTCAGCGTTAAGAATGCCTTCCATCTTTGGAAAATGTTGCTATCCCACGAACGGCTAAATTAACCGCGCACGTCTAATGCGGCATGACATGTCCTCAGCAGACCTCAACGCGCGGGATTTGCTCTCCATGCATTGAAACGTAAAGGGGAGGAAAATACCAACTCAGAGTAATTATAACACATACAGTGACTTGACATTTAGGGCACAGTGTAGAGAGGGGAGATAGTTGGCCTTATCAGAAGCTATAATGAAAGGTCAATGGCCTCCTCAGTGTTTACCTCCAATCATGTGGTCTGAAGAAGCTTCTTCAGTCTCTATTGAAAGAGCAGCGGTCTGGTTGGGAGATAACAGCATTGTTGGCCGCAGGTGAAACAAACACTAACGGAGCGTCATTTTTTTCCGAAGCGCGTTCTGAGATCGCTGCAGCTCAAATTGTGCTGTTCATTTCAAAGTTGAGCTAAAACGTAGGACAGGAAAAAAGTGACACACCCTTAGTAGTGACGCTCAGCACGCAGCAATGCAAATAAATGCATCATTTACTATAGCTACACCTGTTTTTTCACACGTCTTATGGCACACTCTGCTTATGTGAAACCTGAGTGAAGTCTATCTCTCCTTTCTCTCTCTCTCTCTCTGTATATTTTTGGTTCGGTCTCAGTCAGTGGAAGGAAAAAGCTGCATTGATAAATAGGTCAGAGAGCTTTTCCACCCCCCAATGGTTTCAGGCCCAGCTTGGCAAATTGAACATAATTAAGGCCCAAGGCAAAGGTTGCACTTTCCTTGAAATAGCGGGAGGAGTGGTGCAGGAGGTAGCTTGCTACAGGAGGAAGACACGCTGCCATGCATGTTCAGTACAGCATGCCTGGGCACAGAGGATCCACAGAGCCGCAGCCGTGAGAGGAGGAGGAGGAGGAGGAGGAGGAGGAGGGCTGGAGAGAGAGAGAGAGAGAGGATGGCAGCCATTACAGAGCCAGGAAAACTCTCTGCACATGTCTCTATCACACGCACTCTTTCTCTTCGACTCCGTTTCTCTGGCTGGCACACATTTTACATTTATTCCGTTTTTGAAGACACACTTATTTGCTTTCTTGTCGAGTTAGACGACAAGATCGATACTACTCTTATGTTTGTGTGGTAAATATGAAGCCACTGCCAGGAGAGGGTTAGCGTAGCTTAGCATTAAGACTGGAAACAGAAGGAAACAAACAGCAAGGCCTGCTCCGTCCAAATGTAAAATAAAAAAAACAAAAAAAAAACACTTGATGTCTTGTTTGTTTAAGTGTCTTCACAATGAGATGACATCACAAATACAAAAGCATCTTTTTTGGGCTCTGGGAAAGTTTCAGAAAGAATTTACTTCATAGGTTAAAGGTACAGTTTACTTCAAATTCAAAAATACATATTTCCCTCTTACATTAACTGCTTTTAATCATTATAGATTGTTGGGAGTTGCAGAGTTTTGGAGATATTGGACAAGAGCCTGTGAGATGGCGTGATGTAATCACTAAAGGGCCGTCCACACCAACAACGATTACTATAACAATAGCTATAATTACATCGTTTTAAAAATCGTTTCTAACTCAAGTGGATGGCAAAGTTCACCCCACAATGACGATGACGACAGTGGTGAATGATATTGTTTGGCTCACTTTTAGAGCAATTTGATGAATGATATAAGCACTGGCAGCCAATTGAAATCCATCAGGCCCAATAAGCTTGATTTTGCGGAGGCTTATACAAAATATTGTTGCAGGAGTGCTTGTGATATTGGTTTTCTAACTGAAACCTCTTTTATGTAAGGTAATTGATGTTATTTAGGACACCCTTTTTAGATGTCTACAGTCTTGGTTTTATATAAAACTTGTTAATAGGTAATAGTTTACAAATTACACCTAATAAAACGTCAATGCGTTGATGGGATCTCTGAAGTTTTGTCCCTGCTGATGTCCTCTTTGACGATTGCCAGGATAACTGATGTTGACCCACCCAAAACTATGATTAAACTTACCCTTCAAAAGAAGCCAACTCAGGGAACAGAGTGTCAGATTCTGACTAACTCCTCTGACCTTTGAAGAATTTGTGAACTTTTATCCTTCTGGGGGTTTTGTTGTCTGTTTCTCTGTGTAACCTACAGCAATAACAGGTCATCAATATCTATATATTTTTATTAAGCTGCTGGCGCCACAGTTTTCGTTCATCGGTGTGGATGCTCACATCGTTATCATTATAGTTAGTACTATAGTGATCATTCTTGGTGTGGACAGCCCTTAACAATTGACTTCCTCAACTGAGCTGTAACGTAAGCTAGCTGAGTTAGCTAGCTGAGTTAGCTAGCCTATCGTCCATGAGTAGATGCACGTTTGGTAGAAAAGTGTAGTTCCTACACGAAACTGCTCACAACAAGATATTGTATTATCTTGAGTTACCGGGTCATAATTTCTGTAAAGAGACATTTCAAATTTCAAATGTTTTTTTTGGTGCTTTGAGCTCCGCAAGCTGATTGTCATCTAGTTATATTATCAATGTATAAAGGAAAATATATATGCTTGATTATGGGCTGAGATGAGTCTTTAATCAAGAGTGGTCTATAGACTGTAGGGGGATTTGTTTTATGACAGTAGTGTAGATTATAATCCATAGCCAGCTCTTTTAATCCATCCATGGCTGGACTATTTCTTTTTTTCCCAGTCTTAATGCTAAGCTAACAGGCTTGCTGGCTGTAGCTTCATATTTACCATACAGCCGCGAGAACAACCTTGATTTTTCATCTGTCAGCAAGGAAGTGAATACGCATGCTTCCCAAAATGCTGAACCATTCCTTTAATACACTATTGAAAAAATGAAAAGCTCGATCTCTAATCATCATTAAGGATGTTTTCTACACTTTCTCATTTTACCTCTGCTTGGTGTGTCACTATAGTGTTTCTACTCCTCACATTGGTATCCTCACTAGTGCGGAGGTGCTGTTAGTGAGCTGGGATGCCAACAGCCATTAGTGTCCCAGCAACCTGTGCTCTGAAGGCTTCACCTTGGCAAGGAGCAGAACCACATGGGGACCGGACAGGTTAAGGACGGGGAGGCACAGGCCTGGGTGGAGGTAAGTTAAGGAGAAGTGTCCAGCTCCACTGTCAGATTACAGTGGGTTGGCTGTGTATTAAAGGGTCAGCCTCCAACACCACAGCACCATCTCTATTAATGAGAACTGATGGAGAGCGAGGACTCCCTGCAGGAGCTCTACATGGCATTATCTTTAGCTACCATCGCCATTAGCTTTCTCATTAGCGTTGCCATTAGCTTCCACATTAGCAGAGGGTTCTTGATAACTGCTTTAGATGCTTTCTGTGTGATACTTCACGATGGCGTGAAAGGAGTAACGCACAAGAAGTCAAGTCTTTACACTAAAGATGGGATTCATTGTTGGATGGATACATTAAATTGTGGTTTGAGAAGAAATGTGCAAACCTTGAAAGACATAATTGTAGTAAAAGATTATAATTCAGGGCTAAAAGCTGCAGTAGTATGCATTAGTACTGAATAGAGGAGGACTATTTAAGATGCTTTCTTTCCCCTAGAATTATGTTACACCACTCTTTAATAAGAGTGTAGGGAGCCTTGACGAGGCTGAAATAAAACTGCTTTTTTTTGCTGTTTGCTTAAAGTACAAAGCTTTTATTTTTCGTGCGTTTATTTTTGACAATGATTGCAGAGTATTGTGACTTGATTTGAATTACTGACATAAAGCCGTTTCCTAAGAAGAGTGTTGTGAATTATGGAAGTAACTGAAAGGGCGAACTAACAACATCCCACATGCTCAATGCAAAATGTCACAGTGACAATTTGCTCATTATCATAATGCAGCTTTTCATTCTTGAATAAATTGTGTTTGAAATTATCCGGCTCTGATAGTTTATACAAAAGACATATAATTAATTCCAATACATTTATGGAATAACTAAAAAAAAATAAAAAATTATACAGCAAAAGAACTGGAAAAAATGTAAATATCAGCACAATATTTTACATGTGACGCTTGCAATTTACCTGCTTATTTCTTAAATGGATGTGCAGCAGCATCACACCAGCCCCTCTGCTTCATCGCAGACACCCAGTGTGACCGGACGCCATATGGCGAAAGATTTACCATGGCGACGCGACCAGGAGGCTCTAACTCAAACCTTCATGAGAATGTCAAGGAATGTCAGAAAGAGAGAAGGGAGAAGATGAGGAGGAGGAGGAGGAGGAGGAGATACAGTAGCATTGTTCCCCGAGCGCAGCAGGCTCAGCTGGCCTAAACAGTCCCAGTCCCCTCAGCCTCGTAAGACTAATGGCGGAAAATCACAACCTGGGGGGTTTGATCCTCTAAAGGGCCTCTGAGACCTGATTAATATGCAGCTTTTTTTGTGTGAAACACAGACATAAATACATGCTCTGAAATGTGTGTCGCTCGTGCTTGATTTTACACACAGGCGCATGAACAAAAGCATTCAGAGCGCACGCTAGTAAGCATGTAGATATGATATGAGACAGCTCGCTGAACAACGTGCGGTGAGGCACAAAGACGTGCATGCACACACACGCCATCAAGTCGAAGCCGTAAAAATTGTTCAGCTGATTGCTCCCTGACTACACTGTTAAAGGAAGGAAACCAGACAGGTACTATCTCCCTGCACCTGCGTGGTATATCTGAATGTGCTGTGCAGGCATTTTCGCCATCTCTGTTTCTCTATGTATGGCTGCCCCTCCCCCCACCCTCTCCATCATACTGTATCCTCACCCACACAGCAGGCTCCCCTCCCCCACCCCTCACTCACCACCACCACCCCCCCGGGAGGATGGAGCAACCAGAGAGAAATTAATTGAAATCTAAACCCCGATGCAGGATTAACTAAGTAGGTGAATTCCAGTTGTCACATAATCAGGGCTAGTGTACTATTTGACTTTCATCAAATGGGGCTGACTGAAACAGCGACCAGGGATAATGACAGGAAAAAAGGAGCCAGCTGCTGTGCACCCCCCCCCTCCCTTCCTCTCAGTCTCTCTCCATCCCATCCCTTCCCCCCATCTCCTCAGCATCTCTCTATCCATCCCTGCCTCCTAACCTCAGACGTAAAATTGGGATCTTTCCTGCGGCCGGCGAGCCGTTTGTACGTACGTGGAAGATCTCCGCGGGGGTAAAATCACAAAATGTTGCTGCCATATTTCGTGACCCCCTTCCGTTCACATGCACACTTCTGATAATGGAGACAGATAAGCGATGTTACCCAACACCTGCTGGGATAGTATCTCTCTTCATCACTGCCATGCCACCTCTGATGGAAATATTTTATCACATGCAAGCACATGTATACGTTCATGTCTACTACGCTGAATTATATCCTTCCCCTAACTAGTGTAAAATGCACCGTGCTATTTGTTTTTTTTCTCTTTGAAACAACGGAGGATGAAATGTTGAAGTAAAGTGGGTCAAACAGCACGCCGCTCTGATGAAGCATGACTTGCTGCAAAAAAATGAGAGCATGTCAGAAGATTTTTCTCTCACTTTGAGAGGATGATGCAGATAGGGCGACGCGATGCCCAAGACTCGCCGCTTTGCTATCAAGCGAAGGCACTTGATCTATTTTGAACACTGAAAATGTCCTCAGTTCAATCTTACATTGTACGGCAGCAATTTACTTTTAGGCAAAAAAGAAAAACAGAATGTATTTTTTAACACAGCATCAGCAGAAGTGCTTAATAATGTATTTTAACTATAACTCCAAAAGTGGAGGATGTATAAAGAGATCGTGTGTGACAATATAAAATATGTCTTCATAAGAGAGGTTAGATTTGTTGACAGGTGCTGTGCATGAATAAACACTTAAAATAATCTTATATCTGCTTAAAACTGCATTAAAAAACATATTTAAATGTGTGTATGCTGCTTATAAATGCTAAATAGAGGGACTTAGTGTGACTTTCAAGGGAAAACATAAAGAGGGTTGTTGTAGCTGCAAAATAAAAATGCTACAGATGATTTAAAATGCTACTACTGAAATTAGTTTTGGATCTTGTGGCCTCCCTTTGTAGCTCAAATAAAGAGAACAATTTTTTCAAGGTAATGTTCAGTGTTTAAATTGGTGAAACAGTTGGAATGCAATGCGGCTGCTACCAGATATACAACCATTGCATTTCTTTAGGATTAGTGTGCGTGTGTATGTGTGAGAGTGACAGAGAGAGAGAGATTGTCTAGGTGTGGATAGCAGTGGGTGTGGGCAGCAGCGTCAGTACAGCAGAGCAGGCTGCCAGCTACCCAGTTGATAATATAGCTTGGGCGTGTGCCCGGTGAGGTTGACCTCAGCCTGTTGGCTCGCAATGTCATTTACCACCTGCCCAACAGACACACACGCACACACACACACACACACACACACACACACACACACACACACACACACACACACACACAGTACTGTTCCACCTCTACCTCTCTGTGTGTCTCTATACATACAGTATACGGGCATATCTCTTGGTAGTGGGAGTGCCTGTCCATGCTAGAGGGCACCTGTGTGATGGAATAATACAACAAGTGTGTGTGTGTGTGTGTGTGTGTGTGTGTGTGTGTGTGTGTGTGTGTGTGTGTGTGTGTGTGTGAGATGATGCAAAATTATAATCAAGAAAAGAGTCGATTAAATTGCTGTGGATTGAAGTTGGGCTCATGAGAGAGTGTAACTATCTTACAACTCGGAGAACAGAGGGCACAGATACAAAAAACAAAAAAACATGCAACACACACATACACTCACACACACACACACACACACACACACACACAGGCATGCGCACAGATTCAGACACTTCCACAGAGCTGCGGGGTGAAGGCATGCGGAGCAGGATACCTGGACAGATGGCAGGCAGTCATCCCGTTGGACCTGCCATCAGAGCGCTGCCCGAGAGGAAGAGGAGAACAGAAACAGTTTCATCTGCTCCGCTCGCACACACACACACACATACACACACACACACACACAAACATGCACAGGCGTAAGATCTGTTTCTACAATAAAAGCACAGCGTTTGGACCCTGACACAGGCATGTGTGTGCTTCTTGTCTGTGTTAAGTCACTGCATAAATAGACTGGAAACCACTAAGGAGTACATGCTTGTTCGTGAACACTGACGGCACAGCTACTATAATTTTACAGTCGGTTAAAACATGAGAAAACACTGCACCAAGCAGGAAGAGCTGCAGCACATTGTTTTGTCACAGATTAATCATGCTACAAATCCAGTGAACAGACAGTTTGGTTTATTAGCGTCAACTTGAACGCACCTGGATTCATTTCATCTGATCTAATTACGATTGACTTTTATTCAGTCAAATGTTTCACTGTGGGACGGACAAGAGGCTGCGGTCGGTTGTTGCACAAAAGCTGCGGTGTGTGTGTGTGTGTGTGTGTGTGTGTGTGCATGTGAGTCTCTGCCTGGTAGCAAACCTGCCTGTGACTCCGATGCTCTCCATTACAGGGAGGAGCGATGGATAGAGTGGCTAACAGACTACCAAAACCCACCACTCTGGCCTAAATCACATTTCAAAGCATGGAGGAGTCTATTACAGGAAATTAGGAAGGCCTTGGATCGCAACAAGCCTATCCTTCAATTTTATTGAGCCTTCTCACTAGCCCTTGGTGTACTGTGTATACTTGTCAATAGCGATCTGTCTACATGTGTTGTGTTGACAAACAGCACATGCGCATGTGTGTAAAAGCACACACATGCTGGTTGGACTTTTTGATCCCACCTCTGGGAACAATAGAAGAAAAACATATGAAATGGTTTTAAGTTCATGTAGAATTTGTAAAGCATTGAAGATTTAAATTCAAACCATAAATGTGAAGCATTTTCTCACCATGTATGGTGTCCTTTTAAAAAATATACAGTTTATAGGACACCTGTCCCCAGTTAGAGTAGAGGGCAGACTGCACAAGGTAATGCTGATGTGTGGTAAATGCTTAGAGGGGATATGAGCCTCTGCTGTTAGCATTATCTACCCTGAGTAAAGCCGAGGGAATTGGATGTATACTTCCTGTCAATTATTGCTACTTTCACATGTCCTATAATAGCTGAAAGAGTGCTGGCAGGGATTTCTTTCCATCCTTACATCTTCTGCCCAAATAAAATGCAAACAAAAACATCATTTTCTCCACAAGCTCAGGCTTCATTCTGCAAACACATACAGCTATACTGATTCCCAACCATCTCCCCTGTTTCCATTCCAATCTTCAGGCTTCAAACATACACAGACCCCCTCTAAATATCCATCCATCCCCCAATCCACACTCCCGCTGTCTGTCTGCGCCTGCAGAGAGCTGCGGCTCACAATCCATGTGCATCGTGTCAGATAATTTTGCGGTGGCAAATCAATAATGCAACCGTAAATTTCATTTAAATAAACATTAGTGGCCTACTTAATTAATGAAACCTCATCTGCAATTTGTCAGTGTCAGGAGTGCTAACCCCTTTGATGTTGGTATGAATATTCCTTTTTAGAAAATGAGGCGCTTGCACGATTAGTGCTTATTGTGGCGTTCCTACCTTCTGCGCCGCTGCCTGAATTTGTGCGGAGCTTATCAAGAGTACGCAGCGTCACCAGATTAAAATCATTTACTTTGCAGGGAGAGGACAATGAGAGGCCGTAAAATGAATGCGGGGAAACATCATGAAAAATAGCAGGGGGAATATCTAATGAATCTAATCTACATACAAGCAACCTGATCAAATGCTTGAGCAATTTCAAAGGCCATATATCAAACAGTACATGACATTAACATCAAATCAATATCTAAGAGGTCCACACCCATACGCAATAACCCTGAGCGTTAATAACCAGCAGGGACATGAGAGATAAATAATAAGGAGAAATATAAAACAACACACTATCGTAACGTGAGATGAGCATCTGACCTGTCCTTGTCAGTGTACAGAGAACAGCTGCTCATGACCCAATTTCGCATGGATACATAATTCAGCGGCGAGCTATACGACTTCCACACCACTGTAAAAATATTCATCAAAACAAGTTAGCGAATCCATTTCGGCTCGCTCGCTTACGATCCCTCGTTTCGACATTACAACTGCTTCGTTAGTTGGGAGAACAACTCATAAAGGCTCCTCTGACCTCAATAAGTCAAGTTGATCAACGCGTCGCCCAAGTAGATAAGTTTAAAACATTCAAGATGGTATGAAAAGATTTGACTCATTAACCGTGAAACTGAAATCAGACTGACAGCAGAAAGTAATAGAACAGCACCTTGACAGTTAAAAAGTGTTTCACCTCCAACATGTCAATCAAACAAGAGCGAATAAAGAACAATAAATTAGACAAGGTAATAATTAAAAGGGATGATTGAAATATTGGATTATTTCCCACCACACATCGCTCACATCTCCTTTTTTCCCTTTTCACCTCCGAATGAACCAAAAAACTGAACGTCCCGCAGTTAGTCTAGCTGTGCTTCTGTTGTGCTGTCACTGATGAAACTGCAATTAAATGTCGATCCAGAACGGCAAACAATGAAAGATTGTTGGGAGGACAATGTGAGTAAAATACAAATGCATATTGACCTGTGTTTAAATACCTAAACCACTTGATTCAACATCAAACAAAGTCTGCACACCCAAATCTATTCACAGCTTGCGCATGATATTTATGAGGCAATGGGAAGTATGTGTTCTCTACCACAACAAAGACAGAAGAGGAATATTGTGCTCAATAAACATATAAACTGGGATCACATTTGTTGAAACACTTGCACCAACACACTACATCTGTTCCACAGAGGCAAGCAAACCCAGTTCATTCATTTTTCAGCAGAAACCAGGTTACAGTGCAGAGCCAAAAACTGATTAAAGCTCAAGGTATGAAGGAGACAGAATAAGGAAAGTGGAAATCACCCCCATCCCTTATTTGGGACACCTGAAATAGGCCAGAGGCTGATTTCCTCCTATCAGAGGAGCCCTGGGAAGCCTGAGAGACTGGAGGGAAAAGAGGAGAGGGAGGAGGTGGAGGGATGATGGCGGCGGTGGGGGGATTCAGCGGGGCCTTAAGTGTGCTATCATAGGCGTCTCTTGTGCCTGCCTGCTTTATTTGCAGTAGTCAGGTTAATGAGTCCACCAGCCCACTTGATGTTGAGAGGCCTGCCACAAAGAGTTGCCTCATTAGAGCTAGCCTGGCACGCTGCTCTGAGACAAAGGGACATTCACGCTGCTGAATGCCTTCACGCTCCTCAATGCTGCCAGCCTGCGAGGGCCAACGCCATGGCATAGCCCCCTGCACACGTCCTGGCGCCCGGCCAGCCACACCGCGACCCTCAGCCTGGCTGGCTGGACCAGTAGCAGCGTGCAGCATCAGGGTGCAGCCTGCTGTGTGTTGGTGTTTTAAAGAGAACGGGGCATGTGCAAAAGCCGCTGCAGGAAGCCGGCTGACACGCTACATTATCGATGACTGCGATTGGTTCACCCACTCTCAGGGCGTGTGCGTGTGTGACTGAGCTCTTTTCCGTCTTTTCCTCCCTGCTTTATCTTTGCATTCCTGTGCTGCAGCTTCAACTCAACATTCTTCGCTTTCCTGTTCAAACAGCTCACAGCTAACAAGGCTACGACTACAATGCGCTAACAAATCATACTAAAAGCACAGGCGCTGCCCTTGACCGCAAGGCATCCGATTAGTTTGACACAATGAATGAGGATGATTCCAGTTTGTGGTAGTTAATCAGCCAAGATGCAGGTCTGACCTATTTTAGAGCAAAGTATTCAAATGTCACTGCTTTGGGTAATTTCATGCTTCACAACTAGAGGCTGAAAACACGACTGTCACAACAAATAAAGTCATCAAGCAATTTGTCAATTTTAGGGGAAAATCTGTAATGAATCTGAATTTATATAAAATGTTACAAAGCCATTATGTCTTGTTCACAATAAATAACAGTAACTATAAAATCAATATATCTTAGAATGTATATTTCAAATCTGATGGTCAACTATTAAATATCCGACAAATCACTCATATATTTTATACAAATGATTATTCACAATCGCATCCCTCTGTTTCAAAGCTTAGTCACTGATCATAAATTCTCCACAGAGCACAAGATAATACATCACACTTTTACAAAATACTGCGCAAGGACTTAGAAATACAACCATAAGGCAAGCATGAACAAACACCCATATTTCATGATTGATGCACTGGCAAAGATCCAGTTCACCACTTCCATACAAGAAAAAAAAAAATCTATTTCTCTCAAGGCTCGGGGTCAGGAGTTAAATATTTTCTGCATAGGCAATCCGCTCTTTCCGCCACACTATTTATAGCGCAGGCAGAAACAGCTGAGCTGACTGCAGTGATGTCACTTGGGCTGATGGAATGCTTTGTTCCACAGCGTGTGCGCATGCCACCTGGGTTCTGTGCGAGCTGCGAGGGGAAGCTCGATGCGGGAGCCAAGATGGCTGACAGTTGCCCCATTTTTCAAGTGTAAAAAAAAACCGTCACTATCTCCTCGAACCAGGCTGTCCACGGCCCCATATGCAGTGCACAGCCTTATGGAAGCATTCATTCCTCTGTCATGCCTCTGTTTGTTAATGTCATGAAAGGTAGCAGTATTATGTGGCTGCCATTTAGAGCTGAGCGCTCATGCCAAAGTAGGGTAACATCAGGGTAACCGCACACTGCAGCTGAATAGGAGAAACTAACATGCAGAGTCTAAAAGCATTCAACTGTTTGTCACTCCCTGCATAACGTGCATACGGCTGAGGCGTTGAAGAAGTACTATACCCACATATATATTTTTAGTAAGCCTTTGGGCTTCTTTCAGTGTCCCTAAAAGAGCATGGTTGCCTGGCAACCATTATTGTTGCCATGGAGATTCATGTGTTGGCAGCTGCTGCAATCAGCATTAACTCAAGGCACATAGTCTCATACCGATAGTCAGGCGATGGGAAGGCAACTAGGACACACAGTCAGAGAGGGATAGTAATCAGTGTGAAACATATGCTCATCCATTACTCGCTGCATTAATACAATTACATCAAAAGAAATTTATGGCTGTGCTTTGGTGCAATGATCACATTGCAGGCAGAGGCATAAAATTCCACCTCATAACAGATCCCCACTTTCATTTAATAAATGGCAGCAGGCTGTAGCACAATGGAAAACAATGCCATTTAGCCTCTGACAGGAAACTATCTGTTAAAGAATGTCTCTATTTAGAGTCACATTAGAGAATATGTATTTGTTACTATTTCCCTTTGAAAGCATCAAGGTGAAACACGCTGCTTTCGTAAATGTTATTAAGACAAAAGTGTGCCTGCTGTGAAATGTATATGCAGCATTTACAAATGGCACATTTTACATTCGTGTTTACATATTAAATCATCTCACGAGGAAGCTTAATACACAGTGAGCTGTGCACCACCTGAGAGACAGCTCGGGTATGCTTAGTGATAAATTTCAGACTGAACTCAATATTTTCAGGAGCTCTCTGTCAGCTGCTGCTGTTTCATTTCGACCTGTTGGGGGATAAGTGATATTTACCGCTTTCCCCTTCTTCATATGGGTACGCGTCCATGCCCACTGGAACAATTGCAGCCCTGTTGAGAGTAGACACGCGCCGAGATCATAATAGCAGTTATTTCCTTTCTGGGTTTTTTCCAGGGCCCAGCTCTCTCCGTCACTTCACTGTTGACATCACAGAGCTATGTGGGGATAAAGAGGCAGAGAAAAACAATAACAGACCCATTGACCCCCATTTCACAAACCTTGGGGGTATGGGAGAAATCCACTTACAAGCCGGGAACAGACCTGCTGATTGGGCTTCAACAGGCTTTCTATTAGGGAACAGTGGAAGTGCAGCGGAAGGTCCCGACTGCTGCCATTTCTGAGCGAGGATGCTCCTCCGGCTGATAGTGCAGATTTACATCTAACCTCTCGCGCACCTTGGGCGAGACAGCCACGCTGAGCTGTATCTCAAATCTGAGAGACAATTGGATGAGAAGCGTGCAATGCAGTTATTGAACTATATATTAATCCACAGTGTGCCTTGTAAAATCAGCGATCTGATCATATCACTCCTGCTGCACCTATTTAAAAAAAACAAAACGACAGAGCAATGTAAGGCGGCCACGCCGGAATACGAGCCATTAGAGCAAAATGATTTTCAGAGGCGTGAGCACCTGTGTCCCGAACAAATTAATTAATTTGTTTAATTCAATTACTGCTTTATGTTTACACAAGGAGCATGCATTTAAAGAGACATAAGGTAGCTTTCTGTGACAAATCGGGATCACGCTAGAGACGGCTAAAGTCAGGAGTTCTCCCTCCACCACACCAACACAAACCATCCACGTCACAAAAAAGGAAACCCTTGGTTAATGATTCTGTAAATTCCCCCTCTCTTTCAGCTTTAATTGCCCTACACAAGAGAAACATGGCTCTGGGAGTCAGACGTGATAATCTCCCAGCATAAGCATGAGAATGGAGGCTCACCTTGCTTTCTCTGGATGCTGCTGGTTGACATTTAACATCACAGAGAGAGGGGAGGTGGAGAGCCAGGTGCCCTACATGCACATCTGACCCCCCGCTAATGTCAGAGGGGGAAGGTCCCACACACTCACCCTCGCTTCAGTCACACAAAACACTACAAGGTAGCATAGCAAAGAGTGTCGGTAATTACAGACAGGACTCAGATAACTAGGTTACATGCAATCTTTTAGACCGACTGCAATTCAATTTAAGGTTTCGACTGTAAAATATATGGTTGCTACTGTATTATAGCAGGAAAAGTAAGGCTTCAGGTGATCAGAAATAGCATTCTGCAAGGAAACTTATTTTGATGTTGTTTAAATTACTCAAAAGGCTAAATATCTTTTTATACGCCTCCTTTCTAATATATCCGTCTCTGAAATTACAGGTATTGCTGCATTCATTGTGTAAATATATCAGAATAATTAAGGCAAAGCTACAAAATGAGGGTTTTCGCACTAGGTGGAGTGATCTGTGTCTGTAAGAGAAAAGATGCACAGTTTGGAGGACACTACAAACACAGCCAGCAGGCCTGTAACCCAGTGCAGATGACCTGGTTCTGCTTGCACGCAACCATGAAATAACAACTGCTGTTTGGTGTTTGATGTTAGCTCGGGGAGCGTACCGTCCCTGCTCGGGCTAAGCAGGCACACTTTACCGTCAGGATTTGTTTGAAAGAAAAAAAAGGGAGAAAAAAAAAGGAAAGACCGAAAGAAAGAAAGAAAAAAAATTGGAATGAGGTCACGTCCTGAAACAAAGCGGGATCTACTGGGTTTTTCTCTAATTCTGGAGTCTATTCGATGCAGGTCAGGACTGTTGGCACATATAACCCTGTAACACACATTTTTAAAGTCTTTTTTGTTAGTGAACGCTATAAAAAGAGGCTGGATTGTGCTGAGATGTCAGAAAATATGGTTCAAATTTGTGGGGAAAGAAGCAAAAACGTGACACTCTGGTTTCATATACAACAGCATGTTATTGATATTGTGGTATCTGCATGGTTCCCATGACAACCATGCTTTGCTATATAGGAAAATTGTGTTTACTCTTTTGAGTGAAACACAAGCAATGTAGAGTTCATGCTTTTATTTATTTTTTATTTTTTTTACAAGCTGATGTTTTTAATTGATTTGTGTGTCCAAAAGCAATTTTGTCCCAGAAACAAAAACCAATACAAACAGAATGAGTGCATTGAATTTTTAAATGAATTTAATTATTTTTAGGAATATATATCAATACAAATGTTCAGTAGGCAGGAGTCAGTGCAATGCGAAAGGTTGCAAGGAAATTATATTTGGACACAACATAACATTTAAGGAACATGTTCACCAAATATTCCACTCACGAAATATTCCAAATATTTCTACTCAGACTGTGTAAATACACACATGCCCCCTCTTCCTTATGTGGTACTGCAGGTATGTTTACCTGCCTGTGCTGCTTATGTAACATTAGAATAAGCACTTCTTGATTCGATGACCTTTTTCCAACTTCTTAACGAGAGTATTCAGGATTGCAGAGACACCAAAGTGACTGTGAGTTTAGAGAAATTCAAAAAACTACTTAAAAATACATCAGAATCAGTTAGAATAATTATTCTAAATATTTTAAGTTGCTGCCTCGCAGCTATCAGCAACATATGTTTTACATATGAAGGCAAAACACTCTCCAAATCAAACCTCAGCTCAAACCAATTTGCTTTTCTTCCTTAAAATCTAATTTTGATCAGACAAAAATTGTAGAAAAAAATCAACAATAATCTAAAACACTCTAATTACAGGACGACTTTATATAACTGTGTTACAGTTACATTTTCTACCCATTACAGATGTGTAAAAAAAAAAAAAAGAAGAAGAAGAAATGGATCAACACAACAAACCAGCTCTGATGTACATTTTATGGAGAATATTATAGCACAAAGAGCAACATCGTTTAGGCTGTGAGGGGCTGGGGGGGAGGCCTGATGCATGATGCAAAAAATCAGGGGGGCTGATGGAAAAGGCTGCGGTTATTAAAGCATCTCGTTGCTAAAAAACTGATGCAACTACAAGGTTTACTGCTGCAGAGACACAGAGCCCAGAGCCTGGCAGCAGCCCTGGACACGTTTTCCTACAGACAGATACATTTTCGTTTCGATTTGGTCTCCAATTCGTTCCACTGCTGCTCGAAAAGACCAACACCGATGCTCATTAGGCAGCTTTAACGCTCACACGCACGTTTCAAATGAAATTAGTGCCCGGTGCTAAATGTGATTTGATGTTGAGTTAAAAAAAAATAATGTTTTTTTTTTAAAGTTAATTCTCAAACGCGTTTGAGAGGGAGGGAGGCCTGCTTTAGGAATTTGCAATCCACAAATAAACACATGTCTTCGGCAGAGACAAACGGCGTTTCGATGCCGCCTCAGCTGTAGTTTCTCACTACTTCACATGGAGTCCGCGTGAGGAAAGCTGTGCACACATGAAGGGCGTTTCGATCCCGCAGCCTCCGCGTGTTTTCCTGTAAACTCGCGCTGTCCTCTCTGATAACGCGATGCCACTGACTACATTATTCTATGCAATTTCGTCAGATCGCTCCAGCGCCGTGCAGCCGGTTTCATACACACCACCACCACCACCACCAACCCCCCCTTTTTTTGTCCTTTCTGAGTCCTCAGGTGTGGAGAACAACATGTCACCGTGCGACAGAAATCCCATTCCGGAGGTGTTGAACGCATATCCAGCAGGAGGGTTAAACAGATGGACGGGGTACAGTTTTAATAACAAAGTCCAGAATCCAAGTCTTTTCTTGGCCGTGTGTGTGCGCGCGTTTCCATCCGCCGGCTCGTCAGCTGCTGAGCACATCTTCCACTATCAGGCTGCAACTTTTACAAACTTCCACCTCTGTCCGAATGATGGAATTTGCATCTGCAGCCACTAGTTATTTCTTTTTTTTCTCTTCTCTCCCTCACTTCTTCCCCCCCTCTCACCCCCTATTTTTTTGTCCCAACCAGGGGCCCCAGTGGCTGCCTCTTGATTTATAAATGTTTATGTGTTTTGAAGTGCGGAGACAAAAGGGGCTGGCCTGTGACCCCTAGGAGCCCCGACCTTGCGCAGGTTCATTGTGAGGCGCTGGGAAAGGGGCTTTGGGACGGAGACCCCGGGCCACTGACCCACACACATCCCCGGAGCCCTGCCATTCATGTGCGCACCGCTGCATGTCGCCCCGCAGCTCCCATTGTTTCAGCGGGAACAATAGCTCCCCCCCCCCCCCCACCCTCTCTGCCGGAGAGAAAGCAGCTTTCAAACTTCCCTCTCAATGTAGCCTGATGCAAGTCCCCGCAGACTCTCGCCCCTCTTACACTTTAAATAAAGAATAAAAAAGAAATGTTGACAAAACGTTAACGCTGTTAGTGGGTATGTTCGCCCGCGTTGCATCACACGCCGGCGTTGCATCATGGCACCGACTGGCTTCTCGCAGCCGTCAGAGGCCAACACTGTAACAGAGTGAAACAATGCTGAGTGAAGCTGCGAAAGGGCGAGTGGATGTGCAGAGGATGAGATGACAGGAGGAGAGAAGTCGAAGAAAAACGGACCGTGAACAACACCTACGGGGCTATTTCTAAACGCTGGAGTCAGATGGAGGAGAGGTTGGAGGTAAGTAGGCATGAGCGGGCCCTGCGTGTTCCGCCCGGGCTGCGGGGTTAGCGAGGTTACTCAAATGACATCATGCATGCGGGCCCTTGGTTTCGATTGGATCTTTGCCTGGGAGTCAATCACGGCAGGAAGTGAAGGGGGATACAAACGAGCAGTGCAGGACTGCCACTTGCTTCAATCAATTACAGCCTGCGTGCAGAATCTAAACCACAGAGTCCTTCTTGCTTGTGAGGAAGAGCTGCTAGGAAAGAAAAAAGATGATTTGCATTGCAGGGCCTCTCATTCTGTGTGTTAAAACCCCCCCCCTCCTCCTCCTCCTCAGTTTGTCTGACCGGGCTCAAATTACAATCACAGAAACGCAGCCTATAGGAATTGAGTTGCAATCCAGCGGCCTGATGCGTGAAAGTGCAACGCACTAATGGACCTCTCAGGACACACGGCATTAAACGTGATTAATTGGCCGGCAAGGCGACGATCCCTCTGCACACACTCCTCCAAGCAGCTTATAGAAATAGTTATCGCAAGACTACAACAGGCCTGCAGCTGCGAGCAAACCAGTGCAGCATCTACAGAGAAACGCATCAAAAAATCATCGCATTTAACAGGAATACTGACTTAAACACCAGGTGTGTAGGATTTCCGAGAGCGCGCGTCGGGATATATGTGCGCGTGAGTGCGAGCGCGCGCGCATTTGTATGTATAAAAGCGTGTGCATGTGAGGAAAGAGAGAGAGGAGGGGGGGAGAGAGAGAGAGATTTTATTGTAATGCACAGAACGACCTGCCCTCTTTTGAAAAAAAAAAAAAAAAAAAAAAAAAAAAAGGCGAGAAAGCGCAGCCATGCTTTGCAGAGGCTACAGCGCCGCTCTCATTGGTAGCGTGAGCCTCTCGCCAAACGGACTCTCTTTTTTTTCGCTCGTCCGACAGGAACCGGGAATACAAGCCGACTGCCCTCCGAAGCGCCCGCAGTGAAGTCAGAATGATAAAACGCAGTGAGTGAGGGAGAGAGAGGGTAAAAAAAAAAAAAGAAAGAAAAGAAAGAAAGAGCAGCGAGGGCACGGATAAATAGTAGCGGAGCTCGGTGCGCTGGGATCCACCATATGGCGTGGAGCGGATCGTGGTGAGTATCTCCTGCTTTGCTTTTCTGCTCGACCCTCTTGAGCCGCTGTCGATGAGCCGAGTGTGTATTTTTTTTTACGCGTTAACACTCGGCAGGATGCGTATTTGGGTAGATTTCGGAGGTGAGCGCCGATCATCTGATCTGCAGAGAGATGCTGCTCCTGTAGCGCTCTCCACCATGCACGTTGCACTTGCCATTGTTATTGCGGGCTTTAGGGAGTAAAGCACTTTAAAGAAAGGGGGGAGCTAACACACACACACACACACACACACAATAAAAGGGCGATGTGAAAACGTGGAAACACAACGGAGAGATCGCTTTATGTCGACGGTTGCATAATCGATAAGGAGGATGAAAGAGGACGGTGGGGTTTTCGGTGGCACGTCGTTTGTTCGTTGCGCGGTGCTTGAGGACAATAGGGGTCGTGTTGGTGTCGGTGGCCGCGTACACGCAGGAGCCCGAATTTATGGTGATGAGCCGAGGTGAAGCTCCAGAACCGATGCGAGAGTCGCCCGACGTTCAGGGGATGGGGACGTTTCCGTCTAAAATGGCGTTTCCCTTTGTTTCTGCATCCCTCTCCTCTCTATTCTAGCGAGTGGGGTAATGCATTGCGATTACCATATCTGCGAGCCTGCGCCTCTTCGTGCTCACCACACTGCTGTTCACGCAGTGCATTTCGCTCTTTAATGGTGAGACTGTCAGATGGAGAGCTGGTCGCCACTGTGCGCGGGGGAGCTCGCTCGTCAGCCTCAGATCGGGGGGAGCAGGTATCCTCCTAATTGTGATCACACAGCACGGACTCCATTTGAATTTCCTCAGATTTTAGACGCAGACCTGTAGTCTGCACGGCTGCAGATTACACTGGATTATAGCCGCATGGATCTGCCTCAGCCTCCGCGCAATAACGACATCAGCTGAGAGCCATTTAGCCGTTAAATATGCGCTTTTCCCAGCGCACTCGTCGTGACACGAGCGCCATATTTTAAATGTCATTACAGAGCGAAATGTGTTAAAGCAACCTGCCCTCACATCAAACAGCAGGCTCAGGATGACACGAGCATCCCTCCCTCATCCCTGCGTGTGTGTGTGTGTGTGTGTGTGTGTGAGGGGAAAGAGTGCGTGTGCGCATGTCCGTGCACGAGTGTGAGTCTGGATGTGTGTGAGTGTACACGTGTGTTCCCATTTTTTTTTTTTTTTGAATAGTGCAATGTTGCATAACCGTTCACAGCCAATGCCAGATTTAGGGCTTCACAATTTGCGGGGCCATTGTTGGCATTTCCTCTACCGGCCCGCACACACACACACACACACACACATTTACACAGGCGCGCACACACACACTCACACAGTTCAACCAACCAACTGCAGAGCTATTAACACATTTCGCCGATAAACGCTAATACTCCGAATGGGAAGTCGTCAATTTCCCTCCTAGTTTTCAAGGACACAGGGTAGTCATGAGGAGGACGCTGGGTAATATAGAGGAACATCTGTTTGCCCGGTGACGTCAACACCCCCTCCACCCCCCCCTCCTCACTCCACCCCCCCCTCTCTTCATCCCAATCCTCTTGTGCTGAAGGCAGATGCCTCATTTGTTTGGCTGGAGCACCATTAATCCCAAAGTCAGAGGAAAAGACCGGACGGAGAGAGATCAGTCCCATTTCGTCGGTGTCGGTGCGGAGCTCGGGCTCGGCGTCCCGCATAGAGCACCGCTGCGTCCAGGACAACCCGCAGTCACCACGGTTCTTCGGCCGCCCCGTTTTGCGATTTGCGGCAGTTTTAACGTGTGACCCGCAAGTAGAGGCTGCAGGCGTGTGTGTATGTGTGTGTGTGTGTGTGCGTTATGTGAGTGGGAAAATCAATATTTGGGACATGGACGGTGACTTTTTTCTGTTTCATGGACGCCACTGATTTTTTTTTTTAACCAGGTCAATGTGGAATATGAGATACTGTCACATGAAGTTCATGACGCATTTTGTGTTTTCTTTTTTTTCCCCGCAGGTGCACTGTGGGATAATGGAGGACTTTTAAGCTTTCTGCAGTTTTGGACAACGGAGAGAGAGAAAAAAAAAGACATCACTCGGAGTCCTTTTTCCTGGGACGTATCATCATTTTGCCCGCAAAACTACCTGCTGGCTGTTTTGCGTTTAAGTCATGTAACCTAACCTACTCTTTTTCCTCAAGTTTAAGGTTTTTTTTTGACGTGATAAGGTAGGCCTGCACAGCGACCGGGACGGGATTTGATCTGTTTGGACCCGTGCGTAATGGATTTCCTTTTGTCATTTCTATTTTTGGGCCAAACTCGACATCCTGATACAGTTTTTAGTCACGCGACACAGGCCTCACAGGCTGCGAGATAGTTTGATTGTGTTTGTAATGAGAGGGTTTTGACGGAAAGTCTTCAGTAGAGCTGCTGGACACACACACACACACACACACACACGTCCAGACGAGCGGGTTGTGTCTCTCCGTGTTCACAGCGGACCTTGATTTAATGTCTTACAATTAAGGCACGCGGTGAATGCCAAGAGATGATCCTCCTTTCTTCACATCACCTTTCTTTCTTTAAAACATATTGTTTCCTCCCAGTGAAGATTTGCTTCTGTTTCAGTCTGTAACGCTTTATTCATGTTCTGCTTCTTCCCTCCTGTCGCTCAAAAATAAAGTCAATACACACAACCATTTCAAAGCTCTTGGGTTTTTTTTGTTTTTACGTGAACATACATGTGATGGCTGATGTAAGTGTGTGTGTCAGAGGGAGCTGTCCAACCACACACACGCACACACACACACACACACACACACACACACGCACACCCAGGCTGCCCGGGAGCGCTGTCCTCCCTCTGTGGTGCTGAAATGTGCGCACCACCGATCAGCCTTTTGTTTCACTCGCCTGCCGGTGAAGGAGCGGAAATGGCTCAGCTGGTTTAACTGTAGTGCAGGAATGCAGCCCGGACCCGGCGACATAGAAACTGCGTATACACACACGCACACACACACACAAGCGAGGACATGAGAGGATATGAGAAAAATCTTTAATTTATAGGAGTTGGTCTTAATTTCGTCTTTTTCTTAAATGAAGCAGGGAGAAATCTTTGCTTTCCACTGTGGTTGAGGCCGTTTTAGATTTTTCTACAATAACCTGCTAATAACACGCGTTCAAATAAAAGAAAAACCCTCGAATTAAAACTGATTTACTGTCGCTTATTTGGAGGAAATATCTGAGCAGATCTGCAGAGGAGACAAGTGGACATCTTGTTCTCGCGACACGTTTTCTCTCTCTCACACACACACATCTGAAAAGGGACATTTTCGCAGGTTCATTCTCGCAATAACCTAAAAAGGGGCCTTGCATGACAAAGACATTAAACTATGATTTATTTCATCTGCATATTCATTTTCCATAAGTGCGAGCATGGTCTTAAATGGGGAGGAGGGCTCAGGATCTGCACACACACCAAATGTTGGATCAAATTGATATTAAAACGTTTCCCAACAAACATTTTGACAGAGCTGATGAATACAGTCGAGTGAGGAGCTGGAGGAGTCTTGAGGCATTTGCGCCGGATGAGACAACATCCTCTTATCTCAGTGTGTCGCCTAGTGGCGTTCAGGGGCGCAGCACTCTTACAATAAAACATGATGGAGGCTCATGTTTCTCTCCGAGTTGAGAATTTAACATACAGCAACAGGAAAAGTGACAAGAATGGTGGAGCTATGCAACATAACAAATAATAATAATAATAAAATCATTGCATTTGCACGACAGAGAGAAAGACACGGGGGACATTTTGCTCACTCTGACAGCAGACAGTAATCAGATTTTGATTAATGACCCAGTATCTGTATATCATCACCGAGGACAGCAGGAGGAGTGATGGATGGATGGATGGATGGAGGAGGGGGCTGATGGAGGAGGGGTCCATCCAATCATTTCACCAACTCATTAATGTTTATTTCCTTTAATCCTTCAAACAAGCAACGAGCAGTAAAAGCAATCAACGCTGCAACAAGCAGGGTGAGAGAAAATAAGAGAGTTCAGCTGTGTTAAAAAATAATTAAATGAACAGAGATCAGAGTCCTAAATGGGTAAAAAGCGAAGAGCATCAGTCTGAGATGAAGTGCCAGTCTTTAAAATGACATGACTGAATGGAGGAAGGACGGCGATCAACAATCACAACAATTAAACAAGTCACACACAACATTCAGCTGCTTACATGAAAACTAGAGCAGCCTACATGCCACGTCATGGATGTGGCACACTGGTGGGCCTCGGCGTTGAGCGCCACATGACAAAATTGAAATTTCATATCAGGTCTGTACAGCCCGAGAGTCTGGCTTCCACTGATAACCAAAATCTTCAAAGTTGAATGAAATCCACCAGGCTGCCATAAAGCATGTTCATCATGCTCCTGCTTCACCCTCAGATCCTCCAGAGGGAACTGGCTCTCACATCAGAAGTCACTGACTGCCCTCTTGTGGTGGAAAAGGGGACAAAAAAATGGATGCAGGAGAGATTTATTTGAAAAATAGGGCTCCCACACCTTCTGACACATCAAATTCAAGGACTTTCCCTTAAATTCAAGGATCCGGATTATAGTTGGAGACACGGATCAAGGTTAATTACTGTTAGAGCGCTGAGTATTTTTATAATGAGAACAGGCAGGCTTTATGAGACAACAATTAAAAGAGAGAGGCTTGAGTGTGAGAACACTTAGTAATTATGCTTCCTTACAGTGATGAGGGAGGCACACATGCAAAGGGAGAATGAAGCCAACTCACAAAAAGATCCATGTGTCTTTATTAGAGCCGAACCAATACAATATTAGGGAGCGGAAAATTCCAATAGCGATATATTGGCCAGGACAACAACATTTTTTGCAATTATCCCTCCCTCTAACCCTATTTCCTGACTGTGGTTATCAAACAGTTTTGGCAAAGATATGTGATGGAGGCAGGATATTTTAAAGTTTAAGTAATAGTAGCCACAGGTGCTGGACCAAGGTGATCAAAATATACTCAATTTGACAAAGGTCGGCACAGTGTAGCTCCCTTTAACATGAATTTTATTGGCACATCCACAGGTTCACAAGAGATGTTTTGAGCTACTGCTCTTCTTCAGACTTAACAGACATACAGAGAAGCCATTTTAAAATATCACGTGCCAATAAAGTGCATGTAAAAGGGAGCGACAGTGTCTAGACTTTTCATGTTGAGCATATAGACAATGCTATTGTCTATAATGACATCCTTGCGCTGAGACACTTCACTTCACTTTAATAATTATAAATCCACTCAAGCATCTTTTTCTGTTACAGAAAGTTTTCAGCGCACTTTGAACAACATATATGCCGATAATGTCGGCCAACCGATATATCGGTCGGGCTCTACTCTTTATGTCCATTTTCAAAATCCTTCCACACCTTGATTCCCTCTTCCCCCCAAATTCACATACTTTTAAGGATGTCGAGGACCCATGGGAACTTTGTTAAATGTTTGAATTATCTACACTGTGATTCATTATAAATGGTCCGACTTAGGAAAACCTAATGGTAAGAGAAAAATGTAAAAATGCATTTAGTATTTAGGTCAGTGTTCTTTAATCCTGGTCCTCTGAGCCTCCTGCACTGCATGTTGTAGACGTTCCCCTGCTCCAACACACCTGATTCAAATGATCAGCTCGTCATCAAGCTCTGCTCACGACCCTTTAATTTGAATCAGGTGTGTTGCAGCAGGGAAACATCTGGAACATGCAGGGCAGGACTGAAGAACACTGCTTTAGATACTTTTACATTTAAATACATTAAGACAGCATTCATTTTTAAAAGTCGTGTCCACTTTCTAAGGTGTAACATAAAACAACACGCAACAAAACCCACTGCATCAGAAGATCTGATGCTACTCTACATGGAGTCCACCCCACATATAAATCCTGTGGTCAGTTTGGAAGTATCATTAATGGTCCCAACACTTCCTGTCATGCACCTGTGTCTAAACTCCTCTTTTGTCCCAATCTAAATTGATGCTTGTTCTCTTTTCTTACACAGTTTTGCCTTCAATGGTCTCTTCATTACCAAAGTGCTGACAGACTGTGGCTGTAATGGCTGTGGCACCGTCCTGGCCCATCTTGTCTCATTAGCCGGACCTGATTGGCCATGAAGGTGTTCTCTTGCTGTCTCAGGATAAAGCGACTGTCTCTGCCACTCGTTAGATCATAATTCCTCAAGTATTCTGCCCCCGATGGCCTCTCGTGGAGCCTGAGCGGAGAGACCGAACATACGCTAATTGAAATATTGCTGGAAAAGGGGTAAAACATTGACCTTGAATGTGTTAGGCAAGTGTCGGCCAATTTGTGTTTGTGATGCAGCCGCACAGAACTTCTTTGATGTGAACGCCGAGCCGCAACGCATTAACAAATATAACAGCATTTCAGTAGAAAACGAGAGAGATCTTTGCTCACTTTGATTTTAAATAAAGGAAATAAGCCCTATGTTATTTGGCATCTTAATTACTAGTGTGTAAAATTATTTGAGAAAATGTGAGATTCCAAGTTTAGCCAGCAAATATCATGTCAACATTAGAGTAGAGGGTTAGATTTGGTTATTTTCCTATCAAAATGTTATCATACTGAACGCCAAAAGCAGGTGGCTGGCGTTAAAGTGGTGGACAGCACCTGTTATGTGACAGAGATTAAATAAAACACCATTGTTAGAAATAAATGTATGCTATGGTTAATGGTCTGTTTTAATTTTAGTATAAAGGACTGTCTGTCTCTTGGGAGTGGCCTGAAAATCACAACGTCTCTTATTGAACCATTTTTTAACCGACCAGGTTGCAAAATACTTATATATATATATATATATAGAATATATTTTAAGTTAAAGGAAACTTATTCTTTCAGCTGTTTTAGAGGTAGAGCTACAACAATTAGCCTATAAAAAGAAAATGAATCGCCTCCTACTAAGCGATTAGTTGTTTCAGTCATTTTTCAAGCAAAAAAGTAAAAAATGTGCTGGTTCCCACTTCTATAATTTAAGGATTTGCTGCTTTTCTTGCTCATTTATGACAGTAAATGGAAACAGAATGTATATTACAGAACCTGTAACCTCATTTTTAACTGTTAATTGTATGAAACTTTCCATTTCACCTATTTTTAGTCATGGTCATATTGTGAAGAAAAGATGCATTTGGGACCTGAGGAAGTTAATCACCATGTGACCTTTTTAAGCCAATCACAAGTGACATAACTTCAACTTTCCTCCAATGCTCTGATGAAAGCCACTGAGCCAAAACGTTAGCATCTTGGTTGACATGGCCAGAATAAATTAGTGAATTTGAGATATGCCAACTCTGTTCATTTGCGTGTGTTCTTCCTTTATACCTTTGGGTATTCAGCAGCTGGATCATATGACTTTGTGAAGGCCTTTAGAAGATTAAGTAAATGAAGAGTCTTTGGATTTTGGCCTGTTGGTTGGACATAAAGAAACAATATGAAGACGTCACTTTGGGCTATGGGAAATTGTGATCAGCATTACTTCACATTTGTGACATTTTAAAGACTAAACAATTAATCAATTCATCTTGAAAAATAATTGGCAGATTCATTCATAATGAAAATAATCGCTGATTGCAGACCTATTCTGACGTCATGAACGTTTGATTAGAAGTTGAAGAACAGCTGACTAGCACATGTTGAAACTGACAAAGACGTCTACAGACATTGAGTTAATTAAAAGTTTTACAAAATGGTACTGGAGCTTTTTACACTGAAATATCTCAAATCTCTCTCTTCTCTCTGACTCTGTATCTTCATGTTATCAGAGGACATACACGGATTCTGAACAAAAACTCTTCTCTCTTTCCTCAAACTTTGTCATCTTTAGTGGTGACATACTGGAGGAGACTCTCTGACAAAGCTCCATTCTAACTAGACAATATATAGCTGCCAAGGTAGGTCTCAGAGGAGGGAGAAATTGGCAGGAGTCACCACTAAAGGTTCCTTTAATATGAGAAGCAGACATGCCATGGTAACCAGCCATGGTAACTTGGAAGTCGACAGAGATGTTTGTCCTCACTGTGTTGAAGCTGGTGTCTACAAATGCCTTCTAGAGGAAGATAATTACTGAAACAGCTTTTTGTGTCGTTTCTGAGCTGAGGAGGACTGTGAGGTGGTCACATAAGTGCACTGTGGGGTTCCCAGGGCTACAGTGAAGATACCTGTGGAGTTTAGGTGAGACTTGTTTGGAATGGGAAGTAGCTCAGGTGTGAACTGTGGAGCTATCAGCACCAAAGACAGCTCGACTGCCCACAGACACTCGTACAGTGGTTGTTATAAACCTCTTAAGTGCCAAATTCATCTCTGATTCATTTGAAGGGGGGAATCACTTGTGACCGTGTCCAGTTCACATGTAACATTATTTTCTTTTGGTGCATTAAAATTTTAGTTCACATGTGAAAAGGCAAATTTCACATGTGACACTTTCTGAATGGGCTTGAGACCTAATCTGCAGCTCAGGTGACTTTCATTAGACCCTCCCTGCTTGCAAAACCGCAATTTGTAACGCAAGCTCTCCGTTATTAATCTGATGTCTCAAGTTCAATGTGAGGTAACACGTGATGGCATCAATCATCAGGTTAGAAGACATCATATTATAACTGTTGTCACGGGCTGAGCAGCACGCCTGGCGGCGAGAAAATTGATCTTCACACAGCTGCTTGTTCCAAGACTGCTGAAGCCCTCACGTTTATACGACTTCCTGTTTTTGAAGGAACTTCAACATTAACAGTCCAAAAGTGGTTGTTTCTTGATGGGTTGAGTCCCTTTATGCTACATCACAGAGACAACATGAACAAAACAAACTATTTTAGTTTTTTTTTTTGAGTGGAGTGTGAATATAATATAATCTTGTATAATTTGTATGAATAAGAATACAAATGCTTTGCGATTTTATTTTCCTTTTTTTTTTTAACTTGTCTTGACTAGTTCCCTACTTTTTACTGTGCTATGTCATATGAGTACTTTGGTGACTTGTATTGCATTATGAATAAAAGAAAAACAAAGAAAATTTAAAAAACAACTGTGTTTTGAAAAAGAGTAGACATATGGTAGAGGTACCACATATACACTGCATCTTTTTATGCATTTAAACCTTTACTGTACTGGAAAAATGCAGTCGGACAGAACATTTAGGCGTCATGCAGAGTGAAATATTCAAATCCACGCTTGTTTAAGGTTTCTTAAAGGGGCACTACAAACTCAGAAATGTTTATTTTTCCCATAACTGAATAAACAAGCTGTTCTCAGAGGAAAATAAGGTCCCCAGAACACTGTTTGAAGCTAGAAAGGTGGCAGGGTCCGCCAAATATAAACAAAGACTTAAACAGAAACTGTGTTGTCCTTTAAGGTCAGTTTGTTTATTCAGTCATGAAAGCAAAGAGTTTGTTTATTTAGTTAGATCTTTCTCTTCTGATTAAAATGTCTCCCCTTAAACTACATAGTGCACCTTTACCGACTTGAAATTAAAAGATTTAGACGTACATTTCCTCTATAATTGTCACTGACACGCTCAATATAATTGGAAAGCTAAAGGTGTTGATAAATATTGTGACTTTCTTCTGTCATACAACGTGATTTTAGAAACGATGGCACACCAAAGGGGTGAAAGAAAGCTGGATAAAGTCTAGTTGTTGATCCTGATTATTTTTGACTTTCCTTTATGGCTGTACTCCACTATATAATCCAGTAGATGGCAGTATGAGCACAGGTAAGTGTTGGTGAGTGTGCAGGAACGCATCAATGGGAAACTGATACTGAAACTGAGACATATACAGTCGTGAAACCGAGAAGTTCATGTTCATTTTGGGGGGACACTTGACTTCAACCTAGAAACCTTCAAGCAGAAAATCAAAGAATGTCATTCTTTGATTTATTTGTGTTTTTTAGAAGAAAAGCATCAATGCAACTGTGGCAGAGTCTCCTGGTAAGTTTGATGACAATAAGCCAGGTCATCCTCTGAATACAAGTGTAGGTCTAGTCTCATACTTTAAATGGGAGCTGATCGGATAGTGACGAAAGAGAGAAAACACACTAAACACGTGTTGATAATGATTGAAACTGTGCTGAATGAAACTAAACCCACTCTCCAAATATCAAGTGAGACATCAACTACAGACAAACGCTGCCACAGTTTACAACTTTCCTCTCAAAACACACACATGTGAATGTCACAGGAGCAAATCACTGATCAGAAGGCTCCCTAAAACACTTGCACACACGCACGCGCGCGCACACACACACTCAAAGGCAGAGATGGAGCGCACGCGGTATTGTTTGTCATCGTTTAAATGCCATTAATTAAATCGTTAACCTGATTGGGTGGAGAGTGAGAGGGGGAGAGGGTGTCTCTATCCCAATAGGCGAATCCTTTTTAATAACCCGCCTCGAGATAATGATGTAAAGAGACTCAGGCGTCTCGTGCGTAACGAGGATCATCGTGGAGATCCGGTGAAGGTGAATCAGAGAGAGAGAGAGAGAGAGAGAGAGCGAGAGAGAGAGAGGCAGGGGAGAGCAGCACTTATTACACGAGTCTCCTCCTCGTCTCCACACCTCAGCTGACAAGTCGGGCCAGCCTGCAACTTCACCACCGACGCACAACTCAACTCGCAAAAGGACAAACACAGGAAGAAACTCATAGAGACGCGTCAAGAGTTCCCAGAAGCGACCGCTGCCTGCAACTCGGAGTCCACCAGGTTATGGACAGGAGGATGAACTTGAACGGCGGCGCAGCGGACATTTTTCACAAAACTCTCAGCGCAGTGTCCACTAAAAAGATGGACGCTTTCAGGTCATCGGCCGGCATTGAACTACCAGCAAGAGATCGTCAGTCACCCATCAGCTGCTTTGACCAGACCGACCCAGACCCGATTCAGCCGGGAGGACTGGCAGGAGGTAGAGCGGGGTCACTGGGTCTGCCGACCGGATCTTTGTGCGTCAATTTCGGCGAGAGCGCCAACAGGACCTCGGTGGCGGAGAGCAGCGGCGGCGACAGTCCCGACGATGACAGCGACGGCAGGTGTGACATGGTGCTTCGGACGGGGCCCGGGGGAAAAGGAGGAGGTGGGAAAACCAGAGAGCAGAAAACGCTGAGGCTAAACATCAATGCCAGAGAAAGACGGAGGATGCACGACCTGAACGACGCGCTGGATGAGCTCAGAGCGGTCATCCCTTACGCGCACAGCCCGTCAGTGCGGAAACTCTCCAAAATTGCCACTTTGCTGCTCGCGAAAAACTACATCCTCATGCAGGCGCAGGCTCTGGAGGAGATGAGGCGGCTAGTGGCGTATCTCAACCAGGGCCAGGCCATCTCCGCCGCCTCGATACCGGCCACCACTGCCCTCGCAGCTCCCCCCGTGTTGAGCGCGTACGAGCAGCCGCCTGGATATCCTCCCTTCCCCACCGGAGTGGCTGCGTCCTCCTGCCCCGACAAATGTGCCCTATTCAACAACGCTGCCTCCAGCCTCTGCAAACAGTGCACTGACAAGCCTTAACTGCGGCTGACAAAAGATTCACCAAGAAGCACATGAGACAACAGACACCACTTTTGAGAACACTTTGGGAGAGGGGGGAAACCTGCGAGGCTACTGTTGTTGAAGTCAGTAGACTAGAGACAAAGAAGTAATGCCGATGAATACTTTTATAATATTTACTAAATGCATTCAAAACGCGCTTTTCTTTTTGTTCAAACAATACTTGATTGTGTATATAAATCATCCTTAAAGTGCTGGTATGAATGGCAGTGAAGACCAAACACAAGTACAGTAGGCCCGTGAGAGTGGCTGAGTGAGTTTGTTGACCACTTTGCTCTGTTGTGGACCCTTTTGGAGATTTGGCTGACCTGACAACCCGCGACTCTTTTTCACTTGAATAGACGGACACCTTCCTGGAGCGTCAGTCCAACCTCACTCTCTGCTGCTTCCACGTTTATTTATTCCTCTCTTCTTCTTCTTCTTCTTTTTTTGGATGCGTGTTTTTCCTCCCCCTCTTTCCTTTCATTTCACCTCACACCTTTGCTGTCTGCTGACTGGTTCAAGGCCTGCCCCTCATGAACTTTTCTATCGAGCACGTGGAATGTCACGAAGAAGGAAAAGTTAAACGAAGTAGAAGATCAGTCAGATATTTATGTGCTAATCCGGACACTTGTTAATAGTTGCGCACGCCTATTACAATTCTCTTTTGGGGGCACTGTGATATAATAAAATTTCAGAAACATTTAGAAGGTTGATCAGGTGTTTCGATGTGTCTTTTGTAATTTATTAATTTGGATATTTATATTGGATATTTCTGCTTGCGTTGCACATGCAGCCTTTATTTTTATTTATTTTTTCTTTTGCTGCGTTTCTTTTCGTCTCACACAAGATGATCGAGGTCTTCACATTAATCGCGTTGTCAGGTCAAGCTGTGGATTACTGTAGATACTTCGGTTATTATATGAGCAAAGAGGGCCATTTGTATGTATTTCAGTGTTGAAAAGCTTTATTAAAATATTTTGAACAACAGAAACACTTCTGATTCTTCATCTGGTGTGAAGTTGAGCGTCAGAGCGAACTGCCTTTAACTTGTTATTCTGGATTTGGTGAACACACACTGAAATATTCAACCTGAATTTGACATTTTATTAAGGTTTTATCTCACTATAAAATAAGATCATCGTTTCTGGGGGTGACGTGGCTCTTATTTGTCAGCCCCGGACTCTCACGCACACTGAGACACAGTTCAGTATTTTTTCCTGCTCCCATCAAAACCCGCTAACTTTTCCTTTCTTGAGCTTTAAGTGACGCCAGGTCTTGGGAGCGGAGGCCAGACGTGTTGGGCGAACAGCGCCTCAGGCAGAAACAAGACGCCTGATGTCCTCCTCGAACTAAGAGAAAAAACAAAAAAACAAAAAAAACCACACACACACAAAACAAACTCAAACAAACTGGCGATCATTATTGTGATTATTAAAACAATTTCCATGACGGTGTGCGATAATATGTTAATTCGAAAACAAGTGTGTGTGAAAACTGTCGACTGTAATACCTGGCTCCACGTAATGAAACACATCGTTAAGGCAATTAGACCTCCAGAATGTGATTAAGGAATGTAATTACGACGCTGTTCATTGCCGTAATTTGGTGTCTTTAATCACAACGCAGCCATCAGCTGCACTCCCATCGACTCGCCCTTTGTCCTCCTCACTCGTCTGTCCACAGCAAAAACATTCTGACGAGCAAAAGTCTGAAAACACTCCTGATCCTGAGAGCAGACACTATGCGTGGACCTTCAAAATTTAGACAGGAAGTGAAGCTGGACATTTTGAATCTGACGTGAACACTGAGGCCAAACGCTGGGAACTATCTCCAATTACGCACGAAGGCTTTAGCCACGATCTGAGTGATATTGTTATTATCAAATAAAAAGCAGCATTATTACTGAGCTGTTAGTCACTTTGTCACATGAAAAGAGGAGCCAGCGTGTGGCTTCTGGATACTTCAGCACCATGGAGAGAGGCAACAGATTTGAAAGGAAACGTAAATTTTTTTTCTAACCAGATGAATTCACGTTCTCTTGTTTTAAATTATATTTAATTTTGAACTCTTAAGCATTTCATGTAAAGGCAGACTCATGGCTTGGTGGCAACAAATAGTAATCTAAATTCAAGACAGTGAGGATTTATCAAAAAAACACATCTAAATATTATTTTGCAGATGCATATAACAACACTTTCTGAAGCTAAAAGGACTAACAGCAAATAGCGCCTTTCCTCAAACTCCCTTTTAGTTCAAATGTGGAAACATGAAGAGTTTTAGTCACTCAATAAAAAAATCTCAATAAATCACAGAAATTTAGGAAAGAAAGTTTATGCAAATATAATTCAAATGCTTCACTCTGACTTGAAGATGACTGTATATAAATATGAACAAATATTTTTCTAAAAACAAAGTAGTTCTTCTCATAATTTAAACCAAAAAAAAAGCTCAATCTTTATCTCTTTTTCCTCATAAACGTGAACAATAATGACATCGTGTTGTGGTTCCTGGTTTTTCGCCAGTCTCCGATCTCAGCTTTGTGTCTGTATGATGAGCCATTCCGACAACAGGGTCATTACAGTGTCCCGTTTAATCCCATCACACCCCTGAATGCCTTGAATCTTCACAGAACAGCCCCTTAATCAAGAATGGAAATAATCAGGAGACATCAAAACAGCTCTGGCATGAAAATCCTGTCAGCAGTTCCTGTTGGCTATAACATCTCCTCACATATTTTAAGTTTTAAACACACAGAAATGTCTTCTTTTTTTCTGTACTGCCGTTGGTAACTGAGACTTCACAAAAAACATTAATTATGCAATATGCATTAATGCACAAATGACTGGAGCATTTAACCCATACTAATATTCACATTAGCCCAGAAGAGGAAATTCCCCAGGGCTGAGACAGAGCCATATGCGTGAGGAGAGCAGAACACAAGAAAAACAGACCACAGCACAAGAAATCTGTTCAAAATGCAGAAAAATGTTACAACTACATTCAGGTGAAGCATCAAAGGACTTTAGTGAGACGTTCATAGTCCTCATGATGTGGGAACTACTAGATCCTCGGCACAGGCTGGTGAAATGTCATGTCCACACACACAACGGTCTCTGAAACGTTATGTCGGTGGGTCACACTGGGCAGTGATACAGCACTCAAGTCTCAAAACCAAGAGGCTCAAGCTTTCTTCACTGGTCACCAACCACAGCCAGTAGCCATAATAGGCGCCGTCGTTTTTATTCATGAGTCTAATAAAGCTGAATCTGTCTTAAAGGCGTTTACAGCGAGACTCAGGGCTCATGAATAAAAGTGGAAGATAAAAAACACCCCTTTTCATAAACCATAAAATGTCCAATTTACCATATCAAGGGCCAGCAGGGTGCCTATTCATAACACGGGTGTGATGTATGCTAAGGATGATAAACATGAAAGTCAAAATATACATAAGAGCATTGAATTGAAATGTCCCCTTCATATCAGTAACAGGCTAAAAAAAAAACCCAACTATGGCAGTGGATTCATCCATGCTGTGTCATACACTGCGTATAAAGATATATGTGCTGCACTGGCTGAGGCACCAAATCAACTGCTGGGTGGTAATTCACTTTTGTCAGGATACTGATAGCAATGCATAATGTTGTCTTTGTGTTGTGCACACAAAATGCAGGCTAATAAAACTGCAAAACTACAGGGCTCAACTCTGGATACGTTAAATCCAGTACTTGTACGAACCATGAGCTGTTAAAGTGCAAGAAGTAGATGCAATTTTTCCCACATTTGAGCGGTCATGTCTTAAGGTTTTATCAAGACTGAGGTTCTTTTTAATCAATGAAAGAAAGGAAAAAAAACTTTGATTTTCTATCCCTCCTCAAGAAAAATAATATCTCAACTGTCCAACTTGCAGAATTCCTCATTATATATTCTACAGTCTGCACGGGAAGTGGCTTTTTGGGTTGAGTAAATCAAAGAAATGTAGGAGTAGGAACACTTCCCGGACCGAAATTTAGTTTGTTAGGGATGCTCTTTGGATAGGGATACAAAAATCCCAAGGGAACTCCACGTCACTCTCCTTTAAACCGTTAAGGTTTTCTAAGGCTTTTTGATGGCTTAAAAGAGTGTGCCTTGGAGTTTTGTGATTTATAGCATTTTGGAGTTGATTATAACAGAGAAGCAAATAGAAGAGGCTCCTACATACAACAACTTCAACTTGTATTTGACAACCTGATGCAGTTCAAGGCACTTGGTTAACTGTATTTCTCTATACTTACATTTTCAGAAAGGTGAAGTGCTGATCACACCCCACCTCCCTCACTCATATGCATTTGTATCGTCTCATATTATCCAATCTTTCGAGCTCCATTTTCAAAACTCTGTCACATATTTTTGTACGCCTGACACGACCGAGCCCTGTGGCTGCAACCTTTGTGACACTATTTTTTTTATTAATTTGACCTGATGTAGAAAAGCCAAAGACCACTAGTCATGGTAGTCGAGAGAGAAGTAATGCAGCAATGTAAATTAGAGTTTCCCCTAAAAAGAAATCAAGAAAATAGAGTAGACCTTTCTGAATTAAGCTACTACGTAAGGGACAGTGCCCAACGAGTTGTCCATTATCAGAAATTAATGGACAAAATGTAGGCCAGAATCATCTTTATCATGTGTAAAACATTACATTGTAAGGCCTACATTAACCTTTCAAACAAGACATGAAAAATCTTCATTATACATAGTAATGTTCTCACTGTGTGCATTTAGAGATACAGTGCTGAAAGACCAAACCGGCTATAATCTATTAAAGAAAATCTCTGAACTTCAATTTAATTATTCATCAAGAGTCTGTAAAAGCTCATTCAGTACAAACTATCTTGGAACAGTAACTACACTCAATAAAACTTCCTGTACATTTCTTTCTGTATGTTTGCCTAATGAGCTTCTAATTCATTATAGTGGGAATGTTTTTTTTCTGTGAGGCAGCCTTGAGGTCAGGTAAACATATGGTGGCGTGTTTAGCTCTGAAAGCTCTAACAGGGTACAATAAATGACGTAGCAATGTGTGATTATCCTCTCATCTGGAATACAATTGTTGAGTAACATCTCTAATATTCAAACTGCCTCCATATTAATCAGATTACAGTCCCAATCCCCTAATCCCTGTTTACCGATGGCTCTGTTTTTGTGCCGTAATCTGATGTTCTTTTATTCCGCGGGGGATTAAATTGTGTCATGGCAGAGCACAGTAATTTGTGGTGTTGTTTTGGACAGAGAGGGCTCTGTTGCTGCGCAGGTTGTGTTTTTTTTTTTTCTCTCACAACAACAATTCACTCTGGATTTGAGCAAACAAAAACAGGTGCACTGGAGTGCTTTCGTTGTGCAAATATTTGCACCACACAAATCAAATCGCGAATGCTGTCGGGCGACAATTCCCTTGTTTGTCGACATTTTAAGGTGCTGTTGCTTAAATCAGGTTTTTTTTTTTATCTGGTTTCTTAAACTGGTGGGAAAATTCCTTAACACGCCAGGATCAAAATCTATAGAAATTAAAAAAATGCAAATTAAAAAAATGTTATTTTTCCATCAGATCATTAAATTAACAGCTAAATTAATATTGTTACAGCAACACAACAATAAGTGTTTGCCTATTATCGTTGATACACGCCCAAGGCGCCCAAGACAGCCGTGAACTTTACATTACTGTGACCTTAACATCCAAATAATGTGCCACTGTGTGATGAGAGCTGATGCAGAGCGCACAGTGACCTATGGCAGCATCTCTGGATCACATGAACAGGCAAAAACAGCATGCAACTTCACACACAGTCAAGGCTGTAAAAAGGTAATGAAAACTATGTTAAAAGATAAAAACATAGCCAAATTTTATCTGGGCTTACTGGAATCTCTGCATCGCTTCTATGTCTGTGTGTGCATGTGTGTGTTCTTGTGTGTGAGACAGAGAGACAGGGATCACTTGTCCTGATCAATATGCAGATCCGGACCCTCTCAGGGTTCATTAAAGCTAAAGCGAGGTGGATTTCATCTCCACTCTCTGATATTCATTAACTCTGGCTTCCAGATTGAAATAAAGACATGAGGATGACACAATAACAGCGTGAATCACTCACTGCTCATTTCATACACACACACACTTTCTCTTTGTTTCCCTCGCGCACACACACACTCACACACTCAGTGATCTCGAGACAAATGAGAGGCCTGACCAATGGAGAGTTGTGTTTAAAGCTATCCACAAGCCAGGACTGTGTGTTCTGATAGTGGCGGCTACTTGTTTATGTGTTGATCAAACAACTGTTCATCACCTGATTGCCGGACAGATTTCTGATTAGATTATAATCTGAAGATTAGGATGCAGCACAAACAAGGTTAAATATATTGTAAACAAAGGCATAAAAATATTCATATTCAAGACAAAAACAATCCAAACACTGAAACTGAATTACAATCACCTCCTTTCTAGGAATGTAAAATTACAAAACGGATTCCGATCTAAAAAGTAAAAAAGAAAGCAAAAACAGACGATCTGCTTCCCTCTGTTGAAAATCTGTCATGTTACTAGAGCATGAAACCCAGGCCGTTAGTGTAACACTTGCTTGGCTGATCTTCCTGATGTGCTGAGTGCTACTCGAGGCTTCAGTGTATCTGTCTGAGCAGAGGTCTTTAACAGCCATGAATGCCAAGCATGGGGGAGGCAGGCCAGGCCAAGCGTAACCACGGCGGCCCAATGTCCTTGGCTCCGCGGCGGCCTTCACCTCACACTCCCTGCACAGTGAATTTTATGGCTAATTTCCGGCAATTTATCCTGGCACTTTCAGAAGAGAGATTCCTGCGGGAATAATGTGCATAATTTGCATAAATCATCCTGATAGAATGCATATCAGCATGTAACCCCCCCTTGTCTGATGCTGCAGCGTTTACTTTGTAATCAAAACTGACTCTTTTCCACCGGCGGATGCACAAGAACCGTGAGAAGGGGGTCTGAGTTTAGCCGAGTAATTACTAAGGAATGAAACACACACACACAGCGGCTCGTGCACAAAAAGCTACATCAATAAAAATAATCTTTGGATTCAGCATTACAAATATTAAAAAACAAGTTTGTATCTCTATATTTACTTGCTTTTAAAGTGTGATACTGATGCACTGAGACAGAAATAGTCTCATCTCTGCTTCTCAAGTGCCAAATTAATCATAAAGCACAAACACTCCAAATCCAATTATTTCCTCTTAAAGTAGGTGCTTTTTTTTCTCTCTCCAGAATCAAGTTCTCTTTTTAATCTGAGCTCCTAATTTCACCATGGACATCTTCCTTTGTCCCGTGTGTTGTAGCAGCGAGCCATCACACACAGTTTGGTCCACAGGCCTGTTTCCAAAAGCTCCCTCTGCGTAAGCGACCGATCGTCTGAGGAGAAGAGACGGGGGTCAGTGCGCGACGCCCCCCTCCACCCCTCCCTTGCTGTGATCTAATTTGACGTACAGTGAGAATGTGCATATTCTGTTGGACTGCCTTCGTTACTATAATCAGCCGCGGTCAACTCGACTTTGTTGGTCGAGGAGGTGTGAGATGAAGGAGGGAAACGGAGGAAAGATGAGGTTCTGGATTTCTGTGCATTTGGAGACATAAGGCATGCGGCCTGATGGAAATGCTACACAACACGCAGGCTGCAGAAGAGGTAGTGGGTTAGCTAATCCGAGCAGACACACAGACAAAACATGGCTGTGCAGGGAAAGAGCCCTGCACTCGTTACATGCATTAGATTTTGTGACTGACAGGAAAGAAGTTGAAGTGTGCGTTTTAGAGAGCGGTTTCTGTGTCGCCATACTACCAGGTTCTTCCACTGGCCCGCATCCCGGAGTCTCAACATCTCAGATGGTATCACTGGTGACAACAGGACAGTCGTCCGCCGGGTGGACGTTAATCACAATAATACAGGGCAGGCTAATCACGACTCACTGATCAAGCGCTAAATGACATGCCTGCCGTACCCACTGTAACCAGCCCACTGCAGAGGGATTCACACACCAAGACTAGCCCTTTTGAGGGGGAAGGGAGGGAGGAGGAGGAGGCGGACAGTGGTTATGAGGCTGGTGCACAGCCATCCAGACAATAATTACTCGATGACTGTGGTCACATTAGGGATCAGTCAAAGCAGATTAATTTCGACTGATAGCATTGGTCCCTCCTAAATGCAGATTTTCTTAATAAGAGTGAAATTGTGTCGCTGAGAGGGTGAGGGACTGTGAGCTTTGCTATATGGGGTACTCCAATTATGTGGAGAGACAATGTCTTCTTCTTCGCATGAATCAAACAGTACTTCTGAATGTCAGTGCAAAAATTAGCACGCAAATGTGTTTTTCAAGTAGCCCGGTCTGATGTGCGTGTTTGTATGCGTAGCACAAATGAGGCTGTGTGTGTGCGGTACGGTAGGCCTTTCACTAAATACCCAGAGACCCAGAGAATTACCCAGAGCAGAGAGGACAGCATCTGTTTGTGTGCTTGTGCCGAGCAAACAAGGCAATTTAGAGAACACCAAGGGAGCAGCTAATAAACACAACCTTATTCCCCTTTCCTCCTACACCTGGCTCTGAATAATGCAGCGCTACAGTAAGGACGTCTGTCTGTCTTTGTGCGAGTGTGCTTGTGTATGTCTGTGTGTGTGTGTGATGCAATGCCAAAGCCTGGTTGACCTGACCAGGAGGGTTGCCTGTATGTTTTTGCACGTGTATGTGTGTCATATGTGTGCATGAGCAAATGTGTGGCATGTGTGTGCAACCATTCATCATTCTACAGTGAGAGGCATGCCAGTGCTGCTGGGAAATGGCAGGTCTGTGTCCCATCACACCCCGGCGTCTTTGTCTGTACTGCCAAAGCTGCGCCAAAATGTCTGCCCTGGATACCTGGCATAGAAACAGCACTTTACTGTACACAAAGGTGTACGGATACCAGGCTGGCAGAGACTGCTTTCTCTCGCATGGATGCAAGTCACCATGGCCTAATAGCAGTTGTCCTTTATTGTGGGCAGATAAAATGGATGTCATCCACTGTATTTTCAAGATACTGCATTTAACATGATGATTAACAGGGATGCATGAGATTTATAATGATAATGGGAAATCTGTATTATCGGTAATTTATGGGCTAAAATTAAATTATAGCCAACTCAGACTGGCTGGCAGTATCCACTTTTAAAGTTGGTTTACGATCTGCCAATAGAAGGAGGAGGAGAAGATGAAGAAAAAGAAGACAAAGAATGCGAAGAAGAAAAGGACAAAGAAGAAGAAGAAGGAGAAGAAGATGAAGAAGATGAAGAAGAAAAAGAAGACGACGAAGACAAAGATGAAGACGACAATTTCAGAGGAAGACAAAAAGTTTGAAATTTGCAATACATATTCCACAAGGGCTCAGAGAGGATTTGGTAAAAGTCGGTCTTAACACAACAAATCTTATTAGATCTTTGGAATATTAAATCATCCATCTTTGCTCACGACACCTTATCCTTTCTTACCCTCAGGTGTGCATAAAACTACAGGTTATGAACTTCTTTTTAAAATACAAAAATGTAAAATTATATTAGTATCAGCCAGGAGTAGAAGGTAATTATCAGTTATTGTAAATTAGCTGAAAAAATTTCACATCTTGCATCTCTATGATTTAATAATCAATAATTAGAATTTTGATGCCATAACCTTTGTAAACATGTCTTAAAATTTCACTCTGTACCTGTTTTTTCTCCACATCCTGCAACTGTTGCAGTAAACCCGCTTTAATGAGACCTGCAGCTTCGCTCGCCGCCACCGCTGACTCTGATATGTAGCCAAAGTGACACCCAGTGAAACCATGCATCGGACCAGACACAAAATGGCCGTCCAGTGCCAAACCCCGCCTTGGCTTTCACTTCATATCACACCACAGGGCTTGGCTGCGGACTGAAGGCTTTACAGTGCATTTAGGGAAAAACTCACAGCCCTGTGTCTGCATCTGTCACTTGCAGGTAGATGTAGCTTTTCATGTGCTTCTCCAGCACTACAACCACAAAACATGACCATTAATAGATTTCAGACGTGTATTATGTGACTTTAGGTAGATTTTGTTGGATCATAGTTCACAGAGTGCAGTCGAATCTACTCGGTGATTAAGTTTGCCCTTCAACTACGAGCACTTCAAGGTCTCCTCACCTCTTGTGTCACATACCTGGCAGCCTCAGAAAAAAAAGACCACGTTCCACTCGCCTTTGAGCCTCCGAGCCAAGAACACCCTGGAATAAAAGAGTGGGAGAAATTAAGTGCAAAAGGGGAGATTATTCTGAGTTATTACATTGATTAGATTTCCAGAATGCTAATTAAAAGATGTTAGAACATGGGCCCAGCCAAGGATCAGTGGGCGCTAATGAGGACCAATAGGCCCCTGTAATCTGTGCTGTAATGAGAGTGGTTTAAATGTTAAGTTTGCAGGGAGACGAGTGGGGAGGTGGATGGACGGACAGAGCTTAGTTAGAGCAGCAATCCTGGAAAACCAATCCCACACTGTCATTACAAGCGGTAATGGTGAGGTTTCACAGCCTCAGCGAAAAAAGATAGAAATAAAAATAAAATGAGTGAAAAGCAGAGAGAAATTCAATTATACTAAAGGGTTTTCGCACAATAAAAACATTTTATCATTAGACAATTAACAGGATAGTTTAATGGCTGAAGGTCACATACCCCCTTGTCTTGTATTACGGTGAGGCCTTTGTAAAGTTACAGGGCAGTATCTTTTAATGGAGAACCGGTTAGCCCACCCTGCTGCTCCTTTCTCCTGCTGTTCCCTCGGGTTTTATGATTTCAATAAATGCAAAATTGTGCTCAAATAGGTCTCCTTTCAACATTTTCTAACTTTGGATACTGAATATTTGAGTTGCAGTAAAGTGATGAAGAAAATAACCTCAGCATGAAAAAAGAACATTGTATTTTCACCATTTTCACCTTTAGGGCTGCAATTAATGATTCATTTTGTCTATAAAATGTAAGAAACCAGTAAAAAACTAATAAAAAGACGAACTATTATTATAAGTTCCCAGAACCAAACGGTATTCAGTTTACTTTCATAAGCTACAAAAAAGCATCAAATCCTCAAATTTGAAAAGTTTGAACCTCTTCTGCTTCAAAACTAAGAATTAATCGATTACATAGTGGTTAATTTTCTGTCAATCAACCGATCAATTAGTCAACTAATAGTTTCAGCTCTATTCACCTGTTTGATCACCAACTAAATACAGGAGGAATGACAATAATCAAGCTTTGAAAGGAGGAATCAATCTGCAGCAAAAAGAAACTGGCAGGATAATACAAACCAGACGGTTATGAAGTCAACTGAAATTAGAGCGGTCGTTACTTATTCAGTGGATGCTCGTTATTAGCAAATGAGTCCTACTGACAGGTGCACCCCACTCATTTACAAATTAGAACATATCACTATAATCAACCTGCTAATTTATCACAAATAATGAGTTGTGTGGAAAACAGGCTGGTAAATACACCAGGAGAGTATCACGCTAATGGGTCTCACTGTTTATGGCTTGTGGTGTGCATGTTGGAGTGGGTTCAAATAAACATGATCTTATTATATGTAACTTCACACCGTTATGGACAAATGCCTAGATTTTATTAAGGATATGTTTATTTGCCTAATGTTATATAACAGTCTACAGCCAAGTTAGCAGTTCTGTGAGGCTGTACTTAATGATGACATTACATTAGCATGCTTACAATCTAACAAAGGCAATGCTAGCATTTTGATGTTAAGCTGGTATAATGTTTATTGAAAACCCACTGCCACGTCACCCATTGGTTTGTTGACTACTGCTTTGAGGCCATTTTGGGTTTTTGCAACCAGAAGTGACCATATTTGGACAAGAGGGTGGAGCTGGTGAGGATATCCCAATCAGACCTTACTGAGGGCCCGATATGACATCATGGTACTGGTATGTCAGTCACATGGTAGCCACACCATATTTATTTATCCTCTAGTTTACTTTAAATGGAACCATAATTTACAAAATGAACATCATGCAGAGTTGAAGAGGACTTGAAACTAGCGATCAAGACCTTAAACTCATGAAGAAACTATTTACCGAGGTAATAAATCAAGTGAGAAGTAGGGTCATTTCCTCATAAGCTTACATACAATCAGACTAGTTTTTGAAAACACTGGAGTCACTTCCTACTAGCCATTAGAAAAAATGCAGGTGAATATCTGTACAAAGTCTAATGGCAATCGACCCAGTTGAGATATTTCAGTCCAGACTAAAGCAGACCGACAATGCCATCACTAAAAATCATTAAAATAAATAAACATATGTAAAATTTATGAAGGTCCAACTTTTTGTCCCCAGTGTCAGGTCTCATAGATAGCACTTAAATAAACATGTCAACTGTCTCTACTGGCGGTGACACATGGCCATCATGAGGTACCAGGTATGTGAGAGTTGTGTGTTTAACCGAGCTTGGGGCCTAACAACCAACCCGCCTTATGGTGCAGAAAAAAAGAGAGGCTGAAATTACAGCAGGGGTTTGACAATGCTGATAGGCTATAAAACCATGTCATTTAATGCCCCCTCTCACCCCCCCTCAGCCTCAGCCTGGCTCTCTGGTCTACTCACCATTAAGCCAATTCATCACCTCCTCAGAGAAGGCCATGAGACAGATCCAGTCTATCAGTCACTCTTTTTAGGATGTGGTGACTATTCTGATGATCAAGGATTTCTGCCATATTAAACACAGACATGAGTGCTGAGGCTAAATCTAAACAATGACTTCAGAGAGCTGCTCAAAACAAAACAGCTCTCTACTGAAAAAGTGAGCTTGAAAAGCCACAGTAATAATATCACAAATTAAAATATGAAAACACTGATGTAGCAGTAATGTTAGATTTGGTCTGCCACTTGAAGCCAGTTGTTTGATATGTCACTTTTCTAATGACCTCTCGAGAGAGGACCCCGCATTTGCATTTTTGGTCCCTGCTCCTGTAATGGAAAAAGGTACAGCGGAGCATATTTCACTGGGCCTGTCAAACCCACTCACGCCCCTCTGCAAAGCACTCAGGAACTTCATTCCATTGCCGCCCGTTCTCACGGCCGTGCTATGAAATTGACTATGACAAAATTAGCAAACCTAGACTGTTTGGACACGTTCTCAATATAGTGGGTTTCTCTTTTTTTTCAAAATGCAATCAAGCCCTGGAACATCAAACATGAAGTCTCCTTGAAAGTTGTTTCATCTCTTTGGTGCAATATCCAGAGCGGCTATAGATTTATGTAATCGCAAGCTTGTTAGGGAGATTTCTCAGGCCTATTGACAGTGACGTGCACTCTGGTTTGGCTGAGGTGACATCTGGGAAGCACAATTCTGCTGCACCACCACGCAAAAGCAATTAGAGATCTATATTCCCAGACAGGTCCGGACTTCGGTCTATGGTGGAGGGATACAAGCGGTGTAATGTCTTTATTAACATGACATGCGTGTCCCTTACACCCTCTTCGGATGACAATCAAAGGGTCATCATGGAAAAGGGGGGCAGCAATCAGTTAAATCACAGCTCTGTGGGCAGGACTGTGTTGACAGGTCAGGGCATCAGAATGCATTTTCCAAGTGAACTGACCTGGGGATAAAAAGTATCTATGAAGATGTAGGAAAAAAAAACACACAGGAGTTTTTGAATGAACAGCAACTAACTGAAACAATTATCAGAGAATGTGACAGCTACTGTATGTTAGCAGAGCAGGCTGGTTAATTAGAAATGGTTTGGTTTCAGTTGAACAAGCTCAAACACACCACTTCAGCATTAAATGAATCTCTACTGGTTAAAGTAATTAGTTCAGTCTATTAATTACTACAATCACCCATTATCATGTAGGCCTTCATTTTAACATGTTTCATGGATGTAACGAGCCTGCAGCAAAGCCGCTTCCAGGGGATGTTCTCTGTTTGAGTGCTAATTATTTTGTAATTAAAGGATAAGCCTGGCATTAGGCTATATTTCTTATTGTCAACAAATCCTATTAAAAAGTCCAAAGCCAACAATGTTTTAGTCTGTCTCGTAATGCTTCCAAACTTCACTACCATTCCTGTGGCACTCGAGCCTCAAGCCCATTTGTTCCTGATGAAGATGTAAAACTTTAAAAAGAAAAAAACAATTTCATTTAAAAAAGGGAAAAACATTAGTAATTTCCCCCAAAAATTAGACACTAGATTTTAGCAGAAATTACTCAAACATGGGGAAGCAGTCAATTTGTTGGGTACTATTTTCAGCTGTGGATTAATTACCAATTAGGCATATGACGATGTCCACAATGAACCATCAAGCAGGACGATATCGTTGTTGTTGGCGACGTCAGCTAGCCGGCTAACTTGAGACAAAGTTTGCTAGAAAGAAAACTCAAATAACAATAGCATGATTGAGAATAACACACTAACTAAGTGGGACACATACATTGTGCAAAATAATGCCAGTTTCCATTTTTATAATGAGAAGAAACCTCTACAGCATCTCATTTTACCATGCAAACCGTGTCCACAGCGCTGGGATTTGCAGGAGCCTTACATGCTGGCCCTCTGTGAGCTGCGATGAAATAAGGATGGGGTCTGAGACGGAGGTGGAGTGTGGTAAACAAGGCGGCCCTGCTCCCCAGCTGTGAAGGTGACACAGGGACGCTACACGCAGAACAAGCCCTTTTGATTAATCACAGGATATTTACTAGCTCAGATCTAATCAAGGACTGCAGGATCACAGGCTACATCATACACGGCCCAGGAATTTACACAGCAGAGTTAACCTGTCACCTGCCACTGTGCTCTTCCTTACATCTATAAACAGTGTGTATAGGTTGGCCAGCAGTAGTTACACACCACAGGCAGGCGCCCTCAAACAGCTCCAGAAGTGATTGTTTTATTTCCGCTGAAACAATATAACCTGCAGTCAGATACTAAACACATGTCGTTTGATATAAAACCTTATGGCAGAGTGGAGAAAGAGCCATTTATCTCAAGGTGGTCGAGGTAATGGGACACAAGAACGTGAGCAGTTTTCTCACAAAGTCAACTACAGCAGAGTGTGCAGTAGTCTGTCCTGCCAGCCTGTAGCAGTGGGATACTTATCTCCTGATACAAGCCAAGGACTTATCCAAGATTACAAGCAAGAAAGGATTAAGCAATTGTGATCTCTGATGGCTTCTGAAACGACTTTTGAAATCGATTCGGCACTCAGAAGGATGTTTCTGTTCAAAGAGCAGCCATTTAAAATAAGGATGCACGATATAGATTTTTTCAGCCGATACCGATAATCGATAATTATCTGCTTCTCATATCTGATACCGATAAGATGACCGATAAAAAACATCCACACCAGCGACCACATTTGTCTCTTTCTTCTTTGTGTTTGTCGGCAGATTGCAAACCAACTGTAAAGGTGTGTAGATACTGCGCTGGTAAGTCAGTGAGCGCAATTTGGCTTAAGATTATCAGCTCTATTAAATTAATTATCAGCCAATAACCGAATATATAAATTTCCCAATTAGGGGCCGATAACTTGTCGTTGTTACGACATGGCCCCTGCAAAATAATGTCGGGAAGAACTTGTTTTGCATGTGGCGAGGCGAGCCCTGGGATTAATAATGGCTAAATTTCCCGCAAGAGAAGTGAACAGCTGCCAGCTTGTTTATATTTGTACCGTTAGACCAGGTTAGGGTTAGGGTAACTTGCCAATTTTAACGTATCGGTTTCCAGCTCAGAGGTTGTTGTTTTTTCTGTGAATTGAAGGGAGGAGAAAGCCCCCCTAAACAGGCGAACAGTGGCAAGCTTATACCAACACTGTACATTGAGTGAGCCAAGTCAAACTGTGCATCCTTGAAGCCAAAAACACCTACTGTATATTTCTTTTTTTTTTTTAATATTTGAGCAAAGCTATCATTGCCTCCATCAGCATCCAAGAATTAACCTTGCATGGATTGGGAGATACATAACAAATGAATGTAGAAGCATAAAAATGCATACAAAAGACTTAAATCATGTGGCAAAACAGTTAAATTCTTAAAACACAAGTGCGCTGGTACGATTTGTATTTCAATTAGTTGTAGCCAACATATAACAATAATTATACTTTTGTAAAAAGCGTATGTCTAAAACTGCATGAAATTGATATAGACGTAACCTTTAGCCTGACCTGTGAGCTGTCTTTTGTCGTTAGCACGTCTACAGGAAGAGACAGAGGCTGTGGTTGAAGTGCTGCAGCCTCTCTCTGTTTATGAAGGGGTCGAGATAAAGTGTAACCTGCACTAGTGTCGCCTGGAAAATGTCACTCCACAGGGGGGGGTGTCTCCGTTCGAACAGGTTTAAAAAAAGAAAAAGAAAAAAAAAACCTGACAGCAGACACATAACAGGAAATTCACAAAGAATGTTAAAAGGCCAAAATATGAGGAGAATGAACTGTATCTGTGCTTCCCTGATTGCTCATCCACACAAATGTGATGAAGCCCTCAGCGACGATTTGAGATAAAACACTCTTGTTTGTGTTGAATCACAAGTGATCTGTGGTGTTTAGGCAATAGATCACTTAGCGCTATTGAGCCAGATATCTGCCGCATGAGCCCCGGACAAATAGTTAGTCTATTAGACGAGAGCGTTTTTGTCAGTCTCCCCGTCTCCCAGATATTTCCTCAGAGTGACGAGTCACATTAGACGCCAGGAGGAAGAGTAATTTCAGTGTCACATCCCTTTAGCCCGACCTCGCTGACAATCACCAAGAAGAGGGCGTTCTCACTAAAAATTAATCACATTTGCCTTTTTAATGGCATCCCTCACCCCTCTGCCAAGAATTCACAATCATCTTCCTGCCATTGTGTTGCTCCGGCAGTGTGGTATCTCTGGCGGTGACAAAGTGATTTCAAGGAGTGTATCAATACTTACATCACCCCTCTGGCCCTCACTCTTCAGTGTTGACACTGCAGCACTCGGAGCCAGGCCTCGCTGGCAGAAGGCCATCCACTTTAGAGATAAACAGACAGAGATACGCAGCGGCGGATTTAAGGCTCAAATACATCACGTTTTAAGATAATAAATTGTTCAAAGAAGTGAACTTCTATCCTGCAGGGACACTCTTCCGGTGAGAAAACATCAGGTTTTTTAAGGTGGCACCTATTTGAGAAAGTCATTGGTGTTGGTCGATTATATGTTCACAGTGTACCAACAATGAAGTAGAACAAGAATGAAGATGTGTGGGTGATATGATCATATATAAGATGATACATTTGGACTGTTTTTACTTATATTTTCATGTGTATAAAGGGTAATATTAGAATTTAATATTATTTTCACATTAATGCGAAGATGTTTCAAGATTTTAGAGGTATTTAATTCAATAGATGACATTTCCATCTGGTTATTTTATCCAAAAACAGTTTATATTCCAGAAAATTTACTTGATTAAAAAATGTAATGCTATAACGATACAGATATGGTCACTGAAAATTAATTCATGACACACTCAACAACAGCAAAGAGGTCAAAATTGTTTGAAAAATGTATAAGCAGCCATTACACACAACGTTTGAAACATTAAATTAGATTAGTAAGCTTTGTCAGTGAAATACACGACTTACCGTGAATCATTTTAAAAATGATTGGACTTGGTGGTATAAATAACATCATACAGATGTATATCTGAAGAGAAGACCTTGAACTGTCTCATTCTCTCAGTAAAGACAGAAATGGTTACTGCTGCCATCAAATATTCAGACAGACTTGTAATTCCTTATGAGTGAGCAGCCCTGTAAAAATGACTGGGAAACAAAACACTTGTGGTAAAACAATGTTCTGAGGACATTCTGTCAGATTCCTCTCTTTTTTACAGATTTCATCACTGAGCTGCTGTGGCGTAAATGCTTTAAAACACTTTGACATAACATGCTGTGTCCAGAGACCCTCTACCTCTGAATAATGAATCTACAGTATGTTCCGAACAGCTGTCTCCTTGCAAGAAGTTTTTTTTTAAAAGGCTTTTGGTCGCATCTCCCAAGTCCCGTTTTAGAAACCAGCATAATTCGAGATAATTCACCTGATTCTCGTCACGACAACAACTGACCAATCAGCGCTGCTTCAACTCACAGCAATCTACTGTTATTGGCCAAGAAGCGAAGACAAAGTCGCTATCAACCTCCATTCTTGCTGCCCCCGCTCTTCATATTTAATTCAGAGGTTGTGTATTTCTTTATGATTGCAACATCTGTTTGCTCCCAGTGCCAGCTCCCTCCGTCAGCCACCCTCTGTTCAATAATTCCTGTCCTGACCCCTAAGAGCCCCTGACATCACAGCACCGGCTGCTGCTCAAACTTCACTGGGACCAGACACAAAGGGACAGGTGCCCGCTACCACATCATCTGGTTTATAAACCTGCATCACCTACATCAGTGGTTCTGTTGTTGTTACAGTAAGCCAAGTGAACTCTTTCATGTCCTTGTGGAAAAAAAACTGACAGGGATACGGATAGAGTCCTACATATAACACAAGAATTAAGAAGACACTGTATCATCACTTCATCCAATTGAGCTGATTATAGTTTTTTAAATCAGCTGAACGATTACATGCTCCTCTACTTCATTATGTATGTCATGTGCAGGAGGTGGAAAAAATGAATGGATACATTTAACAAAAAAGGGAGGAAATCCTGCAATCAACAACCTTTGGAGTAGTATTTGCAATTGTGACTTAATTATTCTGGTCATTTTATGCCTTAAATGATAATAATATTCTTATTGTCCCAAAGTCAGAAACATTTTTAGTCCATCTCTCAATAAATGGGACTTGCCTGCCATGTAGTGTTGCAATGATTCATAGATTCACTGTTTAGCTCTTAACTATTAAATTAATCGCCAACTATTTTGATAATGGATCAATCTGTTGGAGCAATTTTTTCATGCTCTTCAGCTTTTTAAATGTGAATATTTTCTGGTTTTGCTACTCCTCTAAGACAATAAGCTAATTATCTTTGGGTTGTGGACAACACAAGGCATTTGAGGACGCCATCTTGGGTGTTTGAAAACACTGATTAAATGTTCTGACATTTTATAAACAAATCAACTAATCATAAAAATAATGGACAGATTAACTAACAATGAAAGTAATCATTAGGCCCAGCCATAGTACGCTGCCTGTGATTGTCTGCCCCAAGCCCACCTGTTCATACTGACGACTATAATTACAAGGACAGGCTACAGATACTGTAAGTAGTTTCATTCATTTTATTTGTGTACATGGAAACAGGACCCTTACCTGAGAACAGCAAATCAGGTTTTTCTGAATCCTCTCTGTCTTACAACAATTTCCATCCATCTTTATATTCAGTATTAAACGCTCCCATAACGCGTGCATCAGATTTCTTAACAAAGTCTCTTAGTCATGCCTGCTTTTTATTGGTAAATATGATATTATCTGCTCTCTTTTTCTCACATGACAGACTGATAACATAAGGCATGCTTATGTATTTCACATGACAGTCATTCAGTGAGCTTCTTCTCTGGGCGGGGGGACTATTTTCAGCTGTGGATTAATACACACACAGGCACCAGTGAGTATTTATAGCAGGGGGCAGTTTCAGTAGGATCAATTCATTGTTGGTTTTGGTCTTTCATGGGATTTATTGATGGTAATTCTATACAAATTTAGATTTTTATCATTTAACAACACTGGTAAGAGGATTTTGTTATTTTAAAGTTTGGCAGTTTTTCTTATTATTAATATTTCTATCGTTGGGAAAAAAAACAATGGCTTTAACTTCTATAGCCGGTTTACTTGCATCAGATTTCCAGCTTGTCAACACTTATGACTAATCAAAGCGTTTTGTCTGGTTATCTCAGCATGATTGTCTTCGTCAGAGGCACCGAAGGTGGCGGGGTCCATAAACAGATGCTACCCACTGACCTTAGAAAACATGGCGGAGGGGCCAGATGTTTGCATGACCTCACAACCTTGGGACCAGCTGATGTGGCAGTGATGGAGATGGGTACTGGCAGAAGAAACTGATCTAGTGGCATCAGAGGTTCCCATTTTTCCCGCTTTTTCTGAGTCGGTCTTAACCCCCAAACTGGGCAATCCTGGAAGGCAGGGAAAGATGGAGGACACACGGAGAGAAATATGTAAACACAGAAGAGAAAGAGAGAGTGGGGAGGGGGGGACTGGTCAGTGGTGCTGACGGTTGTCACAGATGTTGAGTTCAGCACAAAACTCTGCCAGAAGCCATTATGTCAAGGCTAAGTTAGCTGAATGAACAAGAACAACTCCAGGCCCTGCCACTTTAAATCTCGCTCAAAATTCAACAGCTGTTTCTTGAACGAATGCAGATGCAAAATAATGATAATAATGCCTACTTACAGCTCCTGCTTAGAAGTAAACAATCCTTCTTGACCACACCCTGTTCTCATGGTGGCTTACCAGCTCTGCATTTCTCTTTTGGAGATTTAATTTTAGAGGCAGCAAGGGTTTTTGGCAGGCATTGTCAGAGTGTAAAAAAAAAGTGTAAAAGAGTATTGTTAAAGAGCTAAAAATTAATGTTTTTAAATTTCAGCATTTTTTTTTTCCTTTACGATTTCAAAGCTGTAACCAGAGAGAAAACATAGCTGTCAGAAACAAGCAAAGCATCTCCGTAATATATATCTGCAGTGTTGAAGTCGCTTCAACATCATTTCTCCTCAATTCAACGCCTGCGCTTGTCTCTTCTGGCATCTGAAATTCTTAACATTTTGACTGGGTGCATCTTGGCTCCAAGCATCTTCACTCAGCTCAGAGAATGTCTTTGTGCCAAGGCCACAGCCTGTGGCGGTTTTCCTAGTGACAGATGAGCATGTCAACATGTTTGTGTGCACGCGTGTGTGTGGTGAAACAATAGGCCTTGTAAGCTGTGAACTGTGCTGTTATGGAAAGAACTGCCCGGTTATCCAGTAACCAATGCACCAACATATTGATTAGATATAGTAGCATACATATAAAGAAATACAAGCAAACATATGAGCATGTATGGGCACACAAAACAGACCTCTGAGACGTTGCTTCTTCGGTACACAGCACTTGGCCTCACACAGATGGACTGATAACGCTCACTTGTTGTAATTACTTGCTGAGAAACAGTTATATAAACAGTCGGACAATTTGTACATCCCAAGACATATTAATGAGCAAATACACAAGTGTGAATATCCTCATTTGTCCGAAGAAGAATCTCCCGAAATGATAACGACATGAAACAATAAATGGTGAGCAGCACCAAAAGAGAACTGCGACATGTGGATCTAAATCTGTCCGTCCTGTCTCCAGGCCTGTTGGCAAAGGGCAGCTCAGCTGTAGCAGGCAGATTGTGTGAACAGCGGACTACGAACATCTCTCCACAGGCCATACCAAGGTGTCTAATCCAGGAAACACTGTGAACATACACCCTGTGGGCTCCCACAGTGCACTGCACAGCCCACATCCCAGTGCACACTGCAACAAATCCTCCATCTTAACAAGCCAGTTTGTCTATTGTTGAGTTGTAAAACCTTAAATCATTCCCAAACCACACAATATGCTAATAGGATGTGATTATTTCATTTGTTTCCAATACAAATCTGATTGTTTCAAGACTTTTAGAAGGCTCAATGTGAGAGCAAATGACTTGATAAAATAGTGATTTTGCAGTCAAACAGGGAAAAGAGTGCAAAAAGAAATAGCTTTAGAAAATAAAGATATTGTATTTTTGTATGACATAAACCTCAGGATTGGTTTGCTTCATTCTTTAATAAAACTTGCAAGAGTTGGCATTTGTCTGAATTAACTAGTACACTAATATTATCAGACGATAACCCAAGTCAACAATATCTGCAAAATTCAAAGGCAGCATTACTAGATGTGACACGTTCGTATCTTTTGTCAGTATTTCTGCACCTCCAGAAGTCTATGCTTGTGATATTTTTGTGGAGATTTATATAAAAAAAGAAAAATCCAGTGTGATAAATTTATAGATATTTCATTTACACATTTCGGCACATTACCTGAAGAAATATTGCCAGCTCGCCTAGGAGTGCGTCTGCTGTCCAGCACCTGTCATATCGGCTGAGAGTCACCCACGTCACAGGGTGTCGCGAAATGACAGCTCCCAATGTCTGCAAAGATGAAGCCTCGGGAGGAAAAAAAAACAGGACGGATCGAAATTTCATACTCCCAAGTATATCAAAGTGACTCCTGTCAGCATTGCATCAAAGCGGAGAAACAGGAACTGTTCATTTTTACAGCTGAGAGTTGGACAGTGGAGGGGGGGTTTCTGGGGAAACGGGGTAGGAAGGTGTGCGCCGTAAATTATGCTGGGTGACTTCGAGGAAAAACAGTGACAATGAAAAGCACCTTGTCAACCATTGTCCATTTGGATTTATGACAGCAGAGTCAGAATAAGGCTGTGACAGAGGGTGACGTTAAAAGGGGAGTTTTGACGCAAAGATGAGGGTTTGAGTGATTTTCAGAGATCTAGTTTCCGTACGTCAAAGGCAACAACGTCCATGTGAAACCTCGTGTGACACCGTGAGTTGACTGTTGCCTGTAAGGTGCAACACAGGGGTAAACCGTCATTTCATCGTACATATTTTGAGGGTTCATCATTCGCTTTTTTGCTGGATGTAGCCACCACTAGAAAAAAAACAAGAATAGCAACAGTAGAAAACGGACACTGTGATATTTTGTTTTTCTGTGATATACAGTATATTGGGATATGAAAAAATACACCAGATAACTTGAATAACTATCTTTGGAAAGAATTAATCATAATATGGGGGAATTCGTAGGGGAGAGCATTTCATCAAACAACCAAGCGAGCCCTGCTTTGTTTGATAATTTGATTAAGAATGATCAATGATTGTTCACTGTGATGTCATTCACAAGCAACAAACTCATGTATCCAAGAACACAATCAGATGTAATTATGTAATATTACACAGACTTCTCTTGTATATTGGTCACGGAAAATGAGAACCTTGTGAGTTTTCCTTTTGTATCAAGCAGCACAAAAGTTGTAGCATGACATTAATTCACCGTAATTGACATCGACCTATATACACCTTTTTTTTTTTACATCAGGATCCAGGCATTATTCTCTGTTGTCTCAGTAAATGGGGTCTATTCTGGGCCCATCCTCCATCTAGGTTTTGGGGAAATCCCTTTAGTAGTCTTTGTGTAATCCTACTGACCAACCAACCAAAGAACAAACAGACAAGGGCAAAAACATAACCTCCTTGGTGGAGGTAATTATACAACTGAGAATAGATACTGCTGCAAACATGTGTAATGCAAATTAAACAAGAAAGGAGGGAATTGTATTACTATAATAAGTGCTTACAAATTGTAGTACGGCAAGCAAAAACACGATTGGAGCATAACACAAAATAACATTGACAGTCACCATGGGGCAAGCCTTTTAACCTAAGCAGTCTGGATAAACAAGTGTGTGTCTTTGCTTGTACAGGCCTACAGTGCTACAAGATACAGAGATACGACTTGTGCAGCAATGACAAATATTAGAGGCTCGAGGCTAAAAGAATCCAAGGCAACCAACATCTGATTTTGTCCCAAGGCCAAACTCTGCACTGCACTGTGGGCCACTTCTGATTTCAGCACTAGCTGGTGTAACGCAACCAGCCATGCATTAGCATTGGCCCTCCAGTTAGAGCAGGCTCTTAGGATCCTGTCACCCAAACTTATCATACACTCTCACACACGACCAGACACACTCGTGCAAACAGGGAAAAAGCAGACTCGTTTGCTGCAGAAAGAAAGCACAGACCTTTATTAGCTGCATAGATCCCTTCCTATCCCTTTTTCTCTGAGGCACACAAACATACTAATCTTACTCATTCACAGAGGGACCATTATTCAACATTGTTCAGACCATTGAGACCTTTTCCACTGGTCAAACACACAGTGGCAGGGACGTCCCTCTACACAACATAAAAGACTGAATCTCCCCGTTAAAGCAGCCAGCCCATCTCTCTCTCCACTTAGAGGGGGGCCCGAGCTAGCATACAAAGTTCAACAACTGTGAAGAAGGAACTATTAAAGAGGACACACAAAGCAGTGACCTTGACTGACAAGTGCTCTTCATTCTGGCCATAAACAGCAGTGGGGCCTGATAAGTGTTCATCGGTGCGGGGAGTAATGACCTATCCGTCAGCAGCGGTTGGGCTGTGTGAGGTAGTATAAATGGAACATACATAATGTACAGCAATAATACCAGCACGCTCACAGCCTAATGTATTATCATTATTCTTGGGGACCAGGTTTTTTTTCCCCCTCCTCTAACCCTGAGTAGTGTGCCTCAACACGGCGGGTAAATGCCTCCCGGCCACGATAATTTCATTCTAATCTTTGTTCCATATTATAATTTTCATGGTCAGAATACACCAGGAAGCAACGCCACGTTTCTATCAAGGGCTAAACAGAACACAGGCCATAACTGGAGGTTTTATGTGACTGTATAACCCTCGTTCTTAGTGCACCAGTCAATTTATGATAAGAATGGAGAAAGCTGTAAATTTATGTGTGATGGCCCATCTTAAACAACATCATTACAAGCCGAACGAGCCTCTGATAGGACGCTGAAGCTGTACTCAGAACATGTTTTTCAGAGGAGATCAGAGGAGATGACTACAAGATTAAACAAAGTTTGTAAAAAAGGAAACATAGCATGCCGTGTTTGTTATAATGAACTCTGCCCGAATCACTCGCTACTAGCTCATTGTGCATGAATGTCATTATTTATAGATCTGAGGCAGGGAGGGAAACACAGGCGGACAAGTCCTCATGCAACAGTATTGGACTCACTTCTGACTTTGAGATTAATGGCCAGCAGTTTGTTCAGCATCTTCACTTCAAGCTGGACTAGACATCAACACTGTCAACCTTACAGGTAAGGGTAAGACCTCGAGTGGATTTCTAGAAGCAAAGCACAATGTAACTTTTTCATAGCTTCCTCACCATAAACGAATCATACAACAATTTGGGAAATAAGCTTATTTGTTTAAAATGAGAAGATAAATACCATTCTTGTATCTTTAAATGTCCGGTAAATATAAGTCTAAAGCAGCTAGTTAGCTTAGTTTAGGCTAATTGTTTTCCTCTTTTCTAATCTGGTCTGTTAGGTGCTTGTGGTGTAGTGGCCACATTATGAATTGTAGGATCATGAGAGCAAGATTGTCCCAAAAATATCTTTCCCTATACACAATTATTACAAAAGGAATGGTTGTAAAACAAACAATGTATTTTTGTGTATAACCTTGTGAGACACGTTCACAGTAATGAATGAGGCACCACACTGAATTGTGGCATTCGGTTTTTTTTAATTGTGTGCTTAGCTAGGCTAATAGTTGGCAGCATGTCACCAGAGTTACCGCTAACTGCGCCTCACAATACTCTTTGCTGTAGCCATTTATGGCTTTAGATACTCCTGCGATTAGCGAGTTAGCACAGTCAGCCATGCAGGTGGTGGCTTTATTAGCTAACTCCTGTTCATCACACAATGCATGGAGTTCATTTTGATCATTTCTATGTTAGATAATATGGCGAACTGAGGTGTGACCTGCTGTGACTTAAGAAATGTAACTGATGGCTGACAGAGAAACTATATCTCAGGCGACAATCACCAATTTATAGCCCAAGCGAAAAAGCATAAGCAGTCAGTCAGGAGTCAAATAAAAGTGTTGAAGTCCCATATAATCAGTCGGAGCTCTTAAAAAAACATTAATTTGTGAGCCTTTTGTGTGTCTTTTGTGGGTGAGTTTTTAAAAATAAGACACCATCTCACTGACATAAACAAAACCAAAGAGGTTTATCTTTCAAAGAATATCATACCACAAAATACTACTTATAGTAAGAGCTAATTCAGTCTGGAATTCTAACTGGTTGTGCTGGGAGTTATCATGCAACACCACTAATTAACAGGCATTTCTGAGGCCTCCCACACACATACTGCACCCAACTCACAGCCAGTGTCCTCATCCAAAACTCATCTCTGCTCTACAGAAACAAGGATATGCAGTGCTACGACACAACATTCCTATAACACATACTGCATATTGTAAGAATGTATTCTTGGAAAGTGAAATAATTCCATTAGGAATACAGGAATAGTCGAGCTGCATTTCCTGGAAAAGCATTTGTTTGCTATTCAGAAACTAAAATAACTGCTCCATGTTATCACAATGACGTAGCTAATGTTTAATTAATGTTTTAGGGAATTTAGGCCTACTCTAAATGCTGTAAATATTGCGTGCAGGCCCGTCTCATCTCTCTCAGGTATCCCTACAGAGCAGGGGAAAAATGAAGGATGCCTCCAAAGCTTGGAGACAGTAATCTCCCCTGTGGAGGTCAAATCTAACATGGCAGGTTAGTGTCTGTGGAGATTGACAGCCTGGAGAAATACTGCTGCCAGGCACCCACAACGCACAGTGACAGTAAACACCTCCCAGGAAAAAGGCTGGTTACCAAGCCTTATAGAGCGACTGTCAGAGGGCGCCAGTCATCAGAGCTGCCGCTGACTCCACGCTGACAGACTCTGTCAACCTATCTCTATCATATCGAAACCATCTCAATAATGTGAACATCAACTCACCCAGGAAGTATAAACATCCAACCTGGACACATCTTCATCAGAAACATTTGTAGGGAATCTTTATTCTTTCTGCGACATTCTCATGCATGATCAGCCACAGAAACACTCTCATTTCCAAAGATCTTAGAAGAGATTGTTTATATAAAATCATGACATTTCCTGTGACCAAATACTGTAGTCTAAATTCGAAGTAGAGAGTTACTGGTGTTTTTTGTGAGAAAACCATTAAAAGTCGAGCAGAACTAAAGATATTCTTCATGCTTTACTGCAGAACTGAAAGGATTAGTTGATGCGTCGCTTAGTCAAACAGAAAACTATTCATCCGAAACTGTTTTTAAGTAATATTTTAAGTGATTCAAGCTTCTCAACTGTGAAAATGTTTGTTTTTTCTTTGTCATACATGATAGCAACCTGAAAATCTTTGAGTTTTCCATTGATGGTCGGACAAAGCAAGACATTTCAAGATGTCGGCATGTTCTCTGGGCACCTATAATGGGCATTTTCGATTTTTATTATTCATTTGCGGACATTGTTTTGAGCAAACATCTCAATTAAAAGAGAAATCAGTTAATAAAATGATAATGACAATAAGCAGTAGTTGCAGCCATAAAAGGAACAACTGTATAAAATCATGACAATATACTGCAACTTGTTTGTCAGCATTTCATGTTTATATTGTAAATTTCTGCAAATGCTATACCACAGGTAAATACTAAATAATAGATCACAAAACTCAAGGAGAACAAAGGAGCCTTTAAGAAAAACTCTTCATTGTAGCATTACAGTTGAATACATAAGGCTGAAAAAGCCAACACTTAAATCTGTGTTGTTTACTGTGGTTGCACAGAAATTGTAATGCAGTACAGCACACCACTAATTGCATGAAATATGTTATCTTACAGGCTTGTGCTGTCTGCCTTTCATAAACAAAGGCTGACAGATCATGCCCTCAACCAGTGACCCTGCTGTGAGCATATGCACTAATGCAAGGTCACACTGGAGACTGGCCACATGAGGAGAAAACAGCCATCCAATTTGCCTTGTGAGCCCAACACGGACACAAACTACTGATGTAGTCATCATGCCCCACAATAAAACGTCAGTGCGTTAAACGGGGCCCTTTTTTCATTAGCAGCTCTAATAAATGATGCTTCTATAAAACAGAGGAAACCCTTTTATGTCTGCGAGAGGAGAAAATGATAAAGGGATATCACTGCCAAAAAATCTGTTGTGCGCTCAATGTCAAGGAGGCTCCACTAGCTCCCACTGAGCTCAGCTGTGTGCAAAAGCATAGCAGCCTCTGATTTTCATAATGGCAGGTGGCCATCTTTAAATCAGAGATGTACGTGTAATAATGTCCATATACCACAATGGCATGCCTCAAAACATTCCATGCTCCAAACACTAATCATTAAATATTAAAGAATAAGTCGCCACAACATCTCATTTGAAGTAAGGCAGTCATATCATGGCTCTGATTGGTCTGATTATAGCGGGTGGGTGTTCATGGGAACATGCTACAGGGGGTGATGGAGGTTTAGAGGGGGTTGGCAGAAAAGACAGGCAGACAGACAGACGAACAGACCTATAGCCTGACGCCGTTCCCCCCTCATCCTTTGCTTGCCCTTTGTCATGCACCCTCCTCACCTCCAGAGCTGTCACTGGCTTGTCAGAACCAATCACAGGATGCCATGCTGTCTGCCAGCCATGTACCAGTTTGGACAGGATGACATCAAATTTCTGGTGCTACGTGTCAAGGACCATATGAAAACAGATGTCCTCATTACTGGGTCGCCCGTGCTTCAGAATTTCTACATATTCACCTTTTTTTAAGCAGATCAGGGGAAGAAGAAGGTTTAATTTTTCAGTTTAATCTTATTTTTGATGTATGTTAGCAATTAGTTGGAGAATGTCTAAAAATTAATAAGTGACTTAGGAAAAAAAATCAGATACATTTTGGCAAAAAACACAATTTTTTTTATCACATAATGCCACATAAGTGCAGCAATTCACACTATCCAAAACGCTAAGAAAAACAGCAAGCTGAAGCCTGATCACAGTGTGATAAAACAGTGACATGTCCAAGCCTGGTGTTATGCATATATGAGGCCCTCTGAGATCCAGCATGACAAAAGTAACTTTATTGAATGGGACAGATCGCTGCTTGTCTGACTGACTTAATCTGTTTGATTGAGCAACGGGACGCCTTCGGCTTCACAAGTCCTTCAAAGGCCGCAGATTCTGCAAGTGTGAAAAAAAGAGGGAGGAAAAAAGGAAAAGAGAAAAATCCCCCCCACCACACCACTTCTGCTGCCACACACACACACACACACACACACACACACACACACACACACACACACACACACACAGACAGACAGACACACACCAGAGCAGCTTTTGGAGGGTTTATTTATTAGCTTTAAACATCTTATTCATTGCCCTACCACCCAAGCCCTTTCAGGTCATCAGCCTCTAACAAAGACCCCAAGCCTGGAAAATCTGTCAACTGTCAGTGTCATTGATTAGGAGCAGAACTCTGGGCGGATGATGAGGCTTCATTGAAGCCAACCGTTGAAGAGTAATAAAGGGCAGAGTTTGAAGAGTTTGTCGCTGACAAAAACACTGCTGCTGCAAATTTCCTCTAGACTCAAAAGCATGCCGCATTACAGAGCCATACATTCATTTGCTCATGCTTTCATGATCTTATTATGGGGATCTAACTTTCCACTCCACCCCTTTTTTTCACCGTGCACTCCTAACACAAAGCAGACTTCAGCTATCATTGTGCTTGATCTGAATTTTATTTAGAGCTCCATATGCTTCTCCAGCCTACTCTCAAAGCCTGGTGTTGGTGCTTGGCCTCTCTTTGGCCCGTTAACCATCAAAAGAGGGGCCATTCTGTCACCATACTGCCTATTGTGGGCCTTCGAGGTTAAGAGACAAAAGTGTGAGATCATGAATGAGTGCTTGGCAGTCTATTGGAGGTTTCCATCCACACAATTGAACTGAGAATCTGCACCTGATGCAATTCAAGCATCTAGTTTGAAAGAGAAAAGGGGTTACTTTGTTTGCTCTGTAGATGGAGTGGCCCTGTTAAATAAAACTGGCATGTTTTCATTTTCAAGCAATTGGCAGGCTGATTTTCAACATCTCTGCAAAGGAGGGCGCATATGGTTTCTCTCCTACTGTCTGCTGAATACCAAACCAGACACTTAACACATGAGACCACAGAGGAGCTGGATGAAACCCCAGAGAATCTCCACACCTCACAGCAAGAATCAGGCTACAGAATTACCCCTCCACTATCTGTGGGGGCGTCCTCTGGACATGCATTTCCCCTACACTTCCTCCCCTCGAAGTAGCCAAAGCTGTGTCTCTCAAGTCTCCAGGTCCCCCCTTAGTGACAATTTGTCCACATCAGAGAGCCGTCATCCCTAACGAGATCTGACTCGTGACACGCAGATGGGGAGGGGCTGGGCACAGGCAGTGCTAGCGCTGGGTGCCTGCCTGCCCCGGGGCTACAGAAAAACGCCATGCTCAGACTGCCGTGTGAGAGAACACAACTGCTTTCTGCTAAGCTCTGCTTTACCACCATAAGCTCTACCAGCCCACAGCCCACATCGCTGGGCCATTACAAGGGATGGGATGCAAGAAGAACAATAAAATGAATGTTGTTAATTATATTTGTGCGCATGCAAGCAAATGAAATGTAACATACAGATTAAAAGTGCAGGAATTTCAATGCTTAGGGATTTTCTTCAAATCATATCAGCATATTGTTTGCCAAAAGAGTTACATTTAAAGCCCATAAAATAAAAAAGTACAAGTTTTTTTGCCAAACTTCCTGACTATCTCACCATCTTACTAACCATCTGCTGTCACTGATCTTACCAAGTTGTGCAAATAATAAACTGCAAAGGATAATGCATGCCACTTCATTAAAGCATTCACAGCAAGAAAAGACACTTTCTTAGCGCACAGACACAATAAGTCTGTGACTAAACAGCAAATCATGTGAAATAAGCTTTGCATTGTGACACGAAGAACAGACCCTTTCAGCTCCTCTTCCATTCAGCCACACATAAAACAAGCTGGCCAAGAATTTCTCTTGGGCCTTCGGGCAACTTCTGTTAGTAACTCAGTGTCATTGACAATGATCTAGAAGTTTCACAAATCTAGTAAAAAAGATCATAAACCCACAGAACACATCTACACACAACCTTTATGAAAATGGTATTTTATTGCTGACATATGTTGGCCTCGTGTCAGGTGATATAAGACACACACACTGCACATCCTCGACCCCCCCACATGGAGTTGACCTTGCATCCTAAAAATCACAACCTCTCTGTTCCGGTCAAGTGCATCAGCCAGGCAAATGTATGCAATTAGGTCATGCTGGCCAGTGTGACCCACACCAAAGTAAAATCCTATCAGGGCACAGGGGGTAAAATTGTCTGAGGGAATCACCTTAATAAATAAGACGAGAGATAAGTAAAGCTGAGGGAGCAGGACCGCACTGTGCATGATAAGAATTAAATTATCCTCCAATATGCTGTGCTTACCCAGGGCTGGCCTTTAATTTGGAAATATAAAAGGCATACTGTGGCCAGGAAATTATGTTTTAAATAGATAATAACCAGAAGGCCCATTTTAAACACTGGCTCACACAACAACCACCCCATTTAAATACTACTCTACCACAACTTTCTTATCATAAAACTCAATGCGTCACTGCTTCGAAACCCAAATAAATCAGCATTTTTTTACTCCTTTGTTTCCTCTCTCTGCTCTCGTTCTTCCACTCTCCTCAGCCCTGCTGGCTGCTCTCACCTTTCTCTCCTGGCCCTCTGGCCCTCATCCTTGGCTCTGGCTCCTGACAACCTCACCCACTGAGCTACAGATTGGCCGGCACACAATGCCCCAGATCCTCATTCACCAACACAATGCACTCACCAGCCATACACCTTCCCTTCCCTTCAACTCTCTCACCACATCCCTTCTGTCCATCCCCTCATTTTCTTTCCCTCTCATTCATTCTCTCCGTTCATTTAATTTTCTCAAGCTCTCTCCCAAGTCTATCTCTCGCCTCTCTGACTCGGCCTTTCTGGCAACTTGGTGGTGACTGGTGAGCCGACAACAGAAACCATCTCCTGCCTTATTCCGGTGCAGGGCAGCATGAGCGGGACGAGCCAGAGCTCACAAAGCCACTGCCGAGCGAAACAAAGGTTGTGTGCTCCATCATTCAAACCGGGGCCACTCCGACAGCTGCCTCCGCCACGCTCACACTGACAAACGGCCAGAAAAACAGATGGTTTGTGCATTCATGACCAGTTTAGTGGAAGCCCAGGAGTCACCCCCCATTCAAGGGGAGGGTTTTTGTCAGCTATTCCATAATAAAGCTTTTCAGTCTGGTAGAAAATTAGAAATGCATTTTAAAATTGTCACTTAATTATTGAGGTCATCCCAGCCCCATGGAGGAGAGAGGAAAGAGCTGAGGCTCTGGCTTTGTGACACATGACTGATCTGAAAAGATGGGCTGCCTCATTTCACTTTTTAAATCCTGCCAACACATTAACATACATTTGTCAGTTTGCTTCTGAAAAGCAGATGCATTGAATTTTGGACGCCAACTATCCTCCAAGGAGACAAAGTTCATCATCTCAACATATGACCAATATTGGCATTGCACTTGTATACCTCACTGACAATGAATCAAATAAAGATAAAGAACATTCTTCACTGATAAAATTATCAATAACTTAATTATAAGATGTGTTACAAGTGCACATCCTGCAACTGGATTTGTTCATGCATTTACATGTTGAACCACGCTCTTCTGTTATCGGGACTCTCACGTCATGTCAATCACAGTGCCACACACATACAGGCACATCTGCACCATAATTGATAGCAGATGAGTGTGTCCAACCCTCTGAATCTTTTATCACCTCTGCTCTCTCAGACCCATATGGTTAAACCATGGCCCAGGGAAAGGGGGCACTCGACTCATCTGCCCAGGGTGACAAAGTCCTGGACACGTAAAGCTCTGGTTCGCAGCCCTGGAGGCCTTCGTTTAAAGCTATAAAATTTACGGGCTGAACCTTGCTGTTGATATGCATTTCAATCGGCAAAGGAGAAGACTTAAATCGAGAGAAAGAAATGTTTAATATTTAGTATTTTTACCTCTTAATTCTTTGTATAAATAAGCTAAAAGTGGTTAGATAAAGAATACAGGTATATGAGACTAAGTCAACCACAATAATGGTGTATGTCATATCATTAAAAAGAGCTTAGCGGTTGCTTTGAAGCAGTGAGGCGTGAACCATACTGGGCTTCTGAGCATCATCATCAAGCTCTTGGCATAACACCCCAAAAAGTCATTTCCAATTGTAAGAGAAAGCATTCACTGTGTTGCACTATATCATACACAGTACTGTTCACACAGATTAGCTCGAGTGCCAGCCGAAGTGACACTGACTAAACTTAGTTTGTTTGTTCCCCCATATTAAATTAGTTGCACATCTCCCAGTGCCCAGAGACAGGGCCTAACAAAGCAGCGAGAACGGCTGAGCAGATATGAATTAAAGATAACGCCAAGCCACCGCACGTCTGTCTCTGCTTGGAAACCATCTGGACGTTCAATATTACATCCTTGTCTACACTTTTCACGTTGATCAGGATCAAAGTTTTTTGACAGGTCTTCATGATGCATCACTCCCAGATGTGGTTGCTGGCTGAACGCATTTGTTGAGGTCTCACTCTTGTTCTGAGCAGTCATGCAATGGCCTCGAAAAGTTGTCTCTAAGAGAAGTCACAGCTGGAGCAGAGATAAAAGCCCACTTGCTTCTCGCCTTAAAAAGGTGACAGAGACATCCTGTCAAGCTCTAATTTAATCAGAGGTAAAGTTTGCTTCGCTTTAGGGATTATGTATTAAGTACAACCTTGGAATGACTTTTTAATGGAAAATGATGAATTTTCATTAAAGTGAAACAACTAAAACGCTACCCAGCTTGACTTATAGTCAATCCAAAATATTAAAGTCAAAAATTCAAACAAAAAAATGAAAATTTCTGATTTTGCCATGTAGTTTTTTTGCCACAGACACTACAGATACAGACCGTAAGCATATCTTAACTATTATGTGATCTAACATGTTGTGATCCTATTAATAATCATGTAGGCTCAGCATCATTGCGCTGCACTGGTAAAGTCAAATTAACATAATCACTGTCATCATTAGCATAATTTCTGTGCTAGTTTGTCCGTGTTACTTACTGTAATGTATAGCACAATAGAGACACCCAACAGCATGTTACACGCTGCACATAATAGCAGACCACACATCCTTGTTGACCTGTGAGAGACCCACATGGTTCACAGAATATAAACACGGATACATGACACCTTCGCCTACACACACATAGTATGAAGCTGATTGTACCCTGACAGCTTCTGCTTTGTTTCCACTTAAGCACTGCCCTCCTCTGACTGTCCAGGGAAGTGCATATAATCAATATGGCAACACATCTCACTCCTCATCGCTGCTCCAAGTTATAACATCTCACCAAGGCAAAGAAGACTTCAAGACTGGTTTTATTACTTGAGGCGAGTGCACAGTCGGTGGATGAGAGACCCCTCCCAGGCTCGCTCCAGCCCCCTATCCAGTGCCATTTGTTGTTGGACTGCACCCCTTTGGCAGCGGATAGGAATCACTTCCTCAGAACATGATGTGGGAGGTGTTCAAAGATAGACGCTGACAGAAATCTGCTGCCGTTGCCAAAAGCTCTGGCATTTCTAAGACGGATGTGAATTTGATCAAATAAATGTGACAAATGTGTGAATTTGGACAAAAAATAGCAATCAGATTAAATAAATACAAGCTAGAGGTGGGTATAAACAACTTGGAAAATAAGTCACAGTATGTTGCTATGTTACAAATTATCTTTCGACAGTAAAAATATATCCTTGTTGCCAGCATAGCCTTTTGCTTAGATTTTTATTGGTGTTGTTATAATTCTAAGCTCAACCAGCTGGTAACTAGATGACACTTAAAAGTTATTTTCTGGCCAAAAAAAAGAGAAATTTTCCATCTTTTTGAAGACTCTACAAACTGCTCCTGTGAGACTCAAACCACAAACACCGACAGCATCTAAGCAGAAAGTAATTAAACCCTCGGTAGACTCTAATCAGCATTCATGAATGGCATCAGCACCTAGTATGATATACAGTACAGGCCCTGTCAAGGTGATTTCTCACTGCACACCAGCTCCTCTAACAGCTCTCACCATGGCCATCACACACACACAAACACACACACAGCTGCTGTGTGCTCGTCCCTCCCAAATTAATACCCACAAGTGAAACCGTGACCTGCGGAAGGCAGCCCCGACCTGCCGTCCCAGAGCTTCTCAGTGGATCCACCCCCCCTGAGCGCGTGGCTCTGTCTGTCTCGCCCTCCTCTCTCCCCCTCCAACAGGAACAAGGACAAGAGCCTGCATCGGATGAATAAAATAATCACTGACACAATATGTTCAAGTGTCAGTTTGTGTGTGAAAACATCTGCGTTTTGTCTGCTTTACTAAAATAAATACATTGCTACACTTATCTGATATACATTATATCATAAAAAAAAACACCAGCTGTGAAAATTAATTAAATATCAAGTCACTGAACAAAGCAACACCTTCGAAATAATTATTTCACACTAACATAATTTATCCTACATTCTGTCTGGTTAAATCCTGCTTGTTTTTCAACTGCACACTTCTGCTGATTAAAAAGAAGATGATATCTCAGCCATGAAGGATTGGACAGTGGCTAGACTGCAGAGCAAAGCAGGAAGTGAAGAGACTCAAGGCCAGAGAGGCAATAATGGACCTTGTCTGTACAGTCACCAAATGGCTACTGCTTGGTTAGCTGTAAGCTCCATTTTGGGACCTTTGGTTCCCATATTTAATTAAAAATCCATTATCACCTCTCAGCATAGTGAGCAGCACTTCAGCCCATACTATCCAGATCTGCACTCTTAATTGGTCTTAAATGGCTAAATTGCTTCTCATGCAATCCATCTTCCAGTTCTCCACGAAGAAGAAGTTAAAAAAGAATTGTTTAGTGTTGTTTAAAATGATTCCCCCCATCTGCAATGTGTAAACTAAATGGCAATGAGTGTTACAACAAAATGATTCTCAAACATTAGCGTGTATAACACACAAACACGCACTTCACCAGACCTTGTGGCAGACCTTGCAGGGAAACTTGTTTAGGTGGTGCATTAATATTCAAAAGGTGATGCTGCCAAAGCACCTTGAGCAGATGCGCACTGGCACACATTGATGGCCTGAGTGAGGAGCCGCAGAGAAAACAGCACAAGACAGAGAAGGGTTCACACAATAAGAAAAAAGAAGAAGATAAACTTAAAATTTAAATGTAAGAAGGAAAATGAGCACTACAGGTAAGAGAATGAATAAAAAAGAAAGAGGAGAGAGAAAGATGAGCTCTCCTTCACATCCCAGTGCCGCTCTCCTTCATTGTTACCTCGTCGAGTGCGGCCAGGCCCCAGCTCCCCTGGCAGAAACTAAGTGGCTTGCTGGCATATGGTGTAACCTCCATTTGAGTGCTAAAAGCTGGATATTGTTTTTGTGGAGCAGATGTTGGCGGGCATGGCAAAAGGCACAGCTGACTGGGCTGCACAGCTGGGAACGGTGTCTGTGACCCACATACAGGGGGAGCAGTAGTCAACTGAGAGCCACAACCTTAATGGAGAACGGAGAGACACGATATGAAGTTCGTCCCTCTATTGTCTTTACAGGCACCAAGTCGAAAATGAAGTCTCTTTGGCTTGTTTTTAGCTCTCGGCAGTTAGCAGGAAGAAGCAGCCTCGGTTAGGAAACACAACTGTGAAATATTAAGCACAATCAGACTCACAGACTCATGAGGCTTTATTTCTACGACCATTTAATTTGGGGAGTTTTATTCCGGATAATCACAGTAGGATGGAAACAACCTCAGCTCTCTGTGCACCTCAGAAAAACACAGAACCATCATGTTTTAAATTGGAATTAAATGAGCTTTCATGCCTAGATTTGAGCTAATGAAAACGAAACGAGGACACTTAAGAGTCCTGACCGATTTCCCAAACCCAGAAGTGTCCCCGATGCCAAAAGTGGACAAATGAAGATTATGCTGAGATTATAATAAGGATGCCAAAGCCATTATCCAGTCTACTTTGACAAATGTTGTGCCTTTCTGTGAGCAGATGGGACCTAGAGTTTGGGTGGGGAAACAGGCAGAGTATCCTTCACCCAGTTGGCTAGAAAAGACCAGGATAAACGGCAAGCAGGGACACTGTCAAGACGCCCCAATATTGCATGTAATTATTGTCTGAGTGCTTATCTCCGTCAAATACATTAATTTTGCTGTACTTAACGAAAACTGACCTGTTAAGCAACAATTAATACCAGAGCTGGGCAAATATAATAATATTACATCCTAATCCTGATATGAGACTATATATAGTCCTTGATTTTTCGACATTGTCGTATCGTGATATGACGCAAGTGTTGACTTTTCCTGGTTTTAAAGGCTGCATTACAGTGAAGAGATGTCATTTTCACCCATTCAGTCATTATATCCACATTACAGATCATCATCATCATTGTCATATTTTTCACTGTGTTAACATTTTGTTAAAGCAGCAACAGTCATCCCTGCAATCTTTTCACAATATTGATATAAGGTATTTGGGCACAGATCTTCAAATATTTGATTTTGTCGCCCAGTCGGAGCAGTCATGAGGTGCTTTTGATGACTTTCAAGATATTGAGATATATATAGTGGAGTTGCTAATGTTATTCTCATTAACCATTAATGTGATGATTATTTTCACGAATAATTTTCTGCGATATTTTTATGTTATACCATGACAACCAATATAGCTCTTTATTTTGAAAATCAAGTGAAGTCAAAATTTATATCTATCGTATATTCAAAAACCACATGAGATGACCAAAGTGCCATACAAACAAGGACCAAATATAAAGTCAACAAAACAGACAATAAAAGGTCATGCATGAACCCAAGTTCGAGTTCAAGTTTCTGTACTTTTGTTGTACTTCTGGAGAAGCCAGAAGATTTCCACTGAGGTGGACAATAAAGTTAATCTGATCTAATCTAAGATAAAATCCCTGAGCAATGTAAAAGCACTGCAAACAAAGATAATCTCCTCAAAGCACTTCATAAATACTCAGAATAACGTCAAATGTCACGATATTTTTAACCAAATACCTCGATATCGATATTGTGACAATATTGTAAGGATAATGATTGGTACTTTCACATAATAATAATAATAATAATTATATAATGATATTTGTGTGAAATAATCACCCTATTATGCATAGTAATAATCCACCTTAATGTGTACATTTAAAAAAAAAAAAAACAGCAGGATCTCAACAGTCCTTCTGCTTCATATGTCAATCAGCGGCAGCCGTCACCCTCAGATTGGGCAGGACACTTTGGCTCCAGCTACTTAATTATGAGAGTGTTAAATGCCGTATGTTGTGGGCTGGGGCAAAAACAAACTGACCAGAGGCTGCTATAAGAGGCTGTTTCCCCTTGTGAAAAAGGATTAGAATGGCCTGTCACTCAGCGGGGTCATGCAGAGCAGTGGCACTACTTAAAAAGTCATTTAGAGAATTAAGATGCCCCCGGTTGGGCCTGCAATCAAGTAGAAAAAAACACTTGCTAAATAAAAACACCAAATAAATACTGAGCAAAGCCTGGAGGCTACCACTGTTGACCACTATTTTGTTTTCAAGTTCTGAATCTGCGAGGCTTTGGTGAGTTGAATGCTGATCTCTCATGGAGGTCTCATTAATTAACGAGTGGTTTTCTTGACTGCACACTGATTAAATCCACCCCTCAGAGGGAAAGGTAAATGTGGGAATCAACCTTCCTGTGGCAAGGTTTAGAAAATGTGCCAAGAGGCTTCTGCTGACATTAGAAAAACCCAAATCTCCCCACAAATGCATATCTCAATTTTTACAATGCAGATGTCCTTTTAACAGTTCGCCCCCGAGTAGAGCCGAACTGAAAAATCACCTGCAGCAATGTGCGATGACAAAGCTTTTCACAAAGTGATACGGGGACTCTGCTGTAATTACGACACAGTTACCTTTGATTAGCGCTGTATTTGGTTACTACTGTTCCACCAGGAGCTGTCAAGATAAAATGCTTGAAAAAGCTCCTTGAGTACCATTAAAAATGTAAAAAATTGGCATCACTGTTTCCTCTGCCAACATTATACCCTCCTAAATTCTACCCTTCTGAGTGAAACTATCCATAATTCATAAGTTGTATGAATCAGATGAGGGAGAGTCCGAGGTTAGGTCTACAGCTTCGGGGGGGTAGCGTGACTCAGGACCTTTGAGGTTGGCTGACAATGTTTAGGTCAAGCAGTAACACTCAAATGATACACCGCTGTATCTGGCCACAAAGCTGCATCATCTGAGCAGGCTAGTGAGATTATATTGAGGTTACTGAACACTGCAGCTGCTCTTCACAGAAGCTGGGAAGACAGACCGACTATCACTGCTGCTTTGACAGAACTTATGAATACAGATCGGACCTCATAACTGACAGGCCTTACTGACGGACGCTCGGGGCCTCTGGGACTGAGCAGATGATTTGACAGAGAGAAACAGAAACCTGTTACCACAGAATAGGTGGACAGCGGACAGGTGAGCGCCAGCTGGCGTGTGTGTGGGTGTGCAGCATGTGTGCATGCAATGGAAAAATGTTCTATGGTGGTTATCAAAATTAAGTCTATTTTTAAAGTGCATACACTGGACATGAGTTTAAGTTAGACTGCAATAAAAAACCATCTCCACACTGTTGGCTCATACAGCCTTTCAAGATATAATATATCATTTCCGCATTAAAATTTCTCAAAATGACGAGATCTTTGTTGTATTTTATGTTGAGTTGTGTACTCAAATTATCTTACCATTTAGAATAATGTTCAAATCCTTAATTTTTTTCAATGCAATGGGGCGTTTCATTTGATCGCTTGACGCTATAAGTTCTGGGAAAACAGAGAGTGATGAAGGAAGTCAGCGAATGTGACTAAACATAACGTGAATACAATTTTAAAACTTTACCTAACCCATTAACATTTTCATCGATCATGGTGGTTGTTTAGCAATGAACACAAAAAACCCCATTATCCCTCGCTACTTCACAACATCAGTCTGTTTTCATTGTTTTGAGTGAGGGACCCCTAGCGGCAGAAATGGCATCCTGTGCGTTTAACTGTTTTTTATATAAAAATCCAACTTTTACTCCAGTTGGATATGCCTATCCTCTTTATAAGACCAAATGCTCTCTAGGATTAGTAGTGAATCTTATTTATATTTTAACTGAAACACTTGGGAGTGTGTGTCTTTAAGTATTAAGGCATCTATGTAGTGTCATGATTGTGGATGAGTTTTATAATTTCCTTTAAATGTTTAGATGATGTATAGATAGTAGTATCATCATATTGTATGACATTAAATAATACTATCTTTTGCAACTTAACTGATGTCTTTTTGAGATGTTTTCTTTGCTTTATGTCCAACACACACAAACTGTGTAGAGGAGAAAAATCAAATTAAAGAAGATGCACATAAGGCCAGCATATTTATCTTTAAATTATGCATGTGACAAATCTTTGAAATGCTCTCTGAACAAACAGTGACACTACATATTGTTCTTTGCTGTAGACTAATACTTTTCCTGCTCATCACTTGATACCGTCGCATATTGTATTTGAAGTTTCTCCATACAGTCAGTGTGTACTGATGAACTGTGGCAGTGTGCTGTGCTCAGAGTGACATGCTGATTCCCGAGCTTCTGTATGAGTCAGTCCCACCCTTCCATATCGCGAGCAGGCCTCAGCACTCACGCCTCATATCAGCCTGACTTTGATGGACACATGCTCCCTCTGTGCTTGGCAGGACGGTCTTTTGAGGAAACTCAACAAAAATGGCAACAGTGATGGGGTCGACACACACACCCAGACACCCCCCAGACCCCAACTCCCAAAAATCACAGAAGTGCACTTATATGATCAAACATATATACACAAGTACCTTTATGTCGACGCAGGAAGTTTTTCATGTTGTCTAGATGAGCTCTGGAAAGTTCACCGTTAAGACTTGTGAAGAAGCTGGACCATTTGTGGAAAATGTCTGAGAACGAAAGCATAATGGGAGTCAGTTTTCTGAGTTTTTTAGACAATTATGTGTTGAATGTTATGTATTCTTAGAAGAGGCAACAACTGAACAATTGCTAGGAGATGGTTAATAGCCCAAAACACAAGTAATTAAACAGAAGTAATTTTTACTTCACTTTAGGATCATATAAAAAAGTTATCTAATCTTACACATCCATATATTCAAAACAGTTATTATAATCTCATCATTATTATTACTTATAAGTCAGTGCAACTAAGAAGCTGTGTGGTTTTGGGTATGAGTACTTGTACTCGATTTGGATGTCATAAACAAATGAAAATTGATCCTCCTCTATATTAAACAGGACACAGTGATGTAACTGCTATCTATGAATATCTGCACACATCCATATAGCAAAAATGTGTGCATTAATCACAAGGACAGACAGCCAAGACCAATATCAGGCATTCTCTCATCACCTCATTTGCTAGCAGTGTTAGCACGCACAGTTGTGTTGCCACCGGGGAAAGGAGATTATCCATCTCATCATATAAATGGTGAATGGAGATTTGCCCTCAAAGGAGTCTTTCACAAGCTGATGGCTTTTGTTAAGCAGTACAAGCCACCATCAGGGCAAACAGCAACCAACTAAGCTAATTTCTGCAGTCTTTGCGGGACAGAAAGGTGGAGTAACCCTAACCCCCACACACATCTTTGAGTATGAAAGTTACCTAAAATGCCCATTGCTAGTATGGTTATTCAGCAAGTGTTACTATTAAGTGATCAACAGACTATAAACACTTGACATCATAAGACTGAACATCACTTAGATCAATCAATTGTGTGCTCAGGACATAAATGCCAGCACATCACCCACAGTGCTCAAACTCTTTACACTCTTTATTCAGCATGGCGGCACATTTGACTGAAGCAAGGTCTACTCTTTTGCCCACAGACAAAGGGAGTCCTGCACTACGTCTGTGTCAGTCTGCTCATCCCATTATATCCACTCTACTGCTCCCAGTCATCAGCTATGACGAGCCTTCACCTGAGTTGACAGGTGACTGTCCTGAGGCAGCACAGCACCCAACAGGGGAGCCTTAACCTGCCAACTATCTGTCAGTCCCCCAAAACCAGCTCTGTCATGTCATCTCCTCCATGCCAATCACAGTGACACATCAAGTTTGTGTCAGGAAACAGTGTTGGAGATTACAATCTAATACAACATTGCCTTGAGCCAATGGGAAGAACCAGGCAATTATTATGAGCCAGAGATGATAATGTAAATGTTGGCAGGCCACATGCAAATAATTACAAATAGGATATTTTTCCTAGAGCTTAAACTTTTGGTATAATTGCTTGGCAATATGAAGGAGGGGTAAAGACTCAAGAGGGCACATTTCTGAAAACATGAGTCTAGAACAAGGCCAAAGAGCATTTCATTAACAAACTATCATGTAAGGCTGTCCATGTATCCCCTGGAGATAGTTGTCAGTCTAATTCTAACAAAAAAGAAATTCTCTACATAAGGTCATTAAATGAGCGATATTAAATACTGCACCCAAGCATAATTTCCACATGCTTTAGTAGAGGGTTTTATCTGGTGGTGAACAGTTTGTTAAGCTAGCAAACCATCTTATTAAATTGTATTTCAATCGAAGAGTCCTTAAAGTTTCTGCAATCAATACCCATATAATAATGGATCAAGTGAGTATGTGTGTGAGAGAAGGGTCGCTCATACTGCCCAATCCACAAAAAGTATTATTGCCTAGCTCGATTCAACTATATGGACTGTTTTAGTGTCATTCGGCTCATTGTTTTTAGGAGCAGCAATGATACCCACTAATGGGAAAACAGACAAAGTTAGCAACTAGCTGGGGAACAAATATTTCTGTCAGCAGTTGGTCGAGCCAACCAGCTAAAAAGAGAATGAATATTGGACTTGGATTCACCCGATGGGAATAAACACAACCCCCCCAAAGAACGCTAATGTTGCTCTGTATCTACTCAATGTGTAAATAGGCATCTGTCTGATAACAAGTTCCCATATCAACTTAAAAAGGCGATGTCAGTGTTTACAGATTGTTACTGCTCTCCCAAAGATGCCTGCCGTAGTTGCATAGGTTAGAAATTGAAATGTGAGCATCTTCAATTCCATGACAGCTGAGTGAACTCCCTGTGCTGCTAAAGATCATGTAATTAAAGCCCCTTTTACGCAATCTAGTAGTAACCGCACTGTCTAAATAGTGTGAACGGGCCGGTCAGTTATGTTATGTGTGCATCCCACCACCGGAGGATTTACAAAGCAGCTAGCAGGAGTTAGCAGCTAAATTAAAGAAAAAGAACAGCAAACGGAAATATGTGCAAATTCGTGACACAATGAGGTCCGGGAGCTTGTTATCCTCAGAGCAGAGAACGAGATCAACAACCATGAAACAAGGATGGTAAATGAGTGTTATTACCATTTTGCATAATGCTGTTGTTGTTTTGGTCAGTGTAAAAAAACAAAAACAAAGCACCACATTGGGCGATCTAAATGTAAAAAGGGTTTCTAATTGAAAGCTCCAGAAGAGCTCCTAAACAAACCCTGATGTTAGATTATTTTGATTACTGCAGTTTCTAAGGTGCAGAATGATCTTTAATCTCAACATGGAAACTTCAACATCTATGTACATTGACATCACAACTGGGCAATTTCTGTCTGCCGAGGAAGATAGTTCGACATGATCAAAAGCTCTAGAAATTTTAAGCAAGGATACTTGAGTTTGAGTTGTATTTATATCTTCCACAGCTTTAAGAAAGCCAAGCTAATTTCACTGTTGTCCTTCCTTTCTGTTTAGACTGAGATTCATTTGTGCAATGGTAAAGGTTGCCCTGACCTAGCCCTGTAATCGCACATTTTTGAATGTTCGGAGGGGGGAAGCAGCCTGTGCCATATGGCTAACGATCACAATAATAAATCAATTTCAGGCACCCCGTCATAATTTATCCGAGAAATTATGAATTTTTCCATTCAGTTGTTTCCAGTTATTTGTCGTGGCATTCCAGGACCTCATTTGAAAAGTGGCAACGAGGCAAGCAGGCAGAGTTTTAACCAACTGCTGGGATTTTACATGGGACTAATCATGAAGCACTGATTGATTGAAGCTCTGTTATCAGTGGACGCCACCACCCCCCTCCAACCCCCCGATATGTAAATGAGTAACCTTTAGGAGGGCTCCGAGTGGCAGCAGTGGCAGATGGGCAGTAACTGTAATGGGGTGGAGGTTGGCTTGAATAAATATCCCATGGTCTGGAACTTACCTAGTCTCTATAGCGTCCGACTAGGCTGCGTGACACCACAAAAGAAAGTCCAGGAATCAAACTCATGGACAGTAGAGCTGGACCAATTAATCGATAAGTCGATTGACAGTAAAATAATCTGCAAACATTTCTGATAATTCATTCCAGCTTCTACATGTGACTAATTGCTGTTCTAAATTGTTGGTCTTCAATTATGATAAGCTACGATTACAGGTCTTTAAATGTGACTTATTGCTGGTTTTCTTACATTTTTATCACTGAATATATTTGGATTTTGGACGGTTTGTTGTAAAAAATTGACAAAATTATTTAAATTACATAAATATGTTATATATTATACAATGTACTCCATTTAACTAGAAAATACTACAATATTTGAATGTTGCTCAACAAAACAAAAATTCAAAACATGGCTGCACTGATAGTCCAACCTCTACATCTCACAGTCAACATTGACCATTACAGACAAATTCCCATTGTTGTATGTGCGGAATTTGTCATTATGCATTTAAATGTCAGGCTGTCCTGAATACCTTTTTTTGGGGGGGGCTCCAATTGAAAATGAGAATTTCCTGTGAATTTTCAAAGCTCTAGATGGGAACAAACTATCATCACTTGTGAGTAAGACAAGAGGACTCCAGCCATTGTCCATTCCATCCCCGCCACCAAAGTGTCAAGAGTCAACTAGACGAGTGAGCGTTGAGCTGTTAAACAGGCGTATGCAGGGTTAAGCTTGTGCTAGTCACAGTCCTGTGCTTGCGGTACTGCATTTGTGGACGCAAAGCAGAAAGTCTCCCTTGCGAGGATGGGTGCATGGCTCCCTTTGTTATCGGTCTTTTGCTGCTTTTTCAGCGCAAGTGATGCAACATCTCCCTCCACTTCAAAAAGAAAATTAGGCAATCAAATACTAATTAAAATACGATTACGATGGCAACGGTGCAAGCTTCGAAGCATTCAGTTCAGCCCTATTTAAATGTAATATATTGAGCCAAAGCTATAAAAAAAAAGATTTTTGTAAGTCTCTATGAATTTGCCGTTAACTTCAATTCCAGATATTTAACAGTGACGGGCTGCAGCAGTGAGGCCCCTTCGTCTCTGTAGCAAAACTACAGGGAATAAACACAGACAAAAGGCATCAGTGGAGTCTAATTGAAATCCTTTAGAGAGAGTGAAGGGAGAGAGGAGAGAGATTGATTGGGAGTAGAAAGTCAATACAAACAGACAGAGAAGGTGATGTTGGAGAAAGTAAGGTAAGACTGTGAGCCACCCAGTTCCTGGTCTGGGAGAGTGGCAGCATGCAGGGCAAATGTGAAGAGGGAGGCACAGCTTCAGTCCTACTGTGAGGCAGAGGTGGAAACGTCCATTTTCCCCCACAGCCTTAAATTAACGTGACAGCCAGTAGCTTCTTGCTCCGCAAAAGTGAGTGATTAGTATTATCGTTTAAATTGTAATTTGGCAGTTAATTAAAGTGACCTTGGTTTCTATTGCTGCATCTGTAAACGGGCAACCAGAGTGCCGTTCTGTCTCTCAGCCGTCTGTGAGGCCGCTGTCACCGGGGCCCGTTACAGGATTAAGTCACCCCGGTGACAAAACCAAATTAAGCAGCTGTCACCGCCTACCTGCAGCTCAGAGCTTAAGATGATCAACTTATGACCGGTCGGGGAGCAGAGCCTGTTCTCCCTTCCCCCTCCCATTATCATTTTGTAATTTATGATTAGTTTTAAGGTTTTTTTTATCCAGAACGTCATTAAAAGCGAGATGTTAAGAGCAAACTGCATGAAATCATTGATACCACGCGTTAATGTTTGATGAAAGGTCTGTGACAACATCTTTAAAACCCAGTGGAGTGTGTTTAACAATTGGTTGTGTAGTTCTGAGTGTGGAGAATTGTTCGCTGAATTCTCTGACTTAGCTTAAAGCGTACAAAATGAATAATTTAACAGAAATGCAAATGTTTGAGATTCCCGGTCTATAACATTCTCTAAACATTCTACTGCTGAGGGAGAAATTGAATGTGACAGAGGTAAACTGAGGTAACGTTCATGCACACCAGAAGGGGACTCTGCTCAGTCAACACAAAGATGTTATGATACATATTTCATTCTGCAATGTGGCATATAGGATAAAAATACACATACACTGCATATGAATTATACACGTACTGTATGCCCATCCTAAGAGAAACATTGCTAACAGTGTTTTAAATAATCCTGCATATTAAACTACCTGACTTTATATGACCTTTAGCATGTGAATGTTTCATGCTCTTACGACACTGACTGAAATGGTTTGTGACCAACGTTCATCAATTTAAAAAAGGAAAAATAACATAGTTGATATACTGACAACCATACACTATATCACTAAGTGGTAATCAGTTGTTCAGCAGACATGAGATGAAGTCTTGAAATTTGCGTCATTTGTCTGTGCCTTCCAAAACCATCACAAATCATTGCTGAAAAATAATAATTTTTACAGCAAAATTAAAGCGTATATGCTTACTTGTTTAAACATGGGTCAACCCACTAGATATAGGCAATTGACTTTTGTCCACTGAAGACAAAAGCCAGATGTTAGTAGTCATTAGCGGGATTTTGGTCCAGTGTGAAAGGGGTTTTATTAAAATATGATGTTACAATGTTACCGTTAAGTTTTGGGAAACGACCCATCCATCCACCCCAACAGAGGTGTATCCAGAATTTGTTTTGTTGAGTTTTGCCAGCCACTAGAGGGCTTTGTCACTTTAGCGTAAACGTGTAGTTTTGGGGCACTTCCTGATTGATTTCTTATATTTCTTATTATTGTCAACTAACAACCCTACTAGAAATGTTCATTTGCTGTATTCAGTAGCTCCACATGTTGCTCATGCCACTTAAAACCACACATTCAATCACTTGGTTTTTAAATAAAGTGCTGACAGTGGCGCTCAAGTTTTAATTTAAGGGTGTTTACATACATCAGATAACCAATGTAGATTGGATTTAGGTATCATAATTAATATTTGCTTGCAAATATAACTTGCATACACCTCTCTATGACCAGGCAAGATACCTGTCAGCTATATAGAGGGGTGGGGGTGGAGACAACACAACAAGCACTCATGATAAAAGAGGCCCATTCAGACTGACAGCAGGTAAATTATATGTCAACAAGGTCTGCATTTCAATCCTTGCATATTTACAATGGGCACCAATGAAAAGCCTCCCTGCATCTCTGCCTGCAAACAGACGGATTCACTGCTAACTGTTTTTGATTAAAACGTCAGTAAGGCTGTGGGCTCCTTTCATCTCTTGGGGCCCAAGCTGTCTGTCTCCTCACCCCAACCCACTCCCCCCACGGTGGGGTCCGGTCTGTGACATGGACGACCATTTATCTACTCTGAGGATCGTGTCGTGTAATAAGCCCCGTCTCCAGAGAGCATTTAGCCTGATAGGAAAAGCTGATTGGGACAAAAGGCCTCTGAATCTCATTCTGGCTCCCGCAGCAGCAGGTGACTGCGAGGTAAACACATTTCTCTGGGGATGAAGAGGGAGCCGTGAGGAGAGAGGGAGTACGAGATAGATCATGGAAGCCAGTGAGAGCATGTTTCATCATCAGTGTGACGTCTTCTGCTAAAGTTGTGCTCCAGTGTAGAAGAAACAAATGCCCAGGAGTGCCATTTGTCTCCATCATTACCAGAGGATACACTGGTGGTTATTTCAATTGTTCCTGCATAATAGTTTTGGTTCAGCGTTGTAGTGTTCCAGAAATAAAAACAAAAACATAAAAAGGAGCGCCTGACTACAGGGACCATCATCAGAGTTAGATGGATGTGGTTCTCGACTGCTGCAAAAATTTAAAAAAAGACATGAACTAGTGTCATCAACAACTGGGTCTGTAGATTGTAACACTTACACAAAGCAGGCACATGAGGCTGCTGTCTTGTTTGGCTTTGTTTGTTTGAGCCTGAGAAAAACAGAGAGGAGAAGGCAGGATGGTCAGAGCGAGCAGCAGCTGTATCCACAGATGCTCATGTAAAAACATCCTTATTCACATGTTCCCCTCCACTTGTTTGTTTCCTGGTAATTTAGCCCTTCAGCACCAGAAAAAAAACACTGCTTTGTTTTCATACTAACAAGGCAATTAGCAATCATTACACATTTCCACTCTGGGTTGCCTACAGGTGGACATTGGTAATGATTTAACAAACTGAGCTAATCTCCAATTCATGCATCTGTTTGTGTGTTTATGTGTATGAGGACAAGTGTTAAAACCAGTGAATTAATCTGCCAAAATTCACTCTGACCCATCTCCCCGTTGTACAGCAGTGTGTTATAGATGTGCTTGTCCTGAGTAGGGACAAGTGCGGGGCAAGAGCGGGAGGTAAAGCAAAGAGGTGGAAATTAGAGCAGACAGGAGGCATTGACACCAAAAGAGTTGTAAATGGTGCTCCTGGCTCCCCAAGGACGGTCTGTCACGCTGTGATCACCGGTAATGCCGCCAGGAGAGCGAGACCAAAGACAGGAGAGAGGAGGGGAGCCAGTCTAAAAAAAAGAAAAAGGGAAAATAACACGGCTAAACCTAAAACACCTCAGGGAGTAAAATCCAAAGTCAGGGCATGGGACACAGCATCAAAATTCACTTGGCAAAATATACGTAAAGTGTTATGTTTAGTCACATTTGCCGACTTCTGTCCTGACTCTTACTTGAAAGAGCCCCTTCAGTGTTTGCCTTTACTAACTACCACACAGCGAATGTACATCCTCCACTTTCCTTCATGTTCCTGGTCCCCAGCTCTCTGTGCTCTGTGGCCTCATTTCATATGCAGGTTCATCTGGCTCGGGACAGCGTGGCCCTCGCTGCAGAGTGGCCCAACAGAGTCCCCAGGGCCAGGCCCTCTGTTCAAGGTCCCAAGGGGCCAACCCCCTACCCTCCTTACCTGCTTCAGTTCATATGAGCAGCTATGGCTGCCATATGTGAAGCTGTAGGAAAGCAGATGCTGTTTTTCCACTTGTGAAATCAAGTTTTTGGAAAGCAGTCAGCATTTTGATGGCCAGAGTCGAGTCACCGAGTGTAAAGGGGAGAGGGCAGTGAAGAGGCAGCCGGCTCAACTGTACTGTGTTGAATGCTAACACTGCAACGTCTCATCATCGCTGTGAGGATCTGCTGATCTTGCAAAGCATTGACATGGCATTATCTTATGTGTTAAAACTTGTGTAAGCCATTCAAGCATATACAGTACAGACACACATGCACACACACACAGTCTTGATGTGGACCTGTCTGTAGCTGAGCAGTTCCTTTGTCAGTCATCTGCTGATGCTGATAGACAATACGGGGGTGAGGATGCGTGTCAGAAACAGAAAAGCCTGAATGAAATGACAGACTCTCTCGCCGGCCCACTCCTCCACCGCCTCCATCTCTCCCTGTCCCCGCACATCTCACCCACAGCAGCCTGGGAAGCTATGACAAGCCTGACACCTGTCAGTCATACACTCACAGACAGGATAGAGAGGACAGCAGCATACACAGCTCCACATGCTACTGCAGCACAGCACTGAACTCACTTTAACACTCATCCACACACACAGCAGGCACAGGGGTGTTGCTGCATGGTGCTGACACTGCTGATGGGACCACTGCTGCAACTAACAATTATTTTCATTATTGTTTAACCTGCAGATTATTTTCAAGGTTAATTAATTAATCGTTTGGTCTGTAAAATGTCAAAACATTTTGAAAAATGCTCATCACAATTTCCAAGAGCCCAAAGTGACGCTTCAAAAGACTCTTCATTCACTGTCATAAATGACTTCGAAAGGCAGCAAATACCTGCTTTTATGAGGCTGCGACCAGCAATTGTTTGACATTTTGCTTGAAAAATGACTTAGGGCCCAGAAACACCAATCTGTACAATCTGCGCCTGCGTTAGAGGAAATAACTCTCCATACCACCAGGTGGCGATAATTGGAAAATTACTCAGAAAGGAAAAAACCAGAGCAGTCGGGACTGCAGATATATATATATAAAAAAAAACGTTAAAATAGTAGAGTTTGCCAACCATTTTCAAACCACTCTCACTAATACAGCCACTTCTAATTGAGAATATGTCTGATAAAAACTCGCAAATGGCACTGGTGTTGTCAGCCCTCGGTCTTTTGGTTGTGGAAGGGGTAAGGCCTCCCTTTCTTTTTCCGTTTCTCTTCTCACGCACTGATTCACTTAGCTGAACAGCCAATCAAAGTGATTTCTGTCACTTACTTAAACTCCACCGCAGATTCAACATATTTAGACGGCCAAAACGCGGCCAACAAGGATCAACTTGTGCCAAAAGTGTGGGTAACACTGCAAAAACTAGGGCCACAGATGCTCACTGACAGCCTGAAACTCTTAAACAATTTATTGATTAACACAATAGTTGGCTATACAAATTTTCTTTCAATCAACTCATCAAGTAATTAACTAATTGTTGTAGCTCTTGAAGTGACCCATGTAAAACTGTTTAACGTCCATGCTTGTGTAACAATTACAGCAACGAGGAGACAATATTAACACTAATCAAATAAAACTCCAACACTATTTCATTATTTCTGATAGTTTATCAACAGTCTGAAGGCAGTAATCCATAAAGAAACCTGATGTATTGTGTTTTTATGTGGGGAATAACAATATTACAATTAAGTAGTGCTGACTTGAAGTTTGAAAGGTTAAATTTCACACAGTTAGGTGTCAAAGCGCTGAACGACCGCAGCCACCGACTCCCTCCTGGCGACAAATTTCATTAACAAACCTGATGTATACAGCACACACAGCCACAGTTCAAATGGAGGACATAAATTTCAGCCTGTGGTGTACCGTGGTCACATTACAACTAATCAACTGCTCTCCTGATACCCTTCTGGAAAAATCTTCTTCTGTTCAGACGGGTGGGGGCAGATAAAGGAAAATATGACGCTTTATTTCTAATCAGCATAAATTACCAGCATCCATCAGGTGAGGCTCAAATTAAAATCCTCATCTGACAAAGCAATGGGAACTGTGTGAGCTCACTCATGAATCAGTATGATTTAATCCAATCATGAGAGACCCCAAAGCTAAAATTTCCACTCAGGATCAACCCAATTGCCCTTCTTCACATTTTCTTCATTAAGTCTTAAAGGGGACATTTGGTTCTGAGGGTCAACCGGGTTCAACTGTGCTATCACATTTTCTCTCTTCAGAACAGAATGACCGCCCTAAAGAGACCGAATGAACCAAACATAGCATCTTGTCATACTTAACGCTTTATCTTGTCTTTTTCATTTTTCACTTGTAAAATCATACCAATCTCATCTGCTCCAAATTCCTTACATGCATACACCAGCTGCATTGTACTGCAAAATACTGCACATACTGTTACAGGGGTGACAGAGTGCTGTGTCTCAATCAGGAACTAATGGAAATAGTTGCATTCCCTCGGACTATTTGGAGAACAAACCCATGACTTTATTATTTTATTCTCTAGAAAGTGGTGTTGTCACAAAACTGACATTTATAACTTTTATACGATACCTTGAAAAATACCGATATTTGATACCATTTTCGATACCACAGGAAAAAACTGACACAACACAGCAGGCATTACATTTTACATTATTAATACAGTAAGGCTTTTGTACTGTGTGTTAATCAAAAGTTAATCTTACTTCTCACCTTGGTCAGAGGAGTAAGATGAAGCAGGACTCCGTGGGCGGTGCAGCGGTGCATGCGTCATCTAGCTGTCGGAGAAAAGAGAGAGCAAGAAAGTGCAGTAGGTGTATTGATACTGCAGTAAATGAGCACTGAAACTGTTTCACACATTCAGAAATGATATGTATCAAAATATTGATATTTTTACAACACTAGTCAGACAATTCCCCAGACAGGTAAATGTACAGGATCATCATTAGGCTGCAGGACAACTCTGTTAGATACATTACACACATTACATTAAATTGACTACTAACTATATTCCACGTACTTTATACTTCTACTCCATAATATTGTACAGTTACTCCACTGCATATATTTACAGTACAGTACATAATACAGTATATCATTCTGAAATGGGTCACTCTGCATAATAAGTAGCCTACTTTTAACTTTGGTACTTTCGTTACAAGCTATACTTTGATGCTCATACTTCTAATTTAACTTACCACAGGACTTTTACTTGTAACAGAGTATTTTCACATTGTACTACTGCTACTTTACTCACGTAAAACATCTGAATACTTCTTCAACCACTGCATCTTCTGAACAGGTTAAGCTAACGTCTCAGCAGCTCTTTTGCTAGCTGTTAAAACTTGACACTCTCTTCATTAATTAATTATTAATTAATTAATTGTTCAAGGCTGCAGTTACATGTAAGGTTATCTACTTCTATCTTGTGCCTTTTTTTTAGCGCTAAGAAAGACAGCATGTGATGTTGTTTTTGTCATTTTTGCATGCAATTAGTTTGGCCACAAGAGAAATGCTCTTTGTTTGTTGAAAGCTTACCTGAAGTTGTCGCCTGTGAGAGCTCATGTGAACATGAGCATGGCTTGTGCTCCTTCATGCTGAAACTTGTTGGTGTACATCAAGCTGAACAGTTTTCTACCAAGGACATGAAGATAATTAGAGTCAAAGCTCTCAGATTCTCTCCAAACTGTGATTCAAGATGTCCGCCAAACTGCTGCCTGCCAGCACACCTGAGAGGTCGTTACCAAGCCCCGCCCACTGCCTGCCAATCAAAACGATAAGGAACAAGATCCTGAGTAAGTTATGTCCCTGATTTAACCAACTCTTATTGCTGTTTATATAGCTGTAGAGCTTGACATTTAATTTAACACATTAATGTGAGAATATGCACGATAAATCATCGTATTAGCTGAAAAAACAATGTCCTAAAATATAGATATTGGCTACAATTGTCTTCGAGACAGGGTTTCGTGACCACAGGATCATAAAAGTTGATATTTTGGCTTCAGTATTAAATATTTCGTAGCAAAGTCAAAATAACACAAAACAAATGTGGTACAAAAAATCTGGGGCATTTGGTGATGCATTGTATAGGCCTATAATAATATATATGAAATTTTCTGTACTGTTGGGGCTAATATCAACCCCTAAACCCTGAGATATGACAGCTACAGCATGTGAAAGCAACATCTGAGTCAAACTGTTACTTCTTAGTGTGTTACTTTATACAATTTGCACTTTAAAGCTGAAAATCAAAGGAAGCAAATCATAATCAATCCCAAATATTAGGCACTATTATATAAGTCATGCCCCTTGCGGTGGAACCCATGGGACCTTATTTCAGAAAAACTTTGTATAGTAGTGAATGGGAAAAGACTAGTCATTTTTTGATCCCGCACATATGATGTCTGTCCATTTAAAAGATAGTTTCAAGTCAAGAAAGTCGCAGTTTGTCATTTAAGTAAAATATCATCTAGTTTTGTGTTGAACTACATCATCTCGATCAACATACGTCACAAACACCAACATGGCCGCCAACTCGGCACAGAAAAGGTACTAAAAACATGAAAATCACAATAAATCTGCTCATATTGACAACTGCAGTTATGTGAAAGGAGAGTTGGTCATGACATCACTAACGCGACTGTTGGCTGTGTAGTCTTTATAATTACTGATTTTCACAGTCTTATATTTCATTAGTTTTTATGGCAAACTGCAACTTTTAAAATGACAAACATCAAATTTGTGATTCATGGCAAAAGTCAAATGGGATTAAAAAATGATTTGTCTCTCTCCATTCACTATCATACAAAGTCTTTCTGAAATAAGATCCCATGGGGCAAACTGGACGGGGCATGTTTGGCTCTTTATGTGAGTGTGAAGATGCTTTTTGGAAGGAAAATCATGTCCCAATCACAACTACATTATTCAATTTGTATATTTTATGAGACAAATAAACACCAACAGTAATATTACAGTGAGTACAAATAACAAAAATGAAATGTCCCTGGTCTTACAGCTCATATCTTTTATTTTTTTGGCAAAATAGCACCAATTCAATTTGGGTGAATTTTTAAGTGTTATTATTTTAACCTTAAGTGGGCTGACCGGAGCCCTGATGTCCTTGTGGTGCATTTAGCCAGCCTCTGGTCACAGATTTAAGACTGGAGTCAAAAAGACGGCACACTCTGGATATGAAACCTAAAAGCCTCTTTACTGTTTTCACTTCAACTTATGATACTAATTAGTGTAATTGATCTAATTATTAGTTAAAGTGCACATATTTAACATTTGTAAAAATGTTTAAAAGTGGATGATTAAGAGCACTCCGGGACACCTCTATAAAACATGGCGGGTAAAGAGAGACTACAATGGAACTTGTCCAATTAATCAAATAAGTGTGGCAATTAACTAAGTGAGTGTTTAAGGGCTGCAGCGGAAGAGAGGACAATTGATTTTCTCTGGAAGTACTTACAGCCTCTCATTTCATTAGAACTAAAGAGTGAAGATGGAGTCTGAATCCAGATATACAGTGTACTATAAAAGTGCCTGCAGCTGAATTAATATCACAGAGGAATGTTAAATATGATCAAAAACACAACTTAAAAAGCAAAGGAAATACACAAAACTATAATTATCTACAACGTGTCTTTGATTGGGCTTGTTTTTGCATCAACATTAATGCATCATCTTTTGCAAAATGACAATATCCTGGGTTGATTCTGAACCTTGTGGCAGTGAGTTCAAAGACAAGTAACACATCCAATCAGCACAGCCTTGGAAGCGGCTCTCCCTGCCTAGATTAGTTTTATTGAACAGATGGCGTTTCAATTTTGAACTTTTGCACTGGTGCAAAAAAAGCTTGGAGAGTCAGGCTGTTTTTCTCACATCACTGACAGAAGCTGCGCATCAGATGAAGGGGATGTGTGAAATAGCATTCCCAAGCATTTCTGTCTCCATGCTCAGGACACAGACACTCAGACACAGACACGGTGCGGAGGATGGACCATGCTGCTCCATCAGATGTTAAAACAAAAAAATATCAAAGGAATTCAGTATGAGCTCTACAATATATGTACAACCATTTTACGGTGATGAGTCGTATTATATACTGTATATAGAGGGTGGTTTTTGTGTGGCTCGTGTGTGTGTGTGTAAATGTGTAATTAAATAAACAAAGAGAGGCAAATCACGGGGGTCCTGTCGTATCAAAAATAGAGCACCAGTCGGTTATTTAATGTCTCTCTGCCACCATCCGCTCCTATTGCCCCACATTAGCGGCATCATGTTCTCAATTTTCCCCCAGTAGCATTGCTAGTCCTGGCAGCCAGCTCGCCCACGCCGGCACGAGTCGAGAGGACAACTGGAGAAAGATCACAGTTCAGGCTCAGTCAGACGGAAAATATGGAAATCAGGCGGTGGACGGACGGACCGCTGTGTGTTCCCCCTGTTTCAGCAAGCTGCCACAGTTTGACTGACAAACTGACTTTTTGAGGGGCCTGTGCCCATTCCAGTCAGAGTTTATTGAAGGTGATTTTGATCTCCTCCATGAGGCCACAGCAGTGGTGCTGCCATCTGTCACCTTGATTGCATGGCGGCCTCTCTAGGGGAAGCGCCATGGCTCCTGATCGTTTACAGATTGCGCTGCTTTCGCCTCCATAAGGGCCACATGCACAGGGCCAGATGGTGAGCATACACGCTTATTATGAGTCTTTATCTCTGTGCAGGAAGGAGTGGAACCATTAGGCCTCCCTCAGGATCTCCACTCCTCTCTGCAGCCATGCTGTTCCTCCACAAATACAGTCCTCTTCTTCAGCTGTCACTGGCCTACGACAACACACACATACACACACATAGCACACAGGACCACTTGTCAAAAAAACAAACACAGATCTACTCAGGGCATGTGATGGTTGTGTTAATACATCTGCATACACACACAGACACACACTAACACCTGTTTCTAATCCTGAATAATGGGAAAATATGGCATGTGGCAAAATGTTGGGTGGGGATGGTTGTTGGTGACATCGGTTGTCTTGGTAACACACTACACATTGTGATTTGATGTGTGACATAAAGGATTACAGACATACTCTAAAGTCACACCTTCACATAATACGATGACAGCATCCTGCAGGTTGTTGCCATCAGGCCAGTTGATCCACACTAATAAATGCTTCTAAAGAGGCTTCAGTGTGTGTCTGTCTGGAAAATGTCATAATAAAATAATCAGAGCACCACGCCTGAGCAACAGAGTCTGTGTGCACAAATGTCCATTCATGCATGAGTCTGATTCAAACAGATCCAGCCTGGTATGAGACATTGGCAGGAGGCTGTTGTCCCTATCCCTGACATATGTACTGCATGACCAGGAGGGTGAAGAGTATGTTCAGGATTAAAAACTGACATGTGTAACGTCACCACACATTTGTCATGCTCCTTTAGAACCCCGGAGTTCATTCACTTTAATGCTGTTTGGTAAACTGTGTGATTTTTATCGGGAGGCGAAATGGAATTCATAATTATTCAGGCATTTACGGTGTAATGCCTTAATGAGCATTTACTAAGCTCTTCATGAGAGGTAATATCCCACTTGATCAGAGATTAACAAAGAGCATTTCAGTGCACGCTTTAATGCAAAAGGCTTAACTGCTTGAAGCATGGCTTCATTTCTCTCAATTACATCTAATCTAATGTTTGGATTCCCTCAGCAAAGATGCACTATTCAAGCGCATAGCTGACCTAATGAGTGAAGCAACACTCCCTCGCATAAATAATGTCTCAGAGTTTTCACTGTAGCATATCCAAGGAATAAAAATTAACGCAATTCCTTTGTGAGAGCGCTGCCACTACATCACTGCGAGTGGTTTGATTTCAGTAGAACATACAGCACGCACTCTATTGTCCTTTGCTGTCCCTGATTTTCTGTCCTGAGGCGATACGGCAATGTGCTGCACTTTTAGGACAACAGCCGGTTATCTGCGAGGGTAAGCCCCCTCGTCAGTCTCCAGCACGGTGCACAAACTGACATACTCTACGCCAGCCTGTGGTCACATTTCAGCTCTGGGCAAAGCGGAAACGTTCTGTGGACACAGTCTGCAGCGTCACTTTGTTCAAACTACGGCAAGAAAACCTGAAAAAAACACATCTTAATATGCATTTGTTTAGAAAAAAACAACCTGAATGTTCATGTTTAACCTAAAAATAAGCTCCTCATCCTCGAGCATTATTCTATAGAAGTATTTCCCCTAAATCTCTTATCATGAGAACATGCACTGCTACAATTAATCCATCACAGAGTATCTCACCAGCTAAATGACCACACGGCACTGTAATGTCACCACGCTAAACATGGAGATAATCGCTCATGAAAGAAGGTCAACGGGGCCTTCGGGGGGTGTACTGTACTGAACAGCACCTGAACTGGACCCAAGTACAGATCGGTGGGGTATCATGGAAAGTGCCACAAGCACCCGGCCCTCACAGGCCTGTCACAGACTGAAGGTGTCACCCAGAAAACAGCAGTTAGATTAACCTCGGTGGGCTCCAACCAAACACAGCCTGCAGCATGCCAACACAGTCCAACTGAGCTCTATTTCATTCTCTGCCCCGTCCACTGAAGCCTTTGGTGAACAATGCTGGGATGATTTCAGTAGAGTGAGGTGAAATATCTTTATTGATCACACTGTTTGATATGCCATCTTGCAGCCATTTAAAGAAGTAATAAGTCATACTTACAGCCTTCTGTTTACATATGTGTCCTCTTACCTGCGGTGCCATTTATCTATCTAGATTGTTCTGGTGTGAGTTGCTGATTTTGGATCTATCGCCCAAAGAAATATCTGCCTTCTCTTGCATATGATGGAACTAGATGGAACTCATACTGTAAGTGCCAAATATATATATATATTTGGCAGTGACAACCCTTTCCAGAAATAATGACCCAGTTACTCAAGATAATCCACAGACCTTGTTTTGAGTAGTTTCATGAAGGAACTATCCTAGCTAATGTTAGGAACTACAGCTAACGTTACTGCTCAGCCGAGGAGGAGCCATTTATCTTTAGATACACAGTATCACCGTGCATCTACTCATGACGGACAAGACGCTAATGCTTGGAACAGCAAATGAATGGCTCCTCCTCAGCTGAGCTGTAACGTTAGCTGGCTTAGTTAGTTAGCCTCTTATGGGTGATATGTTTGGAAGAAAGAGAATAGTTCCTACATGAAATTGCTCAAAACAAGTTCTGTGGATTATCTTAAAGGTGTTACTGATAACATTCAGTCACCTGATGTGGCAGTCAATCTCCCCTCTACTATTGCAAATAATAACATTGCTAACGCTAGCTAGCTAACATTAATTTTGCTGACGCTAATGTTAACATCTTTAAGATTAGTTAGCTAACGTTAGGCAGTGTAGTTTGTGCATACTGGAGTATACACAATACCAAAACAACATTTTTGAAATTATTAATGCTCAATCATCATGATGTTTTTACAGAAAAGAGATACTTTTGTTCTGCACCTTTCTACAAGCTCTGTAGCTGTGTTATTATTGTTTTTAAATGATTTGTCTACATAAAAATGTTATTAATATAGCCTTTAAGTTATCGGGTCATGATTTCTAGAAAGACACGTTGCTGTTGAGTTTTGTATTTGTATATTTTTTGGAAATTTAAATTTCATTACATTAGAGAGAAAAAGATATCTCTACAGCAAATATCTCCAAAACTCTGAAACTCACACCAAAAAAATCTAGATGGAAACTAAAGCACAGGTAAGAGGAAAAGGATGTATTTTTTATTTAGGGTTGAACTGTGGCTTTGTTCTCATCTATATGAGACGAATATACTGGAGCAGTGTTGCTGAAGCAGGTGTGGTATTATTGTGTTTCTCAAAAGGACTTAAACAGGATTTAAACACTGGCTGCTGCAGAGGTCACCTTCCAGTAATGGCGGAGCATTTCTAACCTCCAGGCCCTGCTGAGGTGAAAATTCAGACATAAAACATCCAATAACAGCCAATTTTAGTGGAATGAGAGCCAATCATTGTGAAAATGATCAAATTCACATTCCTCACAATGCATCAGCTTTCTGTTTTAGAGGGGATTTGGTGGCCAAACTTCCATATAATTGAAGAGGCTATGCTAGACCCCACTGGAGACATACCATCGGAGCACACCAGAGCTGAGTTACTTAGAAGAAGCTTCCTCTTGTTTGCCTTGGAATTAGCTCTGAGATCACATACACACATACACACCCATTTCAGCACACACATACACTCACTCTCAGCCTTTTTCACCCTTCTGCATCAATCTGTTCCCAAGCTGTTCCCACATTTTGGTGAATTTCCCAGGCTTATTCCTTGGCACAAGTGGATACTGGGGCTGATTACTTTAGCGTGAACCCATCGAGTCTGTCCGGTGCCTGCAAAGCGTGCACGCTCGAAAACCGGCTACCTTCTTCCGTCTGTGAGCGAGAGACTGCAAGACACAAACATTAATGTCAGTTTAGTGAACATTTACATAAAGTGAGCAGTAATAGTCTCTTCCCAGATGCACCAAGACACTGCGTCATCTACATCGATCTTTAACATGAAACAACCAGCAGCAACAAATCCAAACCTCATTAAAGAATATAAATTCAAAATGTATTCTGGCACTCAATCCAATGCAGATTTTCTCCCTCTTTCAGTCCCATAAATTACAGTTCTGGTGCACTGTGCAAATATTACCAAGCTGTAAGACAGCTGTGCCCCATTAAAATGTGTTATGGTTGCTGATTTCCTACAGCACATGGTCATCTTGCCAAATCTACAGCCAGTAATTAGCGGAGATGAAATGTTTAATTGTGCCTTAATTTTGATAAAATTTATCTGTCACCCATCCTATAATCAGGCATTATGCTCACAAATCAATGTCAGCAGATTTAGGCAGGGAGACATCCACTAACCTGACAGACATGTTGAGATGTCACTGCCCTGCTCTCCCTGCTCACAGCCCAGGAAACAGGACGATATGCTAATACTGATGAGAGCGCTGAGAGGGTAAAGACAGAGGGCTTGATATCACTGCACCGACTGGAGATGATACAGTTTGATTAACTATGGATATGTGTGCAAATATGTGAAAGAACGATGGTTTTCAGTGCGAGGGAAATAACGGCTGTGTGTGCAGTTTGTCTCCCTGTGATCAGACGACACGATGGGAGCATGTGGGTGATCCTGTCAGAATCACAGGACAACAGGAAGAAGGCATTCTCCGACAGATGGATGACAGGAGCGCAGGAGGGGGAGAAGGTCAAGATGGTAGAGAGACAAAGCCTTCCACACTGGCTGGGAGAGAGTGTGCGATTTCTCAGGGTGCTAAACCGCGTAGTCCTGCCAAAGCACGGTGTAGGCAGGCTGAGAGGGCCCGCTTGCGGCTCTCCAGGGGGATACCAAGACTCAAGATGAGGCAGTGAAGAGGACCACTTATTAGCTCTGACAAGAAGAGGACAACTCAGGCTGAGAATGATGGGTAATGGTTATATTAGCGACTTATCAACGGCTGGATAACTGGGTAAAATGCTCAACCCTTGTTCTGCTTGAGCTTCGTGCATCCTTGTGTAAAAGATCCTCTGATTCCGTGAAATGCAAGAGCCTCATTTAATTGCATCGACTTCTGTAAATGACTATATCTTTTTCAAATAGAATATTTTTAAGTGTACGGGAAGAGCAACCTTGAACTGAAACAAAGCGTGTTTGTGGAATAGCATGCAGTAAGGACAGCAGCCGTTTTGCATATTTATGACTAATGTCGTCCCTGAGAGAGGCCGCCCCCTCCCTGGGGGCATTATGGGTGATTATTGTCATCTCAGTGCAGCCAGTTATTCACCAACATGCACCGCATAAAACACATCATTACAAAGGGCCACGACAGGAAATGAGATGTGGGGCAGGGCTCCAGGAGCAGCCCTTTCTAATCACAATGGCCAACTGTCACCCTCCGCATCCGCTCGTCTGCCACAGCTTTAAGCAGTGTGGAAGGATTTCACTGCAAACTTTTGAGTGGATCTGCAGTGGTAGGACATCCTGCATAACATGTGGCACCCATGATAATTACGGCAGAATTAACACAGGCGGGTTTATGGCCCTTCTGCCGCCAGGAGACGGCTGCCAGATAGACACAGGCCTCGTGTTTGATCAGCATACTTGGGTCCAGACGCCCACCCGTCTCTAACACTTCTCACTACAACAACTGTTCTGGAGGAGAGGACCACTTTCAGCAGAGCTGCCTGTCACAAACCCTCTCATCCTCACAGCAGAGTCTGAATAAATTGAGGACAGTTCTTGGAAACTGGCAAATTACAAACACAGAGTGGCCAAATGAATATTGTTAGTGCTAGACTTATAGGCTGCATTTCAACTCAATATTGAACCATAAAGGCAATGAGGAGGCAATCCTATTTAGTGTTTTGTCACAGAGCCAAAGCATATCAAGCAACCCGGACTGCAGTTCACGAAATAATGAAGAAAGGTAATCGATAGGATGGGTACATCTATAGTACATGGGCTTGAACTCTCCATTATTTTTGTGACTCTCAGCAGTTTAAAGCAGTCTCAACAGTTTAAAATGTAAAATTTGTCTACTAAAGAATACATTACATCAGTATTTCAAAAACTGACTTTTATGAACATATAACAAAATGGGGATCTTTCCCTAACCTTAACCAAAGTAAATCCTAGATTAAGATTTGCGACTCTTTCACAAACTGAAAATATCTTTTTGTAACTTTAACCAAGGTTCTTTTGTTGCCTAAACCTGACCACAGTCTGGATGTAGACCTTGATTTTTGGTGTGACAGTACTGGACTGGATTATATGCACGCCGTCCACCCTGACCGACTGCTGAAGGTGCAATATGTAAGAATAGGCCACCCGTTGAATTCATACTCCAAATAGAGGGCAGCATACAGTCGGAGTAACTGCTAGCTGCTGCTCAGCGTATTTTGTTTTGTTTTTAGATATATAGTTTTCGGCCTCTTCATGGCTTTAATTTATCGTCCAGCTGAAGAGTGACAGGAACATGCTCTACGACCTGAACTACTGGGGCTGACTGTAGCTGCTGGTAGTTTGTTAGCTCAGTTAGCTAGTTGGACTACCAGGGGAGTGTTGGTGTTTGCATGGCTAGGAGAAAGAGGTTTTCAGGCCTGGCTACTGGCTTCAGTAGATATATCTGCAACACAATACACAGTTGTCTTTGATATGAACATCAAAACGATTAGTTCTTCACATTCTTTTAATAATTTTAGTTATTTTTTTAATTGTTAAAACAAAAATCTTACATATTGTACCAGTTTCCGAAACTACTGTGATACTATGTTGTATAATAAGCTCTGAATTAAAACAAAAATGATTAATCTTAACTAGTTACGGATCAAATTTTAGACTGATTTGATTTAGAGATTTCAAAATTCACTGAAGAGACAACCTGTGAGATAATTTGGAAAGCAACCTCTGTGCAATGAACAGAGGGGTTTCGGCCACAGATGACATAGCATCGTCAGTTTCATGTATGTACGGTGACTGAACACGATAACCAGACCGATCAAAGATTTTGCATCCCCCATTTGGAAACTCCATCTATGAAGCGCCACAACAAGGGAGGGGACATCAATGAAGAAAACCCAGCCACCCTCTCGTCCTTGATTTCCTGGGTTTTTGTTCTCGGATTAAAGAAGAACGTCGGCGATTTGCATTTTAAAACATAATGATCAAAAACAATTACCCTCCTCCTTCTGTATTTTTCTCACAACAAATGAATCAGATTACAGGCCTTGGTGAGCACCGGCTTCTTGTGGCCTTGTTGCACTGACAATATTTGAAGTTTCCAGCAGTAACTTCATTAGGCGTATTTTGTCCAGAATTAGTGGAGCGTGCTGAAAATTGCTAATGACAGATGTTTCTCCACACTGTCACACTCCTTGTATCATTTGATTTGGAAAGCAACATACGGTGTTCTGCTCCATCAGTATGTCACAGACTGTCTGCAAACAGCTGGTCATAACTCAGTTCAGTGAAAACCATTACTTTCCAATGAAGTGCTGGACACGTTCCAAATTGGGTTTTGGCATGGCCTCAGCTGCACCCATGATGCAGTGCAGCCCAGTGTTGCAGGTACACATGGAGGAGAGGAGGAGGGGTGAAGGGAGCAGGTGAAGAGGTTTTCTGTGAGCCCTCTGTCTCTCTGCTCTCCAGCCGGGCAGAGCACTCTGATAGACGATGAATACTGAGAGAGAAGGTACAGGGTACGAACAAAGACGAGACCAAAGCTTAATTATAAGCTCAATGCTGTGAGGTTATAACATCCCGCTTCTTCCGAAACAGCATGTGAAATATTAGGTGATATTTTTATTTAAAAAATTGTGATAGATGCATGTGGTAAAACTCTTGCTGAGCTAAATGAAACAATTTTGTAATTATTAGCAAGTGAAACAAATCTTAATACCCCATGACAAAGTCTCACATCCTATATTTTCCTTTCGTATAGTCACTTTTCTTAACACTTTCTTAAAGGATAAGTTCACCCAAAAATGAAAATTCACTCATTATATACTCACACACGTGTCGATGGAAGAATGGGTTAAGTTTCGTTTTGGATCTTGGGGTTTACAGAGACTTAGATTACGTGGAAGAGCTATACAGGAATGTTTTTGGGATGTTGGGTAAAACAAGTTTTAAAACAAGTCCCCATCTGTTTCAGTTGTTTAGGAGAATGCCGCAACGCTGTTTTGATGTAAAGCTCCAGAAATGTTTTGTGGACTACGAAACTTCGCCATGAGGGTGAGTAGATCAGGGGACCCCCAGGAGTATGAAGGGGAATCATTTATTTTTCAAGTATTGTTCATTGTAAGTAATACAATGGCAGAATCTATGACTATTTCAGTCATGTGTGTTTGTGTATTAAAACATCTTAAAGCAAAAATATTCTTAGATGGGCGACAAAATCTGAGCAAAAAGGGGGTCAGTGATCTAATTTGTGTCAATTAAGGGGTCCTTGATGTGAAACCTTGTTGAGAACCTTTCAGAGGCAGTTCAAATCCACACATCATCAAAGTACAGGCAGGAATTTGCCCCGGGCAGCATGAAGTGGATATATTTCAACTTGAAAAAGGTTTGCTCGTATCTCTGGGTTTAATGAATCTGCCTCTTAAACATACAGAGAAGAAGAGAAAGCTTTGGTGAGCTGAACACAAACACACAAAAAGACTCCACACACAGACACAGTTGCTAGCTAGCTTACAGCTAACGGCTGTACAGTTGGTACGTTGGCTGTTTGGGGTGAGTCAACCAAACTACACAAACAGTCCAGGGGTCAAAATTGCACAAATGACGCAGGGAAGATTTTTTTTTTATTTTTTTTGCTACTGAATCTTATTCAAGTCAAATAAGAAGTTACCACAAGCAGCAGGTTTATCATGGTAGTTTAGTTTAGCATAAAGCATGGAAACAGGCTAGTTTAACATAGACAAAAACCAAAGTGTAACAACACACGTGGTGGTTATGTGCTGGACAATTTCTTCCATTTCTTCAGTTTCTTCTCAGGATGTCACTGCTCCTTTAGTCAGTGCCAGGCTAGCTGTGTCTCCGTCTCTCAAGGCTTTATGCGAGGCTAAACGAACTGTCTCCTGGCTTTAGCTTTACATTCAACACAGATATGAGAGTGGTGTGTATCCCTCCCCGCAAGAAAGCAAAAAGACATCTTCTCAAAATGTTGAGTAATTCATTTCGAGCCTTATTTCCCCCTTTTAATTAAAAGAAGACACCATCATTCCTCTCTCAATAATTCAGTAAGATATATCAGAACCATTGTCCAGTCAGAACTGGTACAGATCTGTATCATATATTCTGTAAGTGATGAATATTCCTGTGATTAAAAGGTAAAGATTCTGGGTGTTTGGCTACAAAGCTCTGGCCAGGAACACGGTGCTGTGTGCCAGGACATCTCACAGCTCAGCTGCTGCCTTCATGCAGCAGAAGTGTCATCGACACCTCGCTCCATCTCTAAAGATAAGGCAGTAATGACGTGCCGTATTCCTTCCTGGGCCTCTCCAGTCTGGGTGTTAGTCACTATTTGGCCCAAGTGGTAAAGATCTCAACGGCAAAATAGCATGCTGACAACATATGCTAAATTATTCTAAAATCCTTCATATACGAGTCATGTTCCTTTCTTTTCAAAATGTAGTTTTTCAGGTAAAGTGGACAATAGATGGATTATGAAGCCCTTGAGAACGATGATATGTCGCAAAAAACTCAAATGCGTTCTAAATCAATTCCTTCAGCGATCAATCAATCAGTGGTTCATTACATTAAATGTCACCATCATCACACTCTTAGCGTTAAAAGGGTCAAAAAACACCAGCACCCGAGGGACCTTCTCCAGAGACCTCCTGCAACGTGAAGCACTCCTATTTACTGTATCAATTCTGTGACCTCTGGCAATATCTGGTCCTTTTATCTCCCCGCTGACTGTATAACTGTGTAACTGTTTGGTTGTAAAACTGACAAAACAGAGAAGAATTGGATTAATGAAGACAAACGTGTGAACTCAGTTGTATGAATGTGGCCTTTCTCGTCCCTCTGGATGGTATTTTTGCTGCAAAGGCCTGTTCTCTCAATCATTGTAATAAGGCTGATCCCAGTCAGAGCGCTGACAGCTCGGAGACGAGGCTGCCCTCGTTCTGCACGGCGCTCAGTTCAGCACACGAGGAGACACAATGACTGGACTAACAAACACAGATCTGCAGTTACTAACAAATTCAGTGCAAGCTGTTGCATCGAATTTTATCTCAGCTAAAAATTTAAGACAGCAATGAGCAGCCAGATAAATTAGGGGGAATTTAAGTCAAAAGTCTGTAATTTCTGTCTTTTCTGAACAATATTACAGATATTTAAATTAATATTTTAAGGAAAAACTTACTATTGAGATGTGATGGAGGACAGTGTGTATTGTTTTCAGTGGTGGAATGTAACTAAGTACATTTACTCAAATACTGTATTTAAGTATACATTTGTGGTACTTGTTCTTTACTTAAGTATTTCTATTTTATAGAACTTTACACTTCTGCTCTTGTACATTTCAGAGGCAATTATTGTACTTCTCACTCTCATTTGTATTGTTATAACAAGATGCTTTTCACACTATTGCAGATATTTTCACATCATTATATCATACAAACTTTCACATTATAACTATTTATCTCGTTATAACTGAAAAACTTTCACGTTTTAGTTTCATATAAGGCAAAAATATGTTATAATGCAAAAATGTTTTAAAGTTTCTTGTATCGTGATATGTTTGTATTTCATAATAACTTGAAAATACCACAATCAAAATTTTCACATTATAACGTGATACTGATCCATTTTTCTTTTTCTGGCTTGGCAGCAGAAAGCTTCCATAGAAACAGGGCTGTTTTACTGAGCTCATGAAACTAACTTTTTTTACACGGTTCCCACAGCACAACGATGCTACAAACATAATGATCTTATAGAATATAACGCATTGCTGAAGATTAAACTACCCAACAGTATATAAAGAAGTTACGTTAGCGCAAAGTTAAATATCTACAGCAGTAAATCATTCACATTAATGGAGCTGTAATCCAAAAACATCAGATATAATAGTAAAACACAGACAAAGAACATTGTTTTACTTCAGATACTTTAACAACATTTTGCAGATAATACTTTTATCTGATTACGGCTTTGAAAGCAGGACTTTTACTAATTGTGGAGTATTTTCTGATACTTTTACTTAAGTAAAGGATCCTAATACTTCTTTGTATCCCTAACACTTCATTTGTATAGGATGGGGAAGCCGCCCTGATGCACAAAGCATTCTCATTATCTTTGCTCACATTGTTATCAGACCATAAGCACTACAGTGGAAGTACACACAGAGCATCTTTAAGGGATCTTGTCCCATTAAGCTGCTCAGACGTCTCTCCCACGAGGGTAAAACCTTTTATTTCTTGTATTAATGCCGGCTTCCGTGGAGTGTAGTAATGTGTTGTTGTTTGGCCACGAAGAAGTGAAAAATGAAACATCATTTGTGTTTTCACGGTCGCGTGAGCATTGAGCACACTATCCACAGAGCATGTTATGTCCCTGCTTTTAATGGGACGTTGTTTATTTGAATTGTAAGGAGTCACGTCTAATCGAGCTTTACCTCATGTTACACTGGTGCAGGGGTACAGCTCTTCTCCTGTTTTATAGGTTCTGTGTTAATGCACAAGTGACAGCGTTAATAATGCTTACATAACTAATTACCTTTAATAAATGAGATATTTTACCATTTTAGTGTGCCGATCCTCCCTGACCCAAAACTGACAATTGTGTTAATTGGATCTGATGAGGTTAGTTGACACAAATTTACGTTTAACCGCATTAAAGTGAAAAGGAAGAAGACATCGCCCTCGGAGTCATCAACTCAATCAACACTAATGACTCTAATGCTTCTTTGAATTTAATACTTATCACACATTTAATTGAGGCTCAGAGAAGGAAAGGTGAAGCAGCAGGACTGTGTGCTTGTGTCTTCTTCTATATTTGAGACAGCTGCAGAAGAGAATGAAATGTATAGAGATTTTGAGAATAAGATCAGAAAGACGAGAGTTTTTAGGATTTTATGAGTAGAGGTTTGCACTCTTTAACTTTTTCATCTTTCCTCTTGACCTTCACATTGTTTCCACTTTTGCCTCTCATGATTCAACTGATCAGATTCCCGTTCATAGCGTCTCTTCAGTCACTCCAGCACGCTCCGAGGCTCTGCTCTGATTTCACCACAAGGATCCTCCGCAAAACAAAAAGTCACATTTATCTCTGTAATTGGCCTCAGCGTTTAAGTGGATAATGTGGTTATTACTGCATTCTTTGTTTCATTTCTTCCCCTCCACCGCTCCTTCCTTTCTTATCCCCTTATTCTCTCATTCTTTTCCCCTCTGGGATTTTTTTTCTGAAACTGTTGAGCTGGTAAGTTCAATGCAGAGGCACGTATGCACTCTGGAAAGGTAATCTAGAAGCCAGTTGAGCCATGACAAATAGGGACAGCTGGCCTAATTGAATCATTTGAGCTAAGACAGCTCAACTTGGTTATCCCCTCTGCAGCCCACACTGATATTAGTGCGGGAATCATTAGCCATGAAATCATGTCTGCTCTCTCTGACTGCATCCTTTATGACATGACAGCCAGCCCGGCCTGTCTCTTTCACTCTCACACCAAAAAGAGCCCTTCATCATAAACAGGCAGAGGTGGAGGCGAGCAGGACTGAGTGGGATGTCTTTCTATCTTTTTTTTTTTTTCTGGACACAAGTATTTCATTAAATACCATGTAGAGTTTTGCTCCTACATGTTCTGCTTAATCGTAAACATGCACAGTTGTATCATCCCGTCCACAAAACTGTGCTTCCAAATATATTTTTCATGTCTTTGTCTTTTACGTGACCCTGACTCTGGATTGTCGTACATTTGTTGCATTTTCCCGTCCCCCTTTCCAAAAACTCAAACATCTTCAATCGCTTCCTGTCACACCTCATGGCCCTTAATGAGACACTCATTCCTGAGGATCATTTGCGAATAATGAAATCAGGTGGTCATGATGGGCTCCACCGAAGGATCTGGAAGGGGGCCCCTCTCGGTGGAGGAGGAGAAGGGGTGCCACATGGTCTGAGACCCCTCCTGCCTCGCAGCCTGTTTTCTTTGGTTCCTCTCTGCAGGACGCCCCGTCGTGCCAGGAGGTGCCACGGGCATCGACGGAGTTGAGAGGGATGGAGCAGCCAGGCAAGGCAGACAGCTTAGTAATATTTTTGTGTTTTATTTTTTTCATGATTGAAATATGCCAAAAAGTGGAAAAAAACACTCCTTCTGCAGCCATTATAAGCTCATTATTCTCTTCTCTAGCCACAGTGTAGTGATGTAGGACATGACTATGAGCTCAATGGATGATCCTTGTGCTCTGCGTAATAATGGACATCCATCCCAGAGTGAGGATGCCTAGCTTAATGGAGCTCAGACTGGGGATACTGTGCAATGTTCAGGCCCATTTCCTTTTGACTCACATTCCACTGGGGGTGGCGTGACCCCAATGAGACGCCTGCTTTCCCCAGGTGGCAGTGAGCGATGCTCCTCCACAGTGTCGGTGCAGGGGAGCGAGGAGACCCTTCTTTGCCCAATGGGCTGAGCTGGAAAAACAGACGCCCACACAGACTCTCACACATCTCTCACGCACACATACACTCCAGTTGCACCCTTCACACCCTCGGGGCCCCGAGCCCACTTTCAAGGAAATTTCGACATGAGCAATTACGGGGGGTTAGGGAGTGACAGGTCTATTCCAGGTTTCAACAGGCGCACAGAAGAGAGGCGGACTGACAATTGTCTGGAATCACCACTCGGGTTGAGGCAGTGTGCAGGACTAAGTGAGCTGCATGTCTGTCTGCCTCTCTTTTACCCCCTCGGGGCTTTTCAAGACAAGCGCTCTGCCTCTCCCTGGATGTTTACACATCATTAAGGTTCCCCTGTCTCATCTCTGCTCTGTCCTTTAAAGAACAGGCCTGCATTGGTATGAGGTGGAAGGAAAGAGTTTCTGGTCAAGCGTGAGAGAAAGAAAGCAGCGCTGCAGAGGAGGCAGTGAGAAAACACTTCAGTTCATGTCAAGAGGAGCTGTTTATGGAGTTTTTTAGACAAACTTGATGCCCAGACTTTGAAAAATAAAACTTGTTTTGTGAAATATTTGTATTATGCAACTGAAACTTTTGTCTGAGCAGCGCTGCATCATATATATTTTTGGAACAAACAATTAATCACATAATCTGCAGTTTTGTCAATTGTGCATATTAAACAAAATCTACAATTATTATCAAAAGTAATCAGCGATTGTTTTGCACACATCATCAACGGAGCTTTAAAAAGAACTTTAGAAATGTGACTTCTGAAAGAAAAAAGCAGAAGCAGGAAAGTCTGGTGTGTGGCAGACACGTTAGACAACACTGGTAATGAAGCATTGGCAGAAAGTGATAATTATTTTAATTAATGATAATGGTTTTAATGATTCAACATTTTGGCTAATTGATTATGATTGATTGCACATTACTAAACAAGGAAAGTGAATCAGGGAGGTAATCAGGGAGATGACAGCACAGGTCAACACTACAGCGTGACGGAACATACACTACACATGCTAATCAGACCCGGAGAGAGGGAGAAGCAGAGGGAGAGAGACGGGCAGATGGAGGGACGGAGTGAAAAGAAGTGAAGAAATGCAGGAAGATAAAGAATAGATTGTGCAGATAAAAATGTCACAAAAAAGAGCAAGCTATTGTGGAGACAGAGCTGGGAAACCAGACACAATACATCCGGCTGGCTCATTTGTATAAAGTAAAAATATGCAGATTTAAGATGATTTTCAGCAAATAGAATTCATTTTTATTCAGGAAACTGTTGATATGATATATTAACAGAGCAATCGTTCTGACTGAAGCCTGAAGCAGCTTTCTTTGTATTTCAAAATATTTTAAATATGCGTGACAAAATTTACTCGCCACAGATCTTTGTGTGCTCAGTTATGTGGAGGTACATTGCTTTAAGTGACAGAAACAGACGTGTTTTAAGTCGTCTCCCTGAAGTGGAAAGATTTGTTTTGTGATGTAGTTGAGATTGAAGATGGAGTTTCACTGCTGATGGACTCCTTTGGATCAGTGGTTTTTTTGGGAACTGCATTTTCTTTGTCGAAATGTCTGATGAAATGGTGTTTTGGCGTCTTTTGGGCCAAATTTGTATGTACGGTAGAGTTGCAGCGGTATATACCTGTTTTAAGGTCTACTTTGGTATGAAAATTGATAATGACCATACTGGGCATTATTGCCACGAGGTCCTCAGACAAAGGAGGAAGAACTGTCCACTTAAAATATTTTAAAAATACATCAATCTAAAACAAAAATCTCTGGTCTTAAGCTTTATTCTAATGTTTATATATGTATTTATTCAATTTTAAACATATAGTGTTAGCTATACTTTTCTTATAAGTACATGTTGCGCTTAATACCAAATTATATAAACAGAAAAAATAGATACCTAACTAATCTAGTGAGTATAATAATAATAATGTAAGCAATTTTGTTTGTTAAATATCAAAATGTGTGTATAGGAGGCCCCGCAAAAATGCAGTCTAGAGTAATCTGTCCATTTAAGCCGGCCCTGTCCATTAGTCATCTGAGGTGTTCTTCTGTTTTCCTCCCTTTAAGGAGATCTCACACCATTGCAATCCTACTTGTATGTTAATGACACAAAAAATGACACAACTAACTTGTTTCTCTCCAACCTCCAGCTTAATTGCAGAGGATGAGAGATGATATTAAACAGAGCCTGCAGTTGCATTCCAGGCATGTACGAGCACACATTTCCTTTCCTAAGAGGTATCAGTCACACTAGTGCCTCCTCACAGCCACTTGAAGTGTGTTTGTGTCAGGGAGGAGGCATTGTTCGTACAACACAGTATCACCCTCTGACCCGGCTGGTGATTAGCATTAAAGGAGGGAGTCGGTCCTTCGTCTCCATCTTCTCCTCTTGCTTTTCTCCATCGTGCAGACACTTGTCAGAAGGATCTTTTTTTTTGCTTTCCAGATTCCCACTCCACCTCCATCATCAGCTGCTATTGTCTAACCCTTTAGCCGTACCCCACCCCGTGCCCATGACATGCAAATCCGTCCCCTTGATTTCACTTTGGAGAGATGGTGAGTGGAGTGGTGAAGCGTCCTGCCCTCTGCCACCTTCCTCCCCACCCCTCCTCCTCCATCCCAGCCCACCTCTCGTCTCCTGCTCTTACCCTGTGGATGGGGCGCTCCTCAGAGTGGATGGACTGGGTACGAGTTTAATTAATGAAATGTATGATAATGTGATTTCTTTAATAGAATGACATAGTCTAATGGTGTTGTGTGATGATGATTAATATAGTACTTTGGTGGGAGAGAACATCAGCCAGAGGCTAAATGAGGACCAGTCCTGCTCCGGTCCTGGACACATTTCAACTCTACGTTGGACCTCTGAACGGCGCTTGTGTCTCTTAGTTTAGATAGTGACTGAGGAATTCAGTGACCACCATATGCTTCACTTTACTTATTGAAGGAATAGCGTACATTTTGGGAAATAGACTTATGTGCTTTCTTGGTGAGAGGTAGATGAGAAGATCGATACCACACTTCCATGAAGCTTCAGTTAGTAGCTGATTAGCTTAGCTTAGCTTAGCATAAGAGTAGAAACATAGGGAAATAACTCCTCTTGTTACGTCCAATGGTTACCAACAAACACATCTGAAGCTGACTAACTTAACCTGAAATTACTGATATTTTGGCCACTTGGGGGCAGCAGAAATGTATATCGAAAATATATATATATTGATATCTTGTTTGTTTTATTCTCACAAATAGCAATATTTCCAGATAGTGTTGAAAGATTTCTTGGCCGGGCAGCGCAACTTCCTGGAGTCTCTGCTGGTTGCCTGGCAGTCTTACATTGACACTGACCTTTGGACCGAGTCAGAGCAGGCTAGCTCTTCCCCCCTCTTTCTAATGTTTATGCTAAGCTAAGCTAATCAGCTGCTAGAATCATATAGATTCATATTTACTGATCAGAAATGAGAGTTGCCTTTATCTTTTGGTCTTACTCTCAGCAAAGGAAGCACATAAGCATATTTCACATACTATAGAAACGTTTACTTTAAAGGTGAAACATGCAAGAATTGACCACCTAAGTTATTCATACTCAAAACAAATAAGGGGCAGCATAACACTAGCATAACTGCTAACTGCTGCTTACTGTACCTGCTGTTAGCTAAATAGCTCAGTTAGCTGTGTAGCTAGCAGTCTGGACTGGGAGCTTGGAGCACCGGGGAAGTGCTGGTGTTTACACAACTAGCTTTTGACTGGGACGGGCCAGGGCAAGTTGGTCAGCATCAACTTCACTACATATCTCTACAACATAGTACATAGAAGTCATAACCTCAAAATAACCACACATTTAAACCTCAGAGAAATCAGTAATTTTATTCAAGGTAACGGCTGATTAGATTTTCATCAGCAATGGTGGTTGTTTAACAATGAAGACAACAACCCCCATGATCCCTCACTGCTTACATCTTTTCTATTGTTTTGACTAAAAGACCCCTAGTGGAAGAATACGTACTGTGCCTTTAAATTACAAAAAATATAGCTTCTTTGCCTTGTTAATAAAATCTGTCATTATGTATCCTCTATGAAATTACGATGACTAAATCCACCTCCAAAAAGCTGCTCCTATTTTCATTTGAACTGTGTCGACCTCATATAAACATGCAGAAGATAAATGTCTTACACCGATCACTCATGGCTCTATATATCTTACATTTCTAATGATCCCGTGGGTCAAAGGTCGCTGTCGTCTCTTTCAGATGTAGACCGGTGAAGTGGCAGTCAAGCATGAATCATATTATCCTTGAAGAGATTAATGTAGCTGACTGAATGAAGAGGGTAATGATGTGAACAAAGGCCACTTATTCTCCCTTTACAATGGCAGTAACTGCTTTGATTCCTGTGAGGTGTTTTCCTCTTTTCCAAATGTTTGGCCTAATTTTACCATATGGCAGGAAAACTTTTCATTAGACTTCATTCTGTATGGAAGCATGAAATGTCAAAACCCATAAGATTTTACTTTTGAGCTTCAGAAGTGACATCTTTGGCAGCGAGTGGAAAGTGATGAATCAAGGTGGATGCTTCTCCTTCAGAAACAAAGCCCTCCATCATTATCCACCTGTCTGAAGGTCGCTTGAAGGACAGAAGTGAAGCCTGATCGTCTGGAGAAACAGGAGGTTTGAGGGAAGTGCTTCTCCGCAACCGTTTGTCACTCTGATATTTGGTAAATGTGATAATTAATACTGTAATTTAACTAAACCCACTCGGCGAGGTCTGTAATTAAAACTGATGTACCTACTTAGCACACCAAGCATCACAGGTGGGCCCAAATTAATCTGCAAATAGAGCTAAATTGCCTGTGCTTAGCGTTTTCGTCAACGTCACTCACTTTGGGGGGAAATATGTGTAATTAATTCTGATATAACAAAGTCATAAATTTGAGGTTAAATGCAGCCTTGACAACAGACGCGATGACAGCAAGAGACCTCATCTAGCCGTCCCAGATGGGATCCAAAGACTCTGCTTTCTCCCGAGAACTTGGCTGAGACTTCCTCTGACAACTGTTTGCTGCTATAAAGGCAAGAGAGAGATATTCAAAGATAGACTCATCTTTTCTTGCATGCTCTCAGTCTTTTTCAATTTCGAGTAAATCGAAATGAACTGGAGTGAAAGCCGACTTCCAGGCTTACAGAACGGAAAATGAAATGATTAGTTCTGGATGGAAGCCAAATGAATGAATGCATTTTTGATTTTGACTTGAAATGAAGCTGCAGCCGCACAACGACTTACAAGCTTGTAAAGTCTGAGTTTAGCTCTTCTTCATCTTTTCTGTGCCACTCTAGACCCCAAAATAACAGTTTACTATATGTTTAATATATTCAGTATGCTCTTTGCTCATAGAGTTTGGCAAATATCAGCTCTTTCTTTTCAGGAAAAATATGTCAGAAGGGATCTTATTTGCAAATGTGGAGCATTTAAATCATTCAAAAACTTAATGTATATTTAATTCACACCAGAATAGATTGATAAATCCTTTGATTTTGCAGATTCAAAGCCCTAAAGATCATTTAGTGCACAACATGACCTCAGACATGAGCATCCTAAGACATCTCCACACATACAAAGTATCTCAAATCATCACCAAACACAAAGATACTAAATTAGCATATGGATAATGTAAAACGGAGGTGTATTGAAATTAAAGAGTCAAAAAAAATTAAAGGCTCCTTTGAATGCACAATATTGTTCATTGTTCCCTCCTGGGTTTTTGTTTTGGTTGGTACACACAGCACAAGCTGGCACGGCGCTATTGTTGAGCAAAAATAGTAGATTAAACTAAACGACAGTCAAATCAAAGAAATAATCACATATTTATGAATATTTAATACGGCCGTGGCAAATAAGGCAAGTAATTAGGAGTTTCCATAAATTAGCAAATTGTTATTTTATGTTAATGAGAGATCTTCAGCTTTTTTCCTCATGAATAATTTATGAATCAACAAAAAAAAAAGTTTAGCAGGGAAGGAATGAGGAAGTCGTGTTGATCAGACACATGCACGTGTGCCGAGACACGCACGCACACAAACACACACACGCACACACACAGCTCTCTCTTTCAGTTCCTATTGTTTTGTTCAATTTGTCACTTGATATTTATTAGGCTGGAGATGGCAGGTTTTATCAGTCCAATGTACAATGCAGCCGGGTGTGGGGTTGTTTTGGAAGGAGAGGTGATACTGGCATCTCGAGCAGACACCACAAACGCCTGTTCATGTCCACTTTATTCACAAAGCAGCTTCTATCCCAAAGGTGCAGAACAAAGAGATCTCGCAAGGGAGAAATAAGGAGGAAAATCAGACTATCATCTGCCAAATGTAAGGAATTTGAAATAACAGGACAGAGGAAATATGAGACGGAGCGTACAGTGAAGACCCTGAGCTGGGAGGGGTCTCACTAAAGGGGTTAATATGAAGGCGGAGGGGGAGGAGTGGGTGGGGCAGGAAGGGCAGCGAGTCAGAAAACAAGAGCAAAACAAATCTGTGATCTGGAACTCGGAGAGCAGCCACTCAGGAGGGATTAATGAGAAGTAGGAGGCTGTGAAATTATGTGGCCTTTGAGTGGGGAGAATGGCCCTAGCAGAGCATGGCCCTGAAATGAGGTGAGACAAACTTCACCTGATCCACAATTAACGGCATCATGCGGATGGGTGACACAGGGTCACAGCAGGGGGGGAGAGAGGGAGGGTGGGAGGTGAGAGAAAAAGAATCACAATTCACTTTGTGGCAAATTATCACCCCCTCGGAAAAAGGGCAGCCATCAGAAACAAGGAGTCAATGAGGAGAGGAGAGGATTTTACACACCTGTCTTTTTTTAAAAAGACAGCGACGAGGATGAGAGGAGAGCTTGTTAGAAAGATTTATGCCTAATAAGGACAGACAGTAGCAGGGGATGGAGACAATTAACAGTCAGGAAAAACATAAATAAGAAGTGAAAGAGTGAGAGGCAGAGGGGGAAAATGGGGTAGAGTTGATTGCACAGGGGGTGAGGAGCAATAACAGGAGCACAAATGATTAAGTGGTGTTCGGGACTAAGAACACTTGTTTGCAAGGACAATCTTTGTGTGCTTTTGTTGTCTGCCGGCCGCCTTTATCTTTGTGTAATTCTCCGTCTGATGAAATGTGTTTAAAGAGATGAATTGGGATCGGAGGAGCCGTCCTGACATGATTATGAGGGATTCATCTGCAGCCATCTGCCACCGTTATGAAAAGGGGGGGGGGGGGGGGGGGGGGCTAGCAGAGAGATAGAGAGAGAGATGGAGGGAGGAAGGGAGGGAGGGAAGTGCAGACCTTCTGTTCAGCAACCCTGCCACAAACCCACCATTACACAGGCCTCTGGCCTGCAGTTTAACATAAAGACTTGCTTTGCTTGAGTGTGTGAAGGTGCAGCTTTGGGTGCAGTTAAAGAAGCAGAAGTGGGTCATAAAACTTGTGCACTTGCTTTTGTTTTACACGTGTCGAAAGCCCATTAAAATCTCAACAGCAAAGATATGCAGAGACATGATAGCTGTTCCAAGTACCATAACATGAAACTTAATCATTTTTTAAAGAAAGTCTTCCAGGTACCACTGGCATTACACTCCAACTTGAAAACGGCACCTACAGACTACATCATATTCACACACCAGTTGGAGGAGAGGGCACAGCAGATGGGTCCATTGCTCATCACAACGTCCACTTGTTCTTAAGGGGAAAGCGGGGGCTTCAGACAGCATGTCTTAAGTTGTGTAATAGGCTTTTAGTGTCACAAATGAAAGTCACACGTTCATTTATTTTTCTCAGGTTGTTTGGTGTTTTTTTTTTTTTTTTGGAGTGAAACATTTGTTCGCGCAGCTCAAACATCCCTGTGGATAAAAATGGAGTTTAAGTAAATTGTGTGACATAAACCAACATGATCTTATAGAGGAGCAGAATGTGGCACAAACACTCATCACTTTTGGTGATATTGAACCGTATTGATGACTATTATCTCACTCTCTAATCTGTCAGCTGTTGCCATGGCAGCTGGCACGCAGTTATAAAATCACAGTCTGTGTTATTCGCCTCTATAAGTTGAATTTTACATTGGCAGCTGTCTCGTTTTTATGATCACTCTGCTCCATGTGAGGAAAAATCCTCCTCTTCTCCTGTGTTTTTAACAGAGCACCTTTTTTCATCTCTGCCCACTATACGACTGAGCCATCACTTCATATTACAGGTCAACGTTACGGTGCTTAATTATGTGCCGGCTGCTTGGGGCTCCTAATAACCTGTCATTGAGGGGAATTTGAATGTCACACCATATTGTTGGGCCCTAATGGCAGCAGGCAGATCCACTGATGAGCCGTTTTGGGACAATTACAGCGGATATTCAAATCACAGGTCTGGTCTGTGTGCTGAACTGCGTCTGCACACAACCTGACACGCACGCACACACACACTTGTTGTATCTTGACCCTGCAAGGCCTCCACTCTTGACACATAAAGAAGATGCCTCCCCCTGCTGCTGCTGCTGCTGCTGCTGAAACAGTTTAACTGTAGCCTGATCGCTTTTATTATCCGCCTAATCCAGATATCAGCGATTTCATCAAGATGGGAAGATATGCATATCATGAATTATTTTGACACTGGGACCTTTTAATTTTCGCCGGCAATATTTCATCCCACCAATCAGTGCCTGGAGTGGTTGTCGGACGTGGCGGTGTCAGAGGACAAGGCTCCCCCCGGCGGATCCAAATCATCCGAGGGACAATAATGAGCTATGGCCACAATTATGAGCTGCCTGTGTGTGCGTGCATCTCATCAAGGCCCCCACGCAAGCTGCTGCAGGAGGAGGGAGCAAGCACAGAGATACACAACGCAAGACATACAGTATACAGCGGTGATTACATTTTTCATTAAAAGATCATTTTACAATGCAAGTCAGCTTCAGAGTTTTTCACTCAGGTGGTATCATCTTATACTCGTGGAGAGACACGTTCTTAAATATTGTTCATAGGTTAACAAGAGTGGAGAGGAAGACAACACTTTGTAACAACCATCAATAATAAATTGTAAATTATAATTAATTATACTTTAGTTAACAGTTATTTCACTGTTAACAAACAATGAAATGCTTTTTAAACCATGTATTGAGCAATTGTTTATTATTGACCTTTACAATTGCTTAATAAATGGTTTTAAAAGCATTTCATTGTTTGTTAACAGTGAAATATCTTTAAGTTTAATTAACTATGAATTTACCATTTATTAATGACGGTTATTATGAAGTGCAACTAAAAGGAACTAAGTACACTTTAGCAGTAGCTGACTATTGTTTTATACTGCTTTATACTTCTACAACACTACATTTGAGAGGGGGAAATTGTACTCTTTAAAATGTGTCAATTATCAAATATTATATAGTAATGGATAATACTGTAATTCTGACAGGGGCAGAGTACATATTGTTAATACCTCTTTCCTCTTCAGAAAAACAATTCACGGGACTTTTACTTGCATTGCTGTAGTTTTACATTTTCTTTGTTTATAACAAAGAATCTCAATATTTCTTCCATTTATTGCTGTTTTATATGAGCTATGAGATTTTGAGGTTACAAAATGTGATCCATTGTCATAGATCATACTAACAGAAGTAGTTAAAATTCATATTGACCAGCTACAACATAATAAGGTGCTTTCATGCCTCAGTAATAATTATCCAGTAATATAATATATTGTATAATACTGACTGGAGCCATTCTGCATTATGAGCACTACTACATTTGAGTAATTTACCTTTACTTGCAATGTGAAATATTTACATTGTGATACTGAATACTTCCTTAGGCATCCATCATAGATTAATTAATGTACTAATTAACTAATGTTGTAACTAAGGGCTTTATTATAGTTAATACATCGTTTGCTAATGTTTTATATATCAGTTATAACAACTTTTAAGTTGCCAGGTTGTAAACAATTCTTTTTATCAATTAGGCCACACATGGACATGGGCTATAAATGATTTGGTCCAAAATCCATATTCACAACTCCTCACTTGATGATTAAAACCCCTAATTAATTACTAAGGTCACACTTTATTATAAGAGGGTCACGATAATTAAGTAATGCTTACCTAATGCATGACTCCTGAGTATTTAATGCAGGTTTTAATACAGGATGTATCATGAATGTCTGTTGCTCACCAGGTACAAATGATTAAGACACTAGTCGATCAGTTAACAATCATCAGTTAATGAATGATGACTCACATTTCTATACATTAAGTGATATACTGCCAAGTTGGCTGGATTTCTGTTACATAAAACTGTATTTATGTGCCTGTATTTCTGTATTATATTTATAATGTAAATATTATCTGATGACCACTTCGATTTAAAAAATAAAAACAGCTTCATATTTATATGAGATCAGGTACTCTGGTTTTAAAGAGGCTGAGCAAAAAGTGGGTGGAAAAAAAAGTTTTATCTAACTGGAATCAATATCAATAATCAATAATGTATTTAGTTGCTGTAAATTAACATTCCTTAGGGGATGATGTATCGAGTTTGAAATAATCACATAAAGTCACAGTCATACATTTGTCAATGGTGAGCATGAATTCATGACACATCCTGCAGTAATGAATGCATTGAATTATCATGAGTCATGCATTAGATAACCATTACTGAAGTATATAGTTTATATATAGTAGTCTGATGTTACCAACATCAAAGTGTTACTGCCAAATAAACAGATAAATGTATGCTGCCAATAAGATTTTTCTCTGAATGCAGAAAAACATTTTATCACTGGTTTAAAACTGATGTATAAACAATTAATAAATTATTGATATAGCCATTAGCCTACATAAAGGGTGCTTTATTTGTTCCCTTACACACTCACACCAGCCACACATGAAGTCATAGGGACACTTCACACTCCACCATGTCTGTGTGTGATATGTGGACTGTGTAACTTAATACTTGCCTTTACCCAGCTCCCTGTGGAGCGGGTATTACATGAGCAAATTGGATGCTCAAACAGTCAGTCCGTGACCTTCCCTCATCCTGGATGTTGACCCCCGTATAAAGAGAGACATTACATCTCGTTACACAACAACACGGCTCCGGCGCTTCGCTCCAGATAAAGAAAAATGTCTCAATTAAATCTTCACCGGGGCCCCCCTGCCAAAGAGTTATCGCTGCCCCGGTAGCGCTGATCGCTACACTCACACATCCTCAAAAGTTATTTGACATAAATTGCCAGAGTCACATCATTTCCTGCCACACTCTGAGCGGGATTTACGGCTGATCCCATTGACTGGGAGCTGAACCTCCAATAAAATTCCTCAAGAGCCCACGGGGCCGTGAGACGCACCTATCTACCCTCCATCAGCCCCCACCCTGCATGCGCACAGATTAACCATGCAAATACACACAGGTGGGAGGGTGATACCGACAACACATTTATGCACATGTATGCAGCTGGGCTGATACGGCCGTGGGGGGATGAGGACTGTGCACAAGGCAGGCTGATTGTGTTTTATCTGATGGTGACGGAGGGGGTGAAATGGTAAGGTGGCTTATCCAAAGCACTGAAGGAGGAGTGAGAGTGAAATTATCTGTGGCTTTAATTTGAGCATGAGAGGTGAGAGCCACTGTTATGGTCTCTGGAGGATATGTGCCCAAAAAAAAAAACTTCTGAGAGGAGCAATATCATTATAAGGCAGCGTATGAACCCTTGAGGAAAATCGTTTAAAAGTGGAAATTGCTTTTTACATTAGTGCCTGGGCATTGTGGAGAAAAGCGCACACTATATTAACTACTAAAAACAACCTTATGGCTGCATTAGTCTGCAGATATTATTACAGTGTGAGGTGAGCAAAGCATGTTAATGGTCGTGAGCGTGCTAATGGTTATGATGGTTCTTGCTCAAGCTCAAACTGACCAGATGGAAATGTGGTTTCAGCAGGGCTCTAAGGAATCTTAGGTCATCTAATTACAAACAAGTGTTTTCATCACATGTTATCAGATTATAGTCTGGACCCCACAATTTGTTCCTCTTGTCAGGCTTACTGTCTCTCTCTAGTGGTGATAAGTGAGAAGTCTCAGCTCGGAGGCCTCACAGGCCTCTTTTTCTACAAGTTGTACACAAATGAGCATGACTGATCGCTGTGAACTGGTCTGTATTTTTACTCAACGTCCGTGTGACTGCATGAGGTATTGGTAACATTATATATTGTACATGCATACAGCTGGAAGCTTCTTGAAGCAGACTACTACAGAGGTGAAATACATGAGACAAAACGTGAGATTTGAAACGCTGAAGCTTGTAAGCCCTTAAGCCCTCAGAGGAAAAATTTGAGAATTTGAGCATCTGACTTTCCCCATCTACTCGGCTATTTCCACATGCTGATAAAAACCATGTGATATGACCGAAAAGCTCCAGAACAGGCCAGGCAATATATTTGCCCCCTCTATGGCTGATCAGGGTGATATGGACTGGGCTACAGAGACTCATGCTATTTTTTATGAAGCTGAGCCACAATGTATGTATCGTAAAAATGTATTTTGTAAAATGAGCATAATTAAAAGGAAAGTTACTTACTAGATTTGAAGAAAAATGGCTAAATTATACTCAGTTAAAACCAAAGTTACGGACATATATTCAAATCAAGCATTCGTATGGCACTGAACCGTATGCTACAGCAAACTGATCAAGGAGTCAAAGGTCTCTGGTTGCACAGCTGAGAACAGGAATCCTTCCCCTGGCCCTTGAAGTTGGCAGATTTAGACATTTCCAGGAGGACAATAGGTTGTGTGAATTATGTGAATTAGTAGAAGTTGAGAATGAATCACATTTTCTTCTGTATTGTCCTTATTTTTATGAGTTAAGAATTCCTGCTCTGAATTAAATGGCTGTTCAACAGCCAGAAATGTTTTGGGGCACGGATGATTACAGAATAATGGAGTTGTTGTTTAATTTTTATGCTTATAAATTGGCTACTTTTGTCTCTAAAGCTTGGAAAAAAACATCGAGATGGTTTATTTGTTTAGTGCTATTTGTAGTCTATATAATGCTGCTCTGGTTTCTGGTGTGTTAGTTGTTTTTTCTGAAAAGCCCATTCGGGCTGGGCAAATTATTTGTGCATGACACAATAATAAAATTAATTATCATCATCATAATCATATTGTGATATGACATAAGTATCGTCTTTTCCTGTTTTGAAAGGCTGCATTAAAGTGAGATCATTTTCTGAACTTACCAGGCTGTTCTTATTGTTCTGATACTTGCCTTTACCCACTAAGTCATTATGTGCACATTACTGATGATTATTGATCAAAAATCTATTTAAGTAGTAGAAGCAATAGCCATTCCTACAAAATTGTCATGATATCAGTATCAAGGTATTTGGTCAAAAACTATTGTGATATTTGATTTTGTTGTCGAGTACACCTCAGTGTGTTTGTGTTACCCGTCCAATAGGGTAACCATGGTTACAGTTCGCCTGTTTAGCCTCATTACAGACATGAACAGCGTAGATAACTTTGAAAAGGCATTGTTCTACGCACATGGATATGAGATATTAAATGTTTTTATTTCTACACAAGTTTTTAATTAATAGAACTTGAAAGCACCATTAGAATTGATGTTACTGAACTTGACCTGAACCCCAACATAATTTAATATTTTGTCCAAACCCGGGTTCAGGTCGGGTATCCTTGCTCTATTCTTTTTTTGTGCATTGTAGCTTAAAAAATACAAAAAACAATATCATTTTGGTGGCTCTGAAACTTATTAGAAAATCCAAAATCAGTCAATACTTTAATGTTGTGTCATATGTAATGTCATCGTTTGCATTTAACTGAGCAGAATTTTGATGTAAAATATTTTCCTCAGATGAGTTTCCAGTTCAAATGAAGGTTTTGTTTTAAATGGCCTGAGCAGATGAAAAGATGTTTGGTCAAAACTGTCATTAAACATGCTCTCTAGTCACTTTCCATCCAGATGATACAGCAGGGCAGTGAAGGCCTCCCCTCCAGCTTGGCACAGAGTTTCATTGGAGGCTCAGCAGCAGCAGCATCAGCATCAGCAGTGGCTCCAGGGCCTCCAGCTGGGGCTGGCTGCTGCCTCTGCCTGCCTACCAGCACCGAGGCTGGGGGAGGTGGTGGGCAGACCACTGGATTGCCCTGGGGCACCTCACTTATGCACCAGTAAAGAAAACTGATTTTTTCCCTTCTCTAGCTCTCTCTGCTAAGAATGGTTACTGCCTTCAGCAATTTGATTTGACAAAGTAAGTTCTGGAGCACTGGTGTTAGCACTGCACACGCCATGAAGTGTATCATGAGAGTGTCATACTTGGAAATGATTGGTCACGACCATCTTCTCATACATACATATGCAAAACCAGCCACAAAAATAAAAAGAAGCAGCAATGTTTGATTTTAAGTTTATCATCATTTGCATTAACAGTGTATGGGAATCTACAGTTTTAAGATCTGCATTACATTATATTACATTTGATGACAGACACATGAAGTCTGTACACATGAAGTTACATTTTTGAGTCTGTGGTTGTTTGTCAACCTTACAGATGCCATTAATCTAATAGGTAAGGGAAAAAATGTACACATTTATCAACACATAAGGACAGTTCTAAGAAACGTTCAAGTATTTCTTCGCCGTATGAGCCGAGACACCGAATATTAAAAATGAAATCACAGGATGCAATTTAAGAGATTAATTCTGTGCAAAATGGAGAAATAAAGAAGTAACTTTAATACTGATGCTGATCCTAAATTTTAACAAATACCTTTTTATTCAAAAACATTAATTTGAAGGATGGAGGATGGCGATCTGTAATCACTATGTTTAATGCAAAAAAAATATTATTGCTTGTCCAGAGAAGAGCCACCTTCAATTCAGATTATTCAGGTCATTCTGTGCCATTCATCTATCTGTTTGACCTCAACCAACTGTGACGTCTGCGCACCATCAGAACAATATAAGTCACCCGGTCAGCACTGTGTATAATAATTACTAAAGACACTCAAACAAGTCAGAAGAGATAATAAACAAACCTGGTGTGAGTCGAGGGGTTGTAATGGCTAAATAAAAGGAGAAAACTTGCTATTAGCATTAGCTGCTACATCCTATCATGTGACATTAAAAAATGCAAACCAGTTTTAGAAAAACAGAAAAAAAAACCTTCACATGAAAAGGTCTGAGATTTTAGGGAATCAGGCACAATTTACAAAATGTACATAACCACACCTTTGTTCCAGTATATTACTACTGCTCATGACAACAATAACGAGTCCTCTGTATGTATGTATGTGCGTGTGTGTTTGAGCGTGCACCAACATGACTTTTGCTTTAAGGACACTGCTGGCTAAACTAAAAGTCTAAACTGAACAGGTGGAAGCTAGAATACTGTAAAAATGCCGGCGGGAGTCGAGGTAACATGAGGAAGTAGTTGACGAGCAGGCAGCTAATGCGTTTGTCTTCACCATGCTTTACTAAAACTACCGAAGACTGAATATAATGCTGATGTGAGATAAGAGGGCTGAAAGCAGAGGTAGCCTAAAGTCTGTGCAAATAACACAAGGAGGTGTCAGTCAATACGACGCCACTGCAGAACTCCATTTGATTTTTCCTGCATTTTAGCATCATCAGAGGAGTCCTGATTTGTGATAACTAAATGCAGTGAGGGGCCAACTAGCATTTTTCAGTATACAACTGTTGAATGCATGTGAGCCAGTGGCTAAATGTTGCAGCCTCTTGCTGGTGTCTAAGTTCTAAGTTTCTACTGAAGTGACGACCCTCTGTGAGCTTAAAGCTAAGGGAGGCCAGGCTGCTGCTAAGGGCGGCGTGGGAAGCACAAACATTACATCTGACATGCTTGGAGCTCTCGAATCATTTGAATGAATGTTGAAAAAAAAAAAAAAAAAAAATTATATAATATTATCAAAGTAAAATGTCAAAAAGGCACACACAATAATCACAGATCTAGGCATCAGGCAAAATTGGCACAAAAGACTCATTGCATGCTGATAAAACTGAACGGAGGAAAAAAAATATCTCGGCTTAATTAGGAAATTAAAGAACAAAAAAAATTATGAAAAATATTTTTAGTAAAAGGACAATGATTGGGAATAGACACCAGGAAGAAAGCAACCAAAAATCATGCACAAAAAAAAAAAAAAAAGAACTCCCAATTTTCTTTCAAAATCAGCCTCAGAACGATTAAACAGCCTGCCACGTGTCAACTCCGTCAACGCAGCGGTGCACATTTCCAGAATGTTATTTGGTTTTCGGCTGATTTAAAGTCCTCTGGCTATGCAATGTGAGATACATATGCAGATAGTATTATAGTTGTGCACACACAGCCAGTAGTGGGATTTGTAGCTCAGTATATACACAAGTTAAAGTTATTGCAGGTTCCACTTGGCAGTCCAGCACTTGTTGCACACACTTGGTCTGTGTGCTTTGCAGAGGGGGGAGTCTAGACTAGTATAGGGCCTTGAGGCAGGGTTTAGTCCAGGACGAGGCCGAAAGAGATTCTAAGGCTGCAGCTGGATGGAACTTTAGAGAAAACGGGGAGCGGAGAGGGAGACACAGGAAGTGGTCACCAGTAAAAGGAGCGCGTCAGGAAGTTGGCGGCCGTGCTTAGCCAGCCCATGCCGTCCGTGATGGACCCCACGCGCGTGACGGCTTTGTCCTGCTCCTCGGACGGACTCTCCTCCTCAGGCAGGTAGTCCGGGATATCTGTGTTCTCCTCCACCGGCACCTCCGAATCCTCCTGGAATGGCACCATTCGCTGCACAAAGACAGAGGAGAAATATTTAGTTAGAAAAGAACAAAGAAAAAATGAACAGCGGAGAGAATAAGTTGTGTTTGTATTGTCACGAAGCATGCAATGTGTCCAAAAAACTAATTTAATCCAGGATTAATGTAAAGCACACTTAGACTACAGAGCCAAATGAGCATCATCTGGAGTCAGATTACATGACTGAGCCAGTTCTGCCCCCTGCTGGCCACATTGTATATGACTATTAATGTAGCCTTCACCCTTTTCTTCCCCCCCGAACTATTTCAACAACAACTAATAGAATCCTTTGCATATTATTGGAAAACAAACACTTTGGAAACACATATTTTGTTAAAAATGAGAAGTTTCACTATGCAGTTTGGATAGGCTCCAAATTAGGAATACACTGCTGTAAATGATGCCTACTAGGACTGTCCATGTGTTTGGCAAAAAGCATGTAGCCTACAGGCTGAGGCAGAGATGTGACTAGCTAATCATGTCAGTGTGAATAAGTCTCAGCCACAGGCAAGGGCGGCTGCACTCCCTGTGCAGAGATACACACGACATACAGCGAGCGTACTGATCTATCAGCTGACTTGTTCTAGGTCTTACATACATTAATTGAAGGTAAACAATAGAGATCTTACAGGTCTCACATATCTCTTACCTCTCCTCCATCGTCTGTCTTCACCACCTGCTGAGCCTTCATTACTTTGGTGGAGTTGATTGCCGTGCCCAACGCCTGTGAGAAGAAAATACTGTTTTCATTTACAGCTCGGCTCAAACATGAATGGGATACTTTTTGTAAATTAAATGTTAATGATCAACGGCAATGGCAACGCTGTTCCAAACACAGGCTGACAATCTACAATTCAGCTTTCTTGTATGATAACATAACAATAGCAAAGTTATGCCTGAGAAATCCAACCAATCAGATACAGTAGATTTAAGATTTAAGTACATTTTAATTCATTTTAGGCAAATCGGGCTCATTCTGATCAAATGGGACAGTTACTTACTTTTTAAATATAAATAATAAAGCAACTTTTTTCCAAAAGCTTTTGCACTGACTGAGGGTTTTAATTTCTCACTTTTAATATCATCAAAAACAGGCAACGAAGCAATAATAAATAGGTTACAGTAACATTTTCCAAGTTTCCCGGATTGCAGGAATAGAGACATGTGGAGTAGGCATGGGACGATGTTACGATTATTCTGTCCAACATAATTGCAATTCACAATATTAACTGGATAATCATCAAAATATTCTTCACTAAAATTGCACAACACACTTTAACCTTACATTTTGTTTGGAAAGATATTTGTATTGCATAACAGATTGGATCCTCATCTTTTTTAGTGAAAAACAATAAATCAAAGAATCTCAGTAATCATAAATCAGAAGGACGTTCATCCTGCACAAATAAAGGATAAATAAATGGTTTCACTGTTGGTTTCAGTTTGAAATTCACAGTATTTACACACATACAATTTGTATTTTTTTGTGGGGGATACAATGTGCAAGCCACGCCTTCAGCCATAGTGACAGGCTTAGACAATTCAAAATAAATCAGAAAATGAATAACGGACTGTACATAAGCGAGCTAGACAGCTTCTGTAAGTCAATCAGGTGAGGATATTCAAGATTGTCTCCAATTATGAACATCTCGATGATATTTCACCACGATCAACTTTTGTTTTTGTTCATAACCATTTTAACGTCCCGGTCCTAATGTGGAAACAGCATTTTGCCCATTGTGTTTATATGCATGGTTGTTACCATAAGAATGTCACCAATAATGTAACTTTTTAGCTTTAGACTTGGGTGCAGCAGCTCAGCATTTTCTTTACTGTTTTGGTTGTGTGCTTTTACATAATTCAGGTTTATTTATTTATATATAATTTTAAATTATTTTTGTACTTTGCAATTCCAATATCTGAATATTAAGAATAAAAATGTAATTGCTCTTTGAAAGTGCATACTTACATTATTATGCTATCATATTATCATTAAATCAGTGGCGTAAAATAGTCTTAAAAACAATAATATCGTTTGTCGCAATTAAATCTGGGGCATTATATTGTCCAACAAAAAGTAGTTTTTGTGACAGGCCTATCAGACACTTTTCCTAACTTCCTGTATGATTTTCTTTGTCTGGACAGACACTCACCTCAGCTTTAAGGTCAGAGCGGATCCTGACAACACATCTCTTGACAGCCATCTGGAAGGTGAAGCTGATGACCCCCCGAATCTTAAGCAACGCCTCCTCGCAAAGGCTCCTTCGAGTCTGCCAACAGACAAGAAACAGATGAAAGGTATGAGTAGCCGTGCGACACAGCAGGGCCAACATGTCATGAGTTAGGAAATGATTGTGGCTTTAAAGGTACATCAGATAGTAAAATAAAGAATCAGCTACAGTTTAAATCAGGTCACGTGTGGGCATATCAGAAATATAAGTCCAGTTTACATGAGTATGGTTTCCAGCTGCCACATTGTTGCGTTTCTGCTGTAGTGATAGCGATGCAGCCCACCAGAGGCCGTCTGTCTGCTGTAATGTAATCTGGCTAGGTGAAAGCTTCCTGCAGTGCAGCGTTCAGGTTCAATCTTAACATCCTGCTGTTCAATGGCTGACATTTACAACCTGACCCCTCCACCCCCCTATCCTGTGCCAGACAGACACCGCTAAGCTGCAGTGACAACACTGTGATAATGACAGCAGCGAGCACAATGCCACCAAAATGAGTTTTTTTGCATCAACAGACGTTTGGTGTGTCGGAGCATGATAGATGCGTGCCAGTACGTCGCGTTGAGCCCTGGAAGCGCTCCGTGAACACTTACAGGGTCGTCCAGTCCGTCGATGTGCAGCACCACAGTTTTGGCCCTCTTGTTGTTGGAGCCCAGGAAGAAGTGGGCTTTACGCTGGCAGGAGGCAGCTGCTGCCTCGGCCTGTTCGGCTTCTTCTTTACCGGCCGCCTGCAAGATCTCATAGATCTCAGAGGCCAACAGTTTGGTCTCCCCTGGCGACGTACTCCTTTGGTGAGAGAGTAAGAACAAGGTGAGAGAGGGAGACAATTGTGGAAGAAATATGACATATGTTGCTTGAATTGCAAACGTAGTTAACCCTAACCCATGTACACAAGTGCTCTGTTGTGCTGACAGTGTATTTGTAAGTACATACATTAATATAGAAGCACACAATTTAATATGTACTGTTACAATGTTAGCGCATTAAAGGGCCTCACTATCATCCCCGTGTCCATGGGTTTCAACATGGAGGCCAGTACACAAACTTGTTGATATAGCAGCTAAACAGTGCACTAAAATATGCTTCTGTGAACGTTTGAGGCAGGAAAGTTAAGCTCCACCTTGACGTTTGTAGAGACAGCGATATCTAACATCCTCTTAACTTCTGTTTCCAAACTTTACACAACCTCATTGCCAAGTGGATCTGAAAAAGAGTGTGGTATTCAACCAGATGGTTATGCTGATTGTGCGAAGTATTCACGTATGCAACGTGAGTTATAGCGAGCGGCGTGGCAGATGAGGAGGTTGTGCCAAAAAAGAACTAACTTTACTGCAATTTTGTGTTTTAATAGTGCAGATGGAGACATTCATAGGCTATATCAAGTCTGGCATTTCAAAATTGAGGACAATTTAGATCATGATTATAATTAAATAGATCGTAGTGTCAAAAATATTGAAACATCGATACATATCGATTCTGAATATATGAAACTGTTTCAATCCTTATTTTTCGCAGTATCGATACACCAGTATTAGTTCTCTCCTCTCCAACAGAGTTGATCAAAGCACAACTGTAGTGCCCAAATATCCCCACCTCTTCAGAAATACATTAACTTTTGCTCTTAGTTAACTGTACACAAGCCTTGTTACATTTATCTTGTAATAACAATCTAAAATCTTATGAGCTCAATGTTGTGTCAATTTCCAACCCCAGTAGTAACAAAATCTTGATCTACACGGCAGTTTGACAATTTGATCTGAGTTTCATGAGCAGTGTGTGTTCAGATGCCGCTTTCTTTATTTCCAACTTTAATGAGAAAACAAAATGCACATTTGTTTTGGTCTGAGATTCTGGTGCTATTTCTAGTGTCCTATATACAACCTGTAAAGGTGCAATGCAGTTGAATGTAAGTAAGACTGAAGTCAAGAATAGGTAAACTGGATCTTGTGCGTTCTTTGAAGGCCATAATACCATGCCAAGACATTTCGGTTGAGCAGCAAGCTAGAAATACCCATGACCCAGACTTCTGTGGGAGGGAATAAGTGTGAATGGTGCTTAAAATTGAAATAAATTCATTAAGCTTCCATTTTGTAAGTTCAAATGGATGTGTCATGAATCCAATGCTGGAGCATGAGAACACGGAGGGCCACAGTGACAGCCTATCATCACCCAACCTTTCAAGTATACAAACATGATCAATCTTTGAGTGCATTTATCCCAATATATTCTGTGTGCACTGAAAGACAATGCTGCAATCCATCACACAACATTCAAACTCATGCTAATTAAGCCCATTCTGCACTTCAGTCATGTTTTTACTGCCCTTTTAGCAAAAAAAAACTACACAGCAGAGTGTAATATTTTAGTGGGCAGCAGCTTTCCCTGAAGAAGCCACATGAGGTCAGTTGCAGTTATGGATATTTTGTGAGAGATCCTGAGATACCCCTGCAGGCTATACGGCTTTATGTGTCACCAAGTCATCACTCCTTCTATAGTAACCACATACGACATCAGCTGTCTGGCTTGATTGCCCTCTGGGAGCCTGGTGCTCCCCGGCGCTGTACAACATAATCCTGATCCGGCTCTATGGAAACCTGCCAGCCTTTTGGCGACTGATTTATTTACCTCTTCATCACTTTCATGAGTTGAATAAGAGCCAACATTGTCTTGAGCTTCTGATCTTAATGTCTTGAAGGAACAAAAATGGTATTCACACCTGTTTGGTGCAACAATGCTAGACGCTCCCCCCCCCAGCCGTGTGTCGCCACTCTGTCCAGCTACGATCGACCTCTACCCAAAGTCACATCGACTGGACTGCAAGCAGGGAGAGCTGCTGCTGTTACTGCAGGGCTCCTCTTGATGCCACCCTTACTAGCTGAAGTGACTTGCTCACTCCAGGGCGGGCAAGAGCTTTGCCGCAGGAGAGTAGGGAGGAGGGGGCGACAAAAATCATACAGGCTACAGCCGGCCACTTGAACATAGGTCTATTCCTATCAGGGTGCTAATGATGAACAGCAGTCACTTAACAGAGCTGCCACACACCCGGGGGTAAGAGCAGCTATCTGGAGCACAACGCGTCCTCAAACCGGACCCGCCTACGACACTACATGGGTGACCAGAGTGGGTTCATTATGCTCTGTTGGGAAAATATAGAATTAATTGTGTGCCACACTTTTTAAAAAGAGCCTACAAATGCTACAAGATAGCTTAAATCAGTGCTTGTGGGGCTTTTTAATGAAAAATTCAAGCACTTTCAAGGTACCTAAGCCAAAAACTGTCCTACCCAAATATCACGATAGACGATGTTATCGTCTCACAGTAAAAATGACATGTAGTCTCAATTAAATCCCTTGGCTCGCCATATTCTCCCGCTTTAAACCCAAAATCCTGCCGAACTGGTGAGCTTGCATTCTTCTTGGAAACTAAGTCCAACGTGTTCACGCACACTGTGTGCACGCCGATACATCAATTAACCTGTAGTAGCCTCTGCCAGCCCGTTCTCATTACCATCCAGTCAAATATCAAAGCACTTTGCGTCCGCTGCCACGACAGCTCAGCGCACATTGTCTTTTTAAAATAAAAGCCTGGAGATACCGTAACAGTTTGTTATTCGATATTGCGAAAAATATCGCAATTAACTGCAAATATTCGATAATATCTAATATTGGACCAAGCCTGCCAACAACATATACACGACAAAACCTGAGTTCATTCATTCATTTAATCTCTCATGGAGACATGACCTTCATTTTCATGCCCAAATTGCACTGTGAAAGCAAGGTTTATAGGGAACCAATCCAACTGCTGATGGTGTCATTGTTCTATAGCCATTACACTGTGCAATCAAAATTTACTTCATAAGCAAAAAAAACTTGTCTATTGCCAGTTTAACTTTAATTGTATGTTTTGATGATGATTATTTAATGCTCTCTTTAATGACAGGAAACAAAAAAATATGATGACGGGCTAGTTTCATCTAAAACCTTTAAAGATTTTTGGTTCATTTGAGTGACTGTGGAGATGAAACGCCAAGCATATTCCTCACCTCAAAGACACAATTGTTAAGATTAAGTATTTTACAAAATTTCAAGACTTTGAACAAACCCTGCAAAATGTACCTTGTGTGCAAAATGAGCCACCTCTGCTAAACAACCTGCTAACTCCACAACAAAACAGGAGCAAATATAAGCTCACATCAGTAAAAACATGCATGTGGACTCATCAAGAAATTGTCGAGAGGTGGCAAGATGCATTAAAATCTATGACATGCAGAAACAGCAATTTAACTGTTTACTGCCCGACTCTAATTCAACTTTAATCACATTCATCCTGACAGGGCAGATGGAAGGACGTCATCCTGCCTGGAAAATGTGCAGACTGGCACACATTGTCTGTGCAAAACAAAAGAAATCCTAGGTTAAGGTTTTACGTTAAAGAAAGTGCACAGTGAGCATGTGTCTGCGTCTGTCTCTGTGTATGCGTGTGTGTGTGTGTGTGTGTGTGTGAGATGTCGTGATGACAGGGACTTGCTTCTGCATGACATTCTGCAAACTCAGCATCATGCCCAGCTCGCCCTTCATCTTCTCCCTGTTGGCTCGACATTCTGCCAGGTAGCGCACGGCCTGCAAGGACAAGGGCAATCGTTATCTATCCGCCGCTAAAAGCTGACAGACCCCTTGTGATATCAGAGGAGAGAGAGCTTTAAAAATGAGTGAGCACGTACAATGTGAAAATATTACATAACCAATATAAATACACATGCACTGACCCCGTGTTTACACTTCACGGGTTACCGCCAAGGAGGAACTGTTACGTAAAAACCACTTAAGTGTTTACTCACAATACAAGCATTGTAGAAAAGGGTGCTGGGAGAGGTTGCCATATCAAGACTTGTGTTTAGAACACAAATCAGACAGCAGATGTCACCATTGCACAGTGTTTTTTTGTTTTTTTTTAATGTATGTGTATGTGTAGCTGTTTAAATGCCACCACGTGTCAGCTTGTGACTGTGACTGTGACTGGGACACAGTGGTGGGAGAAGTGGCCTTTAGACGGTCAGAGAAACCTGCTCTGACACTGCTGGACAGCAGGGGGGGACAGAATGTGACATGAGCAGAAAACAACTAAAGTAAAGAACCAGTAGAGAACTCAACTGATTGTTAACGAGGGTTTATCGAATCTAAACAGCTGCTGTAGATATTTAGACTAAAATGTTTAAATAATTGATATATCTCTTTCTGTGGTAGAAAGAATATTCAGCCCTGTGAGCTCAAACCTCGTAGTTTATCTTTATGCACCAGTAACCGTCTATGAGGAGTCCTATATGTGAACATATGAAGAAAATGTAAATAATTGATGCTGACGGCTTACCAATAGTGCAGAGTAGACGACCTGTGGGTTGGGGTGGTCCAAAAAAAGGATGAGACCTGGCAGACAGCCTTGGTCTTCTACTATGGCTCTTCTGTTCAGGGGGTCTGCAGCGAGATCTCGCAGCTGGTTCACCACAGTCAGCGCATCAATCTCCGCACTCATGGTGCCTCTTGTCTTGACGTCACGCACATCAAACCAACCTCTTCCCTCTACTTAAAAAAACAAACAAAAGAAAGATGTAAATCAGAGAGCTTACATTAGCCATATCAGGGCTGGAGCTAACTAAGCATGATTATACTGTAGATTTTCTCAATTAATTGTTTGGCCTACAAAATGTCCAAGGTGATATCTTCAAATTGCTATTTTTTTCCTGACCACTCGTAATAAGCCTAAAAATATTCAGTTTCTGCAACAATACGGACAGGCAACAAGTCTTTACATTTGAGAAGCTGAAAACAAGGAATGTTTGGACTTTTAAATTATTAAATTACATGAACATGAATTGGCTGTCACTATTAATGACAAATAATTTTCTGTGAGCAGGCTGATCAAATAATAAACCACTGGTTGCAACACTAAAACGAATACATTTTATGTGCATAACAACAAATCTCAACACCTAGTTTTGCTCCTTTTTTTTATGTTTCACTTTGCAACATGAAGTGTCTTGGGATAACCTTACTACTAAACTTATACAACTATCCCACTGCCTTAAACCACGTTTTACTGAAATGTTTGTAGTTTCTATGGATTTATATCAGCAATAACCTCTGAAATGCGGTGATACACCAGCTGACTGATTCGAGACTCTTGTAAAGTTACTGATTTCACTGATATACATTGATAAGACTGCAGATAGCACATGTAAGAGCAAATAGCTTAGCATGCTTTGGTAAACTAGTTCATAAAACATGCGGTTTGATCTCATGATTTGCTGCTGACACAATCAAGTAATTTGTGCAAGTCAAAACACAAGCACTTGTTTTTGACAAAGGCACTTTCTACGACCCCCAGCCTCACCTCAAATCACGCCCTGTGGTACAGAGGCGACTCGGCAGCTAAGCTAGGCTAGCTAACGTTACTTGACAATTATAGCATACCTTTTGGACAGTGTTCAGTAAAACCATGAGACAACCCCAGCTGACTTCAGTTACAACAGATGCGAAAACAAGAACCAAACGAGATACAGCTAAGTTTCGATGTCACCTTTAAAACAACTGTAACAATATAATATCACTAACGCTAGGCCTGCGCCTCTTTCTTTACTACGGTACTGAAGCTAGCAGCTGTGCCCAGTGTTTGGGTTTTGTGGCAGATCAATGGGTACAGCTGTTTCGTCAATCGGGACATCCCAGTTTTCCACTAAAATCCCAGCAGTGAGGCAGGGCACAGCCTCGCCGGGGAATGTAGGGACATATAACGAACATACATCGAGTCCCTAACATATGATTGGACATTATAATTTGATTGACTGACATTAGAACCAATCATCAGATAGTTTTCGGTTAAAGCTCAAACACGATTGGTGGATTTGCCTGTCAATCCCTATAAATGACCAATGGTGGCGTACCATAGTGACAACCTAGCTATTGTAATCGGTGTAATCCAATTGGCTAAACATGTATTCCATGAGTCTTCCCACATTTCTCCTGTAGTGGATGCCCGTCAGAAGACAAGTTGGAAAAAATTAGAAAGTTGTCAACCAGCGTCAGTGTCGGTAAGTTGGTTTCAAAGTCACACAGTACCGACCTTCGCATATGAATCTACCGTTTAAACATGTAGTCTGTTGTCACACGTTTGGGTTACCGAGAATTGTGCGTGTCTTTGGCGTATCCTATTAAATGTCGTGAAGGGTGGCTGGAGTAAGCTATCGTTGCTAGCATCAGTTAGCTATTCTGCCCGCTAAATGTAATATACACCCGTTTAATTTAGCTGAGCTAACCGTTTGCCTGTCACAACCATATTAGCTAACATCTGTCACAGAACAGCGACTGACTCACGTTTAAGCGTTTTTTTTTGTCATTGTTATATTTTAACCCTTGAAACCAACAAACAGCGGTAGACAGTGTCTTGAGGGTAGCTCTTATGAATATCGTGCCGCATTAACAGCAACGCTGGATAGACGACGCTAGTTAAATTGTAAGTACTGATTGGAGAAACAGAAAGTACTTCATTAATCTCAGTCATAAACTACAGTGCTACAGCAGCCAGGCGTACTTAAAATGGCAAAACAATCAACATAAATGACAATGACAATGTTAGCTGTTCATGATAACTCTAACAAGCCCTAACTCTGGCTGTAGTACCTTTTGTTTGTTACTATTTTAGCTAACGTTACTATTCATTTGCACTTAGTCGCTGAAATGGCTCAAATCAGGCTAAATCATCGAAAAAGAAATGTTTTTTAAGTTAGTCTTGTAGAGCTTGTAATAACTTGTTTTTGCTTTGTTGCTAGTTTGACAGTGGTACTGCATGCCCCACTTGTTGGGAAAAGGATGGAGAAATTCTTATTCCTCATTGGCAGCAATGATTACATTGGACAAATAACTATATTGCTTTTTAAAGTCAATACTGGTCAACAATACTTAAGATTGATACATAATCAGTGTATTGTACTGGAGCATTTAAACTCAGGATTACATTGTAGAGGCTTAAAGCTCCTCAAGAAGTTATTGTTGGTTTTTAAGTTTTGGGATTCAACCTGAATGTATCACTTTTGTTTCATATTTCTTCTAGGTGACCATTTGGTGATGATGCCTTTGGTGTTGGGGCATGTGTCTATCTGCCCTTTTGAAACACATCAACAGAAATGAGTAAAGATCATGCACGGATTGAAATGGACCTGGTATGTGAAAGTCCATGTTGATATCTGACTAAAACATGTCTGATAAACATACTATTTCCAGACATTTCGACATTTGATTTTATAGTCTTACAGAGCACATTCTACCTTTTTATTGACTCTCAACTCAAAGCCTATTGTGAAGGTCTCTCAGTTGCAAGATCTGATAAGTACCAACCCTGACTAGTGAAATCTGCTGGTGTTCCCACTTGTGTTTCTAGCTTGTGTAGACTGCACTAAGTTAATTAATGAATTGACTGTAAACGACATAATTTGGAATTAAAAAATGTTTTCTTTCATTTGTGACTTAAATGATGTGTTTCATCTTTTTTTTGCAGGCTTTTGGATCAGCCAAGCCCTATGGGTCCTCAAGAAGTATTGTGAGGAGGATAGCTGCTAGTCTTCCTCTTAAACCCTGCCCCAGGGTTCATTTTGAGGTGAGGGAAGGTTACCAGAGTTTTTATAGGGTTTTCATTTAGCAGACCCACCCTTATGTCTTTAAATGTAGTGTGTATATTTTGTATTTTTAGGCAATGGCATGTTGTCCTTCTTGTTACTCCATGTTTTTTTTAAATAGTCACCTATGACACAGCCCTGTCTCCTCTTCTGTCTTTCTGCCTGTCTCTCCCAACTGTTCACACAGAAATCACACACCCTCTTCAACTTTTATCAACCCTGCTTGTCTGACTGTTTACATTTATGAACCATAAACACTGGATGCAGTCATTATGACAGAGATATTTTGTTATCATCAGAGTGCTGACTGTTTGTTCGGAAGTTTTTAAACTGTTAACATGTCAACCCTTGACATATTTCAGATAATTCAGTGGCATGAAATTTTAAAAACTGAATTGAATCTTCTTGACTTTTCTGTCTCCTTCAACACTGTGCCTTTCTTTTCTTCTTTTCTTCTGTCTCCAGCTCCCCTCCCTAGCTATGAGGAATGCAGTGTGTCTGCTTTAGGTCAGTTTGTTCAGCAATCTTCAACAACCTTGAGCTGATGAAAGACCTACTGAGCTTCCTGAACCTTTCATTTACAACGTGTAGATCTCCTCACCTCTTCCTTCTGAACTGCCCCCATTTTTCCTTAATTAGTTGCTTTTATTAGTTGCTGAAATGCAGTGTTGTGCTGTGTGCTTGGTTGTGCTCTTTTCCATGATGAGTTTTTCTGTTTAAATGTTAAACATGTTATCCCTCTCTAACAGCTTCATCCATATACTGAGGATGCTGGTGTCTTTATTGGCGCTAGGAGGCAGAATGGTGTTGTGGCCTCTCTGGCTGATATTGCCTGGATAGACAGGGATGAGGATGAAGACAACCTAGGCAAACCCAGGTGAGAGCTTAATTTTATAAGCAAACCTCTTCCAAAAGTGAATTGCAGTTTCATTGTGTCATAATTTTGCTTGCTTCTTTGAATTGTGTGTAGAAAATATGATTCTCCTTTTCTCAACAGGTCAGGGATCCCACAAGGACTCGTGTTTCGAGCCCGCGAGCCTCATTCCCAGAGAAAACCCTTCACCCGCCGGAGGTCACTGCCTAGTCTGCATGAGGGGGCCCTGGACCCCCAGGGGCAGACAGTCACCAACGATGAGACCACTCAGAAGATTAGTGCGCTGGAAACTGAACTTGCCAGACTCAGAGCTCAGATAGCACAAATCGTGTTGGCTCAGGAAAAGAGCGTACAGCCAGGTAAATAAACAGACTTACTCTCTGTGTATGGTGTGAACACTGACTGATTTGTTTTTGCTCTGCTGTGGTAACATGCATTTTCCTGTAGATGGCAGCAGAATTTCATAAGTTCCACAGCTTTGAGCTTTCTCTTTCCTTTGTTACACCTCAGCTGCTACCACAGGGACACCTCCCCCTCCACCCTCTGGCTCCCTGCCTCCTCCTCCCCCACCACCACCACCTCCTCCTCCTCCACCACCACCTCTTCCAGGTCTCCAGCGGACATTTTCTGCCATAGATTTAATAAAGGAGCGCAGAGGGAAGAAGACAGAGGGCCAGACAACTTTGGATCCAAAGCCAGCAGAAATTCCCAACATGCTTGATGTCCTGAAAGACATAGGCAAAGTCAAGTTGCGGTCAGTCAAAAGGTGGGCCCCTACTTAAATAGTGGACCAATTAAAATCCATTCAGAAAAATTTGTAAGTGATTAAATGTGAAGGATTAAGAGTTTCTTTTTTTTTTTTTGGAAGCTTATACATGTGTATCCCAGCCAACAGTGGTGTTTTTTTATTCTTGTCTTGATTTGAATATTAATTGTATGCTCCATAGTCGTCCAGTGGAAGTTGATGCCAAATTGAAGCCTAATGAGCCGGTGGATGCTGCATCTCTCATCGCCGAGGCCCTGAAACGCAAGTTCGCCCACCGTTATCGACACGACAGTGAACGAGATGACAAGGAAGATTTCAGTCTTCCTGTACCAGACGTGAAACCTCAAACTGAAACCCCTTTGGTGAGAGATGTTACGGTTTTAATCACTGTTATATAAAACAAGCCACAGACTCCACAAAGTCTGCCATTAATTCATCCTTTTTATCTGAGGTAGACTGTTTTTCTTAACGTGGGACTTTTGTCATCCAACTGATCTCGTCTAAGTGGTTTGCAGTGTGTCATGTACTTGTTCTCTCCTCTGTCTGCCTTCACAGTTTGGGCAGCACATGTTGAAAAAAACTGGAAAAAAGAAGTTGGTCTGAACAGGTGATTCTGAGCCGGAGGTCCAGATGTACCGTGGACACTTTGAAGTGCCTTATCAACCGTTTAATATCTGCTATTTCTTTGGAAGGACAAGGGACTCTGCCTGAACTAGATGACAGTCTGCTCCAAGTATCAGTCATCTCATAGTGTTGCATCCGATGATCATCTTGAACATCCGTTTTTGCACTTTTATAACTTATAATATTAGCTTTCTCTTTTAGAAACATGATTTTTTTTTTTTTGTTGAACTGAATGTTTTTTTTGTTTTTGTGTCGAACAGTCTGAATTTATGTCCATCACAGTCCTCAGCGAACACGTCAGAGGCATGAGCGCGTCTATAAGCAACACTACAGAATAGTTAAATGTTATCAGTTTTATTGTTCAATCATCACTTTGGATTTTGTTAAACTTGTTGCACATAACGTAGTTGGTCATTTGCATTCTTATGAGGTTTGTGAAAGCTGAACAGTTCTTCTACTATAGAAGAAAGGGAGCACTTTCTTACTCGTGGAATATTGTGCTGTATTGTTTATGTATGTATCATGACCTGTAGATTAATTTATGATTGGGATCCTTTTATTTATGTTGGAGTTAAAGTAGATAATTAAGTTTTTAACAGGTAATTATGTTGAAGATTTTTCTGTTATTAATTCCAAGCAGGTTTTAAAGGGTTTTGTACTCTGTTGAGCCTGTGTAAGTCGGGTCCCAGTTGCCAGTCTTGCCAGGACTTGCATGTCTTTTGCTGGTTAAAATATATGTTTTCTCAGATTTAGTTGACGTTATTTATCTCTCTTCTACAATTTGATTAAAGGGCCAAAGACATTCCAGTGATGTTCTGCGAGATTCTGCCTTTCACTGCCAAATATGACCTTTTATGTCCCTTTTCTGTTTCCTCTTTAGGATGATGTTTAAAAAGTGAGACAAAACAAATACTGTAACTGTTCAGCAAAGTTCATATTTCTAGATTATTGACGGTACAGGTACATGTGTAATGTTTTGTTGCTTTATCAGTACTTCTTTTGATAAGATTGGCCTTTTATCAGAAAGACGTAAGACTCACAGCTAAAAATCATCACTTAAATACTTCATTGTTGTGGTTAACTTTGTATTGACAACATATTTTAGTCATGGGTCCTAAGGCACCCACTGTTATCAGTATCCCAAAGGTTTAAATGATGCTTTTGTGCCAGCAATCATTTTCATGCCTCAGTTTGAGCTTGTGTCTCAGAAAATGAAAACTATTGTCATGCAAGTACTTTGTTCAAAGTGACTGATTGCAGTGGTTCCCAGTTCTGTTCACTATGCCAGTGTAGTTGCTGCTACAACACAACTCTACTAGTATTACCTTTTTAAATAAAGGGAAGGTGGTTAGATGTGTCAGTACTAAGTGTTCAAGATTTTGTAGAAAAGTTATCTTCCATAAAAATTATTCACTTGAATTGTTGAATCTCTAAATAAAAGTTTATCGTCTGCCTCACTTGGTCCAGTGTGTATCTGTCATGGTTGACTTTTAACAAAGGTCCTTGAAATCTTTGAAAGTTTGTGACTTTTAGAGAAAAAAACCAAGATCTTGAAAGTTTTTGAAATTAGACACAGGTTCCTGAAAAGTGCTTGATATATTTTGTGCAAAAACAGGAATTTACATTCTTTCTATATTATTTAACTAACCATTAGTAAACAGGCTAAGCTCTGCTGTGTCTGTCGCAGTTGCTCATTGTTGGTTGTGAATGCTTCAGGCATTACAATACCTCAGCTCTTTCGCTGCTGGTGAAGGAGGCCCACCCCCTGCAGGTCACTTTCTCAGCACTGGGCAGCTCCTTCAGCAACAGACCGATACACCCTAAGTGTGTGAAGGAGAGGTATCGCAGGTCCTTTTTCCTGCTCCTGTCTGACTCTGCTCCCAATAGACCTCACTCTGCACTCTGTACTGTGCAATACAACTATACTATCTGGTCAATTTTCTTAATACCCATATTTATTATTTGTATTGTAAATAAAAATTCACTGCTGCTAATTTTGTACAATATCATGTTTTTATGTATGTACAATTCTAATCATTTCTTACCTTTATAATTATATTGTTTATTTATGGCTATTGTTATTGTTTTTTTGTTTTTGTTTTTTTGTGTAATTTTCTGATTCTGATTCTCTTCATAACATTTAGTTACACAAGCCAGCAAACCTGCCTTTAGTGTTAAATGTTACCAGGACGTACACCAAGCACACTAATAGGGCAAACACGCTTACATGCAAAAATGGGATTAAGATATAAATAACATTAATACAGAGCCCCTGGAGTCCCAAAAGTGTTTTTTTTTGTTTGTTTGTTTGTTTTCTTTCTTTTCAAAGATTCATACTTTGTGCACACAAGTAAGATCGATGTTGTGCTCGAAATGTGAAGATTTTTTCTTTATATATTCAATCATTCCCAACCCCGAAATAAACAGAAATAGCAACAATGATCAAGTCGAGATAATTGTCCAGGGCGGCCGAAAATGCAGGCTATATGTCCTGTGTGTGTGTGTGTGTGTTTGTGTTTATCAACAGCTGTGCGTAAAGGGCGCATTCAATTTACCCTGGCATTAATAGTGATGTGTCAGCTGCGCCAGGACAATGACATGAATTCACCTCTTTTTTTTTAATATGAATCTACATCATGATAATTTATCATATGAGAATGAATGATTTATTAATTGATTGGTGTGGCCTACTTATGAACTAATAAATAAAATTATTTGGTCGTAGTACTGCAGCTTCACAAAATGTGTGTGTGCGTTCGTCTCATACGTGTCCGTGTGCGCATGCGCGTGTTTGTCTGCGTGTGCGGTGCGCGCTTTGATGCTTCGATGTTTGCTATGATCGAACGCTAATGCTTTGATGTGCGCTATGATCCAAGTGACGTCATAGAATCTTGGATGTATAAATACTAGCGCAGGTTTATTAAAGCTTTATAAAAGTACTAATACTTTTAGCTTGTACTAGCGTCCGCTGACCACACCAGTCCACACACAGTAACCTCAGTGAAGAGCTACAAACCACTTGACAACTTTTTAGCCAATTTCAAACAACTTAAGGAAAGGAAAAGACATGTCTCTAGCAGAGCAGTCCGGAAACCCCCCGATGGATAACGTTATCTTTATCAATCCAGAGGCTGTGAAGCCCGTCGTGAACAGACATTTAGATCAAATCTCTGAAGTACAGTGGAGTCTGATAGCTGATGGGATTTGTGACGCAGGAGTCGATACAATACTGACTGATATGCTTTGTGAAATCATACAGACGCTCTCTACATCGGCTGTGAGCATAGTCTTACCAATGTTTCAGGAGCTTCTACTGAGGAATAATTCCCAGGCTGATATAAGTACAGCTTTGGAAAATGTCGACATGCAACTGGGAGACTCCCTCATTGGTACTTTTGCTGAAATTCTTCAGGTCTCACTGGAAAAATGTAAGAGTGCAGAAAAGCTGACAAAGCTGATCGAGGAGGAAGTTTCACAAAAGGTAACCTCTGCTGTATCTCTGGCCATCAACAGCCTGACTTGGCAGGAAGGGTCTGCTATTTTTGTCACAGGCTCCATATCCAGCACAGCGTCTCATTGTCAAATGGTGAGTCATGTTACCAAATGTCTGAAAAGATTTATAAGTAAGCTGAACTCCAGATGCCTATGCTGTTCGTGGCCAAAAAGTCCTGAATGTACAAGACTGACCATGGAACGAGAGAGATGTGAATCGTCTGTGAGCATGAAATCAAAGGTCCGCTCTGTGACTCAAGCAGTGGCTATAATCCTTGACAAATGGTCCATTGTGACACCAGATATCCAAGAAGAGCCTCTTCTTGGACATCCCAACCCCTCTTTGGAAGCTTATGATGCAGCGTTTGACATTGTCAAGGTTATAAGTAATGACCTTCATTATTCTGACGGCGGAGATGATGAATGCAATGAGAATAGTAGCTCATCCAAACATCATTTCAGTTTGAGATTAATACTTAATAATGTGATAGACTTTTTTGACTCACAGGCCGCACATTCAAAGGACACCGCAAATGAATACCAAAAAGAGCGCAAAAGCAGATTTTTTAAGTTTGCAAAGGAACAATTTCAGAAACTGACGTCAGAGCTGAAAACATCGCTTCAGAAAGAAGGCCTTGACTTTACTGTGCCTCTCAGTCGGGATTTGGGGGCCTCTCAGCTGACACTCAAAAGAGAGGATGCCTCTGATGAATGTTTTAATTTACCAGGAGCTGTTCCAGAGTCTCCAAGACCCAAATCAGAGGCTTGCATTCAGATCCGGATGATGCCATTAATCAGTTTAAATCAGACAGAGTTTGATTCGATCAAGTCTGCTGTTGAGACCATGTTTGATATTTCAAACCTGCCAGAAAAATCTGCACCACATGCCAAGCAAAACCTGACAAACTTGGCCAGGCAGCTTTCAAAAGACTTGACTGATGAATTGTATGGTCATTTCATGGCTAACGGCACACATCAAATTCCCTTAAATCCACTGAGAAGTACTTTCACTGACCCTGTCATCGTTCCTCTTGGGGAGAGGGTGAACCCTACTCAGTTCAGCCCTTCTCTTGAAAGTAGGTATATCATGATAGAGGACTCAGTGGGAAAGTTCTTGCAGCAGATGTGTCTCTGGTTGGAAAAGCAGCAATCAAACCAGAGAAATCACAATGAGAAAGTGTCTGGTGCGCTAGGCGACATCGAAGACCTAATCCAAGAAATAGTGACCCCACCAAAAGAAAACGTCATCGCTCCAGAGTCCCTTGAAGCCAGCGACAGACAGACTGGAAACTCCTATTGTTCAACTCCAGTCGTACCTTTCGCTGATTTCTGCAATGATGATGATGTGAACATGAGGAGCTCTGAAAAATCAGATAGGGGACTTGTAGCAGGGGCAACTGAGACCTCATCTTGTACATCAGAGAGGACAACCAACAGCATGATCACGGCTCTATTCATGATACTCATCAAGACTGCCCCTAGGAAAACCAGAAGGGCCATTGGGGAAAAAGACTTTGATATCATGATTAATCGTCTCTCAGCAGTTGCGCAGGATAACATCACCATTGCTAATACGGATGTCAGAAAAACTAGAAACAACATGACAAAAATCAACAAAGCAGTGATCAAGGACCTTAAGAAGGAGTTTGGCTCTCCTGAACGGCTACTTGAGGCTTCATTGGCAACAGACAGAACATATTTTCATGAAGCTGTAATTAAGTATCTGAAAATCCGTCTGGATGAGCTCCACAGACCAAAAAGGTCTGCTTTTGCCAGGTTCTTTATAAGGGTGGGAAAAGCTTTAACCAAACCCTTTAGGTGTTGCTTTGGTGCCAGCAGCAAAAACTAAATAATCATCTCCACCTTTTTCACTGCCTGACGCTTCTTTTAACATCTCGAAGCTGGCAGCATTCATCTTGAAGGAAACACAAACCATCACACCTTCCATCTCACCTGACTTGTAGTAGGTCAGATGAAGTGGAAATTAGCTGTGGAGCTAGAGAACTTCTTTCCTTCAAGATGAATGCCTTCAATGGACCTTTCTCACAGCGATGGTCAGGGTTGGATTCCCAGCCTCCATCATTGCTCTGTGGAGTTTCTTGACTCCCTGGTTAGTGCGGTTTCCTCCGAGTTGCTTCGGTTCCCCAACATTACATTCGTAATGTAAAAAATACACTAACGCTAACCAGATCATTCAGGTGGTGCATCGTGGGCAGCAGCGATTACTAAATAACCATCTCCACCTTTTTCACCGCCCACGCTTCTTTTAACATCTCAAAGCTTGCAGCATTCATCTTGGAGGAAACAGGTTCACAAACCATCACACCTTCCATCTCACCTGACTTGTAGTAGGTCAGATGAAGTGCAAATTAGCTGTGGAGCTAGAGAACTTCTTTCCTTCAAGATGAATGCCTTCAATGGACCTTTCTCACAGCGATGGTCAGGGTTGGATTCCCAGCCTCCATCATTGCTCTGTGAAGTTCCTTGACTCCCTGGTTAGTACGGTTTCCTCCGAGTTGCTTCGGTTCCCCGACATTACATTCGTAATATAAAAAAAAAACGCTAACCAGGCCATTCAGGCGGTGCATCGTGGGCATCAGCAATGACTGAATTACTATCTCCACCTTTTTCACCTCCCCCAGCGTCACAGCGATGGTCAGGGTTGTGTGGAGTTCAAGACTTGCTGTGTTGCGTGGGTTTACCCCGGGAAATCCGGTTTCCTCCCACATAGAAAATGAATAAAATCAGATATAACAATATTAAAAATAAAAGAATCAAAAGAAATAACAAAAGAAAATGTTTGTATTTTTAAAATGTACACTCAGGCTGAGCAAGAGAAAATAAATCATGTGCATTCATATAACTGTATTTTGATTACTTTTTATTAATTATTTATTTACCTGGTAACAACACACATCTTATTGGTACATGTTGTTCCATTGTTCCATTTTTTTCAAATTGTATTATTAACTTGGATTCTTACATCATAAGTGCTTCTTTTTTGCACAATGTAACAACCATGTAGACAGTTTTACAGGGTTTCAGGGCACTTTTTCAGTAAATATTCATCTTTTTACTCTACTATTTAGTAATTTTGTGGAAACTATATGGTACAGCTAACTTGTTAAAACATTGGCAAGAGTATACCCAGTATTACCCAGACGACCCTATAGAGAGAAAGTGCTCCCGTGGTGTGCGTTACCAGCTAAGGACTGATGTCATTTTTCAACTTAAATAGAAACACTGCCATAGTTTCCGAAGTAAATCAAGGTATATTTTGTGGCACTTTGAGCCCAACAAGCCGAGTGCCATCTAGCTCTATTACGAAGCTGAAACAACTAAATGGAATTCAGCCACAATCATTTCTTTTACTTATTTACATCTTTGTTATCACTACTCTGATGAGTCAAAATGTCTATTAAGTAAAATGCTAATCTATTATCTGTCCAGGAAAGCAGCTGGTCGACTCATGCTGTGACTGAAAAGGTGTAGCTGGGTCGTCTGTCAATATTTGAGAAAAGCATCTGCAGGTGCTTGTCATCTCCTCCTGGTGTCAGCAGGTGGAGCTGGAGCCACGTTGATGTGACATCACATGTAGACCTTAAGTTTCTGTGCGGCTGTATAAAACCTTTAGGTCTGATTTCACAGAGGCACAAAGGCAGAAGAAAGCCTCAGAGTGGAACAACCAAGAGAACATATCAGAAATAAGAATTTCAGGGTAATTTTATTTGTTTACTGTCTATTTTCTTTATTCATTGTTTTGGAGTTCATGTGAGATATCACGTGGTTCTTTAAAAATCGGTTGATGATAAATAATAGATAATAAATAACCAGGAAATGAATGAATGTCATTTTGTTTCTATTGTTATGACATACTTATTTGACATTTTAAAAGTCTTAATGGACTTTTCATGGTTGTTTTCACCAAGTTCCATCTCACCCAATACTGTTGTCATGTCCACTAACTCAGAGGGACAAGGACACCTGGTAGCTTGAAGTCATTAGACTTTTTTTTCTTAATTTCTTTAACAAAATCAAGTAATCTGCTTCGTTATTAGTATGAATGCTGATTCAATGCTGTTCTTCCCATTTATTATTATTATTCCATATTCCATACTACATTTTTTGAAAAGTTTCTAAAGAAAACGTTTAATTATCACGTCCAGCTCAGAAAAGGACATTAAGGCTACGGCGTTTGGTATTTCTATCTATTAGATTTTTAAAAAAATATTCAGCTTTTCCTCAAAATTTTCCCCATTCATCCCTATGGGGAATGTTTCAACGTTTGTTCTGTGACTGCTTCAGCATACGTTCCGCTTCAGAGACCATTCAACTATTGAAATGTTCAGCTTTTTAAGCACATTCAGCCATGACTTTTACTTTTTTTCTTACTTTCATACTTTTTCAGATATTCAACTTTTTCAAAAATAATTTTACAATGGAAGCAAATAGACAAATCTGCAAGTCCCCTTCAAACCCACCCCACTTTCAACCTCTGCTGCTCCTCTAAACTTTGAGTTACAGACACCATTCGAAGTGTTTAGCAGTTACAAGACTTTAAACTATTCAGCATCTTCAAAAACTCTAAAATATTCAACATATTTCATATATTTTTGACCAGTGATGAGAATAACAGCGTTAAAATAAACCGCGTTATTTTTTTCAGTAACGGGTAATCTAACTAATTACTATTTCCATCATTACAACGCTGTTACCCTTACCGACAATTAAATGTGGCGCGTTATAAACTGAAGCTATTCGTTGAAGCTGTTGTCATCCGACTTAGCTCTCAGCTTCGGAAGCCCCAAAGGGCCATGCATTCATAGATTTTATATCCTTCGTTTTCCCGTGATGACGAGTTAATTTCATTTGTTTTCTCGAGATCTCGAGTTATTATCTCGAAATAATAACTGCCGTTTTCCGAGATAACGGGATAATTTTATCGAGATCTCGAGATAACAAAACTTTGTTTTCCCGATATAACGATATAATTAATTCGAGATCTTGAGAAAACAAAACGATAGTGTAGTATATTAAATCATGGTAGGAAACATCATTCAGTGTAGCAATGTCAGAGGAGGCATATTGATCACCGCGTCACATAGCCTATCTTTTCAATCGAGGCCTGACACAGGCTGAAATAGCATTATGCCTTGCTATTACAGATAATATACACATTAGTGTGCGTAAACTAAAAAGATGGTTAGCAAGGCTTCAGCTATATCGGCGGCGCAATCTAAGTGAGCCTTATGTTGTCGTTAACTATAGCTGACCAGCTACGAGGTCCCGGACGTCTCCATAATCTCAGGGCTATCATATCACAGTCATTATCTCGAGATCTTCAATTAATTATATCGTTATCTCGGTAAAACAAAGTTTTGTTATCTTGAGATCTCGAGAAAATTATCTCGTTATCTTGAGAAAACAAATGAAATTAACTCGTTATCACAGGAAAATTGAATAAATAAAATGTATGAATGCATGGCCCTTTAGGGCTTCCGTAGGGGGCGAGACAACCGCATAAGTGATGATGACTGGCTAAGGTAGAATAAGAGTTCCTAAGCCAATCAGAGGCAGTGTTCAGTTTACACACAAACCACACCCGCACACAGCAGCCTCACACATACACAAACTGGCAGAGGTAAGCTGCTGAGGGGTATTGCACAAAACCAAGATAAGGGATTAAGCTGGGATATGTTGGTTATCCTGGCTGAATTTAGCCTCAAGTCGGTTGCATGAAAGCAGGTCAAACTTAACCCGGCCAAGTTACTATGGTGATTTATTCTCTGCAGCTAGCCTGCTCCAGACCAGGCTAACAGCCAGGCTAAGATTAATCCTAGTGATTCACCTGTATTTCCACCGTCAATCCTGTGAGGAATTAATGTGTTTTACAGCATGTCCATGGTCTTTCTAAGTATGTTGCATCATTTTAATTATCCTGCATTAAAATATTACATATATTGTCATTTCTCATCTCATCTCATCTCATTCTCTTGTCCGCTATGTCCCTGTTGGGGTCGCGGGGTGTTGCCGCTTTTATCCCTCCTTTTAGGGGGTTGCGGGGCTACTGGGGCCAAATCCAGCTCTCACAGGGCGAAGGCCAGGGTACGCCCCTGGATGAGACGCCAGTTCATCCAGGGCCCTCTGATGGCAGAGGCTGCCTTGCAAGGTGCCAACTGCGCATCAGGAGCAGTTTTAGGGGTCTCATTTCATTTAAATCTGTTGGCTGTTTGTAATTGCAACAGTTTTTTTTATATTGATTCAAGTGGTAGTATTATCAGGCCAAGTGTTATATTGCTATGCTAATGAAGACTGCTTGTCAAATGTTACTGTTTGCTGTGTGTGTGCATTTTGTTTAGCATTGGTGGTTATCTTTTAAATCCTACTTCACATTCATAAAAAAGGGAGGACACCACAATGTTTTCTAGTTTAATTTTTTTTTAATTTGGCACTCCTCATTTGGCTTGGTTGCTTGGATCCTGGAATAGAGAGCAAAAGCAACACATATTAAAACACTGTATTGCAGTTATGGTTACTGTGTGCACTGAAATACTCACTTCTCTTTCTAGTTTCTGAATTTCCAGGTCCAGTTTCCTGAGTGTTCAGCATTTAATCTCATTTTTTAAATGTTTTTATTTTAACGTCTGCCAGCTCTATCTGTCTCTCCAGGTGCTTTGCATAGAGTCGCCTGACAGTTTGTGAAGTCTGTAAAAGAAATGTCAATTAGCACAGCAGGATTTGTGCATAATGTAGATTTATTTTAGCCAATACTCACAATGTTACCAGGCTGCTTAGGAGACTGCAGCATCTGGGTCCTGTTACACATATAGTTTCTATTAGCACCACATCACTGACTTCATATCCTTTATGGACTAAATAAGCAGGATATTTCCATAAAATTGACATACCTCAAGCCTTCTGGAGTCCAGTGACACAGTCTCCTCATCTGCAGAAGTGCATTCTGCAGCTGCAGATGTGTCTTCCCCCTGCCATATACATACATGTATTGAGAGAACTTGAATTAAGATTTCACAGGACATACCAAGCCTGTGATTTCAATACAATGTACTGATCGGATCATCTTCTGGTGGCTCCAACAGTGTAAGCGTGTTCCCAGACACTGCAAGGAAATCCAAAGTCAGACAGTATAATATATCTATTTGATTGTGTTCCATGTGCAGCAGTACTGCAATATGTACCTTGTATGAAGCGGACAGTTTCTGTGGCTGGGACAGAGTCTGTTACTGTCCCTCCCTGGATCCCCTCCATCCCTGGCCTCCCTTTATTTAAATGGAGGGCCAGCTCCTCCGCTGGGGTCATATCCTGGCTTGGTGGGCCGCCCCCTGTGCCAGTTCTATGGGCTTTTTTTTAAAACTGCTACAATCATACAGACATTCAACATGTCAGCAGACACCTAATCTATTCACCTCATTTGTTTACTGTTATCTACTTTAAAGTCACTTACTTACTACTTCTCCTGTGTTTCTTTACAAAACCATGTGGAGATGAATATTTAAAAAGACATAGCAGGCTTTGTAACAGTTTTGCCTGCTTATTTGTCAAAAGTTTACCTCTGAATATTTATAAACTACACATGAATAAAGTCATAACCATAATAATGGTTTTTTGTTGTTGTTGTTATTGTTGTTTTGCACTGTCTCGATGTTGTTCTGTGATATCAGGTCCACTCTACTTCTCTAAAGACACAGGCAAGCTGACTGACTAACCTTTGTTCAAATATATTCAGTAAAAACAGATGACACATTTATTGGCAATGCTGTCCAGAGCTTGACACTTACTGTTAAAAACATACCATTAATTAAAGAGAAAGTCAATGATTCTGTTTGTTTGCAATTTTTTTTTTTTTTTTGATAACTATACCTCAGCTCTATATAAATATAATTCAGTTACACCAGCCAGCAAACCTGCCGTTGATATTAAATGTTATCAGTTCATAGCCTACATCAAGCACACTAATAGGGCAAACACACTTGCATACAACAATGGGATTAAGATATAAATAGCATTAATACAGAGCCCCATGCAGTCCCAAAACCTTATATCTTGTGCAAAGATTTATGCTTTGTGCGCACAAGTAAAATCGTCTCGAAATGTGTATTTTTTTTCTCTATATATTCAATAATTCCCAACCCTAAATTAACTGAAATAGCAACAATGATCAAGTGTGTGTGTGTGTGTGTGTGTGTGTGTGTGTGTGTGTGTGTGTGTGTGTGTGTGTGTGTTTATCTACAGCTCTGCGTAGAGGGCGCATACAATTTACCCTGGCATTAAGAGTGAAGTGTCAGCTGCGCCAGGACAATGACATGAATTCACCTCTTTTTTTTTGGAATATGAATGAATGAATGAATGAATGATCGATTTATTAATTGATTGGTGTAGCCTACTTATGAATTAATTCCGACACAATTCAGTGAGAGTGGAAATTGTTCGCATTTCTGTTCATTATCTGTAACTATTTGGTCGTATTACTGCAGCTTCACTTCCGCCAAAATGTGTGTGCGTTCGTCTCATACGTGTCCATGTGCGCATGCGCGTGTTTATCTGCGTGTGCCGTGCGCGCTTTGATGCTTTGATGTTTGCTACGATCGAACGCTAATGCTTTGATGTGCGCTATGATCGAACGCTAATGCTTTGATGTGCGCTATGATCCAAGTGACGTCATAGAATCTCGGATGTATAAATACTAGTGCAGGTTTATTAAAGCTTTATAAAAGTACTAATACTTTTAGCTTTTACTAGCGACAGCCGCTGACCACACCAGTCCACACACAGTAACCACAGTGAAGAGCTACAAACCACTTGACAACTTTTTTTAGCAAATTTCAAACCAACTTAAGGAAAGGAAAAGACATGTCTCTAGTAGAGCAGTCCGGAAACCCCCCGATGGATAACTTTGTCCATATCAATCCAGAGGCTGTGAAGCCCATCGTAAACAGGCATTTCGATCGAATCTCTGAAGTACAGTGGAGTCTGTTAGCTGATGGGATTTGTGACCCAGGAGTCGATACAATACTGACTGATATGCTTTGTGAAATCATGCAGACGCTCTCTACATCGGCTGTCAGCATAGTCTTACCAATGTTTCAGGAGCTTCTGAGGAATGATTCCCAGGCTGATATAAGTACAGCTTTGGAAAACGTCGACATGCGACTGGGAGACTCCCTCATTGGTACTTTTGCTGAAGTTCTTCAGGTCTCACTGGAAAAATGTGAGAGTGCAGAAAAGCTGACAGAGCTGATCGAAGAAGAAGTTTCACAAAAGGTAACCTCTGCTGTATCTCTGGCCATCAACAGCCCGACTCCGCAGGAAGGGTCTGCCATTTTTGTCAAAGGTTCCATGTCCAGTACAGCGTCGCATTGTCAAATGGTGAGTCATGTTACCAAATGTCTGAAAAGATTTATAAGTAAGCTGAACTCCAGTTGCCTATGCTGTTCGTGGCCAAAAAGTCCTGAATGTACAACACCGACCCTGGAACCAGAGAGATGTGAATCGTCTCAGAGCAAAAACTCCAAGGTTTCTGTTCCCTCAGTGAGATGTGAATCGTCTCAGGGCATGACATCCAAGATTTCTGTTCCCTCAGTGAGGTGTGAATCGTCTCAGAGCAAAAACTCCAAGGTTTCTGTTCCTTCAGTGAGATGTGAATCGTCTCAGGGCATGACATCCGAGATTTCTGTTCCCTCAGTGAGGTATGAATCGTCGCAGGGCATGACATCCGAGATTTCTGTTCCCTCAGTGAGGTGTGAATCGTCTCAGAGCAAAAACTCCAAGGTTTCTGTTCCTTCAGTGAGATGTGAATCGTCTCAGGGCATGACATCCAATATCTCTGTTCCCGCAGTGACATGTGAATCGCCTCAGAGCATGACATCCGATATCTATGTTCCCTCAGTGACATGTGAATCGCCTCAGAGCATTAAATCAAAGGTCTCCGTCCTCTCTGTGACTCAAGCAGTGGCTACAATCCTTGACAAATGGTCCACTGCGACCCCGGACATCCAAGAAGAGGCTGACTCTGCTCACGAGCCTCCCAGCCCCTCTTTGGAAGCTTATGATGCGGCGTTTGACATTGTCAAGGTTATAAGTAATGACCTTCATTATTCTGACGGCGGAGACGAGGAATGCAATGAGAATAGTAGCTCATCCAAACATCATTTCAGTTTGAGATTAATACTTGATAATGTGAAAGCCTTTTTTGTATCACGGGCCACGCTTTCAAAGGACACCACAAATGAAAACCAAAAAGAGCGCAAAAGCAGATTTTTTAAGTTTGCAAAGAAACAATCTCAGAAACTGACGTCAGAGCTGAAAACATCGCTTCAGAAAGAAGACCTTGACTTTATCGTGCCTCTCAGTCAGGATTTGGGGGCCTCTCAGCTGACACTCAAAAGAGAGGATGCCTCTGATGAAGGTTTTAATTTACCAGGAGCTGTTCCAGAGTCTCCAAGACCCAAATCAGAGGCTTGCATTAAGATCCGGATGATGCCATTAATCAGTTTAAATCAGACAGAGTTTGATTCGATCAAGTCTGCTGTTGAGACCTTGTTTGAAATTTCAAACCTGCCAGAGGAATCTTCACCACATGCCAAGCAAAACCTGACAAACTTGGCCAGGCAGCTTTCAAAAGACTTGATTTATGAATTGTATGGTCATTTCATGGCTATCGGCACACATCAAATTCCCTTAAATCCACAGGGAAGTAGTTTCTCTGACCCTGTCATCGTTCCTCTTGGGGAGAGGGTGAACCCTACTCAGTTCAGCCCTTCTCTTGAAAGTAGGTATATCATGATAGAGGACTCAGTGGGAAAGTTCTTGCAGCAGATGTGTCTCTGGGTGCAAAAGGAGCAATCAAACCAGAGAAGTTACAGTGAGAAAGTGTCTGGTGTGCTAGGTGACATCAAAGACCTAATCCAAGGAATAATTGACCCACCAAAAGAAAACGTCATCGCTCCAGAGTCCCTTGAAGCCAGCGACAGACAGACTCAAACATCCTATTGTTCAACTCCAGTCGTACCTTTCGCTGATATCTGCAATGATGATGACGTGAACATGAGGAGCTCTGAAAAATCAGGTAGGGGACTTGTAGCAGGGGCAACTCAGACCTCATCTTGTACATCACAGAGGACAACCAACAACATCATCACAGCTCTATTCATGAGACTCATCAAGACTGCCCCTAGGAAAATCAGAAATTACATTCAGGCAAAAGACATTGACATGATGATTAAGCGTCTCTCAGCAGTGGCACAGGATAACATTGACATTGATGCCTATGATGTCACAAAAACTAGAAACAACATGACAAAAATCAACAAAGCAGTGATCAAGGACCTTAAGAAGGAGTTTGGTTCTTCTGAACGGATACTGGAGGCTTCATTGGCAACAGACAGTTCATATTTTCATGAAGCTGTAATTAAGTATCTGAAAATCCATCTGGATGAGCTCTACAGACCAAAAAGGTCTGCTGTTGCCAGGTTCTTTATAAGGGTGGGAAAAGCTTTAACCAAACCCTTTAGGTGTTGCTTCTGTGACAGCAGCAATGACTAAATAACCATCTCCACCTTTTTCACAGCCCCCCGATGGAGTTTCTTGACTCCCTGGTTAGTGCGGTTTCCTCCGAGTTGCTTCGGTTCCCCAACATTACATTCGTAATGTAAAAAATTCACTAACGCTAACCAGGCCATTCAGGTGGTGCATCGTGGTCAGCAGCGATGACTATCGTAGCTTTGTGGAGTTTCTTGACTCCCTGGTTAGTGCGGTTTCCTCCGAGTTGCTTCGGTTCCCCAACATTACATTCGTAATGTAAAAAATACACTAACACTAACCAGATCATTCAGGTGGTGCATCGTGGGCAGCAGCGATGACTAAATAACCATCTCCACCTTTTTCACCGCCCCTGCTTCTTTTAACATCTCGAAGCTTGCAGCATTCATCTTGAAGGAAACAGGTTCACAAACCATCACACCTTCCATCTCACCTGACTTGTAGTAGGTCAGATGAAGTGGAAATTAGCTGTGGAGCTAGAGAACTTCTTTCCTTCAAGATGAATGCCTTCAATGGACCTTTCTCACAGCGATGGTCAGGGTTGGATTCCCAGCCTCCATCATTGCTCTGTGGAGTTCCTTGCCTCCCTGGTTAGTGCGGTTTCCTCCGAGTTGCTTCGGTTCCCCGACATTACATTCGTAAAAAAAAAAAAAAACGCTAACCAGGCCATTCAGGCGGTGCATCGTGGGCATCAGCAATGACTAAATTACTATCTCCACCTTTTTCATCTCCCCCGGCATCACAGCGATGGTCAGGGTTGTGTGGAGTTCAAGACTTGCTGTGTTGCGTGGGTTTACCCCGGGAAATCCGGTTTCCTCCCACATAGAAAATGAATAAAATCAGATATAACAATATTAAAAATAAAAGAATCAAAAGAAAAAAGAAAAGAAAATGTTTGTATTTTTAAAATGTACACTCAAGCTGATCCAAGAGAAAATAAATCATGTGCACTTATATAACTGTATTTTGTTTTGATTACTTTTTATTAATTATTTATTTACCTGGTAACAACACACATCTTATTGGTACATGTTGTTCCATTGTTCCATTTTTTTCAGATTGTATCATTTACTTGGATTCTTTCATCACAAGCGCTTCTTTTTTGCACAATGTAACAACCGTGTAGACAGTTTTACAGGGTTTCAGGGCACTTAGTAACGTGTTACTAATAATATTTCAGTAATATATTACTACAGTTATGTCATGTCACATATAACAGTCCGCATTACTGAGCAAAGTAAAGCGTCATGTCTTGTCACATCATTATAGGCTACATTATAGAAGGTTTTTGTCTATTGTGTTTCATATGACTAACAATACAATTAAAAATATGCAGACATTTCATTGGTACATGTTGTTACATTGTTTCATTTTTTTCAAATTGTATTATTTACTTGGATTCTTACATCACAAGCACTTCTTTTTTGCACAATGTAACAACCATGTTGACAGTTTCAGACTACTTTTTCAGTAAATTTTCATCTTTTTACTCTACGATTTAGTAATGTTGTGGAAACTATATGGTGCAGCTTTTTTGTTGATTGCACGGAAAAGGGAGTGATCTCTCACAAGTCATATAGTAATATCCTGGTAATACCCTGCAAACAGCCAATGCTTCCTTTTACAGTCCAGTTTCATCTTACTTACTGAGTAAATTGTTAAAACATTGGCAAGAGTATACCCAGTATTACCCAGACGACCCTATAGAGAGAAAGTGCTCCAGGTAAGGACTGATGTCATTTTTCAACTTAAATAGAAACACTGCCATAGTTTCCGAGGTAAATAAAGGTACATTTTGTGGCACTTTGAGCCCAACAAGCCGAGTGCCAACTAGCTCTATTACGAAGCTGAAACAACTAAATGGAATTCAGCCACAATCATTTCTTTTATTTATTTACATCTTTGTTATCACTACTCTGATGAGTCAAAATGTCTATTAAGTAAAATGCTAATCTATTATCTGTCCAGGAAAGCAGCTGGTCGACTCATCCTGTGACTGAAAAGGTGTAGCTGGATTGTCTGTCAATATTTGAGAAAAGCATCTGCAGGTGCTTGTCATCTCCTCCTGGTGTCAGCAGGTGGAGCTGGAGCCACGTTGATGTGACATCACATGTAGACCTTAATTTCTGTGCTGCTGCATAAAACCTTTAGGTCTGACTTCACAGAGGCACAAAGGCAGAATAAAGCCTCAGAGTGGAACAACCAAGAGAACATATCAGAAATAAGAATTTCAGGGTAATTTTATTTGTTTACTGTCTATTTTCTTTATTCATTGTTTTGGAGTTCATGTGAGTTCATGTGCGGTTCTTTAAAAATCGGTTGATGAAAAATAATAGATAATAAATAACCAGGAAATGAATGAATGTCATTTTGTTTCCATTGTTATGACATACTTAAAACATTTGACATTTTAAAAGTCTTAATGGACTTTTCATGGCTGTTTTCACCAAGTTCCATCTCACCCAATACTGTTGTCATGTCCACTAGCTCAGAGGGACAAGGACACCTGGTAGCTTGAAGTCATTACTTTTTGGGGTTTTTTTTAACTTCTTTAACAAAATCAAGTAATCTGCTTCATTATTAGTATGAATGCTGATTCAATGCTGTTCTCCCGTTTATTATTATTATTATTCCATATTCCGTAAATTTTTTGGAAGGTTTCTCATCCTGCAAATTTGCAAATGCAGGCTGTATGTCCTCTCTCTCTCTCTCTCTCTCTCTCTCTCTCTCTCTCTCTCTCTCACTGTGTGTGTGTGTGTGTGTGTGTGTGTGTGTGTGTGTGTGTGTGTGTGTGTATCTACAGCTGTGCGTAAAGGGCGCATTCAATTTACCCTGGCACTAATAGTGATGTGTCAGCTGCGCCAGGACAATGACATGAATTAATCTCTTTTATTTTGGAATATGAATGAATGAATGATTGATTTATTAATTGATTGGTGTAGCCTACTTATGAATTAATCCCCAAACAATTCAGACAGAGTGGAAATTGTTTGCATTTCTGTTCATTATCTGTAACTATTTGGTCGTATTACTGCAGCTTCACTTACGCCAAAATGTGTGTGCGCGTTCGTCTAATACGTGTCCATGTGCGCATGCGCGTGTTTATCTGCGTGTGTCGTGCGCGTTCGTCTAATACGTGTCCATGTGCGCATGCGCGTGTTTCTCTGCGCGTGCGGTTAACAAAGCTAATGCTTTGATGTTTGCTATGATCGAACGCTAATGCTTTGATGTGCGCTATGATCGAACGCTAATGCTTTGATGTGCGCTATGATCCAAGTGACGTCATAGAATCTCGGATGTATAAATACTAGTGCAGGTTTATTAAAGCTATATAAGAGTACTAATACTTTTAGCTTTTACTAGCGACAGCCGCTGACCACACCAGTCCACACACAGTAACCACAGTGAAGAGCTACAAACCACTTGACAACTTTTTAGCAAATTTCAAACCAACTTAAGGAAAGGTAAAGACATGTCTCTAGTAGAGCAGTCCGGAAACCCCCCGATGGATAACTTTGTCCATATCAATCCAGAGGCTGTGAAGTGCATTGTGAACAGACATTTAGCTCAAATCTCTGAAGTACAGTGGAGTCTGTTAGCTGATGGGATTTGCGATCCAGGAGTCGACACAATACTGACTGATATGCTTTGCGAAATTATACAGACGCTCTCTACATCGGCTGTGAGCATAGTCTTACCAATGTTTCAGGAGCGTCTACTGAGGAATGATTCCCAGGCTGATATAAGTACAGCTTTGGAAAAGATCAACATGCAACTGGGAGACTCCCTCATTGGTACTTTTGCTGAAGTTCTTCAGGTCTCACTGGAAAAATGTAAGAGTGCAGAAAAGCTGACAAAGCTGATCGAGGAGGAAGTTTCACAAAAGGTAACCTCTGCTGTATCTCTGGCCATCAACAGCCTGACTTGGCAGGAAGGGTCTGCCATTTTTGTCACAGGCTCCATATCCAGCACAGCGTCTCATTATCAAATGGTGAGTCATGTTACCACATTCCTGAAAAGATTTATGAGTAAGCTGAACTCCAGATGCCTATGCTGTTCGTGGCCAAAAAGTCCTGAATGTACAAGACTGACCATGGAGCCAGAGAGATGTGAATCGTCTCAGAGCATGAAATCAAAGGTCCTCTCTGTGACTCAATCAGTGGCTAAAATCCTTGACAAATGGTCCACTGCGACACTGGATATCCAAGAAGAGCCTCTTCTTGGACATCCCAGCCCCTCTTTGGATGCTTATCATGCAGCGTTTGACATTGTCAAGATTATAAGTAATGACCTTCATTATAATGACAGCGAAGATGATGAATGCAATGAGAATAGTAGCTCATCCAAACATCACTTCAGTTTGAGATTAATACTTAATAATGTGATAGACTTTTTTGACTCACAGGCCGCACATTCAAAGGACACCGCAAATAAAAACCAAAAAGAGCGCAAAAGCAGATTTTTTAAGTTTGCAAAGAAACAATTTCAGAAACTGACGTCAGAGCTGAAAACATCGCTTCAGAATGAAGACCTTGACTTTACTGTGCCTCTCAGTCGGGATTTGGGGGCCTCTCAGCTGACACTCAAAAGAGAGGATGCCTCTGATGAAGGTTTTAATTTACCAGGAGCTGTTCCAGAGTCTCCAAGACCCAAATCAGAGGCTTGCATTCAGATCCGGATGATGCCATTAAACAGTTCAAAAAAGACAGAGTTTGATTCGATCAAGTCTGCTGTTGAGACCATGTTTGATATTTCAAACCTGCCAGAGGAATCTGCACCACATGCCAAGCAAATCCTGACAAACTTGGCCAGGCAGCTTTCAAAAGACTTGACTGATGAATTGTATGGTCATTTCATGGCTATCGGCACACATCAAATTCCCTTAAATCCACTGAGAAGTACTTTCACTGACCCTGTCATCGTTCCTCTTGGGGAGAGGGTGAACCCTACTCAGTTCAGCCCTTCTCTTGAAAGTAGGTATATCATGATAGAGGACTCAGTGGGAAAGTTTTTGCAGCAGATGTGTCTCTGGTTGGAAAAGCAGCAATCAAACCAGAGAAATCACAGTGAGAAAGTGTCTGGTGCGCTAGGCGACATCAAAGATATAATCCAAGAAATAGTGACCCCACCAAAAGAAAACGTCATCGCTCCAGAGTCCCTTGAAGCCAGCGACAGACAGACTAAAACATCCTATTGTTCAACTCCAGTCGTACCTTTTGATGATATCTGCAATGATGATGACGTGAACATGAGGAGCTCTGAAAAATCAGGTAGGGGACTTGTAGGAGGGGCAACTCAGACCTCATCTTGTACATCAGAGAGGACAACCAACAACATCTTCACAGCTCTATTCATGACGCTCATCATGAATGCCCCTAAGAAAATCATGAAGTCCATTCAGGCAAAAGACATTGACATGATGATTAAGCAGCTCTCAGCAGTGGCGCAGGATAACATAGACATTGATGACTTTGATGTCAGAAAAACTAGAAACAACATGACAAAAATCAACAAAGCAGTGATCAGGGACCTTAAGAAGGAGTTTGGCTCTCCTGAACAGGTACTGGAGGCTTCATTGGTAACAAACAAAACATATTTTTATGAAGCTGTAATTAAGTATCTGAAAATCCGTCTGGATGAGCTCCACAGACCAAAAAGGTCTGCTTTTGCCAGGTTCTTTATAAGGGTGGGAAAAGCTTTAACCAAACCCTTTAGGTGTTGCTTTTGTGCCAGCAGCAAAAACTAAATAATCATCTCCACCTTTTTCACTGCCCAACGCTTCTTTTAACATCTCGAAGCTTCCCAGCCTCCATCGTTGCTCTGTGGAGTTTCTTGACTACCTGGTTAGTGCGGTTTCCTCCGAGTTGCTTCGGTTCCCCAACATTACATTCGTAATATAAAAAATACACTAACGCTAACCAGATCATTCAGGCGGTGCATCGTGGGCAGCAGCAAAGACTAAATAGCCATCTCCGACTTTTTCACCGCCCCCACTTCTTTTAACATCTCGAAGCTTGCAGCATTCATCTTGAAGGAAACAGGTTCACAAACCATCACACCTTCCATCTCACCTGACTTGTAGTAGGTCAGATGAAGTGAAATTAGCTGTGGAGCTAGAGAACTTCTTTCCCTCAAGATGAATGCCTTCAATGGACCTTTCTCACAGCGATGGTCAGGGTTGGATTCCCAGCCTCCATCATTGCTCTGTGAAGTTCCTTGACTCCCTGGTTAGTACGGTTTCCTCCGAGTTGCTTCGGTTCCCCGACATTACATTCGTAATATAAAAAAAAAACGCTAACCAGGCCATTCAGGCGGTGCATCGTGGGCATCAGCAATGACTGAATTACTATCTCCACCTTTTTCACCTCCCCCGGCGTCACAGCGATGGTCAGGGTTGTGTGGAGTTCAAGACTTGCTGTGTTGCGTGGGTTTACCCCGGGAAATCCGGTTTCCTCCCACATAGAAAATGAATAAAATCAGATATAACAATATTAAAAATAAAAGAATCAAAAGAAAAAACAAAAGAAAATGTTTGTATTTTTAAAATGTACACTCAAGCTGATTCAAGGGAAAATAAATCATGTGCACTCATATAACTGTATTTTATTTTGATTACTTTATATTAATTATTTATTTACCTGGTAACAACACACATCTTATTGGTACATGTTGTTCTATTGTTCCATTTTTTTCAAATTGTATTATTAACTTGGATTCTTACATCACAAGCGCTTCTTTTTTGCACAATGTAACAACCATGTTGACAGTTTCAGACTACTTTTTCAGTAAATTTTCAGCTTTTTATTCTACTATTTAGTAACGTTGTGGAAACTATATGGTGCAACTTTTTTGTTGATTGCACGGAAAAGGGAGTGATCTCTCACAAGTCATATAGTAATATCCTGGTAATACCCTGCAAACAGACAATGCTTCCTTTTACAGTCCAGTTTCATCTTACTTACTGAGTAAATTGTTAAAACATTGGCAAGAATATACCCAGTATTACCCAGACGACCCTATAGAGAGAAAGTGCTCCCGTGGTGTGCGTTACCAGGTAAGGACTGATGTCATTTTTCAACTTAAATAGAAACACTGCCATAGTTTCCGAGGTAAATCAAGCTACATTTTGTGGCACTTTGAGCCCAACAAGCCGAGTGCCAACTAGCTCTATTACGAAGCTGAAACAACTAAATGGAATTCAGCCACAATCATTTCTTTTACTTATTTACATCTTTGTTATCACTACTCTGATGAGTCAAAATGTCTATTAAGTAAAATGCTAATCTATTATCTGTCCAGGAAAGCAGCTGGTCGACTCATCCTGTGACTGAAAAGGTGTAGCTGGATCGTCTGTCAATATTTGAGAAAAGCATCTGCAGGTGCTTGTCATCTCCTCCTGGTGTCAGCAGGTGGAGCTGGAGCCACGTTGATGTGACATCACATGTAGACCTTAAGTTTCTGTGCGGCTGTATAAAACCTCCAGGTCTGATTTCACAGAGGCACAAAGGCAGAAGAAGCCTCAGAGTGGAACAACCAAGAGAACATATCAGAAATAAGAATTTCAGGGTAATTTTATTTGTTTACTGTCTATTTTCTTTATTCATTGTTTTGGAGTTCATGTGAGATATCATGTGGTTCTTTAAAAATCGGTTGATGATAAATAATAGATAATAAATAACCAGGAAATGAATGAATGTCATTTTGTTTCTATTGTTATGACATACTTATTTGACATTTTAAAAGTCTTAATGGACTTTTCATGGCTGTTTTCACCAAGTTCCATCTCACCCAATACTGTTGTCATGTCCACTAACTCAGAGGGACAAGGACACCTGGTAGCTTGAAGTCATTACTTTTTTTTTTTTTTTCTTAATTTCTTTGACAAAATCAAGTAATCTGCTTCATTATTAGTATGAATGCTGATTCATCCCTACGGGGAATGTTTCAACGTTTGTTCTGCGACTGCTTCAGCATACGTTCTGCTTCAGAGACCATTCAACTATTGAAATGTTCAGCTTTTTAAGCACATTCAGCCATGACTTTTAATTTTTTCTAACTTTCATACTTTTTCAGAAAATTATCAAAAATAATTTTACAATGGAAGCAAATGGACAAATCTTCAAGTCCCCTTCAAACCCACCCCACTTTCAACCTCTGCTGCGCCTCTAAACTTTGAGTTACAGACACCATTCGAAGTGTTTAGCAGTTACAAGACTTTAAACTATTCGGCACCTTCAAAAACTCTAAAATATTCAACATATTTCATATATTCTTGACATTATTCAAAGTTTTCACAGCCAGCAATGTGCACTTGGCGTCAGCTTCTCAACAGGCAGCATTCACAACTGCAAGTTCATCAGGACTTGCCTTCTCCAGTTTTCTTTGAATTAATTACTTCTCCTGTGTTTCTTTACGAAACCGTGTGGAGATGAATATTTAAAAAGACAGAGAAGGCTTTGTAACAGTTTTGCCTGCTTATTTGTCAAAATTTAACCTCTGAATATTTATAAACTGCACATGAATAAAGTCATAACCATTATAATCTTGGAATCTTTTAATTTTCTGCAAGAATTTCGCTTTCATGAAGTGGTTATAGTTAATTCACAGTTGTGTCTTGTAGAGTATAGATGTTTTGTTGTTGTTGTTGTTGTTTTGCACTGTCTCGATGTTGTTCTGTGATATCAGGTCCACTCTACTTCTCTAAAGACCCAGGCAAGCTGACTTACTAACTTTTGTTCAATTATATTCAGTAAAAACAGATGACTCATATTTATTGGCAATGCTGTCCAGAGCTTGACACTTACTGTTAAAAACATACCATGAATTACGGTTTTTGCCGAATGCTTACATACATGTTGCAGACTTTGGCTCACTGTGTCATAACTTAACACATGGGCTGAGTAAGACACAGCACATGAAGTTAAACTCCTAACTTATATGGCTCTTGAAACAAAACCTAACAATCCCATTATAAAACTGTTTTTAGCATCAAAACGTTAAACACATGCACCTTTGAATTACTCTTTCCTAGCAGCAACAACACACAGATGTGCTTTATGCAAAAGATTGATCCACTACAGTTGATCTAGACACATGAAAACAAAATGGTACAACTAGAATGTTCTACAAAACAGTGTTGTAAGGGAATGATTGGAAGACATTTAGGCTATGGATCCTGTCTCCTGTTGGCATTTGGCCACATCACCTCGTCCACATCACAGGCAATGTCCTCCCTTGCCAAGCAATGGGGGAAATATCGCCTTGCATGCCGTATCCAACCCTGTATGGACCTCACCTCAATGTCGCCCCATGCCTCTTCCATGGCTTGTAGAAGAGGCATGTGGGCATGTGGCTGACGGTCATAAACTTTCCAGCGTCATGCTGAAAAGAACTCCTCAATTGGATTCAAAAATGGGGTGTATGGTGGCAAGTTGAGTGCAATAAATCTATTATGGTTGGAGAACCAGTCCCAGACCAGAGCCACCCGATGGAAACTGACATTATCCCAGATGACAACAAACTGGGGCTGAACAGAAAAATGCAGATAATGTACAGTGAATATAGTGTAACTGAAAGCACAGGACTATCACATATACATTTACACAATACTGTAATGAGTGTGTGTGTGGGGGGGGGGGTTACTTGTGTTACCGGCGCCAGAGCTAGGGGTCTCTGGTCCGGCAGCATGAGCCACTCAGGCGGCGGGCACTGAGCGACTGAGCTACGATGTAACTGTGAATCCAAACACACAACACGAGAGCTGTTAGCTAAGGCTACAGCTGCTCAGGATATTTATTCTCTGCACATGCCCAGAGCAAAGCAGAGCAGATACTGTTTGTTTGGACCCACTGGTGTTAGAGCACCCTCTACTGGTGCAAAGTGGCAATGCTTTCTGCAAAACTGTGTTTATAAAGGTTCAAGTATTACAGTTTTTCTCAATTGTTTACACACAATTACTGGTACTTGAGACACAATGACCTCAACATGAAACTTGTGCACCAACCCCCTGAACCAATTCTGCTAAACTACAAGCACAATTCCTGCTTTACACTCAAATTGCAGTTCTAAAACACACTTTATTCAAAACACTACGCACAATTCACTGCATTTGGCACAATTTCCATGGAGAAAATCTCTTGTTTTCACAAGGAACACACTGTTATTCAAAATTCTAAAGTTAACTGCCCCACTATGCACACTGACTCATCACATGGGCAAACACCTGTCACACAGTTTTAAAATTAGCAATCAGAGCTTCAGCATAAAAGGGCAACATGATGATGCAATGTGGATGAGGTGCTGTGGCCCGACCGAAACAGAAGAGAGGATGCAGCATAGTTTTTTGTTTTTTTTACTTTAACTGCAAATCCTTCTGTTGCTTTGTATGTCGACCACTGTATGTGCAACTTTGTGTTGGTTGGGATGTACACCGTGTACATTGTTTTTGTGGGAAAAATAAAATATATTTGTTACTGTGTATTTGTGTGTTCTGAGTATAAAAACAATATTCTAAAATATTTTACAACACACTTATGTATGCACTGTCTGTAGTAAGTGTAACACTGAACAAAAAAGGTGAATGATGAATGGAGAAGAAGTGTTTTCCATTCATCATAGTGTTTTACATTGAGCACATCAGAGTTCAACTGGTTCTTATAAATGTCTATTCATATGATGGTTTGTGTGTGTCATTTGAAAACAAAATATCATTTTGAGAAGAAATAACATTGTTTTGATTGTAAAGTTTCATTTTGCAGGAGAAGTGAGGGGTTTTGCCCATTGTGTGTGTGTTTTTTGATTTGTGTGTAGAGTTCTGAGAGTATGAGGCATGCTTTCAGAAAATGTGTGTAAACAATCGAGAAAAACTGTCAAATGAAAAAGAGGGGGTGTCTGTTAACATAATAAACTATATGTGGCTATTTCAGACCCACTACTGCACATAGTCATGATGGAGGTCTTTGACTCTCGCACTGTTCCTCTCAAATTGAACTCTATACAGCTGCTTCAGTGAAATGTTCTGCTTTTTAAGGATGCAGGAGAGTGTAGATATGCTGACAGTGTTGATGTCAGCGAAGGTCATTTGATCTGCCATGATCTGCTCTCTCAATTCACGAAGCCGGAATTCGTTATTTGCCAAAACAATGTTAACTATGGCCACCTCCTGTTCATCACTGAACATAATCTGCCTTCCACCCTGTGCAGGTCATCTGGCAGTTCTGTAGAAAATGAAACATCATACATTTTGTACTTTAGACCTATAGACCTACAGTAATACAGCAATGTATTGTACTGTGCGTTTGAACAATGTGCAATACTGTAATTTCTTTGGTACAGTTTAGTGTGGAAACTTCAAAACATACCTGTTTTCCAGTCTGAAAGTTCTAATAACCGAGGCGACTTAGGTTTGGCTGGACTCTCTGCCCAGCCTCCCTCATTGTAAGGCCATGATTTACAGTTTTTTCGATTGCGTAAGCACGACTTTGAAAACAGGGCCCGTTTTCTCAAAACACTACACACAATTAGCACACCAAACACCCAATTAGCAGAACACATCAGACCCTTTGCAAAATGAAACACTCTTGTCAAAACTATACACTAATTTATAAAAAAAACATATTTTGTCACCATATGACACACACACGCTTCATATTACTTAATTCTGTCTGAACCAGTTACACATTGCTGGTGCTAACCTTAAACTTTTAGCAATTCTACTTCTCAGTGATTAGAGTACTGTACATGAAGTACACAGAGAAAGTGCAAATATACAATAAGTTCAACAAACCCTTGACAAGACCAATGCTGCAGACTGAGGAGAATATAATTTATTTCTCTCCATACACCCAAATCAGTCAACATGGAGAATCACAACAAAACATGTCTGCAGAAGTGTGCATAACACTGTTATCCCAGTAAACAACAAACATAAAATACTGTATCCAGTACAGGTTAAAAATTACAGAAATAATAAATAAAATAAAAAATCTGATAAAGAAAACAGAAAATACAGTATAGAAAATACTAGACATTATCTCTTCGCCTAGCTGGATCTGGCCAGAGAATTTCATCCACATCACAGGCGATATTCTCATTGGCAAGACAACGTTGGAAGAACCGCCTTGAACGTCTAATCCACCCTTGCACAGCTACAGCGTCGACTTGGTCACAGGCGTCATCCATGGCCTGAATGAGGGGTACCTGAGCCTGGGCCCGGAGATCGTAAACCTTCCACCGCCATGCAGAGAAAAACTCTTCAATTGGGTTGAGAAAAGGAGAGTATGGTGGAAGGTATAGGACTGTGAACTGTGGATGGTGTTGAAACCAGTTCTGGACCAGAGCAGCACGGTGGAATGACACATTGTCCCAGATGGCAATCTATTGCATCTGGTGCATTTGGTTACCTGCTGTGACTATGTTGTGCAATCGATCTAAAAATGTGAGTATGTGAGGTGTGTTGTAATGGCCAATTTTGGCATGACGGAGGAGGACCCCATCCTGTGTAATGGCCGCACAAAGGGTGGTGTTACCCCCACGTTGCCCTGGGACATTGATTATAGCCCTGTGGCCAATGATGTTTCTGCCTCTCCGTCTTGCTTTGGTGAGGTTGAACCCTGCCTCATCTATGTAGATGAATTCATGCTGGATTTCCTCAGCATCCATCTGTAGAACTCTCTGAAATACAGTGAGAGACAAGATTGTGTAGTTCAGAATAGACCTAGTATACAGTCAATGTACATGTCAAAAGGTCATGTGTGCAGTATGCAACATCTCAGTGCTACAGTAAAGTCAACAATACATACCTCCACATCTCATGCCGCAACCGTTTGACCCTCTCTGAATTCCACTCAAAAGGATACAGTTGTTTCATTTGGACCTGATTTCTTTTCAGAATGCGTGCCAGTGTTGACAGAGAGACCTGATGGACATTACAGTTTTTCTCAATTGCTGAAACACTAAAACCCATTGGCTGAACAAAGTTCGCAGTTGCCTGAACTCATTTATTAATTTGTTTCAAATCATGTGACACAACCAATATAAGCCAGTTCAGAAAGCAAACAGGTTGTTGAAGGTAGGACGGAGAAAGCCTAAGAATGGATGCGTATGCGAGGTGGGCGACGAGGACGAAGAGGAGGAGGGCAAGAAAGAGGAAGAGGAAGAGGAAGACAAAGAGTGGGAATATCTGATGAAATTCGAGCAACAGTCATTGACCATGTTCTTGTCAATGGACTGACAATGAGAGAAGCAGGACTTAGAGTGCAACCCAATTTGAGCCGATTTTCTGTGTCCACCATAGTAAGGACATTCAGAGAAGAGAACAGGTACAGTATACTACTGTACTTTTGTAATTGCAAATTTACTGTACTACACTATATGCAGCTGTTTCAATTGACATTTGTAAAGTTCATCGCTGTAAGTATTGTACTGCATGAATATTTTTTGTAACTGCACATCTACTTTTTGTAGAATTGCAAGGCTGCCACATGCAGGTGGAAGGACAGCCATATTCACTCGGGAGCAAGAGGCCGTTATAGTTGGCATGGTCCTTCAAAATAATCTAATACGACTCAGAGAAATCCAGGAACGAGTGATACAAGACAACACACACTTCCAGGGAATCGACAGTGTGAGCATTTCCACAATTGACCGTGTACTCCAGCGTAACATGATGCGAATGAAGCAAGTATACAGAGTACCTTTTGAGCGCAACTCACCAAGGGTGAAAGAACTGCGAGCTCAGTATGTGCAAGTAAGTGTACATTCAGACACATTTACTGTAATCCAGATTGTCTACAGTACAGCCACATACTATGTGAATGATATCACTCTTCAGTACATACAATGTATGTGAATCAGAAGTTCATACAGTAGGCCTAATTGTACTCTACAGTATAGCACTGTCTCTGTACAACTTACAAAATACTACATACAGCATATTGTATATCTACAGACAATATTTGACTTGGAATCCTTGGACAGACCCCATGAGTTCATCTTTGTCAATGAAGCAGGCTTCAATCTGACAAAGAGGAGAAGGAGAGGCCGAAACATGATTGGACAGCGGGCCATTGTTGATGTCCCTGGTCAACGAGATGGCAATGTCACAATCTGTGCTGCCATCAGTAACCATGGTGTTCTACATCACCATGTTACACTCGGGCCATATAACACCCAGCACCTTCTACGATTTCTTGCCAATCTAAGAGATATTTTATTTGAGCAGCAGATTCAAGAGCAGCAGGGTCAAGAGCTAAATGAGAATCCCATTCCCACCTATGTGATAGTGTGGGACAATGTCAGTTTCCACCGAGCTGCTCAGGTAAGGGAATGGTTTAACATCAATGGGCAGTTTATGAACTTGTACCTCCCTCCATACTCGCCTTTCCTGAATCCGATTTAGGAGTTTTCCTCCTCTTGGCGATGGAAAGTATATGATAGACAACCCTACACCAGAATAAATATGCTGCAAGCCATGGATTTAGCTTGTGGTGACATAGGTGAGGAACCATGTCAGGGATGGATACGGCCCCTCCATTGCCTCAGGAGGGAAAATATTGCTTGTGATGTCGACGAAGTGCTCTCGCCTGACCCAGCCCAAAGACAAGAAGAAGCACATTGATCACATGTTTACTCCTTTGATTTTTGTATTGTATACTGTAGTACAGTGCATTGTAGGCTGTATACTGTACAATAAACAAATTGTCTGGCCCTGAGCATTGTGTTTTCCATTTGTTTACAGTACTGACTGCTCAATAGATTTTGACTGGTTGCAGGTTCATATCAACAAAGAACAAGAATTACAGTATCACAGAAACAAAGGACACGTTTGTGAGATGCAGGGTACAGTACTGTAAAAATAGGGGTACAAGGAGGAGGAAGAACAAAAACAATTGCAAAGAGCAAAGCAGAGTATAATTTCTGATCAATTTTGAGCTACTATGATAGAACATGTTTTCATTCATCAAAAGACAATGACGGAAAAATCTGAAATTTGTTTTGAGATTAAAAATGTACTTTTCCCTGAGAACTATATGTTTTGAACAACGTGTTTTCTATTTTTTGGTGTAATATTTACTGACTGCTTGATAGCGTATATCATTTTGATCGCTTTGTTTATGATTTGGGAGCAGTGTTTGGTTTTGAGCACAGGTAAATCTGTTTTGAGGCGAAAGTTTCATTTTGCATGAGGAGTCAGAGGTTTTGTAAATAGTGCTTGAAGCTGAGGTTTTGTGTTTAATGTTTTCAGAAAATAGAGCAAGGTTTCAGAAATTGTGTTTTAGCAATTAGGAAAAACTGTATTGCAAATGGCATGGTCACCAATAATGTTGGCTTGAATTTCTCTGAGCCTGATGGCATTATTGGCCAAAACCATGTTTATTATCTCTCTCTCTTGTTGTTGTGTGAATATGTGCCCCCTTCCTCCTCGCCGTTCTCCAGCCTCAATCCTATGTATAAAATAACACATGTAACCTACTGTAAAATGTCACAGGAAGGGGTATCCAAAGTGCTGATATGGTGCATACAATAAGCAGCTGATTACTCTAACTGTAGACAGATTTTTTTTTTTTACCTGTTTCCGTGTTGAAACATCCTTTTAACAGATGCCACTGTATATCTGCTAAGATTTGGCTGAACTCTTAGTCCAGCCTCCCTTAGCGTCAATTCATGGTTCACGACATGGTCCACTAGTGTTGCACAAATTTCATTAGATAAATTCGGTCCTCTTCTTCTTCTTCTTCTTCTTCCACGTTCTCCTCCTGCTTCAGGTCTTCCTCTTCCTCTTCCTCTTCCTCCACCTCGGCCTCTACCTCTGGCTGGGCCTCCGCCTCTTCCTCTACCTCCTTCTTCTCCTCTGTGGATCCCCCCTCTCACCCTCACCCTCACTCTTCTTCTGACTCCTTCCATTTTGGTTAAAGGCAGGTGAACTTACCTGCTGCATTTTTATAGTGCTTGAACCTGATTGGTGTGTCTTCAATTAAGCAATCATGTGTTTGCGCACCTGATGGCTGTGTTTACTGACTGGCTCATAGGTGTGGTAATTTGACAGTCAGTGCTTTGGAATTGCAAGGAAGTGACATCATGATATACTTCTGTGTCTCATGTATACAAGTTTGTTTAGTGTTTTGCAAATCACTGTGTGTACTGTTTTGCAAAAAGTGTGAGGCTGACATTGTGCTTATAGTGGTGCACATCTTGGCCATGTTTTGCTTCTTGAGTTTAAGGTTTTGATAATTTTGTAATACTTGATTTTAGTGTTCGCGCGATCGGAAAAAGATGTTTTACATGGTCCACCAAAGTGTCCCTCATGTCATCAGATATTTGTCTCCTTCTGTTGCCTCTCCCCTTCTTCGTCCTCTTCCTCATCCTGTTTCTGCCTCCATGTTTTCAAAGTTGGCACAACTTGAGCTGAGCTCACATCAGGTGTATTTGTAGTGGTTTAGACTGATTGGTCTACAATTAGATTTTAAATGTTTTTGTGTGTGAGTCTGTGGGCTTTTCCAATTTTAGTTGTGTTTTGTATTTTAAATAGAATTTTTTTTTCCCAATGATTGCATGAGATTTCCTTTTTGAACAATGTGTCTTATGTAAAAAACAGTGTGTAGTGTTTTGCAAGAAGTGGAGAATTTCAAACACAGTGCAAAGCATATATTGTGTTTGCAGGGTTGGTGCTTTTGTTTAGGGCATGGTCACCAAAGTTAGAGGTTGTGATGCTTTGGGCATAGCAACCACTTTTAGTGTTTAAGCATTAGGCAAAAACTGTAAAGAGAAAGTCAGTGATTCTGTTTGTTTGCAATTATTAAATTTTTTTGAGAACTATACCTCAGCTCTATATAAATATAATTAAGTTACACCCGCCAGCAAACCTGCCGTTGATATTAAATGTTATCAAGACATAGCCTACATCAAGCACGCTAATACGGCAAACACACTTGCATACAACAATGGGATTAAGATATAAATAACATTAATACAGAGCCCCATGCAGTCCCAAAACCTTATATTTTGTGCAAATATTTATGCTTTGTGCGCACAAGTAAAATCGCCTCGAAATGTGTAGATTTTTTCTTTATATATTCAATAATTCCCAACCCGAAATAAACTGAAATAGCAAAGTCGAGATAATTGTCCAGTGCGGCCGAAAATGCAGGCTATATGTCCTGTGCGTGTGTGTGTGTGTGTGTGTGTGTGTGTGTGTGCGTGCGCGCGCGCTACAGCTGTGCGTAAAGGGCGCATTCAATTTACCCTGGCATTAATAGTGATGTGTCAGCTGCGCCAGGACAATGACATGAATTCATCTCTTTTATTTTTGAATATGAATGAATGAATGAATGAATGAATGATTGATTGGTGTAGCCTACTTATGAATTAATCCCCAAACAATTCAGTGAGAGTGGAAATTGTTCGCATTTCTGTTCATTATCTGTGACTATTTGGTCGTATTACTGCAGCTTCACTTCCGCCAAAATGTGTGTGCGTTCGTCTCATACGTGTCCATGTGCGCATGCGCGTGTTTCTCTGCGTGTGCGGTGCGCTCTTTGATACTTTGAACAAAGCTAATGCTTTGATGTTTGCTATGATCGAACGCTAATGCTTTGATGTTTGCTATGATCGAACGCTAACGCTTTGATGTGCGCTATGATCCAAGTGACGTCATAGAATCTCGGATGTATAAATACTAGTGCAGGTTTATTAAAGCTTTATAAAAGTACTAATACTTTTAGCTTTTACTAGCGACAGCCGCTGACCACACCAGTCCACACACAGTAACCACAGTGAAGAGCTACAAACCACTTGACAACTTTTTTAGCAAATTTCAAACCAACTTAAGGAAAGGAAAAGACATGTCTCTAGTAGAGCAGTCCGGAAACCCCCCGATGGATAACTTTGTCCGTATCAATCCAGAGGCTGTGAAGCCCATCGTGAACAGACATTTCGATCAAATCTCTGAAGTACAGTGGAGTCTGTTAGCTGATGGGATTTGTGACCCAGGAGTCGACACAATACTGACTGATATGCTTTGCGAAATCATACAGACGCTCTCTACATCGGCTGTGAGCATAGTCTTACCAATGTTACAGGAGCATCTACTGAGGAATGATTCCCAGGCTGATATAAGTACAGCTTTGGAAAACGTCGACATGCGACTGGGAGACTCCCTCATTGGTACTTTTGCTGAAGTTCTTCAGGTCTCACTGGAAAAATGTGAGAGTGCAGAAAAGCTGACAAAGCTGATCGAAGAAGAAGTTTCACAAAAGGTAACCTCTGCTGTATCTCTGGCCATCAACAGCCCGACTCCGCAGGAAGGGTCTGCTATTTTTGTCAAAGGTTCCATGTCCAGTACAGCGTCGCATTGTCAAATGGTGAGTCATGTTACCAAATGTCTGAAAAGATTTATAAGTAAGCTGAACTCCAGTTGCCTATGCTGTTCGTGGCCAAAAAGTCCTGAATGTACAACACCGACCCTGGAACCAGAGAGATGTGAATCGTCTCAGAGCAAAACCTCCAAGGTTTCTGTTCCCTCAGTGAGATGTGAATCATCTCAGGGCATGACATCCAAGATTTCTGTTCCCTCAGTGAGGTGTGAATCGTCTCAGAGCAAAAACTCCAAGGTTTCTGTTCCCTCAGTGAGATGTGAATCATCTCAGGGCATGACATCCGAGATTTCTGTTCCCTCAGTGAGATGTGAATCATCTCAGGGCATGACATCCAATATCTCTGTTCCCGCAGTGACATGTGAATCGCCTCAGAGCATGACATCCAATATCTCTGTTCCCGCAGTAACATGTGAATCGCCTCAGAGCATTAAATCAAAGGTCTCCGTCCTCTCTGTGACTCAAGCAGTGGCTACAATCCTTGACAAATGGTCCACTGCGACACCGGATATCCAAGAAGAGGCTGACTCTGCTTGCCAGCCTTCCAGCCCCTCTTTGGATGCTTATGATGCAGCATTTGACATTGTCAAGGTTATAAGTAATGACCTTCATTATTCTGACGGCGGAGACGAGGAATGCAATGAGAATAGTAGCTCATCCAAACATCATTTCAGTTTGAGATTAATACTTGATAATGTGAAAGCCTTTTTTGCATCACGGGCCACGCTTTCAAAGGACACCACAAATGAATACCAAAAAGAGCGCAAAAGCAGATTTTTTAGGTTCGCAAAGAAACAATCTCAGAAACTGACGTCAGAGCTGAAAACATCGCTTCAGAATGAAGACCTTGACTTTATCGTGCCTCTCAGTCAGGATTTGGGGGCCTCTCAGCTGACACTCAAAAGAGAGGATGCCGCTGATGAATGTTTTAATTTACCAGGAGCTGTTCCAGAGTCTCCAAGACCCAAATCAGAGGCTTGCATTCAGATCCGGATGATGCCATTAATCAGTTTAAATCAGACAGAGTTTGATTCGATCAAGTCTGCTGTTGAGACCATGTTTGAAATTTCAAACCTGCCAGAGGAATCTGCACCACATGCCAAGCAAAACCTGACAAACTTGGCCAGGCAGCTTTCAAAAGACTTGATTTATGAATTGTATGGTCATTTCATGGCTATCGGCACACATCAAATTCCCTTAAATCCACAGGGAAGTAGTTTCTCTGACCCTGTCATCGTTCCTCTTGGGGAGAGGGTGAACCCTACTCAGTTCAGCCCTTCTCTTGAAAGTAGGTATATCATGATAGAGGACTCAGTGGGAAAGTTCTTGCAGCAGATGTGTCTCTGGGTGCAAAAGGAGCAATCAAACCAGAGAAGTTACAGTGAGAAAGTGTCTGGTGCGCTAGGCGACATCAAAGACCTAATCCAAGGAATAATTAACCCACCAAAAGAAAACGTCATCGCTCCAGAGTCCCTTGAAGCCAGCGACAGACAGACTAAAACATCCTATTGTTCAACTCCAGTCGTACCTTTCGCTGATTTCTGCAATGATGATGACGTGAACATGAGGAGCTCTGAAAAATCTGGTAGGGGACTTGCAGCAGGGGCAACTCAGACCTCATCTTGTACATCAGAGAGGACAACCAACAACATCATCACAGCTCTATTCATGAGACTCATCAAGACTGCCCCTAGGAAAATCAGAAATTACATTCAGGCAAAAGACTTTGATATCATGATTAAGCGTCTCTCAGCAGTGGCGCAGGATAACATTGACATTGATGCCTATGATGTCACAAAAACTAGAAACAACATGACAAAAATCAACAAAGCAGTGATCAAGGACCTTAAGAAGGAGTTTGGTTCTTCTGAACGGATACTGGAGGCTTCATTGGCAACAGACAGTTCATATTTTCATGAAGCTGTAATTAAGTATCTGAAAATCCATCTGGATGAGCTCTACAGACCAAAAAGGTCTGCTGTTGCCAGGTTCTTTATAAGGGTGGGAAAAGCTTTAACCAAACCCTTTAGGTGTTGCTTCTGTGTCAGCAGCAATGACTAAATAACCATCTCCACCTTTTCACCGCCCCCCACTTCTTTTAACATCTTGAAGCTTGCAGCATTCATCTTGAAGGAAACAGGTTCACAAACTATCACACCTTCCATCTCACCTGACTTGTAGTAGGTCAGATGAAGTGGAAATTAGCTGCGGGGCTAGAGAACTTCTTTCCCTCAAGATGAATGCCTTCAATGGACCTTTCTCACAGCGATGGTCAGGGTTGGATTCCCAGCCTCCATCGTTGCTCTGTGGAGTTTCTTGACTCCCTGGTTAGTGCGGTTTCCTCCGAGTTGCTTCGGTTCCCCAACATTACATTCGTAATGTAAAAAATACACTAACGCTAACCAGGCCATTCAGGCGGTGCATCGTGGGCAGCAGCGATGACTATCGTAGCTTTGTGGAGTTTCTTGACTCCCTGGTTAGTGCGGTTTCCTCCGAGTTGCTTCGGTTCCCCAACATTACATTTGTAAAAAAAAAAAAAAAAAAAACGCTAGCCAGGCCATTCAGGCGGTGCATCGTGGGCAGCAGCGATGACTAAATAACCATCTCCACCTTTTTCACCACCCCCCGCTTCTTTTAACATCTCGAAGCTTGCAGCATTCATCTTGAAGGAAACAGGTTCACAAACTATCACACCTTCCATCTCACCTGACTTGTAGTAGGTCAGATGAAGTGAAATTAGCTGTGGAGCTAGAGAACTTCTTTCCTTCAAGATGAATGCCTTCAATGGACCTTTCTCACAGCGATGGTCAGGGTTGGATTCCCAGCCTCCATCATTGCTCTGTGAAGTTACTTGACTCCCTGGTTAGTGCGGTTTCCTCCGAGTTGCTTCGGTTCCCCGACATTACATTCGTAAAAAAAAAAAAAAAACGCTAACCAGGCCATTCAGGCGGTGCATCGTGGGCATCAGCAATGACTAAATTACTATCTCCACCTTTTTCATCTCCCCCGGCGTCACAGCGATGGTCAGGGTTGTGTGGAGTTCAAGACTTGCTGTGTTGCGTGGGTTTACCCCGGGAAATCCGGTTTCCTCCCACATAGAAAATGAATAAAATCAGATATAACAATATTAAAAATAAAAGAATCAAAAGAAAAAAGAAAAGAAAATGTTTGTATTTTTAAAATGTACACTCAGGCTGAGCAAGAGAAAATAAATCATGTGCACTTATATAACTGTATTTTATTTTGATTACTTTTTGCCTAATTATTTATTTACCTGGTATAAACACACATCTTATTGGTACATGTTGTTCCATTGTTCCATTTTTTTCAAATTGTATTATTAACTTGGATTCTTTCATCACAAGCGCTTCTTTTTTGCACAATGTAACAACCATGTAGACAGTTTTACAGGGTTTCAGGGCACTTTTCAGTAAATATTCATCTTTTTACTCTACGATTTAGTAATGTTGTGGAACCTATATGGTGCAGCTTTTTTGTTGATTGCATGGAAAAGGGAGTGATCTCTCACAAGTCATATAGTAATATCCTGGTAATACCCTGCAAACAGACAATGCTTCCTTTTACAGTCCAGTTTCATCTTACTTACTGAGTAAATTGTTAAAACATTGGCAAGAATATACCCAGTATTACCCAGACGACCCCATAGAGAGAAAGTGCTCCCGTGGTGTGCGTTACCAGGTAAGGACTGATGTCATTTTTCAACTTAAATAGAAACACTGCGATAGTTTCCAAGGTAAATCATTTATTTATTTACATCTTTGTTATCACTACTCTGACAAGTCAAAATGTCTATTAAGTAAAATGCTAATCTATTATCTGTCCAGGAAAGCAGTTGGTTGACTCATCCTGTGACTGAAAAGGTGTAACTGGATCCTCTGTCAATATTTGAGAAAAACATATGCAGGTGCTTGTCATCTCCTCCTGGTGTCAGCAGGTGGAGATGGAGCCACGTTGATGTGACATCACATGACCTTAATTTCTGTGCGGCTGTATAAGGCTTGCCAGCCTTGAGCCAGTCAGTAACATAACCTTTTTACTTTTTCAAATATTCAGCTTTTTAAAAAATAATTTTACAATGGAAGCAAATGGAAATCTTTAAGTCCCCTTCAAACCCAACCCTTTACAAGACCTTAAACTATTCAGCATGTATTGCAGCTTTTTAAAATCTTTACGGTTTTGAAATGAGCACAGTTTTAGTTTCATGCTTTTTTAGCTCGGGAGTGGAGAGCAGCTGGAAAAACTTACTTCATATCAGCTGATTGTCTTATTTCAGATGTAGGACTTACACTTTTGGCTGTAGAACCCCTCTCATAAGCCACAATGTTAATTTTGAGCCTAAATTTCTGGTGGAGAGCAGACAGTACCTGTTTTGTCTCTCGCTCTAGCGCCCTCATTTTTCACTCTACATAAATGAAAAAGACATGAATGTGATCGTCTACTTGCCCTCTCACTCAAAATGTTAAAATAATTCAGTTAAAATAGCACCAATAGCAGTAGTACCAGCAGCAGTTTTTCTGCCGTCTTTAAGTGGAGTTTTCCCCACATTTCTCAATGACATGGCATTTTCCAGCCTTAGTCTGATCCTCCAATCATGTTGTTCCTCTGTTCTGATTGGTGGACTGATGTTAAGCTCTTGCTCACTAGCAGCTGTTTAACTGTTAAAAGTCAAACTTTGATCTGTTTCAAGTTACGTTTTACCTTTGTTTTTCTCTTCCTTTCTTTCTCTTTTTCCCTCTCCCCCTATCTCTCTCTGTCTCTTACACATGCCAACACTTTACCTTCAATCAACTTCATCTTGTCTGTCTCTCCCTCCTTCTCCCCTCCTCGTCGACTTGGTTCTTTTCCTTCGTTCTCCCCCATTCCCCCTGTTCAGCTATCAAAATGTTCAGCTTTTTAAGCCCATTCAGCCTATGACTTTTCAGCCGTTATGCCTTTTCAGCTTTTTCTGCTAAATTTTTGCCCATTCATTCTTGTGGGGAGATTGTAGTTGTAGTTTTATGCATTTTTGGCAATTATTTTCCAGTATATTCAGCAGTTTTTTCAAAATCACTTCAGCTGTCAGCATTCACATTGTATTTTCGCAGGAAAGGACATTTTTTCTAGTTTTACATGCTAGATGCTACCTGCCTCCAGAAAATACAAGTGTGATAGTACAGGTTATGGTATGTGACTTTAATGTTTGCCAATGTTAAGCGAACCTTAAGCCTTCTCATATCAGAATCAGAATCAGAATTCCTTTATTTGTCCCGCAAATGGGGAAATTTCTTAGTCACAGCAGCCAAAGGACAGTGTCACACTAATTAATAATAAAAAGTAAAAAAATAAACAATATAATAAGAAGATAAGAAATAGAATTAACTCGTATGTACATAGTATTTACGAGTTAATTCTATTTCTTATCTTCTTATCATAATATAAATTCTCAGCGTTGTAATAGTACTACATGGAACTTTTAACTGGTTATGAAACAGTCTAATTTTAATACAGACGTCTCTATATATGACTTACCTAAGCAAACAAAACCATCAACCAGAAGATTGGCAATTTCTGAGTAGTTATTAGTTAGTCTTAATACTTGTCACCAGGTTGAATAGATCATAAAATTAAATTGACTCTTTTTACAGTGGAGTGCTGAGGATGAATAGAGGAGTCTTGCAGCCCGAAGAAAGAAGCTACTCTGTAGTCTAGTCATACTTTGTAGCACTAAAACAGTTTACTTTGTTTTTCAGTACTCAAATTTTCTGCAGTATCGTTACACCAGTACCAGCAGCGCTCGCTCTCTTGTTTTCCCACAGGGAGTTGACACACAAGGCTTAATCAAAACAGGGGGAAAAAATGACGTTTCTAGAAGAAGTTTGATATTTAATGTTACTACTACGGTCTTTCTGCTGTTCTCTGCTACTAGCCAAGAAATGATGTTGTATCTGCAATGACCAACCTTGGTTATATTTGTCTTTTACTAAAAATCTAATTTTTTATGCACTTAATGTTGTGTCAGTTTTTCCCCAGGGGTATAGAATATCAATATTTTTCAAGTTATTGTATCGAAGTACTAGTCCACAGGGATGGCCACACACTCAACCAAGGAATGAAAGTTACTTGTAGCAGTTTTAACCTTGATTCATGTCTCAAACGATGCCATGTTGGGTCCTGGAAGTTGAGGGAACCAAGCCTGGAAAAAAAATAAGTGTGGGAACCCTGCTTCATTTTGAATTGCTTCTAAGTAGTTAGGACAAGTCAAAGGCGAGGGAAAAGTCGCCGTACAAAGATTAATAAAGGCTAACTTAACTGTGTGCAAGTCAAAGAAATATTTGTCAACAACAGGTTTTATTATTCAAATTGTAACTGCAACAGGCATGTATCAAAAAGGTCAATACAGCAAAGCCTTTACAAAATCTGGCTCGACACTTAAGTCTTCCCAAAAATGGCTGTCGCAACAAATTGTAAACAGTTTTATCAACAGTCTTACAGCACTTACAGCAAAATACAAATCAGCTAAAGTAAGAAAAGCACCTGTTATCTTTCAAAATGTTTAAACACAAACACAATTTGTGCCACTGTACAGAATCAAAGTAGACAAACCAAACACAAAGAAATGGAATGTTCAAAGTCACTCGACCATTTTTGTTTCCATACAAAAAAAAAAGGAAAGGACAGCTGGAGTTGTTCCTCACAACAAAAAGGCAAAGGGATTGGACAGTGCATTCAAAGACAAGCACACCATGCACTTGATGGGAACAGGAGCTGGTTTGGTCACTTAGCATAGTTTGTGCATAGTTATAAGGCATCAATCGAGCAGTCCTTTAGGTTGCATGTGGCTGAGAGAGACATTCTGCGGAGAGGGAGAGTCTCCTTCAGTAGATCCTAGACAGGAATAAAAAACCAACAACCTTGCACCGCCTGCAGTCACCTTCCTCCCCCTCTCCCTCTTGAAAAGAGACTGGCAAAACCCCTGAGCGAGTTGAGTTGCGTGGAGTGGAGTTCCAGGTGAGATGCATGTGCAGTGAGTAACTGAGCTCCAGTCTGGGAGGGAAGTTCAACCAGCACTGGAAGAGTCGGAAACATCATCAGAAAAGGACTAATTTCTACAATACCTTCGCAGGGTCTCTCGTAGGTGTCAGGGAGACGTAAGCTGCACATTCCAAAACCATCGTTATTTGGGAGTGTAAGAACACATTGTAGCACAGGTGGAGTTACTTATGGCATCTGGTGTGTTTGAATAAGGTTCTGCTCATGGCTTCAACAGTGGGATGACAGTTCAAACGAGTGGTTCTTCACATCTGTGCTTCGAAGGCAAACCGTGGAGCTGACGTGATTCACTTCAGTTCAAGGGAAAGAGACAACAAAACAAGGAGATGCGTAAACAGTCTTCGTAGAGGCAGCAAAAGGACTGGGCTTGTCACATTTTTTTTTCTTGTTATTTCTTTTTTTTTTTTTTACATGAGGAAGAATCTTCAATACAAATGCAACACGGCTTTAAGTCTTAGAAGGGTCTCATGTCTGAATACTCCAGTTGTCTCAGTCAATTTAGTTCGGATCATTCTTCAAATCTTTGTTTTCAAATGGCACTTCAAAATACCAGAAAAAAATGTCTTCTTCAGTTCGTATACTGCTTTCGCCTTAAGGTTCACCAACATAAAAAGTGGTGTGTTCAGTCAGTAATGCCAAAACTACAGTGGACAAATAAATAAAATAAAGCAAACAAAAGAAAAATACAGCAGTAGCCAAATGAGGTATCTATGTATTGCTCTATGCCAAAAGAGGAATTAAAAATTAAATAAATTAAATAAAATCAGTGGTTTATCAAGATGGGAGGCAAAAGCAACAAAACATAAACAACTTGTTAGGATCAGGTGGGGCAGCGGCAGGGGGCTGCAGGCCGTAACATGCCCCACTCAGCCCCCAGTGTGTGGTGAGGCCCTGAGGCCGGGAGGGTCAGGGGTCAGGAGGTTGAGGTGAAAGGGCACACGAGGAGTGTCAGGATTCTCTGCTTCCCTGAGGTATTTCTTTGGAGCTGGTTCCTCCTGTGTTGCCGTCTTTTCGGGCGGCAGCGTCTTCTGCGTCGGCGCCAGCCGTGCTGGGCTCCACCTCCTCGGAGACGGAGGTTTGTTCCTGCTGTAGGCCGCTCCAGCTGGCCTTGTTCAGCCCCATGTGGCCCAGCATGGTCTGGGACAGACGTGTGTCGGAGAAACGGGCCCACTCTGCAAACAGCGGCTCGGCCACGTACGTCATGAAGCCTGGAGGGGGAGAAGAGGCGGCAGATGAATATTAGGGCTAAAGATTAGAGACCAGAGGTGGAAGAAATATTCTTGTACTGAAGTAAAAGTATCAATACCATTGTGTAGAAATTCTCAGTTATTACTAAAAGTAAAGTACAAGTACCTCAAAACTCTACCAATGTAAAAACAAGCTATAAGTGACAGCTGAATACAACAAACAACACATATACTTGCCTATTTGAATGTTGCCGACTGTGTTGGCCTCTCTGTCACAAAGTGGGCTGACTTCAAGTTTGTGCTTCTTCTCAATGTCTCCTAGAAGAGCATAACAAAATTGAATTAATATATGAGCTATTATATGGCATTACATGTTCTAATATGATAGAATTGATTGATAATAGAGAATAAACACAGAAAGAACCAAGGAAGGAACTGTTAAAGAGCAGATTAAATAACTGAAAGAGAATGACAATATAATAGCAGGCAGCAGGATAAAAAGAAAACCTTGTTGGAAGAACTCCTTGGTCACTTTCTCACTCCACTGTTTGCTCAGCTCCCAGGGTCTGCAGGGGTTACAGATGTCCGCACACTTCAGAGCCATCTGTACATGGTGGGCAGAAAAACAAAATAAGGGCTCACAGATTTTCCTGAGATCCAGGAGTTGTGTGTGGTGACTGAGGAGGACACCGACCTGCAGGATGAAGTGACGGTGGCTGCCGTTGGTCAAGCACAGGTTCTCCTGGTCCAGGTTCAGGCGAAACTTAGACAGGTAATCGTTCTGTCTGCTGATGTCCGTGGCCAGGATTAAAGAGCCCAACTCCCTCTCCATGTTCAGACTAAAGGGTCAAAAAGACAAAATGATCAGACTATTAAGCGCTAACTGTGGTATCCGACATCATTTTCTCCATAAAACCAAGCAGATATGTCTTTTGAAACATATATTATCTTTCAACAAGAGCTATCTAATGTGGTGGTTGGCAGTTTTCTTGGTGCACTCGGCATCATTGCCGTGTCAGACTGACCTGTCTTCAGCAGGCAGATGGGAGAACAGCCCAGTCTCTCTGAGCAGGCCCACTGCTGACTTCCAGTGGTGGTTTTCCAGAACTGAGGTATTCTGCATATTGAAAAGGAAAATCGTGCGCAGAAGCATTAATTTAATAAATCATATGATTTCATACGCTACTGTACTTTCAGGCTAAAGGGTGACTGTTATGTGGTTTTACCCTATAGAGTGTAGCTAGATAGTGGTCAGTCTTGATGAGGAAAGGCTGGTTGACCCCTGGATGGTCCAGGTCATGTGTGGCAGCCGCTAGGAGTCCCAGCAGGATGTCACGGGAGGTCAGGGACTTGGCAAGCTGCAGTCACAATGAGCACAAAGATTATGATGAGTGATCAAAGTGACAAATACTGCTCAAATTAAATATTTCCAGGATAACAAAGAAAGCGTTAAAGGAAGTTTCTTGAGCCAAAATGAACCAAAATGTCTCGTTTGCATGTCTCACCATGGGTTCCCGCATGTAGCAGTACATGGCCTGTGTGACATCCGCAGCGTGAACCGCGTTGTGGTAGGGGTTGTCACTGTGGTAGTCCTCTTGGACCATGACCAGGAACCTCCAGAGTTTGACCATGTCCAGCTGGAAAAGCTCCACCAGGCCATACTGGTTCAGCAGGTGGAAGGTCAGAGTGATCAGGCTGTTTCCTGAACAAGAAGACAAGCAGAGTGAGTGTTTTTTCTGGTTTGTGTATCTCTTTTCAAATGTATTAAACAGGAGGAACTGCTGTTACAATGTAAAATATCATCAATCTATTTTTTTTCTATTTTGTAAATTATTACCTCCGCCAAAGGGGATAATTTTTTCACCCATGTCTGTTTGTTTGTTTGTTTGTTTGTTTGTTTTGTTTGGTTAGCAGGATTACACAAACACTACCAAACAGATTTAATTAAAACTTTGACCGAGGGTGGGTCCCGGCCCAGAACAGACCCCATTAACTTTTGGTGCAGATCCAGGAATTTTTTCTCCGTTTCATTAACCATGCATTTATCAACATTTTTGTTTATTTGTCAGGGAATAATGCATGGATCTTGATGATGATAAATACATCAGGAGTATTTAGGCGGCTTGGGACTGTTGGGCCTTGGCGAAGGTATGCGCTCTACTGAGTACCGTTCTAGGTTTTTTTTATGAATCCGCTTTCTCTAAACCTTCCTCGATCACACCTTCTTCCTTTCCCAGAATTACTTCTTTATGTGATTTTCATCCTTTTTCCTCTCCCAAAGCACTCTGGCACTGCAGCTGTTATCTCTTCCCATCCATTTCCCCATCTCCTGCTATTGAGTTACACAGTATATATCAAGACAGATGCGTGGCGAAACATACAATAACCAAGAACATACTTTGTTCTGCTCATGTCTGGTCCGACTCATGTCCCTTATTCATAATACAACTATCTTGTGTCTGGAGCCCCTTTCTCATCTGTTGTACTAAGGCTACTGTTGGTGCAGGAGAATCTATTATACCATTTTACACCAAAATTAGCACATGCTGTTTTTTTAAATGTGGGGAAACCCGCTATAAATAGGTGATTGACTATTATTCATGTGCCAGAAAAGGGGTGAAAATTTGCATGTCCATCTGGGTGTTTCCATCAGTGCTGATTGGAGGTGAAGATAGTTGTTAGCTGGGTTTAGAGTCTATAGAGCAGCTGCTGGATCGCTGCATTGGAAAATTAATAATATATTGTTGTGTACTCTCCAAAAAGCAAATGACAACAAAACAAACCAAAGACAGCATGATTCTCTGACGTGTTTTCTCCTTTTCAAAATAAAATTCAGTGATTTATAACAGAGATCATCTTGATAAAATACATCCTCCGTGACGGCCAGCATCCAACAGATGGCACCATTGGTAACACATTCAATCTAAGGCTGGTTTAACACTGGATACTCTGTCAGCACTGAATCACTTCTGTTATCACGACTTTTGAATCCAATTCTTTCATCATATTTGACCTACCGTTTGTCAACCTATCGAAGAGGAAAATGTCGAAGTTCCAGTTTCCGACTTTTTCCAGCATGCACTGCAAGAGAGGGGAAAAGAGAAGCGCAGGATTAGGGATGAGAAGTCTGAACAAAGCAAATCATGTGCTATGATGGCATCATTATAGAAAAGGAGTGTGTCATACTCTGGCCTGTCCAGTGTAGTCTTCATCCAGGATGTGGAGGGGGATCTGCTGGGGGACTCCTCGCAACAGACGCGATGAGTGCAGGTACCTCTGGAAGCTGAGTAGTCTGTGGACCCTCCTCTCTGGGGCAGAGCTCGCCGACGTGGACCCACAGCCCAGCCGCGCTGCACACACACACAAATTGACAAAAGATGTAATATTTAAAATATGTAACAATGCTTTCGGTTGATGTTTCACTTCACAAGCTCATTAGGCTCAGATAATCATTTTGGCTGCACAAACTCGGTGGGGATCTGACACCAACACAGAGATATACAAACAGCCGCTGCTGACACAGCCGCCCACTCGTAAGCCTTTCGTCTGGGATCACACAGCAGACATGCTTTGTCAGTGGTCTCTCTCTCTCTCTCTCTCTCTCTCTCTCTCTCTCTCTCTCTCTCTCCCTCACACGTGCACGCACACATACACACGCACAAAAACACTGTGTCTGAATAAACCGTGGCTGCAATCCGGAAACACGTCAGCATGAGGAAGGATTACTTTTGGGTCAAGATGTCAACACACACACACACACACACGCACACACACACACAACCTCTTTGTAACCATTTGAGTTTTCTAAGAAGGTTTCAATGAGTATGAAAACGGTTATTTTCTCACACACCTATTCACAAAGCTTTGATAAAAACGATCCTTTCACAAGGTGTACACTTAGACACACCTTGGTCGTTATCATCATGTGAAATGCTGTGAAAGCGGTGCACAAACATCTGTCAATCTCGCTGCGAGTTAACAAACTGTGTTCGGAGCTACAGTTTGATAATGTCTCTTGTTATCAGCGAGGCTGGCGAAGTCGGTGTGATTGGCTGCGATTCATACTCACTGTGAAGAGTTCGGAAGTCGATGCACAGGTACGGGTGGGAGCTTCTTCGTTCCGGTTCAAATCCAACCTGACTTCTGACTCTCACATCTCCTAGAAGAAATCAGCACTTATTTCCTCAAGATTCATGCTACTTGAAAAGAAAAGTGTCTGAATGTGCTAGGCCGAAAAGTATTTACAAATGTTTCTCGATTATATACTGGAATTTATTTTGAGCGAGTGCCACAAGGATGGACTTTACCACAGGACAATGAAGAGTCACAAATGTATGAATGTAAGAAAAAACTGAAAAAGTTTAACCAGCCAAATGCTGGTAAAATATGCATGAGACTGGAAGGTTTGCTTCACTTCACCAGTCAAAAAGACAATGGTTATCTATTGAGTGGCTGGTAAAACTGTCACTAGCCATTTGGCCAGTGGACAGAAGTTTTTTTTTTTATTTTGCACCCCACCAACACGACTGAAATCCTGTCTTCATTTCAACAAATCTCAGTTCCACTAGACAGACAGTATATTTAGCATCGGAGAAGGTTTTTTATCATCAGTCCTTCTAAAAAGCTGAAACAGATTGTGGTAAAATTTAAGTAACTTGTCAATTTGAAGACAAAACATTATCATCAACAATTTTGTTAGAATTCAACAACAGATAAATCAGTTTAATCTTAGCTGGAAAGTTGCTGCAAAACCCTCATGGGAGCTGTAGATCTTGAATGCAATTAAAATAATCAAACTTGATTTAAAAAAAAATTTAAAAAATTTAAATATGTGGCATCAGGACTCTGGATAAACTTTTTACACTGGTACGCCTGACTTTTTCCATTTAGGTGCACCAGCGCATAACTTAGGTGCATCCAGTAATACAGTTACAATTAATGAACTGTAAAAAGTTATAAAGTGCTGACATTTTTAGTGCTTGTGAAACTCAAATAAATACAGAAATGAACCTAAATTATTATAGGGGTATTATAAAAAACAATTATTGATATAAAAGTTTAAACTTAGCTTTAAAACTTTATACTATAGGACATAATCAGACCTGCTACATTTCAGCTGCACTAGTGTTACCATTGAGATGTTTTGTTGCACTTGACAAATTTCCAGGCACATGTGTGACCAAAATAGTTTCGCCCTGGAGATCACTTCTTTCTTGTCAGTATAGTAGAGGATATGCATTTACAGAAGCTCGGAGTGTGGCTGGAAAACCCACCATCATGTTTCAGCTTGTTATAACAGTTAGGAAATCCAACGAATGCAAAGCATTGAAAGTGAAGCAGGATTTTCCTTCTCTATTGTCAAAATGTGGTAAAACCCATTATTTTGGTACTCTAAAATAAGCGAAAGATATGATTTTGTAAATACTATTGGACCCAAGTCTGGCGTATACTATCCATGTGTGGGCACAGTCACGCACAAACACACACTCCCACGTCCCAGAAGAGAAAAATCAATGGACAGACAAGTCAATCAAACAGCTGAGCATGCAATGCCATGTCAGGACAGTCTGATCTACCATTAGTACTCAAAGCCACTGAGTGTGACCTACAGTATAGCCTGTTTTAAGAAGTCAGGCAGAAGAACAGGAAGAGGCTCGGACCAAACAGACGGCAGCCGGCCTGCTTGTAGACTGCAGTCAGGAGCAGTGAGAGCATAGTGAGGTGACGGGATGGTGCTATGACACTGATGCAGTAAAATGCCAGTGTGTCGTTTCAGGCAACACTCTATATGCGGCAAGACTATGTGGCAGTGTACTCGTCAAGGTGCTTAACAGTGCAATGGTATGTTTTCAGCATGGCACTTCTGATTGTGTCACGTGTGCATTAGAATTAAAGTCAAAGCAATCACACAGGTGTTTTACCCCAACCAGCATGTTACTTACTTGCACACAGCTGTTTGAATACTACACAAGCTCCTATCAAAATACCAGAAACTAAGAATTACAAATCAAGGCATAACGATGCTCAACAGTATTTTGAGAAGCTGTTTGTAAAGTTGTTGGTATGAATGTGGAGAGTGAAACCGCATCGGTGGTGTGTCACGTGCAAAACAGAAATGATGACAAAAACACACTACAATTCATGCATTCCTAAGTAGTTAGTGTGTGTGTGTGCCTGGATGTATATACATCTGTCATATCTGCAGATGCATGTGCTAGGGCTCAGCACGTGTGTTTGTGCGTGTGTGTTTAGTGTGTTATGAGAGTCACAGGGTCCATGTCTCCCCTGTGGTGCATTAGTGCTGGCGCTCTGGGGTGGATGTAGGTCATGTCATTATAACTGATGCAGCGAAAGCTCTGAGTCCAGCTATTTGAAAGCACATCAGCATTAACTTGGCAGACTGAACCCTGGCCCAGGCAAACACCAGTCTGCATTAGCGTGCCTCTCCTCACACTCAATTTAATATAAAATCTACAGACACAGATGCTTTATGCCCGTGGCGTATGAGACTGCCATCATACTTAGCCAAGTAAAATGATTAAAAAGCTAAAGCTCCTTCAGTCAGCTCAATAAATCGCTGTTACTGTGACTGGACGCACGTGGCAGCAGTCGACTCACAGGCATTATAAAGCTGGAGAGAAACAAAGTATAGCAATATTATGTGAACTATGTGGAGCTACAGTAAACAGGATTCCAACAAAGACTTTCAGTAAGCCCTAAACTGCCCTGGCTGTTTAATGCTTCCTGCCTACTCACTATGCTTCACAGGAGCAATCTAATATCTATGAACGACACTGACAGGATATCACTCTGAGCAAATCTAGTTTCTTCCTTTCTGCTCACTGCCAGTCACACCATTGGATTTATGAATTGAGGTGGCAAAAGTTGCACGGAGGGCACATCTTTGCGCAGTAGACTGATGTCAGGGGGACATCCAGGCTCTAATCGCTCCATTATCCCCAATAACCTTATTGATTAGAAAGCCAAGGCTGATCTGGCGGCTTCCTAGATGCATTTGACTCCATCTGCCTGGCAGAGCTCCAAGCTCTCCATCCTCTCATCCATTTTCTAAACTGCTTATCCTGTGTGGGGTGACTGAGGGCAGCACTGGGCAAATGGACACAAAGGCATGTACAGCAACACAAAAACACACTCTGCTAATGAGTCCGTTTCTGGACACAAACGTGATCAACCTACACTCAACATTACAGATGCACACAACGCAAATCTATTCTGATTGAGGGATTACCAAAAGGCCAGGGATTGAGTGGACATGCACTCTCGTGCGTCCACATCTCTTTATAATCTCTATATCCCTCTGTCCATTTCTGATCCAACCATTTCCCATCTCACTGCTTTTTAAGCCATTGTGTATTAAGAAATGGATATGAGCACAGGCAGAGATGTATGTGTGTGTGTGTGTTTCCATTGAAAATGCATGTGCTTGTATGCACTGAGAGTGGGGAAACACTTACCTAGCATACGGATGTACAGCGCTGTCTGGTCAGAGCTGTCGTAGGAGATCGCCCCTCGTCTCTGAACAAACAAAAAGAAACATCATTAACAAACTGCTATTATACCAATATACCAACCATAACTGGTGGTTATGTGATCTGGGTGTTATCACAACCCCATCTCCCCCAAACACACACCTCAAAAACACAAAACACAGGCCATTTTCTAACGTATACACAGAGTTAAGCAAGTGTAGGGTGATGCAATGTGGTTGCTACTGTTGGTTCTAATCAGCTGTGTGCGTGTGTGAGAGTGAGCGAGTGAGTGCAAACTGCTACACTGATAAACATGTTCTAGCTCCATATCATCAGCCTGATACGGCACTTCACCGCTGCTATCAGTCATGTGAGAAACACACGTGTTATGTCCACACACACACACACACTCACACTCACACGGTAATTATTTTTGGTCCAATTCAACTACTTTTTCAGATATTTTGACTTTCCATTAAAAGTCTGCCTCAAACAACATAGCTAAAAAGTACACTGTATATTGAAAAAAATTACTTCCCTATCCCGACGTCAGCAGGCGACCGCAATTTGAATGAATTTGAATTTGTATGTAAATTGACTTTAGTGGAACTGACAACAGAGACAATAGATGCGGTTCATCAACCTTCAAATCAATACTGTTCCAAAAGAGCATTTCATAAACATTAATGATAAATTACATTGTTAGAACCATCTATTTTATATCTAAAAACATTCTAGTAAGCATCTTTAAGTTAACATTTTCTTCTTTGCAAGATCAATCTAATAATCTAAACTCAACGCTTCAGGCAGACTTTTTCAGCTACAGCAGCTACAGTTGCCTTGACTATCTGGTAGCTGTTGCGCAATAAAAAATTATCAGAATCTAAATTTTTCCGCATGTGTTGCAAATCTTGTAGAGTCCCCACACTTTCCGTTTCACAAAATGTCTTTGTACGAATTAGAAAGCACGAACGACGGCCAGCAAGTAGCAAAGGTCATGTCAACGATACTACACTCTCACCAGAGAGTAGCAAGTTCTTCTTTTTAAATAAAATGATCCACATTTCTATGTTTTTTTTCCATAGAAAACCACTAGGTTAAGTTGTAAACTTGTGATTAGACCTAGCAGTGCTAACTAAGAACTTATTCTGGTGATAATCAAAAAAAAAAAAAACGGCACTCTGCTGTTGCATGTGCAAATTAAGGTGATGGCAAAATCTTCTTCCAAGCACGTCTTCAAAACACATGTCTACACGGATACACAGAGGAAAATTATTGCTTTGTAAAATATCCAAATCCGTGTGAACAATGCCTGAGGGTGCTTCTGTTGACCTCAGAATAGGAACAATTTGCCAAAATATGGGTGAAGATCCAAACAAATCAAATTGGTAAGTTGTCTGTTTCATCTTGTGTCTGCAGCACCATGCAGTGAAGCAGCGGAGCCTCGAGCACAGTGGTAGTTGTAGCAGGTATGATTGTGGTAACTGCATATTTGCTCTGTCGACTGACAGCTGCTCCGGGCTACACTGAGGTGTTGGCTCACCTCTCTGTGCACTCTGCACATCCCCACCCCCTCCAGCCCTACTCTCCCTTCTGGGGCTACCCTCATCTAGGGTTTCCCATTCCACAGGCAGCCCGCATGACTGGCCGGTCGACACGCTGACGGACTCTGTCTAAGATCTGGGACCATTTAATGACACCCATCAACTGGTCACACCACAAACACAAACATTTGCAATCACAAATGGACATGCTTGTACACTCATTACTTCATACACTTAGGATTATTGTCAAATCTCCTTCACACACACGCACACACCTGACACTGTCTGCCCTCTAAGCTCATGACAGACGCCAATCTAAAGCTAATATTTTACCTGCTAGCAAACAGCTTGACTCAGGCAGGGTAATCTGCAAGGCAGTATTTTAGTGTCAACAGGCCTCTGTGTTTACACACAGCACCAGTGGTTAGTGTGAATATTATAGATTGTGTGTATCTAGAATGGGTGTGCACGTTTGTGTGTTTGTGTGTGTGCATGCGAGTGTGTAAGGGGATTGGTATCGGCTGTAACATGCGTGGGAACTGTATAATGCTGGCTCCATGGCTGGGAATGGAAGAGTGACCAGCCCTGCCAACACTTGCCCAAACAAACCTTTTGGCCAGAGCTTGCTGCAAACACACACACACACACACACACACACACACACACACACACCCATACATACACACACACACACACACACACACACACACAAGCACACAGGGCCAGCCACCAGTTGGCACTTAAGAGGACACTGGCATGTGCTCCCTTGTGAGTTGGTGAGAAGGAGGCGGCAGTGCAAACACTTTGTCAATGTCACATTCCCACTGTGAACGGTTGGGAAAGTCACGTTTTACCCTTGAAACGACCAGCCCACAACACACACACCTCGGCCACGCCTTGCAATGCCAAGTGCCAACACACAAAAAAACATAGTGGTCCCATCATGGTCTGACATGAACTCAAGCCCCTTTGAAAGCGCTGTGTTATTTGGCATTTATGCTTCACAGCTGAAGGTGCTGAGAAATAAGGGAGAGAGAAAGATGCAGGATGTCAAAGGACTTGAACTTTATGTCACAGATGCATTATTCATTTATTAAAATTTACTTTGCACTTTGTCCCTCATTGCACAGGCTTATCATACATTTTAATCATATGAAACAATAGGAATGTTGTCCAGCAGTGGTTCATCTTTCTGCGTAAGCCGTCTGCCTGATCTAAAAAGTTTTTCTGACTGTATCTTACGTCACTTCGCAGTAGAACTTGGAGGGTAAAGTGGTGTTATATTATCAAAGTCACAAACCTGTTTTGTACTTTTAGAAACATGTTGTGCTCCTTTGTATTCCTGTTGCAACAACAGGCCAATATTACTCCATAAATTGAGCCTGAACTGAAACGGGCAAAACTTTTGCATGTTACGTTACAGTCACAACAAACTGACGAGCTTGGTTTGCATCCTTTATGCAAGAAGCCAGAAAGAGCTCAACATTTTGTACAGCTGCTTAACAATAAAAGCTTTATGTAAGCCAGATAGCTTCTGGAAAGGTTTAACTACGAAGCAGCTGCAGGAGGTTATGACTTGCTACGAATCGACTGCGAGCTCTTCTGTTTGATGAAACTGTTGTGTGTTTACAGTAGATTTGGGCATTTTTTTTCAAGCTCTTCGGTCTGTGGGTCAAGCATCAATTTAGCAAAATAAGTGAACAGTGATTAGACTTAAAGATGCTGGCAATTAGCAGAACTAAGGTGAATGTCAACCCTCAAACTGGAGACATGTTGGTGGTTCAGTGCCCATATCATGAGTTCTGATCATGGTTGTTCATTGATGCGTCACGGCAAAGGTATCTAGCTTGTAGGCTGAATGAAGACAAACACAGATAACAACATCTGAGACGTTATTTTGAGTTTATTGGGGGATATTTGAAGCTTGGATTTGAATGTACGCTTCATTACCAACTTTGTCAGTTATAAGAGCCACAAACTGAAAAGGTATGTATTTACTGTAGGACAGCTGTGTCACTGGCAACAAACCGTGGCATGCCGATTTGGGTTTTCATCACCAGTTGAAGCATGCAGAGTTGTACCACAGGAGACCAGAGAGAAAAGACGTTTTTAAAAGTCTGTGTTCAGCTCTCCACTTCCAGACGTTTCGGGAGTCGTGTTCGGTTACTGTTAGTGCAAACCCGAATTTTCCTGATTTTGCTGCGTCATTATAAAACGATAACAAAATAACAGAGGGATTTCATTGTGAACTTTTACAAAATAAAATGTGTGTATCACTTAATTAGGGGAGCTTTGTTAGTGGCGTTTCTTCAATAGGGAGCGAGGAAGAGCTACAGCCACTCCTTTAACAACTATTCAAGACAAGTGCATCATTGATTAAAGGACACACCTTTAAGCGGGTAGCCTTGCTGCTATGAAAATGCAAATCTATGCCTTGCTGGGCAAATGTGCCAAGTCCAACCAGGTCAGGCCAACCCATCACATGTGTAAGGAAAAGCACCACTGGATGAGCAATGGGTTAATACAAAAAGGCTGAGATATCTGTTAGTGAAGCAAATCGATCAATCGAGCCATAAAAATCAAGGATTTTTGTAGGAAAAATGCAGCAGATTTGAGTTTCGAGATAGAAACCGTTGCAAAGCCTTTAGTATAGTCAGTGCCTGCATCTAGTGGCCAATAGAGAAATAACAGCTTTAGAGACGTCTGCTTTGGCTTCACCGCCGAGTCATGCTGCTCTCCACTTTGCATTTGACCCTCAGCATCAGGTCCTCAACAAGGCTGGGCAATTTCTACAGATCTGTCTGCTTGTGGCATTTTGTTCTTCACTTCAGGATCATGCAAAACTTGGGTGTGAGAAAGATATTTGACTCACTAGGCTATTAAAGATGAGGTCATCATCCATGTGCCTCTGAAAAATCCTGGACAGTGATAACAAGACTTTTGCATTTGTAAATATATCTCATGATATATCCCAAAAAGGCATACATATGTGTATATGTACAGCTGTAGCTCACTAGTAAAGCTAAGTGCTTACACAAACCCTTGCTTATTTTGCCACCTGGATTTTGTGAATTTACTTGTGTTGGTGAGCAGCTTACTCAACACTGTGAACACTTACAGTAAACACTGTGTGAAGGGAGGCCGTCAAAGTACTTACGAATAAAATGAATCCTCAAATATATAAAAAAAGAAAAAAGCAGATTCCCCCCAACTTCTTGAAACAATTTTAACAGGCACCGATTGGTCAATTTTAAGAAAATGTATTGCCAGCTTTTCACGACTGAGGTCATTTTTCAAGTAAAAATGTTGAGCATTTGCTGGTTCCAGGTTCTGAAATGTAAATATTTAATATTCGTTGTCATTTATGACATTAATTGAGGGGTCTTCGGGTTAAAGAGTTTTGCCTAGTCTGAGCATTTTTTAACAACTTTTTAACATTTTATTGACTTAACAATTACTCGTGAAAACAATTGCAAAATGAATCAATAGTTTCCTAAAACAGACCCTTAGGTTACATTTAACTGTTTAAGAATGTCCTCAAGTGGTTGCAGGCCACATTCTTTCTTTTGAACTGCCCTAAAGCTCTACAAGTTTAACTTCAACTACAACTTTTTTTTGGTGCGGATATGGAAACATGTCATCTGCTTTGGGAGCCTTTAACAGTACACCTGGAGTTGCAGCCAGTTGGTGTTGCGAGCAAGCCTAATTCAGTTTTGTTTGGAGTTTACCGTCAGCATAACAGTCGGCTCATTGTGCTCCCTGCAATTCCATGTGAGCTCGTTTACATACGGCTCTGTTTCTTATCACAGCTTAGTCTCGCTGCCTGGGGTTACGGCACTCAGGTTTCTGAGGTCAGGGGGTCATGTGATGTCAAAACTTTTGACTGGGTGTGTTACCCCAAGGCTTCAATGTTTGACATTTTCTGACTCCTACACTTTATAACAAATGCTAACGGCATCACAATGGTTCAGAAATGCAAACTCAAGTGACCTTACTGGAATCTGGTGATCATCTGCGAGTAAAGGTGTGCTGAATAACTGGTTTCTGTCCCCATTAACAGCTACCTTATTGTCATAGTGATGTTTAGTCAAGGCAAACAGAGTAATGTGTTTGTGTGTGTGTCGGTTTAAATCAAAAAGGCACTGGCTGAGTTGCAAGAACTCAAATTCAAAGCTGCCCAGTTGCTTTTTCAAACAAGCTCTCTTGTCATCATAGCATTGTGATTGAGCTGATATTGTAGTCTGACGCCCTTTGAATGGCATTCAACGGACCAGTGCACAGTGCAGCATTCTCATACTTCCTTGTCTCAAGCACAGACATTAAAACCATCTTTTATTATGTCATTTAGCTGCAAAAAATCTAGTCTTCAGCTGACGACAGGGCTACTGCACAGTCAGTGAGTCAGCTGGGGCCAAGCAAAGAGGAAGCCAGCAGTATTCCTATAAACTGTCATTTCAGAAACAAAGCAGTGCACACGCAGATGTAAATTCCCGAGATAAAAGCAGCTGGACTCAGCACAGTTTTATAAACTGAAAGCTTCCTTCTGAGTTATGACCTCTCGCAGCGCTACGCTGTGTGGGACGGCACATTCCAGTAACTGAGTGCTAGGCCACAAACGCGGACAGGTTTGGATTGAGTGAGTGTGTGTGTGTGTGTGTGCGTGTGTGTTTGTGCGACAGCCGTTGCATACACAAAAGCTCTAGATGGAGTCTACCTGCTGTAGGAGTGTTTTATGAGAACACTGTCCACTCTGACACACTCCAGCTGCAGTGAGTTTTTGAGAGAGAGGGCTGCTGGTTTGAGGGGAGGCCCGGGGTGAATTGGCCCGATGCCTTAGCCAGCGAATGACAAGGCGGTGTTGTCGCCAAAGAACAAAAGAAGCATGCTTGTCAAGCAGTAATATATCAGTAACCAATATTTATTTTACTGGCGGCGAGAGTGTCTTAAAATGATTTAAGCCTTCTTTACACAGAGTGCTTAAAAGGGGCCTTGTATAAATGTGCTTTAAGCAGTGCTCTATGAAACAAGTAGAGTTAATGGGTGGGGGAAGGGGGAGACTTGCTCCATATTCTCACAGGCCATCTACCCCTGCACAGGAATTTCATTCATTTTTAAACATCATCCCCAGGCTCTAATTGCTTCTCTGGGGCCAGCTTAATGCCCCCCAACCCCCTTGGAAGTCTTAACCTTCTGAGGAGAGCAAACAAACCCATAGTTGCCAAACAATACGCCTTCGGACAACTATTTAGTGTTTAAAAACTAGCAACTGCTAAATAAAGTCTCCCTTCCTGTATAGGCTCATCTCATAAGTATAAAAGACTACAGTAAACATAATTAATATTCAGCCGGAGCAGTTGGCCTCTGACAGTGTCCGTTAGTGTGTTGATGTGTGGAACCACATTCTCACGGCCGATTGAACTCAACACTGCAGCACAAAAACAGAATGGTCATGTGATAAGAGGGGCCCCATGCAGAGAGAGACAGACAGCAAAACACGGAGAGTGTGTTTAAATAAAGACAGGGCGAAAGGTTTGTTTATTTACTAAATAATACACATCCTCGCTTGATAACAAACAGTGCCATTCACTCCGGCTCATTCACATTTAGCAGAGAGCCCAAGTCTGGCAGGGAGAGAGTTAAAGTTTTTTGTTAAAGGTTGTGAAACACCCGGCTCAGAGTCTGAGCGGCTCCTTCAGCATTCTTACCACATCCTGAAACTACGTCAATCCGATGGCACTGTGCACAAAAAAAAGCCTTATCGCTTCAGTTAAAATCAACAGAGTAACTCCCTCAGAAAGAAGCACTGTAGTCTGTATTCCCTTATCCCTTATCATGTTCTGCACAGAAACATCCATAGTGCGGATGAAACGAGCGGCGCTATCTCCCGTCCTTACGCACAGGCCTATCATCATCTCCTGTCACATCTAAAACGAGAAGGAGCCGATCTCGGGTCAGTGGCCAAGATACCCATGCTGATATCTCTGACCCTCATATGATGGGCTGAGCTGACAGCAGGTCAGTGTTTCCCGTCCAAGCTGCTTTCCTCCCATTATTGCCAAAAGCCATGTGACTGCTCAGGCAACATCAATACCGTGCATCTGTTTATTGATTCTTGCATCGCTGCTGGGTTTTTTTTTTCCTGTTATGAAAAAGGTGTCAATTACACAGCCTCATCCGACCATGTGACTGTGTGAATGTGTTGCTAGTACCAAATCCTGACAGCCAGCCACATGGCACCGAAACTTAATCTCAGTCCTGCAATGTGCATCATCTGAGATGTGTGATGCCAAACTTTATGTGCGAATACTGTACATGCGTGTTTTGTAGTTTAACTGAGAACCACATGAGCCTTTGTTGTTTGTGACTCCTCAGCTCGCACTCCTGCGCCAAACTAATATTTCAGTCCAGTGTTTACCCTTCACTCCAGAGAAGCCAAAGGGGACCAGCATGCATCACTACATACAGTACAAGCAAATTCAAGTAATCCTCCATGTCACTTTTAGGAATTAGCCAACATGTATTGTAATAAAAAAAAAAAAACAATAGAGGCATTGTAATAGACGAATGAGCCCATTTATTTAATGCCGTTGCTGTTTTCAACGCCTCTTCAACAGCATATTTACACCCATTGTAAGCATTCCACGACCACAGAGTGACATATTCTTCTGAGACTGTGTCGTGTCTTCAACCCTACACGTCCTCTGTTTACAAGAGGAAATGTCTTCATCTGCGAGGGAAGGGGGGTGGGGGTGGGGGGGCTTAGAGGAGAAAGAGAAAGAAAGAGAGGGAGCTTGTGAGTGAGCGGAACAAGATAGCCAGAGAAAGAAAAGAGACTGAGACTCCGGCCATCTGTGAGTCTGGCAGCGAGCCAAACCACTGCCCACAGAGCCCAGGCACATGCCTAACTGCCTCTTTCTGCAATGGTCGTCCAGAACTGCTTCCACAAACAACAGGCCTGTGGAACCACACACAAAAACACAGCAGCCACCAAGGACAAATGCACCCTTATGGTCATAAATAGGGCCCGAAACACAATATTTGTAGAAGTGTAATTGCTCTGTGACAAAGGCTGAGTGACACTGCTGTATGCGCACATGCATGTTCGCCCAGTTCTGCCAGTGTTCAGCGAGAAAAAAAAAGACAAATTACTATGTCAGCAGGTCTTTATGTTAAATTACTCAATCTATCGCTGTTGCCTAAAGCAAAAAAGTGTTTGTAAACCTCATGTAATTCAACAATGTCTCCACAAAAATGACATGCAGATCATTATTGTTTCACTGGAAACTCACTTAACACTACAAAGTGCACTGCTTGCTGCAAATGACCCCTTTTTTCACAACAAAGCAGCATGGTGACAAACACACCTCACACCTGCCAATTGAAAATGAACTTTCACTTGAGAGATCAACTGGTGATATCCTACCAAGAGACACAATGGCTTTACGCTTGTGTTTGTATGCAGAGAATGAGCAATCGAGCATTATGCTGAGATGGGTTTTCTCCTGAGGTTTTGGGACCTCTCCAGGGAACCCTCCTTCAGGCTGTGGTATGAGAAGCAAGGTCTAAGAACCACCAAGGAAGGCCCTGGACAGCTACAGGCCCTCAGACTAGTTTTGTAAGTCTTCCTAACTAAGTGATGATGGAGTTGTAGGATAATATATGGATAGAAAGATAAGTGGATGGTCCAAAAAGTCTTGCGCAGCCGGTTTGTCCAACATTTCATTAAATCGGTCAACCCCGTGAAAAAAAAAGACACCACTGGCAACGAGAAACATTATGGGCCTTTGATAGCCGCGGCTATGCATTAGTCTTTGAGGGAGCTGGCCGTGATGGTGTTGTAGGTTCAAAGCGGACACACATGGGTGGTTATGTGGAGCAGCGTCTTGCACAAAGCACTAATGGATGGCTCATTGAAGAAGAGGATGCTCACAAACTCAAAAACAGTGACTTAATGCTTAGTTAATGTGTTGGGAGATGCTGTGGGAGTTTCTGTTCATGACCAACTAGCGGAAACGTGACCCAAAGAGATGACAATAAAACTGCCGTTTTTGTGCAAAACCACTGAAGCAATAGTGAGGATGGCCTAAAATGTGTAACGCAGTGAGGAAAGAGTTCATTGACTCATGTCTTGATGTGCAACTTTTCTCTGAGCTGAGGTACACGTGTTACAGTTAGTTAAGTGAGTTTACTGCACCTAATGGACAGTACATCATCGGAGACACATGCTCATACAGTACACAACAGTGACTCAGTGCTTGGCTAATGCATTGGCGATGCATTGTACTGCTGTGCCAGTTTCACTGTGTACATGAGAGTCAAGCAAAACGTGACCCCAACAGCTACATGAAGACTGCTGTTGTGGCCTGGGTTTTCTTTTCTTTCACCGCAGAGGAGAAATATAGAGGCAGGCTCACCAGAGGCACATTTTCAAGAATTCAAGACTCTGAGAAAGCAGGAAGTTCAAGTATGACTCAATGATTTATGTTTCTTCTGTCAATGTGTCAAGGGTTTGTTAACACAAATAACAGTGTGGCACGTTCTCTGCTGACAAACGTAGCAAGTCCCAGGAGTAAACCGGTGTACTTTAAGCGTCAGGCTGCCAGTGCTGGCTAAAGTGTAAGCCAAGAGGGCCTTTATCTGTGAGCAACATGCACAAATGCAAAGTGGTTGAAGGAGATGGCTGCTTGGTGTGTGTGTTTAGGGTGTAATAGATAAGAACATGTTGTATGAGTGTGCAAGTGAGTGTTCACTGTGTGTGTGTGTTAGGGCCTAGATATCCAACAACCACCTGCAAGATTCCTGTGGATTATTCATGTATTGGTGTAGGTGCTGCTTTCAAAGCCCGTGTGAACCCCAAGAGCCAAACCCCACTGTGACTAAATGTCATAAAACCGGAGATGAGTATGAGGATTTTTTAATTTATTTACCTGTGACAGCTGTCTCGGATCAGGAGCCCCGAAGAGAGAAGAGCTGGAGCTGAAACTAATGGCTCCCCTCCGGCTAAGGACATGCTTGGGAACCGGCCTGTCAAGAGGCAAAACCGGCAGCTGATAACATACTTCCATTGAATAGTCAGGGCTGGATCCGGATCAAAAATTTAAAATAAAAAATAAAAAAGAAAGAAAAATCAAACATATAGTGGAAAAAGATAACAAATGCAAATGCGAAAATAGATGACTGGTGAGTTAGAAAATCTCCCCAAAGCCGAAAAAATCTTTCAATATTGTGGAAACGATCTGCTATCGAGCTGCAAAGTATTTCTGTTCATTATGAGCGACTCAAAACTTGTCCAGATCGCCTTCATTGATGCTGCGTCTCATCTACCTCCGCCGTTTTACCTCCTTTGGTGTCATCCTGTGAGGGGGGAGAAAGACAAAAAATCATGCTGCTGTTGCATTTGCTCCTTTCCTTCTCATTTTACTCAAATCCGGGCCCACGGACGACGAGACCTTCTTGCCATTTTCTGGGTCTTTATGAAAACGCTTCCTCATTTTCACAGCAGAAAAAAACGTCCGCTCGTTTGCGCTCCGTCGCGTCCACGGATCCGCATATCACATATCCCGAAATGAAAACAAAAGGCACGACCACTTCCAAAAAATGTCATCAACATATCATGTTGTGTGTGCTGCTACGCCGGCGGATGAGGTGAGGCAGCTCCAGGATGTGAGACCCCCTTCTCGTCAGCCGTGGCCGGGAGCCTCTTCTCTCATTCAGACTCGCACGGAATAAAAATCAACATGTAGGGCTTTTCCGTCTTTTTTCTGAAGCTGCATGATGAAGGAGCAGTTGTCTAATTCACCGCTGACCGTAAAGCACAAAGTGTCTGGCTCAGAGAGGGAAACCCCGACGTTCATCTCCTCCACTGCGGTTCCGGTGGCTTTAAAGGACACGTAATGGCACGTAACGCGAAAACACCAACCAAAAAACGACAAATTAATCACCTTAAGTGTGTCTATTCCCCTATAACTACCTACCTATCGTCCTAAACATTAGCCTACTGTATGGTTTTAAAGCACACACCACCTGCCAGAGATGGTGCTGTTGGAGCTAGCGAAAAACGCCCTTGTCTAAAATCAACCAATGGCGTCTTGCCAGTTATTGTAACGTCGACGCTCATTGGACAAAAGCGCCTCCGACGTATAAACCGATTTACACGATTGGCCGCGCGGCCAGGGCGATCCCAAGACCCATATGAGCAGTCGTTTGCAGACGGCGTGGACTTTCTCAAGGGTATTCCTCCACAACGGGGCTTGCCCTGCAGCGGTCCACATCATTGCCTGTGATTACCTTCCTCTCATGACTCATACTACTTGGGAGCTCAGACTCACCGGGAGTTTGAAATGCAGCCTAGGAAATACAGCAAAAATGTTGCAGCTTTGTTGAGGCGATCTGCTCCATATGACAGCTTGGTGACTCAAGGCACATGCAGATTGTATAGTCAAGACTCTGAGTTACTCATTTTCTTGTGTGCACACATTGTTTGGGTTTAACATATACTGCTGGACCACAGCTGACTTCATGCTACAGCTGAGTGAATCAAATAATCTCCCCCAAAAACAGAGCATTAATGGACCAGAGCTTAAACATTTTCACTGGAGGTTTCTGTGCCATGCCCATGTGCTCGGGGGACAATGGGAGTGCCATGGCAACAGCCAGGCCCTGTGCCAATGGAGGCATAATCCCCTCCCTCCACATTTCCATGGGTCTGAATGTCATTCCCCCACAGTCATACCCCCCACACAGAGGTCCTGCATCTTTTCCAGGCAACTAAGGCAACACTGCAAAACACAACAACAAATGAGTTGTAGACAGTGTCAGGGGTGGAAAGAGGCCCTGAATACCCCACACAAGTCTTTCAAACTACAAAAGTAGTTGTTTTGACTGAGAAACAGTCGAAAGTAACAGTTACAAATGTTCATCTGAAGGTAAAAGTTCTCCGACTAAAGCACAAGCCCCCACCTATTCCCAGATACCTGCCAAAGTTGGGAAAATCATTACAAGGTTTTTTTTCGGACAATTCATTTATGTAAAAAAGCCAGTTAGTCAAACATAATTCATATCTGTCGTACCCAAACCTTTCTCAGCAATACTTGTATGTGTATTTTTAAACTTTGATACAATGCTAGTATAAAAAAACAACGGTCAATACTTAGTTCAATACCACAGCAAAAAGGCGGAAAAAAAGTCAGAGGCACAGAAAATAGGAATTTATTTTTTATCCATTAACAACTTGCAACTGCAAGGCTGGTATAGAAAAAGTCACACACATTTGTAAGAATCTTAATCACTTCCTTTCAGGATTTCGCAGGCTTTATTTGCAGCCTGAAATGCTTGATTTCATGGCAGCATGTCCAAGAAACTTCAGTACATGCTGCATTGTTTTTAGATGTTTTTACTCAACATTTTTTTAAAAAGTTTTCGTTTCTGTAGCGTCAATTGATGACTTACGTCTGTGTTCTGCCACAATATTGCACTCAGTGTAAAACAGTTAACCCCTGCTTTTGTGCAGAACGCCAGGAAATTGCCTTGCACTGTCTTTAGCATTGACGTAAATGCGAGAAGATTTTGTGGCACATGTGTGAATCCTCACAACCACAAACACCAAAGTGAGCTATATGATGCTCATGAGTGGCTCAATGTTTTCCACGTGGGACTACTTTGATTGGTGACTCTCATAGGAAACTACAATGATTGGTCAAATTTGTGGGAAAATTGCATCACTGCAAGGTCATGCAGCATTCACTGGAAGTTGTTGAATTTGCGTTTATTGTGTTACGATTGCAAAAATGGCAACTTCCTGGAGGGACTGAGTTGAAAATCTAACGGCAGTAGAATGATTAATGAAAAATCGGTTCATGTAAAGTTGAATCACTAATGTCAGAATGCAGTTAATGAACTACAAGAAGGCGAAAAAGCCTCTCAATCACAATTCATTTCTTTCACGTCTTCATTCTTAAAGATATTTGCTGCAAACAGAGCAGTGAAGATCAACCAACCGCAAACACACATCGTTTTTGTTGCCAGACAACTCTGAAACTGCCTGATCTGGCATATGACTACATCAACAGCACGTCACATGTGTGTGCACAGGACAGCACATATTTTACACTCGCTCCTCTAAGTGTACATGTGGGAAAAGGATTTGTGAGGCATTTCTGTTAATTAACTTCCTTCAATTAACCACAGCCCTTTATTTGCCACATTCACACATGCAAGGCTATCTAACACACATCACACACAGACACACACCTTTTTAGCATGGTAGGTGTGTTTAACTACTCTATCAGCAGTCTCGGGAGCTTTCGCAACACAGGTGAGCTGCATACCTGCTGATTCCCCTTGGTACAGTATCTGCTTGCGAGGCCCCCAGGGCTCCACTCACTCTGACTCTAGTCTTACTGAGAGCTCTCTGGAGGCAGATTGCAATCCGCCACGGTGTTCCTAATTGATTTACCTGTTATCCTCTCACAACACTGCCCACGCAGCAGTTTTACACTTATAGTGCTCTTTGGCATACATATTCTATATGTGCATTGGTAAACAAACACACCAACACATTATAGAGTATGTCTGTGTGCTCCATTCTTGATGTTTTCAATTTTTATATGTGATGTAACAATGCATCATCTTCGAATGACTGTCTAATAATTTCCTTGACTGACTAATTACATTTTTATCAGTTATTACATACATTTGCAGCAGTCGTCGTACCTTTATTAAAATGGACTGCTATTATCATCAGGTTAAATTTGAATGGGAACAGCATTTTTGTACTGTAATATAATTTTTATTTAAAACACCATTACAAGCACCTAAAAATGTATTGTTGTGGGTATGCAGAGCCATCTTGTGGTGAAAAGGAGCTATTACAGGAACAGAAAAAGAAAAATGTTCAGGTTTATGACAGTATACACAGGATTTTAGCTTGTTTCTTATGAGAGGGTATTGATAAGTATTAAGTCTTTAACTTTTCTTTTCACTTGCTATCAACACAAGAGGAAGCTCATACACAATTCAGAGTTCTTACCAGTGTAAGAAAACATGATCACAACGCAGGTATTAATGCACTTTATTTTTTTAAATTTGTTACCATGCCAATGTTTGTTGGTTGGTTTGTCAGCAGGATCACACAAAAACTACTGAACTGTGTTCCATGAAACTTGGATGGAGGATGGGTCACAGCCTTGAATAGACCCCATTAACTTTTGGTGCGGATCAGGATAAAGGAACGGATTCTTTCTTTTTTTTTTTTTAACTTTTTTTTTGTTGACATTTTTGTTAATTTCTTGATGAAAAAAAGAAAACAGGCGTATTTAGGTGGCTGGTTTCTATGAGTGAGTACAAAAGGGGACTGTTGGGTCTTGGTTGGAGGTATGACCTCTACTGTGTTCCATTCTAGTACTTATTGCTATACCAATGCGTTGCATAGGCCCAATGTCACATAATGAAATGTGTTCTATAAATAAAGCTGTCTTGCCTTGCCAGTATACAGACAACTACACTGTATAATGCCAAATACATACATGAATCCTATGATCTAAATGGATTTAAAAGTAAAATGTGAGCCCTTTTTGGTGACGACTGCAGTGATGTCAATATTGCATGGACATGACATAGTTTGCCCTCTTCCTACCACTAGATAGCACTCTTTTACTGTGTTACAGGCCAGCAGGCTTAACAATCACAGCTCCTCAGCAAAAACTCTAGTATGATGCTCATTTAATCAATAGAACATTTAAATTGTTTATTTATTGGCACTGTTTATTTCAAAAATAATTTGGTAGAAAAATGTAATGAAAAAGTGGTGGCAGGAATAAAAAGAGAATCACATTTTTTAAGATTTGATGAACTGTGATATTGAAGCTCATAAGTTAGGAGTTGTCGGGTGTCTGTCGGGGGATTGTGGTTAGAACTCTCTCCCTCATCCTGCACTAGTGCTATCTATAAAGACATAAAATGTCACAAGTAAAAAAAAGTTTATACTAGGGCATTTATGGCTGTCTTTTGTAAAAACAGATAACTGAATTTAGTTACACAGATATGAATGCCTACCTACTTGTTGTTAAGTACACTTAGATCTAGATTCACATCTTGAATAATGGGCCAATACCAGAGCGTGCATGTTTTCGTCACAGAAAATTTACCGTGTACCCAGTTCACAAAATGAACCACACAAACTGTGGGGATTGCTTGCTTGATTCACACTGTCTCTGCATCAAAGAAAACTAGATGACTTTGGGCTACATCTTTCAAAGTCTCACTATCCTCTCCTCTTATGGTACTGTACCCTAGTTTAACCTACTTAATGCAGGCAGGCAGGCTGTTGGTGTGTGAACACCCAGCTGCTGGTTGCCGAAATCACCCTGCTTCACTTCATTTTCAATTTAAGTGTTAAAGATGAAACAATGTAGGCTGCACTTCTCTTGACGCAGAGGCTGTGAGGTTGAAGCCAAGCTGGGAGAAGCACTTGAATGCTGAGCACATCTCAGCTTCCCATGACCATGAGCTGCAGTGGTGCCTGTTAAAACAGACTGACGTCTCTCGTACGTCACTGTATGGGAGGATGTTACATAAAACCTCATGCAGATATCTTGCTGTTTGATTTCATCTTTCTTATCATCAAGTGATTATATGTCAAAAATGATGAAAGGCACTTGCAAATCTGAGGGTCCACATTATATTATCATGCAAATCCATTATCAGTAACCCTACTTAATACTTACATTGGCTTATCCCAGACACAGTGTGGTGGATTATGATTATGGGAAATGCAACAGCTTGTCAGCAGTTATTTAAAATATGTAATTCTATTTTCAGTGTTTCTAGATTGCTTAGAAGATTTCTGGTCTATGATAATGTGGGTCAGTGTGTTTAATTACAGTGTTGGGATAACTTTAAAAAAAAGTGCAACCTTGATCTACGCTCTTTTTCAGCATGGCCAGCCCACATGTGATCATAACTACCAGTTTTACATGATATATCATGTCACGTAAGCAGAATAGACTTATTTCGCTCTTTTAGTAGTAGTTGGACAGATGTATTTAAAGTCAAGATTATGTGGCTGTAGTGTAAATTTGATTTCAACCTTTCTGTCTACATTTTGTTCATAAATGTTAATAAACAACATCACCTAAATGTTGATTTATAAAATGTCGGCTCATTAATTGTTGTATCCAAAGTGACGTTTTTGCGCGATCAAATTCAAAAGAATCTATTGCGCTTCCTACTTTGATTCATGTGCCAATTATCTTAAGCAGTTGCTTATTTAACTAAAATGTTGCTATTCATTGGATTAAATTGTAAGAACTGTAAGTGCTGTAACTGTAAGTGTCAAATCAAGGCTTGTCCTACGAGTGGGAAAGGCACTGCCACCCCGAAGACCGTGGTGATATGTGAAACAGCAGGACTGCAAGAAAGGTGTAACAATCATGATTACACAAAGTAATTCTTCTGTATATTCATGTAAAATGTATGATCTTATTTTTGTAAAGCATGGTTAGATTTTTAGTACACACAATTTAAGTCTACTCAGGTACTTTAATGTCATAAGATGCATAAAAGAAAATGAGATCCTAAGATATAAGAAATAAAATAGTGCAGAAGTTAACATATAGGAATGGAATAAAATATATATAAAACAAAATAATGTGGTAGGCAAGTGTAGAGTAATGAATGAATGAATTAACTGCCATGTGGATGGGTTATGGACAGGTAAGAACAGGAATTTAGACAGGCAGTGAATGTATAAATATATACAGTGATGGTTTAACAGCTTATACATGGGTAGTGAAATACATCTTAATATAAATATTTAGAAACAACAAATGTGAATAATACATTCGTAAATAATGTAAGTAATAAAAGCACAAGGTAACGTGACATCCGTAACAATAAGGTGAGAGAAAAGTATCATAATGATAAGCTTTGAGAGCTCAAGGGTTCAACAGGCCATGAAGCTGTCCCTGACCCTGATTGTGCAGGATTGCCTGCTGGAAGGTCATTTACAGGGCTTCTATCTGGCAGGGAGTGATAAAGATGGATGTTTGTACTTGTGCATTTTACATCACAATCATTACAGAAAACATATACTGTAAACTGTCACTGTACCCTACAATCTATTTATGACATGATTTAGCTAAAAGTTGAGCCTTTAAAATAGATTGGGCAGTCAGCCCACAGCATTTTTTTTACATTTTTCACTTCATTTCTAATTTAATTTGAAGACAAATGAGGAGATATAAATATAGACAACATAATGTTTACCAAGACCTTTTAAATCACACGCTGCGACTGCTACCATCTGTATGACTACAATATGACTTCCACCTAACTGAAATATTCATACAAGAGAACAGATGGCACCCTTTTCTGGCCCCATAAACACTTTTATCTTGCTCACGAGCTTGCAGACTTTTTGTGTAATGTTGTGTGTGATTGCATGTGTGTAACACATCCTGTTGTGTACCTTGTGGCCTTGGCAGTATCTGCAGACCCTTTTACTGTATGATCAAAACACCATGTACTACCACCGGGCAACACAGAGGAAAAGTAGGGTCATGCTGCGCTATTTAAACTGGCAGCTTCTGGCCTCCAATTTCAAAGCAGCGCCTATCTGGCTTTTCATCATCAAGCAATCTTCATACTGCTATTAATTTGTCAGTCTTCAGTCTTAATTGCATTTTTTACCAATGGGCTCTGCAGTATTATGAGTCAGAAAGAAACGGCTTAAACATTTCAAATTCACTTCAATCACAAAGACATAACCCAGAACATCTTCCTAATTGATATAATTTAAATTCACTTTTAGGAGCCATCTAAATGATGAGCATTTGAGCTGTCTTTTCTTGCTGTTAATGAATATGGAATCATACTAGTTAAGCCTTTTGAAAACTACTAATTAATACTGAATTAAGTGGTGGGCCCACGGCATCACAAAGTAACAAGAAAGCATCATTTGTAGTAGACCACAAGATATACACGGAAAGGAAGAATCATGTTAAATGTGCCTACACTTATATACTGTAATGGCAAAAGGTAAAAGATGTGTTGTCCCCAGACTGACACCAAATGAGGCAAAGCGAGAGAAATTAGAGAGAGGGGCTGGAGAATGACATTCATTCATTTTTAAGTGATAACGTCTGTCTCAAACGTTTAAATATGACTCACTGACTCTGACGTGCCTGTGTCAAAAGCATTGTGTGTGTTGGGCCATGTGGACTAATTATAAAGGGAATGGAAGTGCAGGAAAGGCAGATGTCATATTGTATGAGTCAAAAGAAAAAAAGTCAGATTATGTATGCTTAGATAGGTCATGAACTGACACAATGTTGAGGATCCTATGCACTGTTGGTTTGAAATAAGTTAGACAAAAAATGTAAAAAAAAAAATAAAAAATGTAAAAAAAATTGTTCATAGTTCGACAATCTACCTATGTGGCTATCTGATTTTGAGCGCAGATATAGTTTCTTAAAATGTAGCATAATCGCCTCACACACATTTTTTTTTTAAAATATCAATGGCTTCTGAAAAGCTCAATAATGGAAACCCTCCCGACTAACGGTGTAGCTCTGCTGGTTTAAAGGATCGTCCATTGATTAAGGTTTGATCCTGGGCTCCTCCTGTGTATACATCTATAGACACTGAACCCCAAATTGTTTCTGATGTGAGATGTGTGTTGGACAAATTGTCTGCCAGATCAATGCTAATAACACACTTTGCTGTTTTTTCCTCCAGAAATAAAACGGTGAACTATTGTCCAAACAACAATGCTGGAAACCCCAAAACCACAAAACGTTTCAAAGATCTTAACTATGCCTACTCACTGGTGTTGAACGCCACAATGCAGCTCCTTGTGCCTTCATGTACTGGAACAGTATGGGCAGAAAGTGTTAACGCCTCCTCCATGTTCTCTAGTTAGTGGAAAAACAATATTTTCATGTGAGAATACTTCTGGAAAGAGTTGACACAAAAAGACTTATATTACAATACTGCTGAGGAGAACAAATGGCGAGAGCATAGCATCTATGGGAGACCACGCCAAAATGAAGCCATTATAGACAACGTAACTTTATTAGTGTTGATGCTTGCTGCAATCCTCAGAACTGCTAATTACAATTTCTGAGTCATCCATCTAAAAATATTTGCAGTGCATTTGGAAGCCAGTTTCACAGTCAAAGCAAATGTTGATATTTGGTTTCAGCACTAGTTGCAACCAGATCACCTTTAAACTCCCTTACGACTGCTTACAGGTGTGATCATGTTTCATCAAACGTGCACATTTATAATGCAGACCTCTGCTGTCACGAAATAAGTAATCAGGTTATTTTCAACTGCTTGCTCAATGTTAATCTGTATTAGAAGAAAATAGGAATAGATCAGACACTACATTTCAACTTGTCCCACGATAGATTATAGGCCTACGTGTTTGCTTTTGGAGTGTAATGTAGTAAATTGAAGAAAACCATCAAATGGTAGGCAGCTACAGTATAGCTACAGGGAGAACTTTTCATGTTCTTATTATTGTTTTTTTTTTAGATCCTTTTTTATTCTATCTTTTACTATGTTCCCTTTTTTTAGACTGTTAACTCTATACTAATGCTATGAGATGATGATCAAGGCTGTATAAATTGATAAAAATAGGGTATTTTTTTTATCATAAAAACACTGTTATAGTGGCCCTGCCTTTCAAGTGTAGGTTTTCCACTATGTGTAGTTTATACATTTGTAAATGAATGTATTATAGGCTAGAGAGTTTTGTAATTGCACTGCTACCTTGACATGGTAATTGCGCAGGTGCGGAATAGCGAGTTGCATTTTGGGAAAAAGAACTTCTCCTTCGAGCCGGATTCGAACCAGCGACCTAAGGATTACCATGTATCCACTACAGTCCTCCGCTCTACCAACTGAGCTATCGAAGGGGGATGGTACATATACTACCATTTTATGTTTTTATTAGTGATTTCAATTTAGTGCAATTTCTATGTCATATATCAATGTAATTTATCTTAAATACCTCCATGTAGAGCAGCGAACAAAGTAGAGCGAACGCTGTTTCGCTATAACGTTTGTCTGTCTGTCTGTCCAAGTTGGCCTCCTCTCCAGTTCAAATTGTTTCAACTTTGGCGAAACAGTCGTGATAAACCTGAGTTATAACAGTAATTTATTTACCTAGTGTCTTTCCTGCACCGGTAGGAAGCCATTGACAGAACGAGCTAAGAAGAAAATGAGCAGTCGTTGCTCTGAAATGCTCCCCTGTGAGCGTTAAAGTTCGCTGCTAGCTCGCTATTGACGATAGCTAAACTAGCTTGTTATTGCTAGCGAGGTGGACGTGGTACCTTTCCATAGGACGACTGTAGCTTTTGCACGCCACATAATAGTCCGCAAAGACACGCGGTATATACTTTTCCTTTGACATTAGAAAAGTGTAGTGGAATATGGATTATATATCTCATATTGATGATATATATTATGGGATAGATAGCATGTAGCAGAAGGGGAATTAGCTCAAATGGTAGAGCGCTCGCTTAGCATGCGAGAGGTAGCGGGATCGATGCCCGCATTCTCCAGATAACTTTTTCGCTGGGAAAGTTTTACACTGTTCCCACCATAGAATAATCCACCAGGTGTGATAAGACGCCGTCCTGATGCAGCTCGTTTTTACTTGTTTTTCTTTACTGCTAACTTTGGTGATGAACTCATAAATACAATTTCATAAGAATCGCAATTGTGGTAAGACAAGTTAGCTTCAATTAGCTAACGTTAGCTGGCTGTCCGAAGTGCAAATAACTATTAGAACCTGAGCAAAAACTTGGTTACTGCAAGTTTTAAAGACGGTACAAGTTGTTAAATGATACCTCAAGCATTTCCTCCTCCTGTTGTAGTTAGCTAGTGTTGTAAAATGCCTTTCAGTGGGCATCGTCATCCTCCCTTTGGTTCCCGAAGTTTCTGCGTCGAAGTTCGAACAGTTGTCGCGCGGATGCTGCTAGCTAGCGCCTCTAACGGTTATCTAAAATGCTAGCTACGTTAGCAGGCTAACATTTCACAGTGCAAACGTTAGCTTGTGTGTTATCCAGCACAACTGTTGAGTAAATGGAAACTTTTTTCTACGAACACAGCTGTTCATCAGTTGTTTTAATGATCAATTGTGTAGCTACTCATCTGGGCAAAATGTACATCTCATTTTTAGGAGCATGCTTTAAGGTGGCTGATAATACATTTTGCTCAAACTCAAATATTTCTACAGCCCAGACATCCTTTTGTCATGGCTATGTAACAGCTGATTTTTTAGATGTGATGTAAAGCCTAAACACACTCATGTTACATACACTGCACAGACGCCCAGTCACCTCTGCTGCTAGCAGCAGTGTAGAGGAGGACGTAGGGGCTGGTAGGCAGCTGTTCAATGATGCCTTGCTCTGTTTCATATATGGGCAAGGTAAAAATGGCAACCTTTGACGTGACAGCAATAGCTGCTAAAAACAGAACTGACACCAGCGAGATAGGAGCCCACACCCGCTAGGACACGAGCAGCAGGCCTACTCCTCAGGCCCACTGTGGACTGTTTTTATACACGGACTCTCTGCTAACTTTACCTTCTTTTAGTGGTCTTATCTAACTGTTTTTTCTGTAACATTCGTGTTTTATGTGTTGCTGAAAGCGTTTGTTAAAAAAACACACGAGCATGGAGAACCTGGAGAAGCAGCTGATATGTCCTATATGTTTGGAGATGTTTACAAAGCCTGTGGTTATCCTGCCATGCCAACACAACCTCTGCAGGAAATGTGCCAATGATATTTTTCAGGTAAGCAACTGAACAAAATGCCACTTGTTTACGTCTGATAAGGAAGTATTTATAAACTTGAGGATCACCGTTGATTTATAGAAGCATCTCCAGCTAACAGCCTATGTCATTTGAACCACTGATATTTTATGAACTTGCCCTACATTTGTGATGTATGAGGCCGAACCAGATTTAGGATTACATCTATAACAGGTGTATAGGTTTTAGACAGTAAGTCAGCATTTTTTGTGTCACAACTGATCATAGTTTAGCATATGTGGCGTTGTTTACCAACGTTAATTAATATATTTATTCATTACCAGCATCAGAGAACATCAACAGCGTGGGAAATTTAAGATGTACCTTAGTTACAATGTTTTTTTCCTTCATTAAAACGCCTGTCAACAAACTTGGGAGTGATAGCAGGAAGGCGTGGGACGATAGGAACATTTATTGTCATTATTATCCTGGCCAAAATAATTACAGCTCACAACATTATCCCAATAAACATCAGAATATGCTTTAATCTCTCCAAATGGCACAAAACGTACTGGAATCACTGCCTTACACGTTGTAAAGACACAGAAGTATTTAATGCATCCCCATGGTCGCTTTTCACAATAAATCAGGAAATTGTAGGACTGTACGTCAGTGAGCTAGATAGTTTTTCTAAGTCACTCGTGAGGATACTTAAGATTATCTCAATAATGGAAATTTACTACGATTTACTTATCCTGAGTTTTTCTTTTATTGTCCCACCTCTAATAGCAGGGCAACTCAGTGTTTGTTGATTGAAACATTTTATTAGATTTTTGTAACTGAGATGAGCTTGTGAATCAAAACCTTGTGCCATCCATCCATATTCAGGTTTGCATTGTGACTCTTTACAGGCCTCTAATCCGTACCTACCAACAAGAGGTGGCTCACTGACGTCTGGTGGCCGCTTCCGCTGCCCGTCCTGCAGACATGAGGTGGTTCTGGACAGGCACGGTGTTTACGGGCTGCAGAGGAACCTGCTGGTTGAGAATATTATTGACATGTTCAAACAGGAGTCCAGCAGGTGAGACAGATCAGACACGCTGATGTACACTGTTCAGTTCCTTTATCAGACAAAGCTGTGTTTAACCCTGAGGCCAGTGAACAGAGATTAGAAAGGAGAATGAGGATAAACTGGTGTGTAGCAGTTGCTTGTGCCAGTGGCTTCTGAGTCAGAGAGCGGGAGTGGATGACAGGACGTTTGTAGCTTTAGTCATCTATCTACACAGATGATTTCTTAATCTGGCTCAAAGGCTTGTATGACACACTATCCACCAAACCCATGATGCTCAACCTAATACAGGGTCAAGATGTTGTGGCATTGTTTCAAATAATTAAGTTACGGACATTTTATGGGCAATTAACTGATATACAGTGTAATTCTTATTGGGTAAATTTACCTGACCGTATGTATGAGTTATTCATAAAAGATAGAAATTAAGAAAAAATCAAGCATAGCTACACACACCTTCACCTACACCTGCATACTGCACAGTGTTATGGGGACGCACAGCATTGATTACAGTACAATGTTCATGGTAAGGCAAGTCTGATAGATCATCAATAAACCGCTGGGATGTGTACCTGTGACATTATCAAACTGACATTACACGTCACATCAATATGCGCCGAAATGCACGGCCTTGACAGGAAGACACCCCTGTTTTCTTTAAACGTCAACAGCAGCAAGCCGGCGCCAGAGAGAAAGGAAGAGATGCCCATGTGTGACGTTCACGAGGACGAAAAGATCAACATTTACTGCGTCACCCACGGCGTGCCCACGTGCTCCATGTGTAAAGTGTTTGGAGCTCACAAAGACTGCGAGGTGGCGCCCATCTCCAGCATCTACCAGACGAAGAAGGTGAGGGCTGAAATACTCATGCAGGTCATGAGATTTTGAAAATTATGAGCAGTAGATACTGCTTTTTTTGATACACACGATTTTGAATATGTGAAACAGTTTTAACACCTATTTCCCTCAGTATCGATACACTGCTAACGTATCCAAACACACCTCTCGCTGCAGGGCCCACATCTCCTTGTCTCCTCTCACTCACTCAAAGTGCTGTCTTGTCGCCACTTGTCTCATTCACTTCATTTCGTTAATGTGTTGTAACTCACAAAAGATGGCAAGACCAGTTTGGGTTGAGACAGAAAACAGTGGGAGTGCTGTTTGGGAATACTTTGCATTGAGGCAATTAAACAAGGAAAGGCAAAAGACACAAGCATGCCCATAGGCAAAGGATGCTATGGATCAGTGCTAACAGTTACACAAGAGATACAAATCTTCAGTCTTATCTGGATTTATCCGTATTCATGTATTTTGGTCTTGTATAAAAGTACTGAAAAAACCTTCTTTACATACTTCAAAGAACTCATGAGATAGTATTTGATGATAAAAGACAGCGTCTTGTCTGAAGATAACAATAAGTCTCAACAATTCACTGAAGTATCGAAGTACATTTATGAAGCCTGTTGAGATCTAAAATAACAAGCTGTGGCATGGCTGGTATGGGAAGGTTGAATCCGGTGGAGAATACAGGACATTGAGTTATTGTGAGGAGTGTGTGTTTGTGAGCGTGTGTGTGTTTATGTTTGTAGAGGATAGGGGATGGATTCAGAGGGATGTGTTTTCGTGTAAGATGAATGGATGTGATATGAATGTACATGTCTCTCATCTTGTGTTTTACGTCTTGGGTTTGCGACTGTATAAATGTTTCATATCATCCTGATACCATCCTTGGATAGTAGAAACTACATTGTACATGATGTTATTATATATATATTATATATTATGTATGTTGGTTAGAGATTGTAAGTAAAACCCCAGAGGGAAAAGCAAGAAATGAAATAAAGGAAAGATCAGTGCTAACGAGAGGTGCTAACACAACAGATCTAGCAAAGCAAGAAAGACCGACATGCTGAGCTAATCTCCCCCGTCAGAGACACACAACACACAATTTACGAGCCTTGTCAAGATTGCGTGAATTTTTCCCCACGGTATCGAAATTTGGTATTGAATATCCATATTTTTCAAGGTATTGTATCAAAGTTGGAAATTCCAGTATGATGACAACACTGTTGCGCCATTAAATATATTTACTCGGGTCAGATTTCAGGTATTTACTCTGCTGTGTCCTTGCCCCTCAGACAGAGCTGAGTGACGGGATCGCCATGATGGTTGGGAACAACGACAGGATGCAAGGCATCATTAGTCAGCTAGAGGAAGCCTGTCGTGCCATAGAGGTCAGTGTCCAACTGCTGCAGCGCCTGGCCGCTCACTCACGCAGCAAGCACTCGCTCTGTGCACACACTAATGCACCTGCACTCACCTGCACAGACGCACATAACAGGCATAATGTGTCCTTGTCTCTGCCGCTCTCTCTGCTTTTATCTGTCTCTGAGATGTAGACAGTGAGTTGGAGAGAGCAAAACTAATGTATTGTTGCCTCAGTCTGCCTCTTTTCCACATTTTCTTCTACATGCACTTAGCAGGGTACTCCATTCTGCCTCTGGCCCATTGACTTTAAAAAACGAGCAGTGTAACTGATGGAGGGAGAACAGACAGCTTTCCTATGGTTCACGTGCCACAGTTGGACATAGTTGAGAGGAAGCTGGAGAGGTTCCAGTCCCCCATGTGTCACCCTCAGCGGAGTCACTCACGACGGACACGCAGAATGAGCTTCAGTGCCCTCCCTGCACATATGGCACTACCGGATGGGCGGAAGACATGCTAACCAGAACATTTGTAGTTTACAGTATTGGACCATTCACAGAAAGCCATTACCTCATTTTCTTTACTTTGGGTTTTTAATTCACATACATACATTCTGCTCCAAAACTGAAATGAATGATGAATGGATTCATGGATTTTCAGAATTTATGATCTTTTCCTTTGTGTGTGCACGCATAGGAGAATGGTCGGAGGCAAAAAACTGTGGTGTGCGAGAAGTTCGACCAGCTGTACACCATCCTGGAGGAGAAGAAAAGGGAGATGAGTCAGAAGGTGACGGCCGAACAGGAAGAGAAGGTGAACTATATCCGGGGCCTAACCAAGAAGTACGGAGACCATCTGGAGGAGAGCTGTAAGATTGTGGAGCAGGGGATCCAGACTATGGAGGAGCCGGAAATGGCTTTGTTTCTACAGGTCAGAGTCAAAATGGGGTTCATATGGGGTTCAAACTGATCATAATATGGTTACAATGATCAGTGTTAAGTTGTTTGTCTCTTCTCTTTTTGTCTCCTTTAGAACACAAAGCCTCTCCTCAAAAAGTGAGTACATGTCTTATCCATCATTGATTACAATGACATAGCCTGGGAAACACAGTTTGTTATGTAAAAAGGATAGCATATTGTCATTTAAGGTCAAACAAAAGGGTGTTGGGGTCTAAATAACTAATGGGTATAAAAAGTTTTGGAATTGGTCTAGTAGCCGAGATCAAGCAGATCACCTCAGCAGGGAGTCACGAAATGGGCTGCAGTGGTTTCAATGTAATCTTTGAGGGAAAATGTGCCATCATCCACTAAAAGTGCTTGTTTTTGCCACTGACAGGCTTAGATTGTCTTTCTAATTGTCTGACAACATTATGGAATAAATACCTACAGTGACAGACCTTTTTGTTAAAGAATAATGTCCTTTTTGTTTCACCTAGAACAGCCATTAAATAGCTCTGTTCAAAACCACCAGACTTCTTTGACAAAGTCATTAATTTTAACTCACAGAACACAGAAGTTGGTGCCCTACCTCTGCATGAATCAGGTAGATTGTTTGCGCTGTTGTGTGATTAGGTCAGTGGTTCCCAACGGGTGTGCTGTGACGCAAGTCCAGGTGTGCTGTGGGATTTTGTTATAACCATAGATTATTGTTGCACCATTGAAACCAAAAATAAATGTGTACAGAGTGATTAGATAACGCGTTACGTTATAGAGGCTATTTTACACAGATATGAATTCAAGTGGGCCTTGACATTTTGGCCTGCCCTTTGGTGTGCCTTAGGCACAGAAAGTTTCAAAACCACTGGATTAAATGTTTTAACACCTTAGTTTCAAGTTGACATCCCATATTGTGGCTGCCAGATGTGATCGTCTGGACCAAAATAGCAAAAAATAGGGCCCAGGTCTAAAAATACTAAAAGTACTCCTCAACACTATTAAAAACTGCCAATGGGTATGTTTGCATGTTTATTTTTTTCATAGACTTGTGAATGACTTACCAAATTTACATCTGCCTCTACACATATAAAACCACCAGCAGCAAGATCACACCTCGAGAGTAATTCTGTGAAATGTGGCAAATCACTATCTGCAGCTCAATATCCTGAAATAACTTGCAGAAAGTGCTAAAAATCACAGATTGATGATGCATAACAAGTGTCACATTATCTGTTTGAGGGGAGGGTGTTTTTTTTCCCCGTAAATATTCTAATTGCATCTTCTGCACTCAGGATTGCAGACGCATCCAGCACAGCACACTTGGACAAAGTTGAGCGCGGCTATGAGAATATGGATCATTACAACATCGAGTTCAAGAAAGAGGGAAGGGCCCTGCGCAGCATTGACTTCATCCAAGGTGAAGGGACAGAGTTGGCGATGGCACCAGTGGGACTAGGCAACATATATATATATATATATATATATATATACAATATATATACATGTATTGTTATGGTGATATGGAGCTAAATTGTCTTAGATATATAGTCAAAGAAAATCTCATTGTGGTAATATAATGTGAAAGTACAAATAGTAATACTATAGCTATATGGCCCAGTCCTAGGCAGCACTTCTCTGCTCAAAGCTCAGACTTGCACTAATGTTTACTTTTATTTCCTTCTTATCCTCTCTCCAGATGATGAGGACGAAGAAGAAGAGGATGAGGATGGAGAAGCAGGCGCTGAGGAAGGAGAGGGGGCCCAGACTGTTTCAGGAGGCAGTGCTGTCACAGCAGCCTCCATCCAACCTCCTGCCCCCCAGCAGACAAACTCCTCCCCGAGCGCAGCCAAGAGCGCCGCTTCCACCTAGCTGTCAGCCCCCGGCCCAGGCACCACCTTAAACTAGGAGCAGGATAAGTTTTGCTCCTAGATGTTGATTTCAGGTCAGTTGTGGTACTTTTCCTCCCCGATTGGGGAACTGCAAGACGGATTTAGATCTGTGCCAAAGGGAAATCCTGAGTTGCTGAGGTAGATCTAAAGGAAGAGACAGAAGTTTCTATTCTCTTCTCTCTCTCCTGCTGTGATTGTGTTAATGTGCGTCACCGCAAACTGACTGGTCTTTGATGATTTTTTCCTGACTAAATACACATTTTTGTTCTTCCTGTAGTGCTACTTTTACATGCAGTCTGTTGGTTATTTCCAGAATTCAGTATCATACATTTTTAATGTAGCTGACCTTTTGTGTCTCACTGCTTAAACTACGTCATTAGAGAGAACGACAAGGGGAGCCTCAGGTTTTCCTCCCTGTCACATACTTTTTTTACGACCGATATAACTTTATGAGTAGTTGAAGCAGAGTACAAAACTATCACTGTGACATTTTAGTTGTTCATACGTGCAACAGCCTGTATCATGCGTTGTGTTCCTGGTTGTGTAACATTTTCCTATGATGAACAAAACGTCACATTCTGCCTGGTGTATTATATATAAAATACGACTGTTCTCAGTTTCATCTCACTTCCACATGTGTCGCTGTACTTTGTGTGATGCTTTGTGCCTGGACTGAATTACCAATGAAATAGATTTTGTGTAACACCCTCCCTGTTTGACTTACTTTTCTCTTTCTCCCTCCCTTTATCTCTTCTTCGCACTCTTTATTTGTTTATTTTTGTCAAAGGAAATCCATCCAGCAAAGCCTTTAGTGCCAGTTGTATAGCTTTTCTCTACAGCATGGTCGTGATGCCATTCCTGCCTACATCCTTCTCTGCATTATCAGAACGAAGCGTGCCTCAGGCCACCAGTTCTCCATTTGTCGCCCTGTGATGGTCTCACCTTGCTGTCCCTCTACCATTGAGGGAGTCCCATCTAATTATTGTGCGAGTGAGTTGGATCCTTTACAAATGGGCTCAATGCAGCACTAAGCCTCAAGTTGCTAAGTGGGCCAAAACAGAATAGGATGACTCACACCCACAGCTCTTGTCTAGTTTACTCTTGACACTGTGGGTCAAGGATCAGCACAACACACACACAGTGCCTTTCACACTCATTAGCTGTCAGTGGTGCATCTTTCAGCCCCAGCCTCTTGCTGGTATAATGAGAATTGCTTCTTGGGGATTACGGGGTTTAGGAGAAAGGATGCTATGTGAATGTTCTCCACCTGCAGGTGCTCTTACAGAAAAAAACATCTTTTTGGTAAATGTTTTTGCTGTTACAGCTTCTTTAGAGAGGAGGCACGGTGTTAACCCACGACTTGGCTCCGGAGCAATGCCATTGTTACACCATATAAGATTTTTATATTCAGTTAGAGAAACCTTTCTCTACCGATCAATATTTGTGTAGGCAAGACTCAAGATGCAGTGGCCATTTGTGCTCTCTCCAACCAACTGTTTGTTTGTTTGTTTGTACCATGAACCTGTATGCTATTGCTCCTATTTAAGATTAAAAATCTCTATGTCAGGAAATTGTATGTTAATCGAATTAGTAATTAAAGTAAGTGGGGATAGTTAGCTTTCATTTTAGCTCATGTGTAAGGATATCCACAGAGAAGTGTAAGCATTGCTTTTAATTTTTTTATTAAAAAATATAGATATAAGACGTTCTCTTGCACAACAGAAAATGACTGGTTGCACATAAGTTTATTAACAAACATAAATATCATAAATACAGTGATAATCTAAAACAAAGTATGCCAGTTTTGTCAATGCAGTATTTCATGTCAACCCAAAGTATTTCATCTCAAACATGAAGAACGGCGCAATTCTACAGATTTGACACCAACATCAAAATGGCAAGGTACAATCGGATCATTATAAGTCAAGCCCGTTTACGCTCCATAGTTTGAGGTTAAAGCTATAAATAATAGAGTGATAAAGCAGCACTATATTGTACAGAGCATGTTTTGTGCTGATGGTAAAAATGCAACAAAAGAAAAGAAGAAAAGAAAAAGAAAGGAAAGGGAGATCTTTGGCGGACTGGAAAGAGGTCTTCATTTCCCGAAGAGCTCCATCATTCTTCTGTTATTTTGCGCTTGCTGGGCCAGCTGTTCCGCCCTGGACATCTCCATCATCTCCCGGAGCAGGTGGAAGGTCAGATCCAGGGAAATCGGCGGGTCCTCGGACCTCCTTCCCCTCTCCATCGAGTCGTCCCCGCGATCTCCGAAGCCGCTTATGAGCGCCCTGATGTTCCCAACTTTTCCTTGTAAAAGCCGCCGCGTCAGCTGGAGTTGCAACGCTCTGTTGTAGATCGCAGGTGATCCGCCGGGATACATGGACGATGATGGGAAAGAGTTAGAGTCCCCGTTGCCCAGTCGGATGAAATACTCCTCTCCAAGCCGCTCCAGGATGGGACCAGACTGCTGTTGCTGCTGCTGGGAGTTTTGGGTTTGGGGAGCTGGGACGCGCAGGGCACCGCCAGGGCTCTCAATAGCCCGACATTCGTAGCGGGGTAAGAAGGCAACTAGCAGAATCACGGTGGTACCAAGTAAATTGAGCTTCATGTCAGGATATCAGCAGGAATCTGAGAAAGGAAAACAAATGCCTGAATTATTTCCATGTCACATTTATTATTTCTTTCCTGTTCTAGTGTGAAATGCGCTGCGTAATGAGGAATTTACGCACGAAAAACAAGCATTTGTTTTAATGTGATGTGGAATATCCTGCTCGTAAAGGGAGGATTTTTGATAAACTGTGGAAGTTTGAGTGTCACTGCCTGCTGCCTAATAAATCAAAATCAAGTTTAGAAATTCAATGCAATTACTAAAGACAAAAATCCACTTGGTGTTCTGTAAATAACTGTTTGAAACGTTTGTGAAAGCAAAGCGCAGGACCTGTTTCTTCTTAGTCACCCGGTGTTAAGTTGTGCCGAGAAAACGAGAATATGTAACAAGCCACAGAAGACATGCAGACAAACTCACAACATGTTTGAAATAAAGGAATACATTTCATACCTTCAGTCTTTAGAGGAGGTCCAGAACAGCCGTGCAGTTTGCCAGGTAGTTGGCGAGATGCCGCCCTCCTTCACTTCTTAGAAGAAACAAGTATATAGTTACTTAAAGAGTAGATGCTGAATGGACTTATATAGCCAAGCTCACTATAAGTGTCGCGCTCCAAGCTGAGATTGAGTCTGCGCGTACTTGCATGGGTGTAACGTGAATGGACGCCTCTGACAAAGTGCTTTAGTTTAGATGAGATGAGTCATAAGTGAGTGTGCGCGCGCGTGCGCGAGCGTCTACCACTGTGCTTTCAGAATAGCCCTATAGGTGCCACACCTGCTGGCATTTCCACTTGAATGAGTTAGTTCAGAATAATTGTGGAGGATTCTGAGAGGCAGACACTGAAGAGTGAAAGACTGAATGTTAAGCCATTTTTATTGTCTTGCATCTTCTCGGTCACAGCTCATTTTCAGACTGATGTGTCCTGGATCAGATTGTGGTGTGCTTTGCATGACAAAAGTATTTCTTATAGAATGACAAACACTGACTGTTTTTTCTTTTCTTTTTGTTTGTTTGTTTGTTTTTGATCAACTTGCAATAACGAGCAAACCTTTTGGAAAAGCATTTGCAGGCACAACAGGTATATTTTGGTGCAATCTGCAGGACTGACTTTGTTTCTGCACACTAATGATTGTTGACCTGCGTTGTATTCAGTGCATCTGCAAACAGCTCAGGCTGAGAGGGGGGCATTGTCTCCCAGTGATTCATTGCTGCTGCACATACGTACGTCACTACCTCTGCCACCGGGTGCCTCGGCCACCTCGCTCCGAAGGGGCCCAACGCCAAGCCACCCTTTCAAGATGGAGAGCCCAATCCGATGTCAGACGAGTCGTAAGAATCCTAAACAGTTTGGTGACAAAAAGTAGAACTCTTGCTCCAGCTTCTGTGCAACGCAATGAAATAATCTTAACACTAACATGTTCAAAATGAATGACAAGCACAAGTTGTTGGCGCTTTCCCACTCAAGCATAAACTCTGCATATGTGTGAAGTCATCTTTCACAATGTGGTAAAAACCCTTCCTATTAATCCTTAACGATAAATCCATTTCGATCAGACATTCAGCGTGGGAAAAGTTCCAGACATACAGTAAAGGCAGAGGTCAAAGTGACTTAGCACATACTGTGCTCTCAAGTAAGAGCCAGCCAATTTGAGAGGAGAGGAGAACACTTGATTGTATAAATGTATAGTTGGAGCACAAGGTGGGTTTTTTCATCATGAATATCTGCCATCTTTCCTGAAAGTCACGTATAATCAGCAGACGTTTCAGTGAGTGGGCATCAGAGTGTAATTTGCAGTCGGTGTGAAGATGTTTCTCCTGTAGCGTCTCCACTTTGTCGCTCTTCATGCTCCGTGCTGCTCCAGGGGGGAGGTGTCAGGTCCCATCATGAGAAACACATGTTGGCTGACACAAATAGAAAACACCGCAAGATGAGAGAGTGGCTGCTCGTGGTCAACTCATGTCACCTCATCTTCAAATCACTGTCCCCCCGTACTGATCACTGGGAGAGAAATCCTCTCCTGTGACGACACGCCGGAAAAGACTCAGGCTTAAAACGTTATCCCTTTGTTTCCTCAATTAGAGCAAGTCTCTCAGACGATTAGATTAGATTAGATTAGATACAATTTTAATGATTCCTCCAGGGAAACTGGCATGGTGCCATTTATTATGGCTACCGACCTTTGTGTCTGACCTTTTTCTGCAGGTGGACGAGGCAAAATAGGCATGATCGGATGAAGATCTGGACTATGTAGAGGGAAGTTATCTCCAGAACAGACAGGACTTCACAGAACCGCTGTCAGACGAACAAACCTCATGGCAGCAGATTCTTTTAATTGATCATTTGCCTTTCTAATTGTGATCAGCTACGAGGGAAAAGTGCTTCTGGCCAAACTGTTCCTTCCTGGATAATTGGACAGCTATCCCCGGTGGATTGAGCTGGGTTTTTTTCCTAATACTTCCGGTGTGCAGCTCGACTTTGACAAACTCATTTTCATAAACAAGGTCACTCTGGCTGTTTAGATAAGCCTGAACAGGTATTCTGGTTGCAGATTGCTGGGACTGCAGAGACCACAGCCTGACCTCCGTCAGCACTGTTGCTCAGGTGTCCTTCTGGTTTATAGTCCAGTGATATAACCTGCTATAAGAACAGCTCTCTAATAGAAGTGAGAGCTTGGCCTTTCATCTTCAGAAAAAAAAAAGGCAGGAAAACTTTACAGAAATGGCTTTTCTTGTTTAACAATCAACCACAAAACTACTCAAAGCTTTCATACAACAAGCCCACAAGATTTATCAGCACTTCCATGTATTCAGTCATGGCAGTTTAGGGCGAAGAAGACTCATCAATTATGCAAAATGAAAGCTGCTGGCTAGTATCCCCTCAGATTTACCCAGATTTTAAAGTTCTCTTCAGTGCAACTTAAAAAAAAAAAGAGCTATTTCGAATTTGTCTTAATGCGTTTGAAATGATAGAATAAAGGAATCCTCTGAAGCTCTTGACATGATCACCTTTTAAAAAATTAAACGCGAGACAGCTGGGTTCCCTCTCCTGCCGTTTGCATGCAACTTATGTATGCAGCCCCTGTGAGAACGTGTGAAGCAAAGCTGTCCATAATGCAGCGAAACCCCCAGGGCCATTCTGTCTATATGAATCTAACATGTGTAGCTCTGAAGGTGTTAAACCAGAAGCTTCTCTAATGCTTGTACACATAGTGGATGCCAATCTCCTCACACAGGAAAATAACATCTGTATTTGTTCACAACCACATCCTTATAACTTTGATTTATAAAGCTTATCTTTAAATTGGATTGGTCGCTACCGATCTGTCTATGCATAATGTACTGAATAAATTAAAGGAGAAGTCTGGTGTTTTTCAATATTTTTCTTACTGCTAACAAAGTCCTGTAAAAACCCAACAATGTGCCGGCCCAGCCTTTATTAGTCTCTGACCTCTCTACCCTGTCTGTGGCACTCAGCTGCCAGCCTGTCTGTTCTCTGAAGGTGTGAATCTTTTAAAACAGGTTGCAAATAGTTTGATTTCTATAAAAGCCTTAATAATTTCAAGGAACAGCTGCTGTTTTCTTTTATCAAAGGTTACTCAGACCAGTGTTTACATGTGACATTTGTTCAGAACTATATAACACACATTTGGTGTGCTAGTTGCTGTTTATAGCACCAGGATAGGGTGGTGTATGTCAGATATGAAAAAAATAAAGTGCCTGTGTTCATCTTAATGGAGGAGCATGCAACAGCGTGGCTTAATAATGTGTTTTTGGACAATAATTAAGCTCTATGGCAAAGAAGAGTTGTAGAATAATAGAGATATAACATCTAAGTTGAAAGTTAAAAACACACCTTGCCTTGGATGTTCAAAATTCAACATTTTTTGCTTGAATTCTACAAGAAAATGAATTATCTGGTATGCTATTCAACACTTACATAGGATGTCAGTCTCTCTATTTGCACTGCACGGATTTCTCTGGGGTTTTTTGACAGACTTTCCCTGTATTTTTGAAAAATATCCGTAAAATCACATGAACAGACCGTGAATCTGTTATCGTCAATAACCATATCATTTAGTATCTACTTTTGGCAATTTCTTTGTTGTAAAATCTAATTATTTTTTTTACAGTGTAGTCTAAATGAAATCTTCTCATGTAACCTACTCTGCTCGTTTGTAGATATTCTTAAGACTGTGGGAAGAATCCCCACTTTCAGTATTTTATCCTTATGTTCATAAAATGACATATATCGAAGGGTTCAGCTTTGTTTCATTAAACGCTAAATGTTCTGCCTCTGTGCATGATTTCGTGTTATTAGGTGATAATTTCTTTTGCCGTATAGGAATAATGTTTTACACAAATGTATGGCAGCACATGCCCACACCTAGAGAGCGTAGATTTTACTGCTTCATAACCTGAAAAAAATACTGTCTCGAGAGAAATCTAGGGCAAAGCCATTCCACCAAAATTGTAACCCAGTTTTCTTTTCTCTTTGATAACACACTTTGACCATAATTGGCTCTTAGAGGCCCCCTTAATCGTAACATATAACGCGGATACCGTCTTCCCTGTGTAGTCTCATGGCTAAAGATTGAAGCATCTATAACTCACTGTTTCTGCCAAAACACTTGCTCTGTCATTAAAGTAACTCCAGGCCTTAGTGCAAAATGATTGACAAACATCATATGCATCGACTCTGACAGTTCTCATTCAGGCCGACGTCGGGCAGAAACATTTCGAATGGTTTTCTTTATTTTATACTCAGCTTGTCTCTGAGCATCAATGACCTTAAAAATCCTCCTTTTTTTCAACGCTTCTACCCTCATTCCATGTAACAATCAGAGGCATAAAGGCTGAAATGGTTGAACGGATTTCTTCCTGTCTCTGTCGATGTATGTCACTTTGGTTTGTCTTACAGCATTCACTGGTTAACTCAGATATGTTCACATGAGGACTTTTTTTTTAATCTGGGTTAACTTCCAAGACAAGTTCATTAGACCAAGCAAAGTTGCTGAAATATGCAAATTAAAATGGTAATTATTGCTATTATATAACCTTTTTTACCTTATGTAATATTTTGATGTGTTTGGACAACTGCTTCGTAGTCGTATGCTTTGCTATGAGGAGCAGATCCTGTCAGTTTTGGTAGATGTAAGATGCATTTATTGTGAAGTGGAGTGTTCAGCATGAGGATAGCTGATAATAGAAACAGCAGTGACCACCATAGTCAACAGATAAAGAAAATTGACATCCGTTGAGTCAGTCGACTTGTTGACCTTTGTCTATAAGAAATCAAAAATGTCATTTTCTTTGAATTGACTGAAAGTTGCCTGTTTCCAAGAAAGCCTTCCCCAGCATCTACATGTGTACAAGTAGGGGCCCCTTCTTAAAGCCATGTGCACAAAACCTCTCAGATGGTCGCACCGTGTGCCCCATAGCACACATAATGCATGCCCTCCACCACATTAGACCGGATGCAAGCCAGTGAAGATGGAGTGAAATCGGCTGTGTTGGTGCAGGACGTGATGCTTTGTTGTTTCTCAGAAAATGCGTGTAAAATAGTCTAATGAGGAAAACAACGGGCCTGGGCTTTGAGCAGCAAACAGGGTCAAGAAATATCCTGACAGCTCTTGTGCACAAAGGGGACTAACCTCCCCGCGTAAATATAGTCTTGATTTTGTCCTTATCACATCACAAGATAATTAGATGAGTGTCTATCCAATACAAACATTGTGAAGATAAGTGACCTCATTATCCGAGCTTGTTTTAACCCCGCAGAAATTCGAATGACTCATCCTTTGTTTTGTTTTCTCTGTTTTACTGGTTAAGATCAGAAGATGGGTGAGGGACTTCTACAGTAAGTTGCAAAGCATTCCTCTTCTCCAATTGTCTGTGTAGGTGTCTGTGCTCCCTCCTCGGTTTCCCTCTGATCATCAGCGAGGAGCTAACAGGCACTGATCACACAGTGGCATCAGGCCAGAATCAAAAAATGAGACAATTACAGCAGACAGCAGCACACTGGAAAAATCTAAGAATAGCCCAGGAAAGGACAGAAGAAAGAAGAAACACATTACAAGGGGGCCTATTATATTTTTGCGTATTTCTTTGTCATACATATTTTACAATGTTGAAAGTTTCAATATCAGCTAAAATAGGTTCTGGTTTTATCTCTCTAAGTGATTTACAGAGTTTCCTGATGAATAGATAGCTTTTCTTTTTTTTCAACTCTTTTCAATGTAGTTAGCTCAGTTAGCCGTGCAGTTAGCGTTCCTATTAGCCGACTCTCACTTTGGCCCATCCCACCACTAGATTGAAAACCTCCTCCTCCCTGTGGTCCAAAGGTCCTAGAGGTGTAAACATGTAGTCTGACTGGAGCTGTAGCTGCCAGCTGGCTAACTAGCTGCCCAGCTAACTGCGCTAACTAGCCAGTGGCTTGATCACACTTTCAAAGTCGCCAGATCGCTTTCCTGTTCACACAACACAACTTTGGGCCTTGTAGCTGGGAGTCTTGCAGTTGGTGTGGTTTTCATACTAGTCTACATGACTGATCAGCGAGGGGGGGTCACACACTACAAGTTTGTTTGTGCTGTTAATTACATTTCTCGATAAAATAAATCCAATTTCATCAAAAACTCTAAACAAAGTTCTGAAGTTGTGTTTTAGTACAGTGATCCGTGAGGCCCAGCAAGAGGATGGGGCAGTGTCCATGTCGCTATCTGATCCATCGGTGCTGCCCAAGCCCCAAGGAAGTAGGCCAGGCTGTGAGGCCAAATTGAGCGACTGGCCAAACCGAGCCTGTTCTCCTCAGAGAAACAACCATATAGGTAAAACAATGACAGATGCATCGTAGTGATTTGAGCCCAAACCATAAAGTTTTTTTTCTAAACTTAACCTAAGTAGTTTTCTTGCCAACTGCGACCATACAATGAAGGTCCAGGGAGACGCTGACAATTGATCTAATCATGATTGTAGGTTCATGCGGCCTGTCACGTCTGCTCATGCTTGTTTTACGCAATTTCTCCCTTGGAGGGATCAATGAAGAATTTCTGATTCTGATGCACACAGGCTGAAAAAAAGACTTTTCCCCATAAGCTTACATTGTGAAAACAGCAGCTGTAGAATGGTGGATACATTTCTTTTGTGCATCACAACACAAATGTGAAATGATTAGAATTTGATCCCCATTCAAGTTGGCCATACCCAGGGGGTCAAACTTTTTTGGCTTCATGCGTCACTGAGCAACTTTCACAGGAATGGAGTGGGTTTGAAAGTAGACTTTTCAGGAGGACTAGAGCTAAAATGGCTTGTTGCAGACAGAGCATGAACTGCGAGGCTTGCGATGAGCAGAATAGGTCCCCTTTAACAAACCCGGTGGGGAAAAAGGCTCTGGCTTTTGTTACTGTGTAATGAATGATATGTTTTTAACAAATAAAACCGGTGTTGAGAGCATAAACTGTGTCAGAGACTCATTGCTGGACTGAACTTTGTTCTCTGTGATTAATTCGACTGAGTGGCTGTAATTTAAAAGCTTCCAGCGCTCGGCATCAATCAACTGAACTGGTCAAATAAAACTAATGCAATGAATCAATCAGCAGAGATACGCACATTAATCTGCTCCTCTGTCAGAAGCCTTTCAACATCAGGCTTAACCCTCCAGAGACAGCGAGAGAGAGAACAGTACGGATGCTTATGATTAGTGTTAGAGAAAACGCATAAGTGGGAGACGGAGAAGAGGAAGATGCAGGTACAGTCAGGGCAGATGGCAGGTAGTCGGACACGCGAGCTAGACCCGTCTTGTAAATTCATCAGCGTGATTGATTGGACGACTCAAGAGTGACATCGTTTCTTGGGATGAGCAACATCGAGAGGCAGCTGTCAGACTGAGAAGAGGTGCCAGGAACTGTACTGTCCTTCACTGTCCCCCCTTTTATCCAGCAATGATGGGAGGTCATCCAAACATTTAGAGGATCCGAACATTTAGACAAAACTAACTTTGATGCTTGAGGAAAGGTAGAAGCACACAGGAAGGGGTTGGTCACCTCGTCTCAAACACGTGTCGAGGATTATTTGCAGGAATTCGTCTTTCCACAATCAGTGCCCTCTGAAATTATCATCTGCACGAAAGATAAAAAACAGATGCTAGATTTTTAAGACCAATGCTGATTTTATTAAAAAGCTGATGCCGATGTCAGCAAGTATTCATTCTTTAACATAAACATGTAACATAACCAACATTTCTGATAACATAAGGATCCCTCAAAGGAAAAGTTGGAAAAAGTCTGTCTTACTGTTATTTGCACATCTATACAACAGTTCATTGGATCTACTTCACACTTGGTGGGCCCGTTGCTGACGATCCAGGAAAGTGCAGTGTCGAATTTGGTGCAATTTGGACACACGGCATGTTTAATATCAATACATTTTGACAGTGACAATCGATTTGTGGGGGGCGTGGCTTCAGCGCTCTGCCTTCATGGCTCTGCAGACTGAAGCTGGACTCTTTAAAACCCAAACTGATTTACACAGTACAAGATTTCAAAATAATGGCTCATCACGCAGTGCACCACCTCACGTGGTCTCATGGGGAATCAGACGTAAACAAAATGGGGGTTAGCGTGGTGCAACACCTTGCAGTAGTTATGCATTGCAGTGACAAGAAAACTTAAACAGAAGGTTAAACAAGTCTGGATGAGTGGGGAGAAACGGTCAACGCAGCTTTTCTGTTCTTCAGTGAGAACTGGAGGTGAGGTTTTAAGTTTCAACAACAGTAGTATGCTATCTAACATTAGCCTCAAGGGACCGAATGATAACTGTTGCTTGGCAGCTCCATCAGCTGCTCCGGGACGCCTCCGTCATTGTTGGTGTGGTCTGGCTTGGAAAGCACTGATGTAATCGTCCAGATCTTAAATCGTAGATATCGAACATGTTTTGAACTTATTTTTAGGTAACTTTTTTGGCCCTTTCTTGGCTTTTATTGAACAATGCAAAGACAGGAGAACAGGGAGAGAGAGAGGTGGGGGGATCAGTAATAACATATAACTTAACTTATCTCACTGATAAAGTGCAGTTTTTACCTCAGTCATTAAAAGTGTTTCCTCATGCCTAGTCCTGTAAGTACAAACTCTCTTCTTCTGCATTCTCTTCAGTTTTATTTACTGGCTTCTGTACTGCTAAAGGCGAAAAAATGTTTATATCCTTTTGATTGCAGTTGCCAGGTTGTTGTTATGCTGCCAAGCATATTGACCTTGAGAAAGACTTTGCATCCTGATATGTTAAAGCACCGCTGTGTCTGAGCCCAGAGGATACGCGTGGTCTTTACACAGCCACCGCCTCAGCTTCTGCGCTGATGGCAGCACATCGCAGGTTGCCCACGATGTAATCCACCTTCATCTTTTCTTTATTTTTCTTTCTTTATGCGGCCTCAGTTTATCCTCAGTCTCTGCTTCAGCTGCTTTGGCAGACCCTAGGATATCCTGCTGGTGATGCACTAATGCTACGACCAGTTGGCTGTTTTGTTTTTGCTTTGTTTCATACAGGGTTATCTGTGTCAAGAGCGAGACCTCTGTAGCCCTGTTGTGTTTTCTTTTGTGCGAGTGTTGCAGCTCACTGCTCATCTGTCTCTTTCAGGGCCTATTTTCACTACTACCTATTTTTGGCCTCTCTTGGCATCAAGCTTCTCACTTCTGAATCCTCTGTTGGAATTAAACAACCTCGATCCGTAGATTTAACAGTTTCAGTTTGCCTGCCAACACTGACCTCTGTGCTGTATGTCGTCTAAGCCGCTTACCACATCCTGCCTGAGCTCCTAAATATCTTCTTTGTTGTAAGGTTCACATTATACCATCTTCTTAATCTTTAGAAAAGCTTCTCTGTCAGTATCCAAAAATTGTATCTTTGCCATGCAGTGTTTTGTCTTTTTCTTGCGATTCACCTTAACAATCACTGCCCTCAGCGAGTCTCTGGTCATGACGAGCGAAGACAAACCTCATAATAACTGGTAACGATGCGACCTTCAGATCTCTTTTCTGCTTTATCTCCACAACTCCACTTTTGATCTTTACCTGTGTGTCATGAAGCTGTGTTGTAACACAGACATTTTTTAGATATCTAAATATAGCACAATTAAATGTGTGGCTCTCACTTCTGCACCTGCACAACGTAGTGTGACGTAAATCCGCTTTACACACAATAACTTACGAATGAAGAAGCTAACTTTAGACGTATACTGTAGACGGATAACTGTTAGTGATGTTTCCTAGCCACACACTAACGTATGGTCGCTATGGCTCGTTTTTGCACTCGTTGCTCGCAATAGCTGCCAAAAATGTGCTTTCTGTAAAGTGGATTTAAGTCTACACAGTCATTTCACACAGACGTCCTTTGATCAATCACTATATTATATTATATAAACTTGCTTGACTTTGCTGATAAAGAACGTCTTAATTGTGTTCCTTGCAAATAAAAAACTACATGTCACACGCTGTAAAATTGTGGTCAGCAGTTCAGATTGCCTCTCACGACACTTTGCGATTAAATTACAGCTCCTTTTAAAACCTCACTAAGTGCTCGGTGACGGCAGGAGGTGCTGAATGCTTTAGAGTTTGTTACTGTTAATAGAAGACATTAATTTCATCTCAGGTTTGAGGACCTGCATTTACATCGCTAATTGCTGTTTGCGCTTTCACATATTAATCAGTTTGAGGAGAGCAAATACCCAAAAATGTTACTCAACAAGTTTTCCAAGAACTTGCTCTTTGATTACCGATCTGCTCTGTGACCACTGTTTGCAAGCTGTGCTTTGTAATTAGATTGTGTTTTCTCCTCCTCCTCTCGATCCTTCCCGATGTGTCCAGCTCACTGGGCTGTGCACACGACTCCCACACAGGCGATTGTCAACTCAGGTGGGCTTCCCCAAGCTCCTTGACCCCTCTCAACATGGGCAAGCATGAATTACATTAGCCACAGTTATGTAAACAGTAATTAGATGAGGGATTTGGATAGTGGCACAACACCAATCTCTCTCTCCTCTGCACTCAGCTGGAAGCCATCGCTCTCCACAAAGTATTTCTTGTATCCCAGTACACGTTTACGTATGCATGGATATGTTTGTCTATCATGCTCACAACAATGCATACACTAATAAACCTCCAGGAGAAAGCAAGCTGAGCTCAGACTGAGCATATGCAGCCATCTGCCTGATTGAGTAGTGATGTAACACTGAGCCGCGGGGTAGTTTAGTTTAACTTGGGTTGGCAATGACTTTCAAACAGGGCAGAAGGAACAGGAGCCTAACTAACTACAAGTAGGTTGTAGATAGCCGGAGGCGATTCACACAATTACAGTCAGGATGCTGCTTTGTTGCAGCCCTCCTCCCCGCCCGCGACGGCATGTGAAGAATCACAAAATGGATCCGTAATCTGTGACACTGAATCATCATGTTTGGTTTGCGTGCACATATGGAGTTGCCGCTGCATTGATCTCCCATAACAACATGCACGCAAGCAACGAGCAAATAAAAGTGTAAATCCGCCATAAATCATCTGTGCGCCGGAGAAAACCTTTAAAAATACTCCAAATAAGCCAGAGAATTAGCACGGTGCTGTTTGGTTTCACTTCACAGGTGCTTGTTTTAGGAACCGGACTGGAAAAGTGAATGTATGTGAGCGTGTGTGTGTGTTTGTGTCAAGACAGAGTTTACAGTGTTTGTCTCCATATACAGAAAAATAAAAGACCTGTTTTTTATTCCCATTTGCCCGCCATTTTTAATCAATTTAAAGACTTTCTTCACTCCAAAATGACAACAGAGCAGCGGAAGTCCCACATTTCAAAAACCACCGCCTCTCACCTGAACTCAGAGTGCTCGCAAGTGTGGACAAAATAGCAGAAACACCCAATAACATGAAGCACCTAGAGCGGAGCAGCGTCACAGTTTCTAAAACAGATTCAAGCCACCTTTAGATGCTGTCACAGTCTGAAACTGTAAAAAAAAAAAATCCCCTCTTTGAAGGATGAGGGAGGTGGAAATCTGCTTTGCACGCACAGATCCAAAACTTCCCATGAAGGTTCATTGATGCTCAGCTCTTTTCAATTCTCAGGGGTGCAGGTTTAAGGCTCCTTACACCAGGTTCTGCTTCTTTGTGCACAGGCATTGGATAAAAGTGTTTTTCTGAAAGGCAGACCTGCCATACATCCAAGCTTTGTAGCCTGAAGGCCGCTACCTACAGAGTGACAAAGGTGCCAGTTCAATTTAGCGGCCATATTTGAGCCACTTAACACTCTAAAGTGTGCATTTGTGACAAGCGCTCCTCTTTGCTGATGCACTTTGTCTTCATCCAGCACCTGCTGTCTTGATTCCTCGTGTTGCTTTTGCATATGCACGTTAAACATTTCGAGCTGCCACATTTGGCTAATTGGCAATCAGCATATGAATGACTCACCTTGCATTTGTAATTGTAATGTATGAATTCCATTTTTCATGTTTTGTACACCACTTACAAAGACACAGCATTGGCTTTTAAATGCTAATCAGAGAGTCGGCAGTTCATAGTCAAATTAGCATTAGCCTCAGCCTTAGCGATGAAATCATTATCATAAACCATTAATCTCAACATGAACTTAGGGTTAACAGTTCCTGATCAGTTTGACACAAATGATGCTTTAGCTCTCAGATCAAATGTTATTTTAGGAACCATTTTCGGATGCTTGAGTATTCGCAACCTGAGACGCCTTGGGAAACTCTTCGTAATTGTTTCACTTACTCAAACTCTAGGGCATGTGGGGGGAAAGAAGCGGGGATCCCATTTACATATCAAAGCCAGCATACAGTCGCTTGAGGGTCCCTGCATAGATGTATGTGATCCATATTATTTATAGCTCAGGAACTTCCCCCGGGATCCTGATGCTGTTCGGCGTCTGTCATGCTACAAGTGAGGACAGTTGGGTGAATGTAGCTTGCAATTAGTGACTCTCGCATCACGTCAGGCCGAAGGGTTGCGTGAAGCGTGACCAACATTTAAAGGCGCCATTGATCAGACAACTTTTTGGAGAACAAAGCAAACTGGTTGACAGGAGAGACTTTGAGGGGCCACAGTCATGAGAGCAGGAGAAGGATCGTATCGCTGATTCTCTGCACCGACATTAATCTGGTCATACGGGGATGTTTAGCATGCCACCGACACACTGACACTCTGTTGGTGATAAGTGACAGTGGCCCTGAGGATGAGTGGAGCAAGGTGACTTCTGCCCTTTTGCTAATGAGCACCGCTGCTCTGACTCATTCCACAACGTTGACTGATACAGGAGGAGTCGCTCCTGTTGAATGTCGCAGTATTCCCTGGTGATTATCCTGGAACCTCGACCTATTCAGGGTGCAGGGAATATATCATACAAAACAGCGTGCGCAAAGAGTACAACATCCTCACCTGCTGCGCATTTAAGGAGGGTCAGAAATGGATAGACAGAAATGCAAAAGTTTCACAGAAAACAGCAGAATAAATTAGACAGCTTGTTAAAATGACGGTGAACCAAGTTCATCTCTGATCATGACCCCTGTGTCAATGATTTGAAATCATCGTTTTACATGACGTGCATCGCCATCTTCCAGTTCTGCTCACAAATGATTAAGAGTTTTTGAAGTTCAATAGACAGATATAAAGTCTGAATGACTCTACAAATCCCTCTTGAAACATTATGACTCGCTGCCCACGAGGGAGACAACAGCACTTCCACGGTGTCTCCAGTGTGTCTCTGAAAAGGCCAATTTGTCACTTGTCTGAATGCATATTTTGTTTGAAAGAATTTCTTTCTGTATCATTTTTTTTCCCTTCTTACATTCCCCATGGCCCGTTGCCATCAAATCAGTTGGCGTCAAGATGAGTAGCACTTAGAGGCTGAAAGCACTCTTGTCTATGATAAAGCGTGTGAAGGGCACGTCATTAGGGTGTCTTGCTTGCGTTTTAAAAGCCACACTTAAGACTGATCAGTGGTCATTACGTTGCATTAAAAAAACAAGTGCTATACATGAAATTATATACTATTCATGTCTTGTGTGTGGACATAATATATAAGCATGCTTTTTCCCAAAATGTCTTTCTGATTGACCAAATTCAACACCCTTCCTGCAGTGAACAATTCCCCAGAGGAATTAGTGGCTGTCTGCATTCATTAAGCTCAGTATCAGTCTAATTATGCGCCAATGTGCACCTACGGACTAATTAACAAGGGATCAATAAGGGCCCTGGATGCCCCTCACGTAGGGGCCCGGTACTCAGCCCCCTCATTATTGGAGCTGCACCGAAGCTTCAAAGAGGATTTCTCAGGCTCTACCCGGGGGGCTGGATGACACATTAGGCTGCACAGGTTTGGCAAAAGTTGGTGTTTCGTCTCCGCTTTCTCTCTATTTCTGTGTGTTTGTGTTGTTGGATCTGATTATAAGTATGTGAAAATTACCACAGGCTGACGAGGAAGATGACAAGCTATTTAAAGATACTCCACAAGTCATGAGGCCTAGTGGAGATTCAACAAGATTATGAGGTGAAAGACTTAAAGAATCTGTGACAGCACACATTTACTGTTTCATTTCAGTTTTCCTGTCACTGTTCGGTTAGGTTTAGGGAAATAAAATACTAGGTTATGTTTAGGAAAACATGGTTTGGGGTTAACATATACCCTTTCACAATGTTAAACACGTGTTTGTAAGGCTGACTTCTCCCATGTGCATTCTTTTCCCCAGCTTTTTACATGAGTCACAAAGCTATGACATTACAAAAACATGATCTTGCCTTCTTCATCTCAGTAGTCATAGCCTTGTAAATCACCTCTGTACTGTATCCTGTCTTCTGTACATCTCGTAGGATGTATTTAGTCATTGTCTTGTTCAATGGGAGGCTGGTTGAGCTTGGCTTCCAGCGCTGATACCCCCTTCACTCTGTTGCAGTCCAGGATAACTCGAGTCAGCTAATGAGGTCACAAGCTACATGGCTAACTGAACTAACTAGGTAACAGCAGCTCATAACTACAGGCAAAATAGCTGCAGCACAGATTAGCAGCAGTTGGCGGTTATTCTGGTGGTATGTTGCCCCCTGTTTGTTTGGAGGGGCCTTTGACCATATATTACACATTGCACCTTTAAATGTGGCCTTGAGTCAAAAGCCTCAAGCGGAGACAAGAAGTGGACTGCGGTGGAGTGGAAAATATGTAAAGGCTGTAATCTGAAACAAGATGCTGTGAGTTAATGTGAAAATTATAGAAACAAGTTCCAGCAGTTGATGATGGGGATCCTTTAATCCAATCATTTAATTATTATTCTCACAAAGTTGCGAGGCAACTTGGTGCAGGCCCCGTCTTAACAGAGTACAGGGTGTACCCAATGATGTCACTGCGATAAGCCCCCACAGTGCTGCTGAATACCAAACTGAGGGACGACCTCTGGAAGTTGCCATGACACCAGGCGCTAACCAGCTCCGGCTGCCTCCAACATCCAGCATGGAGCCACTGCAGCACATACACACTCACGCACACAAGTACGTCATGCACTCGCTTGCAAGATTGTGTACCCCCCCCTTACACACACACACACACAGACACGCGCGCGTGCACGCACACACACACAAACTGACTGGTAATGCGGTTGGAATGATATCTCAAGGACTCTCCCCTCCACGCCGTGCTGGTTCTAGGAACCCGGCCAGGTTTTGGGGAGCAGTTGAAGTGTTTCGCTCACGTCAGGGTGTGCACTTCCGGGAGACAACAGCTGTGTTTTCCTGCTCACCTCCACACAGCACACCCACTGTGGTCTGGCTCCATGAGAGAATGGGTAATACCTGCCACAGCAAGCGGTCTAAACACTTTTGTCATGTTCTGATACATCTCAAATGAACACGAGAGATGCAGCAAAGTGAAGCGCTTGTCAAAGCCCTGCAAAAGAAAAAAACAAAAACAGATGATGCAGTTTATCTTCTGGCTTGTCCTTCTCGGAGTGTGAGGTACCACGCCGAGCAGGCGGTAGTTTAGAAGCAGCAGGCAGCTGTGAGGCATTACACATGGCCAAATGGTGTTTCTGTCCCAACCACAGCAGATCAATAAAGGCTCTGACCTCAACTGTCAGCCAACTCAAATCTGTTCGCCAGGGGACGCTCATTTCCCTTTCACAGTGGAAACAGGAAGCGGCGAATGTAATCTACAAAAGTGCCTAAGCCTATCAGCTAACAGCTCAGTCATGTGGATTTTTTTGTTTTGCGTGAACAGCTTAGGGTTAACTTGGACAGACAGTCCACTTTATTGATTCCTTTCTGAGAAATCATGTCACGTGAAGCTGCTTGCCATGATATTTACCACAGTAATGGATGTATAGATCTCTGTATGTACAGGGAATATTTTTAAGCCTCCTATATGCCTTTGTGACACGTGTGAACCTCAAAACCCTCCTCTACATGCACCCTGTGGACTTCACCCTGTGGGCTGATGTGAACAGAAAGAGCACGAGGTTCTTTGAAGGCATTTAAAAAGCGTGATTTTCCACGAAATCCTGGAAATGTGCAAGGAAACCAGCGTCTGTGTCCTCCAGTCAACGAATTTTATGTAATAATACGACGACTATAAATACACAAGCAAACTGTCAGCAGCTAATCACGTCAGATTTATGCCCGGATGGTGCTGATGAGATTATTTTGCCCTCCTTCTATATCTGGCCCTCCAGCGCTCTCACCTCTTCTTTGATGCTAACAGGTCAACTTTTGGAAGCAGGGGGAAGCTTCGAGCCTCGGGCCAGTTTTTTGCATGAATGAATGTGTCCTTTTTACCCTCCCCTGTGATTCATGGATCACGGTGGCTACCAGTCAGTAGGTATTTAAAGATGAAGATGACGATCTTTGTATGACGAACATTTTCCTCTGTGAAGAAATGCAGGATAGAGATAATACAAAGCACATTTAATGAGCTACATCGGCTAGAAAAACAGAATGAAAAGCTTCCAATTTATTAGATGAATGCATTTTTTTTTTCAACCATCTTCTATAAATAGCTTTCAATATGTGGCCTTATGGTGTTTGGGATTAAATTATCAAGTGCAATTACCTGGACCGCTTTATGTGTAGAGAAAGTTTATTAAACTGTTCCTTCAGCATGTTTTCCCTGTGTTGAAGAGATTTCTATGCATGCAAACGCTGAATTATTGACGAAATGTAAAAGACAAGTGAGGCCGTACTTGTCAGAAATGGATAACAGATTGCCCACCCAGCCTAGAATAAAAGGTACAGAGATAGAAACATATTTATTTTATTATTTTTATTTGAACTTAACCAGAAAGTCAGAGTCACATTTTAGAAGAAATCAAATGAACCTCTTCCTGTATTTTCAGTGAGATGCTTCCGGTTAACACGCTACAGCGATGAGTTTGTGATCCAAAATTCAAAATATAACGCATAGAGGATTATCAGTTTAGTTTGGTTTATTCATTTGACAATTTACTCTAAAAGGACAATTACATAGTTGCAAACAGAAAGTCACAGAAAATAAAAAGTCACAGGACTTATTTCCATTGTGGTCCCTGTTGTAGTTGGATGATGTAGATGTGTGAGCATGTGTGTGTGGGGGGACAGTTGAGTATGGCAATAGAAGCATGCAAAAGCACTAAATACATAACAATATGGAAAATAATTACATTGGACATTAAAGGATAAGTTCACTCAAAACTGAAAACTCTGTCATTATCAAAAAATTGATTTGAAAGACTTTATTTACAATCTTTTAAAAGCTGCAATCTTCACTGTAGCTGCTAAGCTAAAGCGTTGAAGTGGGTGTGCAAGCTTGACCACAAGTCAAGTGTGTAAATTTGTCTTTTCAAATCAATTTGGGATCTCGGGGCTACCGAAGACTTGGATTACACTGAACCAGCTGTATGGGGCCCTTTTTTTATGTTTTAAAACAAGTGCCCATCTGCTTCAGTTGTTTAGGGAGAATGCTGCAAAGCAGTTTTGCTGTGAAGCTCCAGACAGAAATGTTTTGTGGACTATGAAATTTCATCCGACTTTCCATCTGCACACGGGTGAGTAGATAATGACAGAATTTTCATTTTGGGGGTGAACTTATCACACTTACAAACTTCTTACAAAACTGGGCCGTTGCTTTAGCTACACACAACTCTGCCTACGTAACTGTCTTTGCAAGAGTACAAACAGGATGAAGCTCATACGCATGATGTCACCACAGATGAGGACAGAATGGAGACTGAAGAAAATGTTGTCTTGCTGCGAAAGGGAAAGTATTTCTTTAACCAAAAATAAGAGAAAAATGTTTGGGTTCAATTTTATACAACATTATCAATTTTTCTAGTGACTTTACCACCAGTGAAAGTAGCTAAATACACTCGGGTACTCGACTACATTTCCTGCACATCATGCTTTCATCCACTACGTTTATTTTAAGCTTTAGTGACTAGTTACTTTGCTGATTCAAATTAGATACATTAAATATAATATTTTTTTAGATTAAGCTATTGCGCAGTGTATAAAATTAGTCTCACCTTTACCCACTGCAAAGATCATGCGTACATACAGTGTTTTAAAAAGTACCCAAGAGTTATTCTTGAGTAAAAGTAAAAGATATTGTGTTAAAATATGACTTTAGTAAAAGTTCAGAGTTCTTCTTCCACCCCTGCAGTGGCTACAGTGTGAACTCAGGTGAGACTCAGTTGCACAATGTCAGATTAAAAGCCTCCTGCAAGTCCAAACTGTCGATTTTTTCAGGAACTTGGGACAGAAAAGGAATCAAAGAATCAACTTGGTAAAGAGGATTGAGCTGAAACTAACAAATAAAAGAAATCAAAACCTGCGAGGAGGGTTTTCACATGAAAGCAGCGATATGTAATGGAGAGAACTATTTCTAAATCTTATCCTTTAAGCACATTTAAGAGCTGTGGAGACTCAGACACTGAGAGTGAGAATGACTTTGCTCCATGGTCACAGCTTCACAGAGAACTTTATCCGGCCTGTGATGTGTATTCTTCCTTAAGAGAAACACCATGGAAAAGTAATCCTGTTTGGCTGAACTCACCCTGGATCAAAAGTCAGCAAAAAAAACCCTTCAACACTTGTGGAGACAGTGGAGGAGACAGTCAGGGAGCCCAGCGGCTAGTGGACTATGTTTAAATTGGCTGAATTTAGACGATATAGATTCACATCACAGAGGACCTTATAGCCCTCTCTAAATCAGGACGGGGACTTTGGGCCACTAATTACGCATTTCTTCCTCACATCTCCAAACACAGCATCACTTGTGACCTTATCTCTGTGCCTGTCAGAGTGTTAGCATTCACATGGCAAGTGTGGCGATGAATGTAATTACTGGAGCCCAAAATAATAACACCATCGTCTTTGAGCAACCAGCCAGTCAATTGTGAGAGGACCCCCACCCCACCCCACCTCCTCCTCCTCCTCCTCCTCCTCCCTCTCCATCTCCTCCAAATCAGTGGAGACAAGGACAAAAATAGAGTTATTAGAGTCCTGGATCTAAACACATACCGAGTATGTACAGAGAAAGAGGGATATTAATATTTCAGTGGATTTAATCTCTCATGAAAACACTTACAGTAATCCTATTATGAAGTTTATTACAACTTCATAACTTTAAAATGAGGCGCAGCCATTAAAAGAGTCCTAATGCAGAAGCTTAGAGATGAAAAACACCAAAGAAGACCTTGATATATTCAGCTCAGTTGCTTAAATAATGTCTATTCTGAGTTTTATTGCCAGTGTTTTGTTATTTATTTCTTGTTTTGTTTTTTGTCTGTGTTATGATATGTGACTGCTCCAGAATTTGATTCATTTTATTGCATTAGTTCTACTTTGTTTCAATTTTTTCACTTCACGTCTTACGATGTCATCCTGCTACGTGTTGCCAAATCATAAAACCAATAAACAATTTTTCAAAAAAAGAATGAGTATTCAGGTAAAAGCCTGCCTGATTCTAGACAAAAGGAACACACTGCGAATTCATAAATCTTTATTTTGTTCTTGTTTGAAACATGAGCATTAGTTATTCTATTTATTTCTTATTCACTTATTCTAAAAATGTTTATATTAGCAGTTCATATCTCATTGTTATTTAGGTTTTAAGTCTGCACAGCCAACTCCATCAGCATGCCTCGCAGTTATTGTCTTTCCCTTATTTAATTTTTCATATTGGCTGTACCTTCTTAAGCTGCAAAATGCTTATGAAGCAAAAACAAAATAAAGAAAACAACATATACACCAACTGATGAGCACCAATATGTGTACGTATGTGTATATTTATGGGAATTTTGTTTTGTTTTTTCAAATGTGGAAATAAAAATGAAAGGCCACTTCTCACCAAACTGTCCACCAAGCAGCTACCTCGGAGCTTCCGGTTGTGTCACATGATCATTGGCAAGTCAACTGCTGTTTCCAAGGTCGAGAATTAACTTTCAACATTATCATGAAAGAGAAATCCTGAAAGAGCTTTCAAAGTTTGGAAATTTGAACGAGCAAACTCCATCTACTGATGAAGATGAGCTCATACAATCAGAAGCTGCAGGACACCAAGTCAATGACATTAGATTAGTTTTTCATGCAAAACAAGAAAAGGAATAAGCCACATATAATATCATGTCATATATATATATATATATATATATATATATATATATATATTATTATTATTATTATTATTATTATTATTATTATTATTATTATATTATATTATATTATATTATACATTTATTATTTTATTTATTTATTTATTTATTTATTTATTTATACAGATGCAACGTCAGTTTGTTGGTTAAATGTTGGTTAATACACAAAATCCCAGAAGACACAAACAGCAAATATGAAAAGGAACAATGCCGCCATCTTGTGGCTGGAGGCGGGACTTCTTCGTGCTAACTGTGACCCGGAAGTAGTGTTGCTGTGTTTTTCTCTTTGGCACGTGTGGAGCAGGCGTCCAACAGCACTGTCCAACATGGCGGCGTGCAGTGTGGAAGCGCTGCTCGCTAAAGCTGAGCAAGAAGAGGCCGAAAAGCTGAAAAGCATCTCCGTCCAGAAGGAGCTGGACCTGGAGTTTGACATCGGCAACCTGCTAGCTTGTGACAAAAACCGCATCGAGGTGCGGGAGTTCAGAGAGCAGAAGAAAGAAGACTTCCTGCGGTCGTTAGCTCGTGACAACACGCAGCTGCTCATCAACGAGATCTGGAAACAGCCCACGGAGAGAGTCCAGGAGGCGATAGTGGTCAAACTACCCGACCCGGCGACCCCGCTGCCCAGAGAGAAGCCACCCCCGAAGCCCAAACCTCCCACAAAATGGGAGCAGTTCGCCAAGCTGAAGGGCATACAGAAGAAGAAGAAGACCAACTTGGTTTGGGATGAAACCGCGAAGGAGTGGAAGAGGCGCTGGGGCTACAAGAGGGCCAAGGATGACACCAAAGAGTGGCTGATCGAGGTGCCGGTGACCGCGGACCCGAATGAGGACCAGTTCGCCAAACGCGTCAAAGCCAAGAAGGAGAGAGTGGCTAAAAACGAGTACAACAGGCTGAAGAACATCGCCAGGGCGCAGAAGGGCAAAGTGCCAGTTATGGGGCTGGCCACCACAACCTCGCAGTCCAAAGACGAGCTGTCCAGAGCCGTGAGTGTGGCCAAGACCTCCACAGCATCCGTGGGCCGGTTCCAGGACCGCCTGCCCAAAGAGAAGGCACCAAAGAACATGGGCAAGAAGAGGAAGTTTGAGCCCCTCATCGGTGACTTTTCTAACGAGAGGCACAGGCAGCTGGAGCTCCTCAAACTCATGGACGGCAAGAAGCCCAAGTTGGACATCACCAAGGCTGTCAACAAGCAGATGAGAGAGGAGGACAGGGAGGAGGCGGCGGCTAAGTACAAGAAGAGGGCAGGGAAGAAGGGACGCAAAGGAGGCAACATGTCAGGAAAGGGCAAAGGGAAGGGTGGGAAGGGGAAAGGAGGTAAGGCAGGAGGAGGAGGAGGAGGAGGAGGAGGGAAGAGGAGAGGCAAACCTGGGAAACACTGAGGACTTCCTGTAACCTGCCACATCTGTCTGTGCCTTGGCATCACAGCGTTGGACTGGACTGATATGATGCAATATGAAATGACTGATGAGCTGTGTCATGTCCAGGGTTTCTGTGGCTCTTTCACTGTACGTTTAAACTGTTACCAAATCTTTAAAATGTCTGTCCCAGCATCACGGAGGCTAACTGATCAATATGTTTATTATTAATGGAAAATATCTAAACTGCTGCCAGAATTAAAAAACAGATAATTGTGATTCCTTTCCTCTTTGAATTCAGAATTTATTAGGTCAGCGATGATCGATGATCGATGATTGATTGATATATCGATAAGTTCAGCTTCTTCAGTGTGAATATTTCCTGGTTTAACTGGAAATCTATCAAGACATTTGAGGATATCATCTTGGGACTGATTGACATTTTTCACCATTTTCTGATATTTTCTAGAGAAGAAACTAATCAAATAATTGCAAAAATAATCAACGGATCAGTTGACAATGATAGTAATTATAGTAGCAGCCCTTAAAACAATGTGCAACGTTCAAAAACTAAGAATTTTTGTATACCGAAGATAAAGATTTCCTTCTAAAAATGTTATTTAAGATGCAAATAATGACATTATTTTGGTCATGTGTACATTCACTGTTATCAAAAACACAGTACGTCAGTGTGATAAAGTGTAAAATAGCAAATCACAGTTCACACCAGTGTTACAGACGCTCAGAATGACAAAATATGATTCAGTAAAAAGGCTTTTTCATAGGTCTGTATGTCAAGTAAGAAGGATGAACTGTGCTAATATTGGGTGGCTGTATTCTAGGTCACATGGTAAAAAATAAAAATGATATTGTGATTATACCGACAGATTTGATTGCAATGTGATTCATGATTAGTGCAAATGATTGTTTTTGCATCATAATTTTCATTTTCAGTAAAAAAAATATATATATATTTAAATCCTGATGACGTGACGTTTGTTTGGAGAAGAAGAGCAACTAAAGACGACTCTTATCGTCGTACATGACATTTTATATGGTTATATCAACATACATAATTATATAGTACATTTACTGACAAAATAAATTAGTCGAAATGTTTACTAAATTGAAATTAAACTAAAGGCCTGGAAAATCAAGGTACTTCAGTACTTCATCACATTGATGCTAAAATCACATACAAATCCAATATATCTATAAACATGATATTTAAGGGATATATATTTATATATATATATCATAAATGGCAAATCTCTTATGGTTTAGACATTTATATATATTTACTATTAAAGGTCTTTATTTCTGTTAATCAGGTTGCTTCAATTAAACTCCATCTGCTACAGTTTAGACAAACTCAGTCCAGTGAAAGCACCTCATTAAAAGATTAAGTATTAATATTAATGGCTTCATGATGGTTGATGTAGTTAATACAGTCTAATATTTCCAAAATATCACCTTCATCTCGTGCATTTTTAATGGCTGCCCTGCCTTTTCTTAACTTAAACACTTGTCTTAAACCCTTGAACATTGAGGTGCTCGGTGCTTGTGTGTTTTCGTCTTCCTAAACGTCAGTCCTGTTTTCTAAGCTGCTTAGCTGTGGTTTTTGGTTATGTAAAGGCTTTTCTCTGGCCTTGGTGTCTAGACTGGAGGCGTCACACTGAATTCGGAGCTGCATGAAGAGTTACAGATGACTGAAAAGTTAAAAAATTGCACCTTTGAAACATTTTTGACAAAAGCAAAATACAGAAAAAGCTGTTTTTCTATCATTAATGAGCATGCCGGTGCCACCTGTTTTTAAAGAGACTCCTCTTAGGGCCAGAGAGGATTCAGTCCAATCAAGTGTTTTGCAGGACTAATGAGGCCACAGATAATGAGGTTAAGTCTCATCCATTTACAGTTGTTTACTCTTTGAGACAAGCACATTTCTCCTAGTTCAGTTTACAAAGCTTATCCATAGCTTTCCTGATAGGATTTTAACCATATTTCCTCTTGATGTGGATTTCAATGAATTGATAAAATAAAATTCTCATATTTTTTTAGGTAAATTTATGAGTAAGTTAGATGTTTGTGATTTATTTTGTGATAATCCTGTAATCAAATCTCAAGGAACACCTGAAAATTGAGTATATTCTATGTGATATCACGTGATTTTGTGTGTCATGTCAACGCATTTTAAGCTTTTGGGACGTGAGGTGATGAATGAATAAAGAAATACTGGTGGGACTGTTTGGCTGCAGTGTCTCAGGCTGTCAGTGACCACAATTGATTTAGTGCTGGTTTGGAATTTGATCTGAAGATATGATCAACAGATGTGGTATCACCCTGGCTGTGTAATGATCTTCCTGGAGGAAAAGGCAAGATAGGCCTAAATTTAAGGGGGACAAAAGGCCTGTCACTATAAACTGGTATTTAGTTGAAGACTAAATAATATTTAATGGATGATTTAGCCTTTATTTCCCGACGGCAGTGTTTAATTTTAGATTGAAATCGCCTAATTGATGTTCCAAAAATAAATAAATAAAGATGCTTCTGTAGAAAATGTTTACATGCTTTAATGTTTAAAAAGCACATTCGTTATCTCATCCTGTCCATTGCTGCAGCGCCCCTATTCAGAATTCACTGTCTCTTTAAGGCCCCCCCTCCCGAAAAACCCAGTCTGCTCTGATTGGTCAGTTCTCACAGGTCTGAGCCAGCGCCAGCCGGCATTTTTCTGCATCAGGTCAGCCAGTGTCTTTGCCAACGTGGCAAAGCTGAGGGAGGTGACTGTATCATGACATAATAATAATAAACAAACCCCACACAGACAGGAGGAGACTTCAAAGGCTGCCTGTCTGTGCGAGTGTGGGTTCCTCAGGTTCCTCTCCAGTAGGCCTCGATCTTTTTTGGTGACGATGTCCTTCCAGAACTTCATGAAGTTCTCCTGAAGAGCAAGTTAAGGTGGCAAGTCCGGGGCGCCTTTAGAGAGATTCTTATTTACCTCAGTGTTCAAAGTACCTGACTCAACTAAGAGGTTTCCTCACAGGAGTCACAAACCAGAAGACATCAGAGCATTGAACCCTGTGAACTAAACACACAGCTTGATTACTGACCTGGCTTCGGCGGCAGCATCCAGGGACATCTTGTAGACAGCAGTAAGGAAGCACCAGGTGTAGCTCTCACCGGATCTAAAGATTGATTGCGTCCGTTCCCAGTCTCTCAGCCAGCATGTGAAGCTGCTGAGCCCTCACTGCAGGACTCAGGTGGCTGTGGAAGGAAAAAGACAAAATCCAACAACTTTGTTTAATTTCATTTAATTAGAATGATTCAGCTATCTGGCTCCACCAACTCCCGAGGGAAATATCTAGCTCTTCAGCTGCCAAATCCTTCAGTATGTTCACCAGCTAAGTTGCTAACTTTGTCTGTCTGCTGTTTGTTGCTGTGCAGTTAGAGTACAGTGGGTTTATCTGGGCTTTTAAAATGCCAATGACAGCGGTGAGAGTGAACCAAAACAGTAAAGTTAAGGGCTGTAACACCAAAACAGCAAGCTGAAAGACACTAAAACGTTGTGTAGAGATGATAGGAAAGTGCAGAGTTGGGTGATAATTATCTGTGGATTTGTCACTATTAGCAATTACGTTAACTGGTTCCTGGTTCAGGAAACAAAGGAAGAAGACCACACATGAGGCTTTATTTATTAAAGTATCTTTTTACATAAACAAAACAATTATATGGGAAATCAGAAAATTCTGCTATGAGGGTGTGTGCATTGGTGAGTGAAGAAAACAAAGCAAACCAAAGGATTTGAGAGAGAGGGACTAAGCAGGCTGGCTTTAGAGGTTTCCCACACCACAAGCCCAGGAGACGCTCCTCTCAGAGTAGCTACACAGGAGGGGTCGTCACAGAGACCTCTGTCACCCATCTGTTGAGCAGTCCGCCACCCCGTCCCAAGCCCATTCATCTTTGTCTCTGCTCACCCAGGCCACAGGAAAATGGGACACAGTCAATAACCCTAAATCAATCAAGCCCTCTTGGCGAGGCAAAATTATGAATTCTCATCCACATCCACAGATGGTCAAAGAACAATAGGCACCGGCATGAAAATGAGGTGGTCAAGCATGATCTCTGCCTTTTATTCCACTGTCAGACTAAAACATATTGAAAACAGACCTGTCTGGTTGAATATAATCTTAAAAATGAATGAAAACTCAATAATAAGTTTCACAATCACAATATTTCATTTTCCCCTTTAGTATGCTGGACATGCTTGTGTGTGTTGCACTCTAGGAAGAACGTGTTGTAGCTCGTGTCCAGCTCCAGTCAGTGCTGCAGTGGATTAGTCAGCTGCATTTATTTAAAGGTAGTGCAGAGAGAGTGCAGGAGCCTCGGCTCAGTGTGCAAGTGTCAGATCTTCAAGATGCAGCGCATCTACATGCACAGCAATGAACACTTTGAAGTCTTCACCACTGTCCTTGCTCCACAAGGTGAGTGGGATTATATCTGCAGTGAAGTGTGGCGTAGCATGACATTATTTACGTTGCCGGTGGGAGCGAGATGGCATATCAATGTCAGATGATTAATAGATAATTTGTTTTTCTCTCCCTGTGGGCTCTCAATTTAATGAAGGTTGCTGTTGTAGACATGGTTGTGTGCAAGCATTTATGTGAAGACATTCTGATGCATCTTTGCAGGTATGATAAATGTTGAAAATAACATTTTTTGCTGATTCATTTCCACTCTTAATGGTTAACAGGGAGGTATCGGTACAGAGCAGAAGCTGAAAAGGCAAGTTAAACATTCTCATTCATTTAAATATCCATCTTAATAAAAATGCATCAAAGGTTGACGGCTGTTGATCTCATATTGTGATGGTCTTGAACTGCAGAATCATGCAAAACAGATCATTAATGTTTTCTAAGTTTTACATGTGCAGGAGCTTGATTGACAAGTTTGACATTGACGTTATGTGAGGTCAGCTGTTATGATGTTATGTCAGTCAATTTCCCTGCGGCTCCATTATGTGTTTCATTCATCTAATTCCTCTGACAAACGTGGACTATATTTAGGAGGAACAGATAATGAAGAGTACACCCAGATTTAGGGTTTCTATTCCACTGCACAGCAGTTAATCTCTGAGTGTGGACGCATAATCCTCTGACCCATTGACTGCAGAGAACATATAGACGGTGACTTCAGCTTTTATTAGTGCAGCAAAAAACAGAAACAACAAACTGTATCTTTCTTAAACTCTGTGTAAATTTGATCTTGCAGTTTGAAATAAAAACAACAGGCTGTAACTCTCCCTCTGTCCATTAGATGGTAGTGGTGCACAGCTACAGGCCCCACTGGCCAGATGAGCTGGAGCTGTGTGCAGGTGACGTCATCCTGGTGCTGTCCAAACATGAGGAGGAGAGGTGGTTTGGGCGGCTGCAGGACGGCCAGCGGGGCTACTTCCCCGCCTCCTGTGTGATGGAGCTGAGCCAGGTTGGTTGGCTGCCTGAATGAGCTCAGCAATGCAGCATTACCGGACTGTGTTGTTGCTGCTGCTTAATATCAGGAGGCAGATTGCACTTTCTATTCTTTTATATCCTGCTCCTCTGCAGCAGGGTTAGGTTTCAAAGGTCATGCAAACACAGTTTCTTAATCAGCTTCTGGCTATAAGCAATCTTAATAAATTATTTTTTTAAAGATGTGCTTCACCAGTTCTGCACATGAGATTGAGTTTACTGGTCGCAAGGAGTACTACTCAGCTTGTGAAAACATTTTAGTTGATTCTGTGTTGCTCAAGGAGCCTTATCTTTTCAAAGACCAACAAAAAACATGGTGACATCACTCTGACATGATCAAGGTCATCTTAGCTTCAGTCTCGAGTTTGAAAGTGGCTAACTGAAAGCCTGCATAACAAAGTGGAGTTGTGGTAAAAGAAATAAGTCGAAATTTAGGAGGTCTAATGACAGACCTGATGGGGTTGCATTGTGGGAAATGTAGTATCCAGTGTTTTTAGAGCTTGACCACAGCTAGAGACTAGAAGTCAGACATATCTCATCCAAAGCTTTTTCAATTTTGACTATTGTTTCTTTAATCTTTCTCTTATGAGTCTCCGGACTAGAACATGTATAGTGCGTATAAATGCCTAAAGAAATACTTAAGATGTGTACTTAAGGCCTTTAACAGGAAGACAACTATGACTTCCTTTATTCATGTCCAATTTAAAAGCATTCTGGCAATGTTTGTCTGTCATAAGTGTGTTTTTCTTGCATGAATAGACTTGATAAAATAGAGTTCATTTTATTTTACAAGTGTCCTACAAGACTTTATTAATTTTTGAATAAACAAATATGAACGATATACTTATATATCAATATACAAACATACACAAGATGGAATAATTAGATGAGATAAAGTAGAATAATATAAAAGTTTCTACTGGCTACTATAACAACAAATATAACTAAAAGTGAACTAAATAACTTGCCATAACTAAATGTTCAATCCTTCAATCTAACAGTACAAATAAACTCACATGTCTGTACTGCCACCGTCTAAATAAAGACATCAGAACAGCTAAATAAAGCCAGAAGAGTTTGAGCTGTCTACTCTGATCTAGCATGATACCAGAGGAAGTGTGCAGTTTATTTCAGGACATCTGTCGGACGGTTTTTAACTCAAATGTTTTGATCGCTTTATCCCATTCTCAGGTGAATCTTCCTCCGAGAGCCTTACGAAGGAGTGTATCTCTGAGGAACTATGCCTGTGACAACGATTCCGGTATACGCAGCAGAAAGTAAGTATAATATTCAAGCAGTGGCCACAACAACAAACACACATGTCCCCCTCAGCGAGCGCATGCATACACATCGTTCACACACCCAGCACCCAGCAGCTGTTCAATCACCGAACCCCCAACACATCCCCCATCCCCAAATCCCATCCCACCGCTCTCCGCCCAGCACCCCTGAACAGGTGGCCCCTCTGTCCCTCATTAGTTGACAAAGCACACTGATTACTAACCCCCCTAAACACACACATACATGCAGGCGCGCACACACACATACACTAGTCAATCCCCTCTCACTGCACTGCATCTGATTAAGGCCGAAAAGGAACAGGAGGGAAAGGAAAGACTTTGAAGTTTTCTCGTCTAAAAGGACAAGAAAACGTTTGACAGCTCACTGAAACCTTGTGGGAATATTTACGAAGAGTTGTCAACATTTTCTCAGTGATGCAGCAGATGTTGTTTGATATGGTACTGTATCTCTCTGGTAGTTTATTTGACAGTGGGGGGCATTTATTTTTGACAGCCTGCCACTGAACTTTGCTCACACACTCACATAAACACACACACCACACAGAGCCCTCTGTACAGCGCCGTGCCTGTCTTGTCTGCTAGCGGTGGAATTTGGGTCATGAGGAATAAACAGGGCCTTTGTGTTTGTTATTTCCTCTTTGTCCCCCAGTGGACACATTCTACAGGCGCTCAGGAGGGGGAGCAGAGGAGGTGGAGCAGGAGGAGGAGGTGGGGGAGCCGGGCTGGATGGGGGCCAAGGCGAGAACGAGGGCCCCTTCCCGGCGCGGAGGCCCCAGATCCCTGTGCCTCAGCCCGTGGCCTCCCAACCTCAGACACACAGATCCCCGGGCCTGCTCCACAGGATCTTGTCCAAGTGCCGGAAAAAGAGTGAATGCCAGGGAGCCACCAACGGGGCCTTTGAGGGCGACTAAGAGGCCCTCCTCTTTGTCATGTGTGGCTGAGAGGAGTTCACTTTGGTGGGGCTGCGTTGGGGGAGGAAGCATGAAAAGACGGGTCTTGAATATCCTGATGATGGCAGGTAATAATTGTCATATCGGGTGTTCTTGACCCGGCTGCATTTCAAAAAGCAAGAGGTTGAATGGGGATTGTACAAACTAGACAAAATCAGTGATGTCACAGAAGATGTTTTGCCCATTACCTCTGATGGACTGTGCCTGATGTGACATCACTGATGGGGGCGTGGCCACACATGCAAACATACCTGAATGTTTGAATGTACAGAGAGCTGAGCAGCTGCTGTTTTCTGCCCTGTTTATCCGTATAGTGAGATGAAACGCCAGGCTCATGCTTTGGAAAATATATAAATACAATCACTGCGTTGTATATGTGTAACAAAGGGCAGTAATTATAAGAGTTAATGAGGCAATAAGCGATGCTTTAATTATCATATGTAGCCTTTTTCTACGACCTGCTGCTGTTACAGAAGAGAAATGGGTTGCACTTTATATTAAGGTCCATGTAATAAGTGTTGATAATTTATTGTTGATTATAAGGCATTTATATGCACTTACAAGAAATGTAGCAATTAGTAGACTGCCTAAGAATATTAAAGGTCCAGTGTGTTGAATTTGGGAGGATCTTTTGGCAGAAATGGAAAATAATATTCATAATTATGTTTTGATCAGTGTGTAATCACCTGAAAGTAAGCATCATTGTGTTTTTGTTACCTTAGAATGAGCCTTTTATATCTACAGAGGGCGCGGGTCCTCTCTCACTGAGTCCATTAAGTTACACTGCCATGTACCAAACACTGACACTAGAGGGGGATTCAGTTGGTTTTGATCTACAACCTCACTGCTAGATGCCTCTAAATCCTACACACTGGACCTTTAAAGGATAAGTTCACCCAAAAATTAACATTCAGTTGTTATCTACTCACCCCCATGCCGACTGAAAGTCAGGTGAAGTTTCATAGTCCCAAAGACATTTTTGGAGCTTCACATCAAAACAGCTTTGCAGCATTCTCCTAAACAACTGAAGTAGATGGAGACTAGTTTTAAAACGTAAATAAACAACTTATAAAATATACATAAAATGCCTCCATGCAGCTCGTCTGGCGTAATCCAAGTCTCAGGAAACCCTGAGATCCCAAACAGATTTGAAAAGACGTTATTTACATTTACACTTTTTTAAAGCTGAAGTCTTCATTTTAGATGCTAAGCTAAAAGCGTGCAAACCTCGAGCGCATCATTATTGTAAGTAAGTCTTTTCCAATCAGTTTAAGATCTCTGAGCTTCCAGAGACTTGGATTATGGCGGACGAGCTGTATGGAGCCATTTTAAGTTATTTTTACATTTTAAAACAAGTCCCCATCTACTTCAGTTGTTTAGGAGAATGCTGCAAGGCTGTTTTGCTGTGAACCTTCAGAAATGTTTTGTGGACTTGGAAACTTCACCTGACTTTCCATCAGTATTAGGGTGAGAAGACAATGACTGAATTTTTATTTTCAGATGAACATATTCTTTAATAAAATCCTCATGAGTTTCCTTTAATTGTTTATTTAGATTAATACATACTTTATTATACATTTGTTACCAGTTAACTATGCTTGGTGCAGCTATTTGATTCAAAACGAGTACAATGGCTTACTAAGGTGAATAAATTCTTTATAATGACATATAAGTCTTCATAAGGATTTAATTGGACCTTATCACCTATTTACTAACGCTTATTACAAGGACCTTAATATAAAGCTCTACCGAGAAATGTTATTTTTGTTCCATCATTCCTGTGTCTTAACTTCATCTGCTCATGTGAGTCTGTTTATATGTATATATTTGGCTGCTTAATATGCAATAATTATTATGATTATAAAACCAGTAAACCCTTCCAGGCTAACATGTTTTTATTTCAGTGGAAACATGCCTCAGTGTATTACCTCATACTTCAGCTCCTGTTCATTTTCCTTTGAACACTGCTGGGCCTCCCTCCTATTTAACAGTGCTGGAGGAAAAAAACAACTCTCTCAAGCGAAAGGAAGTGTGATTGAGGACTGCTGAAAGCCTCGCCAAAGGAGCGGGGATTGTGCCGGTTGCCCCAGCAACCCTAAAGCAGCTCTCAGATGTCGCATGTAGTCTTCTTCTTCTTCTTCTGTGGTGCCTCCCAGCATGTTTCCGTAGCAGGGTCTCTATAGGGTGGGCTGTAGATTACCTCCTTCCAGAGGACACAAAAAAACCAAACCTAATCCTAACCTTGGCCTTGACCTCCGTGGGGAAACACACTCCTCCTCCTCCCCCACCGTTTGATATTCACTGTTGTATAATCCTTTGTAATAAAGGCTGTAGGAGGCAGTCACTCTGGGGCCAGTGTTTGGGCGGCATGTCTTGCACTGGAAGGGTGTAAATGTTACAAAGAGAGACGGCTCCAGTGGTCCTCCGCGCGAACTCTGATTCATGGGGTGAATATCTGAGTGGGCCAGTTACTGTTATGGCTTATCTTGAGCTCGGGACTCTCTCTTTTAAAGACTTTTAGCACATTTGCATTCAAATTTTGACCTTTAGATTTTGACCCAAGATTACAACGACTAAATATGACAGGATATAAAATCAGTATATCAGAGTATAGAAGGAGACATTTCACTTATGTGAACAACAAGTGGTTGTAATTAATAATTCAAATTCAGACAAGGTCACACAGTGTGCAGATATAATTTACTTTCATTCTTAAATCCAAGTAAATCATCCACTAGGTTTTGCTTCAAACATGGCAGTCAAATGAGAGCCTGAGTTACCTCACACGGCGCTGACACACGCAAGTGGAAACAGTGACCTATATAGGGCGGAAAGGCCAGGGTCCAATTTTAACACACACTCACACACACACACACAAACACACACAAACCCAGGCCTGTGGACTCTCCCGCCTAAAAGTGCCCTATCCTTGCTGTGTTGTGCTGGGTGTCTTTGGGGGGATGGGGGGGTGGAGAGGAGAGGGGAAGGAGGGGTAACAGGGTGCCTGCCAGATGACTGCTCTGTCAGCCCAATAATGGGCTGCCATCTGCTGTCTAGCATACACAAAGGCAAACTGTGTGTGTGTGTGTGTACGAGGGAGTTTGTGCGCTTGCTTTTGGGTGTGTGCTCAGAGGAAGAGGGCAGGGTAGATTTGGTCGGACGCCTGCAGGCTCTGTTTCATGTCTTCTGTGTACAAGGTGGACAGAAAAAAGAGCACACACACACACACACACACACACACACACACACACACACACACACACACACACACACACACACACACACACACACACACTCACACATCACACTGAGTGTATTTATAGCAAACTAAATGACTGAAGATGTAGAGCTTACCAGATCTGCTCCGGATAATAAAAATGGGTTGGGCGCATCATTTTATTCAAATAAAAAGATGGAAAAGTTAACTCACTTTTAATAAATCTCACAGCAACACCTCTGTACATCTATAAAGTGGATTCTATAGACAACAGGTATGTGTCTACATGTCGGTAAGTCACTATAATCTAAGAGATGCCTCCCTTTAATACATGCATGAAGCATAAGGTGGAGGAGCTGCTGCCAATAACCAATTAAGAAGCAAAAGGTCCCTGACATCTTTCAACTCTTAGTGCGGGTCAAACAGGAACAAAAGACCCTCTTGTACAGGATCGAGAGCGAAGGGAGGACAGGTTGATTAAGTGGACATGGCGTGCATGTGGCGCCCGTGTGTTTACGTGTGCATTGTTTATGTGCGTGTGCACTGCTGCTCCTTCAGCATAAGGCAAGTTGTCACGTTCTTTTGCCTCCCTCCGTTTTGGGGGGCAATTGAGTGAATGGGCCTGTAAAACCAACAGCCCCAAGGACAAAAGAGCCCGGGGGCATTAAGTCATGGGTGAGTGGGCCCCTTTAGGGCCAGCAGCTGACCCTGTGGAGAGGCCTCTTGTTCTGGTGGAGGGGGCTCGTGTCCCTGGACCCCAGGCCAAGTTGACAGCATCCCAACATATACATACACGCATGACATGGGGGGGGGTTCAGCTTAAACCACTCTATCAGATGTAAACTCTCAACCCTTTACAATTCACCTGCATGGCTGTCAACTCCACCTGAAGAGAAGTGACAATAACATTAAAGATGGAGGATTTGGATTTCCATTCCCCCCCCCCCAAAAAAAAGCTTTTCAATGAGCCATTTTTTGGCAGGAGCTCAAGAGGTTGCCATGCCTGCTGTGAGCATGTCAGAAAAACTAAAGCATCACCAGAAATCTTTATTATGCGGGAAACACCATGTAACCTACACTAATTTGCACAGGAGCACTTGGCAGAGAGAGGAAGAATGCAGACACAGATGTCATGCAACATGATGCATTTATTTTTGCAAATTAAGTACACGGTTAAACAGACAGTTGGCAGGATTTCTATGGTACCTTGGTTATGATTTCAACTGAAAATGCTACAAAATATAGAGTGTTACATCTGTGAATCACCTCGTCGATTAAAGCAAAATCCAGCATCTTGTGTATTGCTCATGCATAACTACAGTAGTATATAACAGCTGCTGCTACTATCCTGTATATGTACTGAATTCCCTCAAAAAACCTATGATGTTACATGGCCAAATGTTGTTAACGCACAAACATATCAACAGGTGGAATGTACAAACAGAAGTCAAGCCAACAAACAGAACATATAACACAATTATATACAGATTAGACGCATCTCAACCACCAGATTTAAATACAAATGTGGATGTTAGGCTACTTTCTGTTTTAGAGTTGTGCACTCGTGATCTTTCCACTTGATCTCCCTGACAAGATTCCCTTCTTATTCTCACTCAATTGCCTAATGCAGGATAATCCAGATTATAACTAATACTGGATCCACTAATGCCGATAATACGAGGAAGACCATTTATAGCTGTAGTGTTACTTCACCAGATTATAAAAAGTTTGGTGCGTGGATGGTTAAAAATGACATGAATCAGCCTGTTAACACAGAAGCACAGTGCAGTACATTTCTTCAAAATCACACCCAGATTTGCGTAACATTTTTAGCATAACTTGTGGTGGCAAATAATGAGTGAGCAGGTAGGAGTTAAGGGTCTTGCTCAGAGGCATTTCAGCAGGATACAAGGTTTCTCAGACACTGGCTGCTGCAGGGATTAAAATCGGATGTTGTTGAAATAGGATGGTCTGTAATAGTCGTGTTTATGCACGGAGTCATCTGTCTAAAAAAAAATGTGAATGTGAGGCTTTAATGTAGTTACATTTCTGCAGCAGAACAGGAGAAAGAACATGTTGAAATCAAGCAGCGAGATCTTAATGTCAGCATTCATTACAACACGGGGAGACAATTGTAACACACACACACACACATACACACACAAAAAATAAAAAGGACAAGAGCTACATCATCAGAATGAACAAACATTTCAAATTAAATGATGAGTAAAAAAGTGCAATTTGTCTATGATTAGAGGTCGGAGATGGCGTCCTGCTACCTATAAAGAAAAACGTCCTATCTATATGTTACAAGGTCACAGATACAACTACACAATGATTATTTGCTAGATCTTGCCTGATAAGAAATTAACATTAAATTAGTGGCAGTGCATGTTCTTCTAACTTGGAGTAATGGAACTGAATGGTAGCCCGATCCTGACTTTTGAAAGAGAAAAGACAATAAAAATTCTTCAATAATTTCTATTAAATGTTTTTTTTTTTAAAGAAATAAATAAATTAGTAGACATTAAATAAATAAAACCTACAGCCTTCACATAAAAAGTAAATCCTTCTCGACCAAATGCTTGTTGCAGAACACTGATGATATGAAAACTGGTCGGCATCAACCAAAGCAATGGTGACCATTCACTCTATCACAGATACCCCTTATCCATCAAACTAGTTCTGGTTCTTGAACCGGTTCTATTAAGGACTGTTGGAACCATGGTGTGATGTAGCGAACCAGCCTGTGTTTTTGCTGGCTTTGAGCTTTTTGTACCTGTGTTAAAGGTGCAATATGTAACAAGTGCCCCCCTGTCAAATTCATTTTCCAAACAAATAATAGGCAGCATATCACCAGAGTAACCGCTCACGGCTGCTTCCTGTAGCTGCCAATAGCTGGTTAGCTCAGTTAGGGAGTGTTAGCTGGGACAGGGGTGACCGAGCGGGGAGGGCTGGCAGAGAGCAGCGCCAGAATGGGCAAAGAAACGGTGGGTACAAGCGGGGATAGGAGAGGCTTGAAGTGGGAGGTCGGGTATCAGTCAGCACCCACCTCAGGAGGCCTGAGCTATTCTCTACAGGACAGGCCAGGGCTAGCTGGTTAGCATGCTAACTTCAGTAGATCTCTCTGCAACACAGTACAAAGGCGTCTTCGACATAATGTCGACATTTCTTCAAATTCTGTTGATGATTTTAGTTTGTTTTTTGAATTTTTGAATGTTTTAAATAAATGTTTTACATATTGCACCTTTAAAGATAATTGTTCTGTCTTTTGTCCAAAAGATAAGCCTGGACTTAGTAGTAATGATAAGAAGATGTAGAATACTATTACGTGCAAGATGGATATGCTGTTTCCAACCTGTAGGGTGTGACATGCCCACTGATGTCGTCACTGGTCGCACTTTAGGTCAAGGAAAACCTGCTAGTTTTTGGTTCCAGCTAACTTTTCAATTTCCCAACCAATTTATTTTTTGGTCAAAATGCTCCAAACGCTTCAAAATTAGGTGCACTGAACCAGAACAGAACCTGCTCCATGTTGGTGGAAAAGGGGTAAGAGAGAGTTGATTTAGAGCAAGTGAGGGTTTTTAGGCTGTTTTGTCAGCAAAGTTAAACTTCTGAAAAACTCACGGTGTCCGATTTTATATTAATATCTAAGCTTTAGAGCTGTCAGATAATAAATAAAACAAACAGAAATAAACATTAAGGTACCCTTCCATTTTTGAGGTTCTTACACATGTACATTGCAATGAAATACATTCAACCGATGTCTCGAAAGACACTATGGCCTTGGAAAGGAATCGTGTTGTTAAAAAAATAAGAAAAAAAGATACCATCACAAGTGCTATCCAGTTTGCCCTTAAAAACACTTTGCTCCTTTCTCAGCAGCAAAATCAACTCAGTAGTGCAATACTGACAGCTTCTTATTTCCATCCTCAAAAACTTCACATCACCGTGGAGAGCGCTCAGCAACGTAACACTGCTGTCACACAAAAGACACGAAAATGCATTTTTTCCCCCACAATGTTCAAAGGAATTGTTAAAATTATATTCTGAACTGTACGTGTATTTGCTAAAAACCCATGGTGTGATTTTTAAAAATACATGGGTGACACTAAAGCATGTACGCGGTTTTATCTGATAACAGCAATGGGGCAGTTTAGAAAAACAAGCTGGAGGGGATACACAATGAGTAGCGTTACTTTATAAAATGTCTTTCATGTCATTTAAACAATATATTAACAATATAAAACTCAGAAGCAGCCACTGCTAGTAATAAACACTATTCCTACACCCTACTGTATGTGCAGGATGTTTCAACATTACTGACTAGTGCAGAAAAAAGTTCTAGCGTATCATATCTGTACAAGACCATTTATGTTGCCAGGTTGTGTGTATTTGAGGAGAAAGGAGAAAACTACTTGGGCAGTGATCTAGAGTTGTGTTGAAAACAATACCAGCAGCCGTGTTTTTTTTTTGGGCGTCCTTGGCAGTGCATTTCTGCTTCAAAAGAAAAGTTAAATCATTTGTCTTCACTGGATTGTCTCTTACAGGATGCAGTGGAGGTTTCAGCCGGACGGGTGTAGTAGTGTTGCCTGCGCAGCAAGGGGACGGCTTTAAAGCACAAGGGCCCTTGAGGTAGAGCCAGACGATGGGTAAGGGTTCAGGTACTGACGGGCCTGTTCTGTCATGATCAGCTGGTCCTCTGTCTTCCCATAAACCACTGCTTCCCACTCACTCACCTGCAGAGAAGGCAACCAGTGATTACCAATGGTTGCCAAAGTAGCTTACCTTTCATTATGCAAAAAAATGATAATATTTTGTGACTTACTAGACTCACTACTTACTTACTAGACTTACCACTACTCTTTTTCGCCTAATTTTCTTTCAATCAACTAATCAAATAATTGACTAAGTGTTGCAGCTCTAGTGACAAAATCAAAGTCACCTACAGGTCACCTGATCACTGGTTTTAGTTAAATATATTACGTACCTGTACAGAGGTGTGTTTTGGTGCTTTGTGGGAGGCAAGAAGTTTCTTCATCCTGGGGCTGGTGAAGCGATGAGGATGAACGGGGACTAATGAGGACTCCTCTCGGCCAGCGGTCAAAGAACGGCTACACTCCTGCTCAGGGTTTGGGGTGATCAGTGAAGAGTTTGTCAGTAGGCTTTCATCTGGAACCTGCGATGCAAGCAAATAAATGGAGTATCTGCATTAACAACAAAAGAAATGATGATCCTCAAAGTAGCATTGTAAGTTATGAGCCGTACTCTTGTTCATTTAAGCGGTAGTTACCGAGTAAGTTTTCTCATCTAGCTTAAGGATTTAAACCACTGATTTTAAATTAGCATCGTGACTCACTTGTGCATTGTTGAGCTGCTCTTGGAAGAGTTGGACGTTAAGGCAGTCTTTCTCCCACGGGTCCAACACAAGAGACTTGCGCACCTTTCTAGCTGGGCCATCAATCTGAAATCAAAGGACAAAGATACAAATAATAGTAAATTATCTAGTTCTCTAGCTGTATAGATTTGCTTAAGTTCAGTAGTATGTTTCAGTAATGGGAGAGAGTGTGTGTGCTACGCATACGTTATGCTTCCATGCTCTGTAGTCCGGCTGGATGTCTGCTCTATTAAAGAAGTCTGCTCCAGTCTCCTGCTTCAGAACCTCACGAATGTCTTCCTCTAGAAAAGCCAATGGCTGTGGCTGAAAAACACAAACACACACATAAATACAGCCACAAGGTCATGGAGTCATATACTGTACAAAATAAGGAAAAGTTCTCATAAATAAAGTTGAATAAAAGAGTGAAAATACACAACTTAAATGCACATTGCCACATTTGGCCTCTCACCTCCATCTTCAATGGTCCATGCATTTTCTCCTGAGCAGCCAAAGCATTTTTGAAGGGAGTCGGTGTCCTCGGCGTCGGGATCATGACAGTTTTACGGAATTTGGGGGTCCGTGAGCTAGAAAGTTGACAGAAAATATTATAAACCTTGTACTCCCCTCCTAACAATCTGATTAAATTAAGATTAAAGACTCTTGTGGAACTTTTGCTGCTTTTATATATTTATTTACCCATCATTCTCTTTCTGGTGCTTCGGTGTGGTCTCTTTTTGGAGCGGCGTGTTGAGGAGACACCTCTGGCCACACACAGGAGTAGAGGTGAGGGCAGGGTTATCCAGGTTCAGATGCTCTGCCCCTGATATGTTGGAGAACTGGGGAATAAGGCAAAGCACATGAATTCATGACAAATCAAATCTATGAGGAATTAGTCAAGCTGAGGTGAGGATGAGGGTGTGTAAAGAAGAAAAACAGATTTCATTTACTCGTGACGGCGTGAATGGCAGTGACTTTGTGGGCGTCTTCTTGGGAGAATTTGAGATATTTTCCAAGAAGGAGGAGCAGGTCCTGTCGCACAAAGGAGACGGTTCTCCTCGATCTCTTCTCCTCCTTCTCCCAGTGGAGGCTTGGGAGGGTTTTGATGAGTTGATAGGAGTCAGGGAGGTGACCCCGCCCAGACCAAATGGAGCACAGTTCTTATCACGACCAGAGACGGCAGTCGGGGTGTTGACTGTGTAGCCCATTGAACTGTCAATTGTCCGCTCTTGCAGGAGGGTGGCGTAGCCCGCCTGGTTGTGCCTGGGCGGTGTGGCTGCCTCTGACAAGTCGAAACTGGCCATTTCGCTCCATGCAACAGGGTCCTGCAGAGCAAAACACATCTACAGTAGATCATTAATACATTCATGACTTGTAGTCAACAAAATCAGACTGAGATTTGTTTTCTGTTGTGCTCTTTTTGCTACTTACTGAGTCAATGAGCTCCATGGTCTCTGCAAACTCCGGTATGGTCTGCAGGGTAGAGAGCACAGTGCTGGCCTCTGCAGCCAGGAACTTGCTGGGGGAGACAGGAAGCTGTGGTGGAGGCCCCTGGGGGATCTCAGGGCCCCTCCAGGACCTTGTCTCCGCCTGTTCCTCCAGGCTGCTGCTACTTGTGGTCAACGCATCATCTGACACACTGTCAGACCAGGCTGAGTACTGCTCCTGGCTCTGAGGGGGCAGGATGAGAAGGATTAGATCACTGGCGCCAGCAGCAGATCTGATTTAATGGTGTGAGATTGGTTTATGAGTAAAATTATAAAATTATTTCTAAATTTGCACCAGTCTAAAAATTATCTCTGACTGGGAAAATGTAGAAAACACTGACCAATCTTTCACCATTAAAATATTCAATATGAGGGATGACACATCACATGAATGGAGTGAATCAAATGTGAAAGGGAGGGTCAGAACAGGACCAGGAGACAGAGAGGGGGGGGGTGCTTGGTTCAAACTGCTGGCTGAGCGTGGGCATGGGGGTGAGGACCGGAAGGGATGAAGGAGCGGGCTCATGTTTGGAACGATGATAATGGGGGGAGAAGGGCAGCTACCAAGCGCAGCTTCAGGCCAGTTTGAATGAGTAGCGAGATGGGGAAGGTGGTTACTATAGCAACACTACAGCAATTCAGGCTACAGACACACATACATGTGCGCCATTCTCGTTTTCACACGTATACACTGCAAAAAGTCATTTAGTATAAAGTCTTAAAATCTTTTCCTTAAAGAAAGGAAAAATCTAGTGAGGAGATGGCTTTTAAGAATTTTCTTTTAACAAGTGACTCAAGAAAATTCACAATATCCTCTCTTTATCTCATTTTGATTTGATTTTAAGACTCAATGTTGACTTAATAATACATTTAATACTACAATTGACTGTTTCAAAACTTTTTACAGTGTACGTAAGCTACAAACACACGCAAGCTATGCTGACTATATGCAAACACACATTCGGAGTGTGTTCTTACACGTGGACCTCTGCACTGCACTTGTCGTTGGACTTCACTCTCTGCTGACATAAGCAGAAGCTCAAGCTCCTTAATTCTTTGCTCTCTGTCGGGATCATCCAGGCAGGATGGCTGAAATAAACAAACGTCAGGGAGGAGAGTTCGGGAAGGACAGGAAGGAAAGGAAGAAGTTAAGAAAAGCAGACAAAAAACAGATTTACACATAAAATATTTACCCCGTTTGATCTGTTATCGAATGTTAGGTGAAAATAACAGGACATTCAAGTGTTTTGATTTGAAGTCCAGAGTTAGCAATCACAAGAATAACTAAAGAAAGTTCAGAAAATAAAGAATGTGATAAGGTTTTCCCCCACAAGCATGCAAAGAAATACACAAAGACTCACTGATATGAAGCCTGAATTTTCAGGAAGACTGTCCATCAAGTGTCCACTGTGAGGATCATAAGGATACCCCCCCATCTAAAATACAGAGAATGATATTTCAGTAAAAATAGACAGAGAACAGAGCTAAAAATAAAGAATATTGTGTAGAGTTCAGAAGGGAAGTGGACCTGGTTCTGGCCAGCTATAGGCAGGGGACTGCCCTCACAGTGCTGCGGCTCTGTTGGAGTTGGAGGACATGGTCTGTGGTGGCGTCTTTTCACTCCAGCGTGAGAAGAAGTGAAACTCTTGCAGCCATCTTGCAGGTACCCCTCATGCTCCACCTTCCTCCTCATGGTAGAGTTCCAGTGGTTCTTGATGGAGTTGTCCGTCCTGTTGGGGAGAAGATCAGTTTAACGATTATCCGTTTCGTGACTCAAACTGCAAATGGAGATATATGCAATGAGTGCACGGGATTGTATTACCGTCCAGGAAGAAGCTTGGAGATCTCTGCCCAGCGGTTGCCAAGCCGTTTGTGGGCCTCGTAGATGATTCTGTCCTCTTCCTGTGTCCATGAAGACTTCTTGACCTCTGGATTGAGGTGGTTGTGCCACCGTTCGCGGCACTGCTTTCCAATCCTCCCTTGGAGGTGCTTAGCGATCACGGACCAACGCTTGGGGCCATACTTGTGTACCAGGTCTATAACCTGCACAAACATTTACTTTTAGTACACAGTTTTCTAAAAAGAATATTATATAATATTATATCTCTGTTGTCTTTTATTTTATGGATGGAGAAGGGCCCTAACTGGATTAATTTAAACTTGTAGAAAAGAGAGAAATCACATCTTTCAACTTTTTATTCATAGCCAACAGCAGCGCCAGTGTTTAGAAAGCTTTGACTGTAACAGCAGCAGAGCTTGTTAGCCTGTTTCCGTCAAGGCTGAAAAATGCTGTGAGGTCATCGTTGGCAGCCGATGCTGTTATTGATAGGTCTGTGTTTCTGTTGTGATGCCAAGATGTTGGAGGAATGAGACGCAATTCTTGACATTCCTGAAGAATCGTGATCCATTTAAGGAACGCATTGTTCAGCTTACAGCTGAGGAAGATATTAGAGCGTTACTCTACTGTACAAAGAAGGACTGGGCTCTGAACTAGTGACTTGGAAAGTTTTATGAGGGATGACGTAGTGGAGGATTAACTTTGCAAAAAAAGGAAAAAAAGAAGCTGAGGCTAAGAAAGTTTTGGCGGGAAATGAGCTTACACGTGTGCACAGCCTTGTTAGTCTAAAGGTAAAAGATACATTGCATATTGTGGCATTTGTGTTCTTTCACTGAGGCTAAGCTGCTCTCCACACAGCGTCCTTCTGCCTCCCCTATCATTTACCTATTTTATCCTCCCTCCTTCTATCGAGGACAGGAAACTCCCAGCTCAGCTTACCTTTTGATCCTCCTCTTTTGTCCAGGGGCCTTTCACCAGCTCTGGGTTGAGCACCTTCTGCCAGCGATGCTGACACTGGCCATCTGTCCTCCCCTGTGATAGAGGCACACAAAGCAAAACACCTTATTACACCACACGACTATCTCGCAGTTACACCTTCTCCTGACGGCTGTTACTATATCTGCCAAAATCCTATTGAGAATGACGTTAATTAATCTAAATGGTTTCAATGGTTATTAACCGTTTGAATGGAAAGAGATGGAGTAGTATAGCATAAAGAAGTCAGATACAACTCCCAACTCTAACTATTGTTACTCAGTGCAGACACAATGAATTACAAACTTACTGGAAAAAAGTTAGCTATTAATTTCCAGGAGTCAGTTCCATGCTGCTCTACCAGTTTTTTCAGCTTTTCATCCTGAGAAGGGAAGGAGAAAAAGAGACAGAGAGTGAAAACACTATCGATGAGAAACTGAAACAATGAGTTAACAATGAAACAGCAGTGATCATTATTAATGCTCTCCTAAGATGTGAGTGGCAGACACTTAAACACATTCTTATTTACAACAAGATGAAATAAGTCCAGACCTCACTTGTGCCTCTGATAAACGTACCTCATCTCGGGACCACTTTACTTTGCACAGGGTCTTTTTGTCTTTGCTCTTCTCTTTACTCTCTGGGTCTGTGGAGTGCAGCTCTTCGTCCTCATCATTGCTATAGACAATGCACAGGGAGGTAAATGTGGACAGGGAGCAAAAGAAGAGCAGATTTTTATCGATCGAGCCAAACTACAGCTCAACACATTCTTCATAAGGTCACTGACAAAGCTGACCGGGATTAGTACCTTAGATTTTATCAGCACTTAATGTATTTCAAATACTTAGTAAAGCTGCATCCGGATTAGTCATAAAAATATATGCAAATGCAAACATGCAAAGCTCTATACTTGTAAAGGATATCCTGCCATTTCTCAAGCAGTCAAGGTTAAGCCATGAGAAGCTTAATTATTACACAGGCTCAGCTTTCAGTAGATTTTTCAAATTATTTTGTCAATTTAACTACAGTAAGTCAAGTTGTTCCTTTCTGCTGTGAATGCACAAAACGTGTAGGTAAAGATGTGAAAAGATCACTGTGACCACTGAGTTATCAATTAAAATCACTGGTTGTGGACCAGAACTACTTTTCCCATGTCAAAAGACAAAGCAAGCAAGACAGGGAAATAAACAGAAAAATGGATGGTCCTTGCAAGACGCTTTCAATCAGTCTATATTGCAGCACTGAAATTAACAATCAGGGAATAGGTAAACAAAAAATTGCATACATAAATTATGTATAACATATATAATAAGGGATTGAATAAAAATGGGTTAGTCATTCTGGTGTATCATTATGAGATATAATAACAACATAAGAGTACAAAAGAACTTTCACTTCAGTTATTTAGAGGGCCACCAGTTTTTGACAAACCTTGTCAGATTAAAAAGGACAGAAAGAAACAACTTGTACTCATATTGCATACAAGAACACAAAATTCCTCTCCACTGAAACAAGAAGTTGGCAGGCAGCACTGTACTTCTGTGTTCCCATAAAACTTGCTGCTTGCCGGGCAACACTTTCTTTGTGGCAGTGGAGAGGATTGTAATAAATCCGTTCTGAAGAGCTGCTACTACACAGCACGATCACACGTGAACACACAGCTTTCGTCGGGTCTTGTATCAGACTGTATGAAAGGTCTTCTTCTGTGTGGAAACTTGAACATGGCAATTGAATTTTCGTGTGGCCTGATTCCCTCACCAGGGCAAAGAGAAGTGGGGAAGAGAGTGTGGACCTATGGCTGAAGAGGAAGGAGGGGAGTAAGGGGGGCTAGAGGAGAGAGGCAATCCAACATCAACAGGCTCTTTCACCTACAGAGGTGTGTGTGTGTCATTGAGATGGAGGAGGCGTTGTGCTGGGGTGTGGTCAGTCAGGGGGAATGGCAAAGCGCTAACGGTCCAGTTGTTCAAAAAGTTTCAAAAACAGGCAAACTTACATAACCTCATCCCTTTTTGTTTGACACATTATTAACCCGTTTATTACTTTTGGAACAGTAAGAACATTATATTAAAATGTGCTTGAAAGGTTGTAAAAGGAATAACTGTAGTATCAGCTGTGAGTCTCAATAGCAGTAAAATAAACTGACACCAATGTACCAAACATTCCTTGTCAGAGTTTGCTGTATTAGTAATATTTAGTCGGTCATAAACAGTTAATGTAATATTGTAAAATACAGCTCAAACCATCAGCTGATCTAGCTGTGATAGAAAAGAGACACCCATCTCTCTCCAGATGTGAACACCAGTATGTGGTGGGGATAAGACACTAAAAGTTAATTCAAGCTTGATGCACGAATCTCTTACTCTGCTGTTACCAGTCACTCTCATTGTTTGATCTGTTGAGTTTTGTTTTTCAATGAAATGTTGACTGAAATATCAGGAAAAAATTTGAAAAACTAAACAACAATTTGCCATAGCCCAATGTCACATCTTCAAATAGCTTGTTATGTCCACCCAAAAACCCACCCAGAGATTTATTTCACTTTGAGATTGAAAATCTCATATTTGGTGAGCTGGAGCCAGCAAATGTTATTCAAGTTTGTTTGATAAATGGATAAAAACAACAAATCAGTTTATTGTTTCACCCCCCTGAGAAAGCATTAAATTAGACAACACTTAGTTGCAACTGAATGTTCATACCTTGGTCACTATAATTTAACAGGCCATTATGACTTATCACAAACCTACGCAGCTGTTGGTTTTCTCAGGTACCTTCAGAGGGAAGAAGGGTTTTGGAAACTCTTAGGGACTTTTTTCCATTTAGTCATATTGGACACTGTTCCAAGATGAGTAATGATAACAATTTTAAGGTAAAAGCACAGATAACATTTTATCTGATGTAGCTCATCTGTGTTTTGTTCTTGTTGTTTTATTCAGAGAAAACAGAATCGACCATATACATTTACTGCAGCTCATCTATCTGGCTTGTCACTTTCTTTCTAGTAACGTGCCTCCAAGTTTGCTGCTGGTGACAATGGGCGTCGCGCCTCTCACGCACAGCAACAACATCATGCAGTCTATTCTGTATTGTTCCAACAATATTTAGAAAAACAGTCTAAAGCAGTCTTGAAAAACATGTTTCTGGATTTACAAGCTCTAATTTTCAACTTGAAGTGTCGTGCATATTTTACTCTATCCCTACTTACTGTCAGACTGCTGGGAGAGATACGTTATGAACCATTAATCATCATGTACCAGTTATTGATCCTCTTGGTTAAGTAAGATTACCAGTCATACATCTCATACGTGGACCTGGTTCCAGTATGAGTGTGTAGGCGCACGTGTAGTGTACATATGCTGTCAAAAACGAAACTTAACGCATCGTATATGCCCACATTGTATTACCAGGACGCTGATACCAAACCCAGCCTATCTTATTTGTATTAATAAAGGTGCAAAGAAGCAAACAGATAGCACACTGGATAATGAAACAGCACTGTATTATTATTGCTGGCACCCACCTGCGTGGTTTCACGTTGTCCATGACAGTCGGTGGGATGATTGAACCTTTTTCAAAGACGAACCTGTGTTTGGCAGCTTTATAAAATCCCACATTAAACGATGTTTATCCATAGAAATCGCTGTCAGTCATCGCTCGGTTCCTCTGGGACGAAGCAGCATCTAGCTAGCACTATTCGGCTAGCCGGTGAGCTAACTTAATGTACAGTCCATAACATTACGCTCTCTCTGTAAAAGCCTTACTCGTTGTCGATAACATCTTTCTAGAGAAATGCGTCACTTCGTCCTCTTCCGTTACTCGTCTCCAAAAAGGGAATATAGCAGCATAAAAAGCCGATATTAAGCAGAAGAGACCAACACGTTACTCCTGTTACTCGCTGTCCGGGCTGTTTCTATCATAACTCTGTACTTCTGTTTGGCGTTATGATTTTTGTCCAGCCCGCCGATTCTCGCGCCCAGCCCTCTGCGCAGGCGGCCTCGCCCCTGATTGGTCAGAAATGGGGCTGTGGATAGAAGAGTCGGTACTCGAACCTGATTGGGCAAAAATGAGGAGAGGCTCGCGTGCGATTGGTTAAAAGTGGGGGGAGGGTTTAGTTTCATTGGTTTAAAATTTTAGGAAGGCGGGTCTTGTGTTAGACGACTGTACTGTCACCTTTTGCAGCAGAATGGATCTTTTCATTAAGACGGTGATGGCTCAAACTGGGCTGCAGGGACTCTCGGAGGCCCTTGAGGGGGGTTCAGGGGGTTCCCAGCCACACAATCTCACAAGAGGCAAGCGCAATGAATCCTGTCTCCAACACTGAACCCTAACCTATAGTGCTTAGATATTATTTTGTGTTAGTTTTCATAGAAGCAGATCAACATAAACATATATATAAACATAGATTATAGCTTATTATTACCACTTGCTGCACATAAGAGTACATTGTCCTATAATTACACCAATTTATGCAATTGCTTCAAAAGGCCAATGCCTTTGAATTGACACTACTTATTGTTGTGCCTTGTAAGAGATGTAAATTATTATAATGATTCACATAATACTTGCATCATAACTGAGAAGACTGAGATTCATCTAAAACCTATTATTTACAGCATGAATGACATAATATTTCCTTTCGCTTTGACAGTCATCCTGCATTATCCACAGTACATTCTGCAGCTCCTTTTAATTGTGTTTTGCTGACACCTTGTGGACAAAACTTTGGCTTCTGTTTCATTCACATAAAGGCAAAAAAACAAAAAAAAGAACTACTTCTGAAAAATGTGTTTGGTTCACATGCTATCTTAACATTCCTGTAGATTTTATTGCTTTTATTTTATCACAACACATCTGGTTTTTATTTGCCAACGCACTGTCAGCTCTAAGCAGGTAGGTTAACTTAGGACACAGCCTTATTTTATGGGATCGTGGTGCAATGCGTCTATATGGATTTTGACTCGGCTAATACAAGACCAAGTTATAGATTACATATGGTACTTTTCGTTACTCGAAATAATTAAGTATCTCATAATTCTTCCATATTATGTCATACTTGTCACGCGTAAATTCATTATTGATTTAGATCGTATGATTACAGTACTGTATCATAATTTAGACGTGGTCATAATATTGTATTTACCATTCATAGTTTTTAATCTGTTCATTTGATTTTCTTGCAGTAAAATGGACAATGGGGGGATTTTTAGATAATAGGCATGTCCTGCCTTTCTACCTGTAGGTGACACTGTTTAACTGGTTTAATTCTCAATTTGTTGTCATTCCTGAGTGTAAAAGTAGCTGTGTGAAGCACACCACAACACGACCGGAAGTCTGTCATTTCCTTTTAACCATGCTTTTAAACTAAAAGCACGAATTCTGCTAATCCTAAACAAATAATGATTAAGGACTGTAATCACAAAAACATTGTACAGTATTGTAATGTGTTTTTTGTTATATTTCCTCATGTAACTGCTAGTACAAACCACAAAACTAAACATATTCAATTTGTAAGGACTTCCATTGTGTTTAACTTGAAACCTTAGGTAAAGATCAACCATTTTGCAGAGATCAGAATGAAAATTAATTTAAAAAGCCTAAGGGTCGTGGTGGTGTGTATGGTTTTTGGTAAACTAATTAATGGCACATCAGTGTGTTGGCCTATTTTTGTCAATGCACCAATAAATTACAATCTCACCTCAAGAGTGTTGTAATGTAGACACGATCCTTTAAACAAGTTAATTATTACCTGATCTTGAAGTCCCGTCTTTAGATTGGCCCCATGTACTTGATCATGTGTTGTTTTGAAGCCCAGATAGTGTATTATCCTACATAAATCAGTCTCATTGGTTTACCTTTAATTGAGGAGACACATACACAAGCCATTATAAGCGGAATATATACTCACATTATTAATCTAAAATTAGATTAATAATATTGATTAATGGGTATTAATATGTTAGTAGCATATAATGACGATGCTAATTGCAACTAATGCATCATCATGCATAAGTGGATTTTACATTTTATACTGTATACAAAACCTTAATCTGCAGAGTAACTAGAGCTGCTCTTTTGTCATTTTAGACAAGCAAAAATGTTTTTTCACTGAAATGTTGAGGTATGACATAGCATGAGAACTGTCATACTTGACTAAATGTAGATAGATAGATAGATAGATAGATAGATAGATAGATAGATAGATAGATAGATAGATAGGAAAAAGAAAACCAACAATAAAATGAAAACTGAAAGATCAGTGAACAAACAACAAACTCAAGCAACATCCCACCACTTGGTTTCCTCTAGTAGTGTGTGCTCTGGTTTTATTTTGAAATGCAGCACCGGAAGCAGCCTCGTGCACTCTGCCTGGTGGTTGCAGTTGTGAGGTCCCGTGACAAATTTCATTGGAACTTTTTACGGCCAGGAAAGACTGATGTTTCCTGCTTCTCTCTCACTTGACTTTACGCTTATGGGCAGCAAGAAACCACACTCTCAGTTTGGGGGTTTGGGGGCTTTTGTCCGAGCCGCAACTTTGGGAAATGTTCGATGTACTGGCAGTTTAAACGCTGAAGAGCGAAACATCCTCACTGGACCAACGGAAATAGATGAACCCCGCGTCCAAATACTGTAAGGTACGTGATGTTCATGTCAACGGCACCTTGTTGTCGCTGAATTAACGTTGGCTAGCTGTGGGGTAATATCCACCTAGCATACGAAACTCTGGTGTCAATGTGATAAAACGTTGTTTTTAGGTAACAGTAGAGGGATGGCGGTTAGCTATCACACACTTTTAACTTTTTCTTTTCGAAGACAACACAAAACAGGAGTTCAACCGAAGCAAAATAACACAAATTAAGTTAGGTTAGCTACTTTGCTGTGAAGCACGGGCGAGAAAATGAGATACTATTCAAGTGTGAGCTTTTGCTGTGTTGTTTACGGTTTGTGTTAAACACGGGGACTTGTTGGAGCAAGTCAGACCTTTCATTCCGTGTGTGTGTATGTGCGTGTCGGTATTTAATTTGTGTCTCTGTGTGTTCAACTCCTCCCTGCTCCGCCTCGGTTTTTTCCCCCTCTCCTCAGCTGGAGAAGGTAACGCTTTTTTTCTGTGATACACGTGATCAGTGCTGAGATTTTAAAAAGTTGTAAGTAGTACACACGCAGCCTCAGGTGAAACCCATTGTGAGCTCACCAAACGGTTCAGCCAAAATTAAACAGAAGTAGGCGAGGCCTTTTTAGTACTGCGCTCCAGGGACATGTTGTCCACCCCCATGTAATTGGCTCTCTGAGTGTAGAAAATATGTGTCAGACCTTATAGGCTGACAAACCCAAGTGATGTTGGGTGTTGATTCAGCTGTGTGGTATGGACAGTGGCACACGACCATTTCTAAGTTGGATGATGTGTTTATGTGTTTTGCTAATGTTTCCCAATGTTGACAAGAAGGATGCTTTTCTTAATAACCACTCTGTCACAATCCGTTCTGTATGTGAAAATCAGCTTACATTACATTTTGATTTGGGGAGGTTTATGGCTGGTGCCTTGATGTAACAGGTACGGATGTCCGACCGATACTCGACTTTTGGGGCAGATGCCTATACCGATATTGGGGTTTAAAATATTCCTATATCAATATATCGGCTGATGTACGCACCTTTCTGCAATGATTCCTAAAATGTGGCCATCAAACACTTGTGACAGAGTTATGCAATGGAGGCAGGATGTTTTACAGTTTGACAATAAACTTCTCTTGTCCAAAATTACATCAACACACAGAAACGGTAAACTCTACTGGGTACTGGCTGTATTTTCTGCATTATAATCTCTGTAAACACAAAGTTTTCAAATTGGCACACATTGGACAATGTACACACCGATACAATACATCTGTGATAGAGTAACATTGGGCAACTGATGTATTGGTTAGGTCCTGTAACAGGTATCTTTTAAGAATATGTTTTATCAAACACTATTTAAGAGCTCTAGTAAGTGAGAAATGTGGCGTGGGATTTCAAAAACTTAGGCTTAGCCTTGTCCATCAGAAGCATCTTACGTTCAGTGATCTAATTTTGTCGTGCACAAGTGGTTTCAGACCTGTTTCTAAAAGGAAGTAAGCGCCACAGTTTGCAGACAGTGGATGTCTGTGAGCTGTCTGGACGGTCAGGTTGGGTTAGGAATTTGTCCAGATGCTGAGGTTGGTTGCACGTAGCAGGGTTGACTGAGTTCATGCCCCTCACACACTTCTCCAGCTGCACTTCCTCAATCAGAGATCTGTCTCTGTTGCATCATAATGAGATACCTCAAACCCGAATAATGTTGATGTCATTCAGTTGTATCGCACACAAAACAGATGTCAGGTGTATTGTCAAAGTTTTATACATTTTATGCAAATCTAAACAGATTATAATGAATTTATTTGTATTAATGTGAAAGTACCTGGTCACAAGAACCCTTATAAAGGAGAGCTGATAGATTGTCTTCCTGTGTCAGGTCTTTGTGTGGTTATCCACAATAACTAATTCGGCTTGCACTGTTCTACGTTTCGGTGTTTGTCAGTGGATGCATGCCTGATTGAGCTTTCATATCTGATTTCCCATTGTACGCTGACTTCTTCCTTGTTTTCTCGCTAAAATTGCTTGTCACGCTTGATACACAGCCACACACACACACACACAAAATATATTCAACATCCTCATAGGATATCCACAGGCAAGGATGTGTGTTTGAGCTAAGCAGGAAGAATGCTATTTTTGATCCGCTGTAGTAGTCTGGCATATTTGTGCCTGTCAGCACAAGTTAATTCATGTTGTGGCATGAAGGCAGGGCATGCTGGGCTCAAACTGCAGCTCGCAAATGTGCTGAACATTAATCTTTAGTCATTATGTCTCTCTAACGCTTTGTTTTCGATCCTTATAACAAACTACTATTAGTGGGTGTGGTAAGCAGCAGCATTCCATATGAAGGAGTAGCCGTGTCAGCTGAAAATGCAAGTGAGTTGTACTAGATGCTGGCCACAGGTTATGTTTCCTTTGAACCAAAATATTTCAGGAATGTTAAAAAGCTGGTCTTACCCAGTGACGTACGGCATCAGTTAACCATGAAAACATGCACAGATGTGAGGCAGTTCAGGGAAATGGCAAACCGTTGTTTGTGCGTACCAGTCACAGTTCACTTCACCAGCTCTCCCTATTTAATAGCCAGGTTTTAAAAAACTAAAAGATCTGACTGTAGCTGCAACGATTATTCGATTTATTGCCAACTATTAAATTAGTCACCATGTTTGGACAATCAGATAATTGAGTTGAGAAAGCCATAAAAATTCTCTGATTTCAGCTTCTTTAATGTTAATTTTTTTCTGGTTTCTTTAATTTATTCAGATACTTTATGACATTAAACTCAGTATCTTTGGGTTTGGACAAAACAAGTCATTTGAGGACGTCCTCTCGGGCTTTGGGAACCACTGATCGACATTTTTCACCATTTTCTGATATTTTGTAGACCAGACAAATTGATAAATCAAGAAATTAATTGACAGTGATGAAAATCGTTTGTTGCAGCCCTACTAGAGTGGTTGGTAGAGGAGACAAGCATGGTAGTGTCAGCGAAAATGTGTCATTTACATATTGCTACTGTTGATTTTCCACAGTCATGGTGCTTTCAAGATTCAGTTTTAACAAGAACTGAAAGTAATCTTTGATCCATAAAACAGAAAATTAATCTGAAGTCAATTGAGAAGTTACTCAGCTCTCTAGTCCAATGAAGATAATCTTTCGTTTTATTTTTAACTGCTTCAAAATAAAAGAAAGACAGTTGTGATAGAAGGAAATGTTCATGCTATTTGTGTCTTTGTGGTTTGTCTTAACAAATGTGGCAAAATGAAACTGAAAGAAAATTAAAAATAGAAACAAAAGAGAAAGAAGAGACTAGTGATGAAGAGGGCATGAAGGTCCCTCTGATTGCACACATGCATTTTAAATAGGATCCGCTCTTTTGCTGTACCCTCACCCCAACGTGAGCGGAATGAGACTTCCCTGCAGGATGCATTCAAGATCAATACGCAGGCGGAGAAAGTCGACACAAAGCAGCTTTTTCCTCGTGTTGTGAGCAAACAACTGTGAGAGTAACAACGGTTGTGGTTAGAGAGACAAAAACTACTGAACAAACTGGGCTGATGTCACTAATGTCAAACAATGGACAAGTCAGGGCAGCAGACAATGAGCTTTGTTGTTGAAGAAATAGACGTTGCGTAACTCATGGTGAAGGAAGAGAGATAAAAGAGAAACACAGTGTTTACCCTGCACATAATAGTTTTATATCATGTCATCAGGTCAGTTGAATACAGGAGTTAACCTCTATTAAAACTGAATTCACTTATTAGATTGTTTGCAATTACTATGAACTTTGCCCTCCTTCTTTGCCTTCAGGGAACTTGGGTCCTGACCTTTCGTGACTACAAGTTGTCAGGGGAAGGAGTCTATTACACTTCAGCACTGAGCTTTATTTCTCTCTTTAAACGTTGGGGATGAACAACTCCGGGGGTCCTACTCTTAACCTATTGTGTAACTCCAGCTTCAAAGACCCCTGGAAGGTATTTAAAAATACCTTTCTACTGACCGGAACAAGGGAGAATGTCACAGACCCAGCATGTGTAAGAGAGCTGGTGCATGTGTGTCAGAGAGTGTTCACATGTTAGAGCGGGTATGTGTGAGATGAATGCATGTAGGAGAGGCTGCACAGATACAGACTTGTAATTCTCATGTGTGGGAGGTTGATAGCACCATTATTAGTCATTAACCAGCAGTATACGTGTTCTGGTCATTTTTATCTATTAAAGTGTCAGATGAGAGGGAGGATGTGATGTTCCTGCTCAGAGGAAGGAGTGAGTTAACTGGCTGCCCGGAGGGAGGGAGCCCGCCTGCTGTCATGTTGCAGCTCACTGACCCTCCTGTTGTTGCCAGTGCACGCTACAATCTTTCTTCTTCAAGAATGCATAGGGATCTCTAGAATAGGTGTTTAATCTTTCAATTTTTCTTTTTTTTTCGTAAATTGTTTTCTTTTTTGCTAAATGCCCACAGGAAGCATCTTTAAATCTGTCCATTTGCACACCAAAGAAAAAAATACGTTTTTTCATTCATGGCAAAGTGAAAAGGGCTTGACAGGTTGTCAACAGGGCTACAAACAACGTTTATTTTCATTATCTATTAATCTGACGATTAATTGATTAACCGTTTAGTCTATAAAATTTCAAAACAATGTGAAAAATGCTCATCACAGTTTCGCAGACACCTAAGAGACGCCTACAAGTTGCTTCTCTGGTCCAACCAACAGTCCAAAACCCAAATACTCTAACCCATTTACATATGTCAAAGAAAAGCAGCAAATACATACATTTAAAGGGGCAACAATTTGTTAATGAATCACTTTTTTTTTTTGGTCACATGTGAGCGGATTGTAACGTGATGTGAAAAATAAACCTTACCCGTCTCTCTTGGTTGCCTATACAAGCCTGTGGAGGATTTGTTTAATTTACTTAATACAGCTGGTCTGTGGACTTTCTTTGTGAAAGGACTCCAGTCGGATTTGATAGTTCTCGAGTGCCTCGTCTCAGTGCCTCTCTCCACTCTGCTAACATAGAGCAACACCAGCTAACGTTAGTTTAGAAATGGAGTCTGCTGCGGTCTGTGTTAACAGACAACAACAGAATTTTGTTTCTGAACTTTTATCAAGCTTTTAAAACATCTTTTTTGTTGTCTTAATAACTAAAAATACAAATAAAACTCCCAAGTAGTTAATTGCGGCTGTGCTGCATGACGCTAATGTTAAACTGGTCTCGGTTGAGGGCCCCAGCAAATAGATATTTAGATACATTTTGTCTCTTTGTACAAAAACACAACTTCAAATACAGACATTGTGGCAATTCCTAAAGCCATGTGTGATACTTGAAGGCAACCAGCTGGTGTTATTTTGTACACAGCTTTAAAAAAGCAGCCCGCTGTGAACCCTGCATAACTAGTGAGAACATAAAGGGTAAGATTGATGGATAAACTAGGCAAATAGGCAAATAAGTAACTAAAAATCAACTCACAAAGTTGTGTTCAGAGACAGATGTTTATCATATCAGGTGTGAGCAACATGACCACTGCAGACTGAAATGTGTAGAGAGCTGAAGAAAAAGTTTCACTTCCTGATTAACTGAGTCTTGTTCTCTTTTCTCCACCACAGCAGTGACCCAGGATGGGGATGGGCCAGTTGTATACTTGAAGTCTGATTCTGAGGAAGACACATCACTTTATGACCTTGCACCTTTGAATGCCTAAAGCTTTTAAGATGGAGGAGCAACCCAGTCTCCCCAATGTCAGCATACCCTGCCACGACGAGCAGAGGGACAAGAAGAAACGTTACACAGTGCGTGAAAAACTTCTGTTCATTGTTCAATTTGCAGTTCTGAGTAGAATCAAACCTACAGGTCAATTTTTGTTTGTCAGGCACCAAACACCTATAAATGTTGTTGCTGTAAAATAAAATCATATTTATTGATGATATTAGCATTTAATGCTACTACTCCTTGTGTTTACATGGACTTTCCTTGACTTTTTTGCAGGTTTATAAAGTCATGGTTAATGTTGGGCAACAGGAATGGTTTGTCTTCAGGCGTTATGCAGAGTTCGATAAACTCTACAACACAGTGAGTGGTGGAACAATGTTATTTTTGATTTTACATCATAGTACCTACACATTGATTTACTGTTGTTTGTGACAAGCTGTTCACATTGAAATGTAGAGAAGTTATACACTTGTGATCATAGGTGTTTCTTAGCCTGCAACATCATTTTCTCTGCTGCTCTCATCTTTTAATACAGTTAAGGAAACAGTTTCCATCTATGAACTTGAAAATTCCTGCCAAGAGGATATTTGGGGACAATTTTGACCCTGGTAAGTGTTCACAGTAAGCTAACATATCCTGTGTACATCAATACAGAATCCCCCTACCCCATGATAAAAGAATAAGTGCAGTTTATTCTTGATCCATGTTGCCTTCCCCTGTGTTTGATTGTATTTTTAAACAATTAATGCATCTGCCCAACAGAGTTCATCAAGCAGAGAAGAGCAGGGTTGCACGAGTTCATCAAGCGAATCGTCTCGCATCCACAGCTTTGCAACCAGTAAGTGTTCTCACTGCCATTATATAACATTGCATTGGTGACTTTATTAGGATTAATGGCTTCAATGAGCTGAATACAAAAGTCTAATGAGATCAAATGTGTTTATCCATGCTTCACACTTGGCTGAATTAGATTAAGAAGATGGAGAAAGTTCTGCTTTGTTTCCTTAATTTATTAAACTGCTTTGTCCTCTTTTAAAATTCACAGACCAGATGTTATGACGTTTCTAATGATGGACAAAATGCAAAACTTTTCTGATGCCTCTGAGGATGAAGACGACAAAGTAAGTAACTGATCAACCAATTTTGATCGATCAAATACGTTTTTTTGTTTTTCTTTTCATTACATTTTTGTTTACTTGCTGAGTACATCTTTTCATTTGATGTGTTGGATAGTCTAGATATATTGGAGCAGTAAGGTTCTTTACCTCTGTTTTTGTAAGTCAAGGCTGTTGCCAGAGAGGTGTTGATTCAGCTCTGTATCTCCATGTGTAGTTTGTACTTGTAACAAGTGATTAAATCAGCCTGGACTAAAACAAACAAAACACAGAAAGTAAAAAAAATCCCATTATACCCTTAGCACTTAAATCATAGCACTTATGTACTTAAGGTATCCTTGATAAATAGCAGCTACTATGCTCAGACGAGGGCTTGAAAATTGTTTCAATTTTTTCATTCTTACTTTATCGACGGTGATATGTTGTGGTTTCTTTCTTGTGACAAATGTACTTATTGTAAGTCGCTTTGGACAAAAGTGTCTGCTAAATGCCCTGAATGTAAATGTTATGTCATTGTTGTAGCACAGATAAAGAACTGAATTCTCAGATAAAGCAACTGTCCTTGCCATTTAATCAGTGTTGAGTTCTACCCTATAGTTGCGTCTTGATGGCTAACCTGGATAATGTTTTCTCTGCTGTTTTACAGAACAACTCTACCTCCAGAAACATTAACCTGGGACCCTCTGGAAACCCACAGTATGTTCGCTACTCAAATGCTCCTTAAGAAAATCTAATGTTTAAGCACAAAGCAGGCTGCCTTGCTATCTTTGCCGTTGTGTAATCACATACAGTACTTTTTTACGTTGGTGAAATTAATGTGCTAAAATTTTCATTTCAGTGCCAAGCCCACAGACTTTGACTTTCTAAAGGTCATAGGGAAGGGAAGTTTCGGGAAGGTATGTACATAACATAATACGGGAAAGTACAGTCAGTTTCTGTTCATCCCAGAGTGAGAATTCTCACGCTTACAAACTTATTTTATGGATCGGTTTAGATAAAGTTTTGTCATCAGTTTAGTAAAAAGTTTAATTTTGGACAAAATTGTCTTACAAACCAAAAGAATTTTGTTGACTGATGTGTTTTTGTTATACTTGAGTTCTTGAATTATGTTTAGAAACGTCTTGCATGTGTCAGTGTTTATTAAGTGGGTAGCAACAAGTTTTAGTTCTGCATGTCTTGGGCCTTTCCATGTAGGAAGTGAGAGTCAGATCTGGGATTCCTCTTGTTTACACTGCTGACGCTTTCTCGATCTTGTGATGCAGGTTTTCCTTGCAAAACGGAGACATGATGAAAAGTATTATGCGGTCAAGGTGTTACAGAAAAAGGTCATTCTCAACAGAAAAGAGGTAACTTAAACTATCAAGTATGACCCTGAACCTGTCATATGTCATGTTTCGGCAAATGTGAATTATAATTCTTCTACTAACTCACTTCTCCCAATCAGCAAAAGCACATCATGGCAGAGCGCAATGTGCTGCTGAAGAATGTGAAACACCCTTTCCTGGTCGGCCTTCATTACTCCTTCCAGACCAAAGACAAGTTGTACTTCGTCTTGGATTTCGTCAACGGAGGAGAAGTGAGTTGTTTCAGTTTTGTGAATAATGTGCTCACACAGAAATGAGTCACACAGTCACGAAAAGCTGAGAAAGGCAGTAACACAGGAAATATGTCATATACAGCTTTAATTAAAAAAAACCTCTGAGCTGCATTGTCACTGGTAAACACACCTCCATGTGTGAAAGTCTTATTAGAGATCATGACATTACTCAGAATGGCTCTTGACTGTGACTTGCTTTGTGGATCTTCAAGTGTGATCATCCTTTTTAAAGATGCCATGTATGACTGACTGTGTGAGAATGACTAGCAGTCTGTATTCAAGTAAATCTGCCTCCTGCCCGTCTGAATAATTTGACTACAAAGGCCAGCAACATGTGAATTAAATCAGATAAATATTTATACATCCCAGTCAAAGTTTTGGGATTTATTAGATTAAAAAGTCATTTTTATGCAAATTACTTCAGTATGATTGCCATGTAATTCATTCCAGTAATTGAATGGAACATTTTGATTCCAGCTTTTCTTCCATCTTCAAAAAGAGCGGACCTTCCCAGAGCCCAGGGCAAAGTTCTACATAGCTGAAATGGCCAGTGCACTGGGATATCTGCACTCTCTCAACATTGTTTACAGGTATGTTAAAGATTTATTTACGTTCTTAGTGTTAAGTTTCTTAGATGCTCTCAAGGACTGAACTAAAAGATGTTGTGTCAGTTAACAAAACTCAGGTATAGAGAATGTGATTTTTTTTAACAAGTTGCTGTTTCTACACACACTTACAAATGCCATGTAGTATACAATGTATAAAATTGGAGATAAGTTAACTTGAACGAAGAAGAATTTCTAGGGTTTTAACGACATGAAGTAAGAAAAGAAAATCACAGTCTACAATTACACACACATTTTTTTTTAAAGCTGATACTAATAATGGTGGGAAGAATATGTATAACACAAAACATTTTACTTCTTCGGGTTGCTGGTCAGTTTTTTTTTTGGTATGTGAGGTCTCAGTGGGGAAATTTAGACTTATGACCTCAGTCTTTTCAAATCCTGGCTAGAACACTGTGTCTTTTTTACTAAAAGTCATTCATTTGTGTTAATTTTGTCCAGAGACTTAAAGCCAGAAAACATCCTCCTTGACCACGAAGTGAGTATTCCTGTTTTTTCAATGATATATAATAAACAATAAATAACCACTATACCAGCAGTTACACTGAATATACCTGGATGGCACTGCTCCTAATTTGACAATACTCACTGAAGTGGCATGAACTACAGCGCCTGAATGCTGGCTGCAGATTCATTACATAAGACCATAACATTTACAGCACAATGTCATTTCATGTCTTTTCCGGTCATATTTGTACCACCGGTGAACAACAGTGTCATTTCCAGTTCCAGCTGGACAGAATGCGTGTGATTGGATTAGGTCCTGCTAATGATTTTTCTGCCTAGCCTTATTGAGAAAGTGAGGGAACGCTGAATGGGACTGACTGAGCTACGCCGCAGCCAACATTCCTGGGCAACAATAGAATCCTCAGTCCCCAGGGATAATGAGCTGCTTGTGTGGCACATGTTGTCTAAAACCGTCCGTGTGTCCTCTCTTTAAAGGGGCATATCATTTTGACGGACTTCGGATTGTGCAAGGAGGGCATTTCCCAGACAGATACCACAAATACCTTTTGCGGAACACCTGAGGTATGTTGGCTTTGGATGTTTACACGTCTGATTACTGATAATGTTGCACCAGGTTGTGCCAAAGAGGTCCCACCTTTAGTGTCAAAAAGTAATAATCATTAACAGGCATTTTGGAATAAAGTGTTGTTAATAATTTTACAAGCATGAGTCTATTCCATTAAGGGCCTGTACTGTTGTATGTGTATGTTAGTCACATTTTCCAGGAAAAAAATAGTGCTAATTGCTTTTATTAGCAAGAATAGTAGTTGATATACATATAGTTGGTAAATGTTAAGTCAGAGGGGAAATGTCAAAGCTAATTTTGTATTGTTATGTTTGTGTGCAGTACTTAGCTCCAGAGGTCCTGAGGAAGCAGCCATATGACAACACAGTAGATTGGTGGTGTCTGGGTTCAGTGCTGTATGAAATGCTCTTCGGCTTGGTGAGTTTTTACAATAAGCTGACTGTTTACTGGTTATTATCCAATTTGTCTTTGGAAGTGTTGACTACTTTAACAAACAAAGCTTTCTAGTTTTAAACGCAATGTACAGTGTCAAATTTGACAATTCCCTTTAGTGCTAAATGTCAAATAGTTCAGATAATATGCGAACAAATTTCTTTCACTTTTTCATAAACGCATGAAACTTGGTACACTTGTACAGTTTGGGCCCTGAACATTTTCAGAGATGAAGCCATCGCAAAAACGGCTCGTGGCGGCCATCACAGCCATTTTATTTTTTCCGCCATAGCTGAATGATTTATTTTGCATCACATCTCCTGAACCAAACATGATAACACAGAAGAGGTGTCATGTACCCCAATGTTTTGATGGTCAAGGATTAAAATAATACCATATACTACATGATAAATTGTTCAGGTGAAGAGGTAATGGTGAATTCTGTTATACTGTGAGAAGGAAACTAGAGACCATCTTGCGATAGGAGCACACCATCCATGTTGAGCCACGAGTACTCCGTAGCCATCATGACATTAATACATGAGTTCTCAGTAATCATGGGTCAGACCACACCTATCTTCAAACTCTGCCTTGATTTTGACCTCGACTACATACCTGTAAAGTTTAGTGACTGCATCTTGCACAGTTATGGTGCTATGACAATGACAAAATGTTTTCACAAACAGACATACCGGTTCACCTTTACAGATACTCGAGCTGTGGCCTCGCTCTCTCCTTTTCCTCCCTTAAGGTACCTCTATCTAGGGTACCTGATCACATACTTGTCTAGGAGGAATTCAGGATTGGTTTTATCACAGGATCACACCAGAACAAGGATTATATAGCAATAAACATGGTATAGTTCACTTGTTACACCAAACTCACTTCTCTAATGTAATCTTTTCCATTGCACCATTCACATCGCAGCAGGTGTGACCCCATTGCAAGATGGTCTCCAGATTTACCTAACCTCGTTTTTATCTCCACCACATACCTACCACACGCAAGGTCATATTGGGTGTCACGTTAGCCTAATCCCTGGACTGGCAGGGCTTGCCCCTCCCCTATTACCACCACTTAGGTGCCCTTGAGCAAGGCCCTTCACCCCAACTGCTCCATTGACCTGCAGATCAGACTGTGGTTACACTGTGCAACTTCAAGGTGTGTATTGCCTGGACTAAAAGCACCACACGTCACACTCACTTGCCACTACTTCCCTTTTCTTTTATATCCTAGCCGCCATTCTACAGCAGGGACACACATGAAATGTATGACAACATCCTCCACAAGCCATTGGCGTTGCGTCCTGGTGCGTCCAGCCCAGCCTGGTCTCTCCTCCAGGGCCTGCTTGAGAAAGATGGCCAACACAGACTGGGATCAAGGGATGACTTCGTGAGTGCTTATTTTTCAATGCACTTGTCCAAATACAGACCCTATGTGCAACAGAATTTCTTTTTCTTGGGCTCCCTCTGGTGGCTGATCTGTATACATCATAACACTGCTGCTAACAACTTACAGATGTACTTTTTTCAACAAACTTTTGAGAAATACGTAATCATGTTTTTTATTCTGCATTTTCAGAATGAGATCAGAGCTCACAGCTTCTTCTCCTCCATCAACTGGGATGACCTTGTACAGAAGAGGATCCCTCCTCCATTTACACCCAAAGTGGTAAGTATTTAGCAGTTGTTTCTTGCCCAGTAAACAAAAGAATCAGAAGACTGTAGATTTGGAGAAAGTTATATATTGTATTTCATCATATTATCACATCAGACAAAAAAAATGTTCTTCAAAGCAGAGTCCTTTATATGTCTGGAGGGGAACAAAAATACACTTTTACAGTTTATATTTTAGTTTATTCGTAAGGTAATCAGACTCGCATCAACATCAACAACACCAGTGTGGGTGGCAAGGTCTAAGATTTTACTGATAATAAAAAGTAAAGCAAGGTTTAGCTCAACAAAAACAAAGTAAATAAATGTAAAAAAAAAGCTCATTAGATACACTGAACCATTGAATGTAATTCATGTAAAATATACTCACACATAGTAGATTGAGCAGGTGTTTCTATTTAACAGCAGGTGCTACATAATTACACACCATCTTTTAAAACTACTTCATAAAATGCATTTTTATAGACTTCATTTCATATAATGTTTGGCATTTTCTTTAAGTTTCCTAATTTTTTTGGCCTTTATCTTATATATAAATATATGTATTTGATTGTTTTATCCCCATAAAGCACTTTGTAAAATCAAGAAAACTGTTGTCCATGTCCATTGTATGAAAACGAATATGCATTTTGTTTTGCATTTATTTCATGAATGCTTATATGACCCATATTTTTATTTCATTATTTCCTTCCCCCAATGTTTTCATAGAGCTCTTACGGTGATATCTCCAACTTCGATCCTGAGTTCACAGACGAGATGGTCCCCAACTCCGTGTGTTGGGCTCAAGAACATTCCATAGTCAACGCCAGTGTAATGGAGGCCGACGATGCCTTTGTGGGCTTTTCTTACGCCCCTCCTTCTGATGACTCTTTCCTATGAAACATTCCCAAGGAGGTCCTGAATTGCCTTAACCGCCATAACTTCTTTTGACTAAAAGGGAAGAATTTACACCATGGATGAACTTGTTCTATGAAGCCAAAGCAAGAAGCTGAGAGGAAAAAGCACTTACAACAGATTGTGGTTGGAACAAAGTGTGCCTGAAAAGTCTTTATATTTTACCAATTTGTATTTATATAAATATATATACATACATAACAGATTATATTTTTAAGAATTAAGGATATCCATCCTCTATTAATGTTATTCCTGGTGGTTTCTAAAATGAGCCTTTATAAAGCCTTAAATTTGCCCCTAAAATGAAATCAATAACCAGTTTTCTGACAAACTTGAACAATTCACTGGACTACAAAAATACCCTTTGACTGTCGGTTGGAAGTGTGTTTGTCCATGTAATTACTGTACAAAGGAACTCATGTATCATATTCATTTTAACTGAGCTGGAAATAGGGATTACTTGAGAGACCACTGAATACAGCATTTTGGTTTATAGGTCACCTTTGTTAAGATAAATGTCTTCTATGTCTTCAGTTACCTTTCAGTTTATCTTTGCAAGTACTGAGTGAAATGTTTTTATTGGATTGTTTGTGTTTATTGTTTGCTATCCCTTGCCTTAACACATTTGCAGAAATCCACGATGCTTTGCTTCGCCTGGCAATTAAATAGGCCTGTACTCCTGCACAGTAATAAAAACATTTTTTAAAAGTATCCTGACAGTGTCTGTGTATTTTAAAGTACTAATGCTTTTTAAAATGTATGAAATGAAATGAAAAATGAAATTTGTTATTACTTTGATCCAATTATTACATTAATCGCTTCACATCCTGTTTCTTGAGAGGTCACCATGGCAACGTGATTGAAGCTAGCGCGCCAAGTAAACGTCTTCATGCTAGCTTCGAGCATCATACTACTTTCTTAGAATTAAGTGAAAATGGCCCATATTTTATCGTTGAAAGAGTCAGTTCTGGTCTATTTAGACAGAAGTGGCGGCCTTCAGAAACTGGCCGAAGACTGCAAACAGTTTAACGGTAAGCCTGCTGTGTGCGAAGTGAAAAACTTGCTAGCTGTTCGCGCCAATTGTGTTAGCGTTAGCTCACTTAACTTAGCGTTAGTAGCATCGCGAGCTAAGCTGCTAACTGTAAGCCCCTCCTTTCCAGACCCCCAACAGATGGAGGCAGTCTACAGGTTTTGTGTCAGTGTGAATCCCTCTGATGTGCTAGAGGTGGATCCTGTATTGGGAGACTGTATTCTGCGTTATCCTCTAAAAGCAACAGCATTGTTTCAGTCAGTAAGTAAAAACTGTGCTAAGGCTAGCTAGAATGAAATATAAACTTGTAACTTCTGTGTGGTTAACTACATTTGCCTAATTCCTTGTTTAGGTTTGCTTCCTGGCCATAAAGACACTCTCACTTGTTGAAAAAATACACACAGAGAGTCAGGTATGGTTACTGACAACACTTTGTTCCTCATAAAAGCCAAAGAGCCTATTCAATTTCCTTAACGCATACATCTGATAGAAAAAGGGAAGTGTATTATCAACTCAATCCTGTAAAAATGTGTCATCTGATTGTTCCTTTTGAGGTGAATGTGATCCTGAAGTTGACACACCTGCCTCCATTCCCCGAGTACATGTTGGACCTTTGTAGTTTTCCTCGTGGGTATGGTCCAATGAGGCCCGTTTCCATGGAGGGCCTGGTGATTGCCATGACGAGGGTCACAAAATACACCCAGGGGGCCAGGTTCCTCTGCAATAATGATGACTGTCCGTGCTCTACAGGTACCCTGATATTTGCCTCTAAGCTTTTAATAGTATAAATGTAAAGACAGACCTCTGTGAGTTTGGTTTGCACACAGAGTTTTCTGTTTTTTAAGCAATTCCCAGGGAAGTAGCATTTGTAGACTGAAAATGGATTCACATTTGATTTCATTTCCTGGATGCTGACTTTAGGGTTTCACCACATCCGTATCCATGCACCTGGAGCCACAGAGTCAGCTACCGTGGGAAACAACTTCAGCTGCATGATCTGCAGCTCCCCACTGAAAGAGGATGTGAAGTTTAGAGTGTTGGGAGGTGAGAGTGATGCCTCTAAATGCCAGACATTACTGGAGACTTTTGAATGGGTAAATATGTACAAGAAGTTCAAAGAAAAGTGGAAAATCATTGTTGTGATCTGTGTGTTTGTAAATGTGTCTTTGTGGAGACAGACAAACAGCTTGTGGAGCTGATCCATGTCAACGCACTGGATGGTTTATGTGCCCATCAGCAAAGCTCACTCAGGTACCAGTCTGTCACCCTGTTTCTCAGAGGTAGGTCTACATCACACAAGTTTACAGTGTATAGCTCAGGCCCAGCCAACAAATTGACTGATTGATTAAATGTGTTTGAAAATGACACAGTTTGTAGCAACAAACAATGTGGCAAACAAAGCTAGCAGCCTATTTCCTTCTGAGAGAGAGCTGTGGGTGATGTGGCAGGTGAAGACAAATGTACACTAGCAGAATGTGTTACCACACGTCATAGTCAACAACAGTAACTGTAAAGCCATAACACAGATCAAATGATCACATCAGAGTAATCTGATATTCAAGCAAAAACAGGAAATACGCTATGACAACAAACAGTACAGCGTGCAGCTCTTTCTTTGTAAAGGTCACCATTGACCTGTGCTTTCAAACAAAATTTGAATTGGCTTGTGTTTTTTGGAACCTTCATGTCTCTTTAATCTGGAGAACAGCTGCAGAGCAAAATAATGACTCCTTTCGTTGCAACTTTTAGACTGAACAGCACAAAATCAGCTGATCTCCCTCTGGTGGAGAATGAATAGGCATCTCTGTCACAGATATATGGTAGAGTACGTGGAGTGTCTCCATCAACCAGGGAGCTTTTTCGAGCATTCAGCATCCATGTCAGGATGCAGCCACTCCGCTGAAGTGTCCTTTACCACACATGACTAGCTTCAGTGGCTCTTCTGCATAGCTGTTGAGCCTTTTTTTGTTTTCATAGCATAGAAAACAAATGACTTTAGGCTCAGTTATGTGTTTAAGGTGGAAAGGTTCATTTTTAATTTGCAGGTCAAAAGAGATACCACAGTGTAGATTAATATCCTCAAAATGTTAAAGGGTATTATTTATTTGTAAAATCGTACTCTCATCCATTATATTCCCTCTCAGTTCTGACTAATGTGGTAGTACTAGCTCATATTTACACACAGTCAGATATATTGAGGTTTGCCATTAATTTTCTGTGGCCTTCTCAATGAGGCTCACTTTGTAACACAAACTTAGTCGGGGAGAGTTCAAATAAATAGATTTTTGTGCAGCCAGCCCCACACAGTGCCTCACAGTGGGATATTAAGTGTTTCTGTCCCCTCTAATAACATTGTCCAGCCAGTACCCCTGAGAGCTTAGCAAATCTCAGCACCAGGATTAACATATTCTGTTGACCCAGTCCTGTGGAGGAATTCAATACACTGGGTTCCCGTTACTAAACATATATGTTAATAAGTGCAAGGAACACTCATTAGCTGGCTGTGCGATTCGCACACAGAGAAATCTTTGTTCCGAAGGCCTCACTCTGTGTTTCTCTTGGCAGTGGTTTGTAGGTGGCATGCATGTTTCTTCAATAATCACCAGGCAGCCCAGAACAACCCCTTTGAGTGTTATTGCTTTGTTTCCCCTATTCACTCAGATGAGCTGTGTAACTCAGTGAGAATCGGTCGACTCTACAGGGTGTTGGGCATTCCTGCGCATGTGCACCAGTGGCCCAGCATTACCTGGAGTGTAGAGGCAAATAGCGTCCAACCGTGGGAGCCAGAGTGTAAGCCAGTAATTGATAGCATACTCTTTAAACTGCATATTCTGATTAATCCGAACAATTTTCATATTTTATATCCAACGTTGTGCATTGTTACCATATTAAAACATTTACCACGTCTCACAACTCTACCTACAGATCCCCATAAAGTCAGTGCCAGCTTCCAGGAGCTGTTGAAGGCCACAGCTGGTTCACCCTGGAGATTCTCTGCTGTTGTTGCTCAGGGCTTTGGGTTGGACGTGGCTCCTCCAGGCCTCTACAACACCTTAAAGCTGGGCTTGTTGCTCAGCTTGGTGCAGACAAGAGCAGATGCAAAGGACACATTTCACAACTTGGATCTCCTGGTTGTCACCACTGACACTCTCATAGCAGACAGGTATGGTGGGCTGCATGAGCCAACGTTTGCACATTCTAAGTGGACCTTCTGCATGTGAAACCAAATCCCTGCTCATTATGCATTACCTCCTTGTTTATGCTAGACTAATGACATACAGCCTGAGCTTGGCGTGTCGTGGGGTCAGGCACCAGGCCTCAGGGGAGATGTTTGCATCTCTGTCCCGGGACGAACACGGGGCAGGCACTGCCAACATCCATGCTGGCTCTGCCCTGCTAGCCACGGGTGGCATTTGCATGTTGGGAGATCTGGGCTGTTATAAAAAGGACAGGTTGGATGCCCTTCAGTCAGGTAGAGCACCAGAGTGAGTTAGTTAAACTGTTAATTGCAACTCCTGTGTACTGTACAGTTAATGTTCTTTCCCCCCTTCTGAATGTTTCTCAGTTCTGGAGAGCTGCACAGTGTCTGTGTTCATCCCAGGGAAGAAGTATGGTGAGGATGCTGACCAACAGCTTTCCTTCCCAGTCCAATGCAGCTTCTGGGCCCTCACAGATGCCTCTCGACGGTCTGGGAGGGCAGAGTGTGCCCTTCTAGGAACAGCAGTGAGTTCAATCACAACGTGGTGTTGTATTACCTTTATATGGCTCACTTAAGCATGGTCTGCATCGAAACCTTTTGTTTTGGTGTTTTTTTTATAAAGAAATAGTAAATAATAAAAAAAATAGTCAGGCTTATATTAGCTGCAGTGCATTAGTGTGTTACAGTACACCGAGTTCCAGAAACCTCACATTTCATTTAACTCTGATGCTGTTTGTAGATAGTACGGACAAAACAGGAAATTGAGACAATTTACTTTTGCTAAAGGAAGTGCCCTGCCCAGACAACATTACCTCATAGCAAAGCCCTTGAGGAAAATCAGTGCTTGTTTTTTTTGTTTGTTATGTAGGCGAAAGGTTAATAATAAACTGTATAGGAAGTCAAATAGGAGTTTCAGAGATGCTTTAGATCCTGGTTTGCTTTAAAAGAGAGTCACGTCAGCAGGAAAAACACCTAAAAAACCGCACTAGACAGCTTTCTGATACCCAGCCTCTTTATGAGCAGGATTTGGGTCCTGTACCAGTTCAATTGGCAGATGCCTTTGGCCTGGTTATGCAGTGTAAGGACATGATGGGAGAGGAGCACGCCCTGCTTGCCCAGACTGTCCACACCCTCCAGCAGGCAGTACAGCCTGGAAAACCCCTCTACTCATCGGACTGGGAGTTTTCTACTCAAGACTACCAGGAGGTTAACAAACACATTCTGTCAAACAAGTCCTTTGCATTTTTTAGAATTAAAAACACTGACTTGATTTTAGTGTTTGCATATTGACTTTAAATTGCAATTGCTGTTCTTAATTCTGTGTCTTCCAGCTAGTAGCTCATGCACGGAGTTTGCAAGTTGAGCTCAGCCCTGAAGCAGAGAAAGTGATCCATGGTTATTACATGGCCAGCCGAAGAGTTCGAACACAGAGTCAGGGAGTCAAGATGTCTGTGGCCTCTATTAAACTACTGTAAGTGCTCAACTGCAAAAAAACTACTGAATGAAATACGGCTGTTTTAATATTTCATCCTCACTTTCTGCATCTTAACCAGAGATAAACATTGTCATTGTCCAGTGTAATGTCACTATCATCCACTAGGTGGAGAACTCTCACCCAAACCACTCTCAGATGACTATTTTTCATTTGGTTATGACAAATGTTTACAAATCTTTTTTTTTCCTTCTCAGTGGTGATGACAAATTTTATGTGGAACTACAACTATGAAAATAAATCTGTTTTTGACTGCAAAAATGTCACATTGAGTTTTAAATCTTTAAACATTTACATTGCCTATAGCAGTTTTGATTGTTTTTAATTATGTTGCCATCTTACTTTATACAGTGTTACAGATTACTTTGTTAATCATATAAAAAGTCTAACTACCCAAGAAATCATTCACTTACAATTCACACTATTTTTCTCTCCTGAAGTATCTCTTTGGCTGAGGCCCACTGCAAATTATGTCTCCGAACACAAGTACTGGAGGTAGACGCTGTGATTGCTGTGCTCCTCTGTGAGAACTCCGTCACGCTCAAGCATGGTAGTTTATTTTAAACATCTACTCTTTACTGATACTAATAAGTATAGATTCAGTTCATAAGAAATCATGTCCTACAGTTTGTACACGACATACATTAACTGAAACGAGTCCAGTCACATCTGATTAATATACATCATTTAATACTATTGTCCTCATAAGTTTACTCAATTTATATAAATACTGTACACAATGTCACCACTTCTCCATCAAACATTTTGTTATCCTAGCCTTGGATATTTGTTATTTAATATGCACTGAGGGCTCTATTGGACCAACAGTTTCCAGAGGTTTTTTAAGGGATGCCTGCCTCTTCCTACAGGGGCCTCTGCTCTCGTTATTCCACCAGATGCAGTCTTCCCTTGTGACCTGGGAGATGTGGATGGTTTGCACAGGAGAGACGTGACCCTGGATGAGCTCCACCAGAATATCCTACGCTTCATCTACACCCACGCACCAGGAGCAGATACATACATCACGGAGGAATGAGACCTCAAGTATTAGAAGACAGGTAGGCAGCACAGAATCCCAACTAACCTTTCACCCAACTATTAATGACCATAAGTATTACTTATTTCATTCCCTTAGAGTTACTCATAATCAAATCAGGCATATAAAAACACCTTGAATTTAATGTACAGTGACAGAGTGGTTATCTGAATAGAGTACAGGTTTAAGAGAGACATCTAAAAAACGAAACAAGATAAATTAAAAAAAAATCAAGTCCAGGCATTTTTGTTACAGAGGTTTTATTAATTAAGGGCCTCAAATTTCAGAAAAGAAATGTGGCATATAAACTCAGGACATCTTCCAAATGATGGTCCCTCAGCTCCAGTAAACTGTTAAAAACAAACATTAAAAAACACATTCAATAAGACAAACTGGAAGAGGACAAACATTTGAAAAGTTAATGCAGTTACTGACTGTGCATACTTAAGTGTTGTAAATTGTGTAAATAGCTTAAATTCAACATCAGTGTGGCATTTGTTGACAGTTATGTTCAGTACTTACCTGTCAACTGAGGCTTCCCCACAGACGGTCTGAACAGTCAACTGGCTCTGTAACCTTGCAAATAAATACATAATTAATTAGAGCGAGGGAAAAAAAGTGATTGGATGGTTTTACAATTGTGTCTGCTAGTTCAGTTAATCACATTCTCAGCAGCCCATTTTGGTCTGATGGGTAAACGGCGAAAAGGTGAACTCATCATTACATCTTTGATCAGGATATGAAGCAAAAAGCTTGTCAGGATAATTTGGGACACAAACGACAAATAAGGAGTATAGTATGGGCTTTACCTTTTCTGGTGTCAGTGCTGCACCAACTGTTCACCTGTAAAGAGAATATGGAAGATATCTTACACACTGTAGGGTGATTGGGCATTTCCTGTCTACGAATGACACCCTTGTTATAATAAATGTTTTAATCCAGGGCCTAAGGACAGTAGTGTAGTAGGCTGAATTAAAACTGAAGGTTGCAGCTGGTAATTCAGTAATCACAATTCTCACCACTGAGTTGTCTGATGGGTAAACGGCGAAAAGGATGAATTCATCACTATTCCAGCTACAACATTTGCCAGTACTCAACCGCAAGAGATTTATCCAAGACTTATGACCCCTTTACCACACATTGTGTGGATAGGACTTGGAGAAATAACGGTTGGGAAATTATTTTTTCCTTGGCTGGTCGGTGCCTTCCAAAGTAAATTTACTAAAATCACCTGTGTCCAGTTTTATTTGGACAAAGTTGAAATTTTTAAAGAAGCCTTATTATTTCTGCAATTACTCAGTTTCATCGGCATTCATTATGTATGGTGGGTAAACTTAAAATATAACGATGTTCTTACAGCAGCATACATGTACTGCAGTACAAAAATAAAAAATGTAATAGCTGGGAACTCACCTCCTGACCTCCTGCACAAGTGACAAGTTATATCTGGTGCATCTCCTGACCACAGCATGATCTCTGATGGACCTTTAGGAAAAACAAGAAAATAACAGGACTGATTAACTTTCTAAATCAGATATATCCATCCAATTTACATATGTACAACCAGTTATGACTGATCTAATTATGCTGGTGATTCAGTTAGTCACAGTTTCACCACCTCATTGTCTGATGGGTAAACGGCAAAATGTGAAGTCATCACTATTCCAGCTCGAAAAGTTATCAGTACCCAACGTTTGGAAAATGATTTAAGACTTAAAACAGACCAGACATTTCTGTTCTCCTGCCACACAGAAAGTTAATGAAACCTTAATAGAACAGTCTCAATTTTGTTTCTGTTGGACAAGTTGGGTGATGCCTACCAAAGTCATTTTTTAACCAAAAATCCCTTTTGTCCAGTTAAACTACATTATCAGGAGAAAGTATTACTGCAATTACTCTGGTCATCCAGTCTCCCCAACTAGTGTCTTGTTGGTAAACTGAAAATGTAACAACATTGTTACAGCAGTACAAAAACACCATGGCAAGAACTCACCTCATGATCAGCACAGGAAGGGGGGGGTTACATCGGGTTCATCTCCTGACCACAGCATGACCTCTGATGGAGCTGGAGGAAAACCCAACATAACAGGACTAAGAACTTTCTTCAACCAATATCCACATTTGATTGACTCGTTTGGACAACTAGTCCCAACTGATTTATTGCGCTGGTGTTTCAGTTAGTCACAGTCTCACCACCTCATTGTCTGATGGGTAAACGGCAAAATGTGAAGTCATCACTATTCCAGCTGAAAGAGTGGCTAGTACCCAAGCTTTAGAAAAGGTATTTAAGACTTAGCACAGCAGACAAGCTGAATTATTTAGAAACGCTCTTATTTCTGTCAGTCTCACCACCTACTATGCCTGGTGGGTAAACTGAAAATATAACAATGTTGCTACAGCTGCATCTGTGTACAGCAGTACAAAAAGAAAATACTATAGCAAGGAACTCACCTCCTGATCGGCACAGGTGACAAAAGTTTACATCTGGTGCGTCTCCTGACAAGACATCCGATGCAGCTGAAGGGAAAACAAATAACAGGACGAAGAATAACTTTATAAGAATAAATCCACATCTAATTTACTCGTCTGTGCAAGCAGTCCCAAATTATCATGTTACGCTGGTGTTTCAGTTAGTCACAGTCTCACCACCTTATTGTCTGATGGGTAAACGGCAAAATGTGAAGTCATCACTATTCCAGCAGCAGGACAGACATATACACTAAAGTAAAGTGCTAAAAAAAGTAATACTTACAGTCACCTTAAGGTCCACATGGTGTCATCTGTAGTATGCAGTGGTGACCTGACATCTGAAATAGAAAAAAGGATCACTCAGTACAGTCTCATCATTTACAGTTCTTTTTAAAGCCTGTTTTATTATTTGAAAAATCCTCAAACATATAGCTATAAGAAATATCTTACCTGATCAGGTGTACCAGTCATAGATAAAATGTTCCATCTTCATTTGCAAACCTGTGAAGAAACATACATGTTCAGTCCTTAAGTTTTAAATCATGCTCAAACACTTAATATTCAATATTTTCCCTCAGGACCTGTACAAGTCTGTCACAGTGACTTAACCAAACCTCACAAATAATTACTCTCAGGAGTGATCTATTGATTTTCAGCTTGCGTGAATAAGATGTACTGAAGAAAAAGCCGATATGGTGAGGAGAGATGACTGATCACTGGAAGGTCAAAGGGGACAGTGTGACACAGCTTGGGAGCATGGCTAACGTCGCAGGTTTGAGGACGGGGTTCAACAGCAGGTCTCGACCTCTGCCATGACCTTACGTCCTCAGAGGGAGCCATGATGACTTTCCCCAGTGAAATAATGGGAGAGGGCAAGTCCCTGACCAGCAGCTCTTCTGCTGACCTCTGGACACGACCAGAGATGGTCAGATGGACACAGAGGGCATTTTTTCTCCCCTTTGAACTGTCTAAAAGGATGATTTATGACATTACTTCAGGGAAGGGAAGAGACCTGTCTATGGTGAGACGTCAACCCGGTTAAGATTACCTGGAAGTTACATTTGTAACGCAGCATTTAAGTCATTAATCGGACATTTTAATTGCTGCAGAAGTTGCCTGCATACGACTACAACAAACATTTTGCACATCATGAAATATTTCTTAAAAAAGGTGTGAGAATAACTGGATTAGCAGGCTCTTTATTAAATTTAAACTCAAACCCATGCGTGCGTTACGTAGAAAGAAGTTAACCTGCAAAATTAACCTTCAGCTATATGTGTGCGTTATATTGTAGGTTTAATGTTAAAGGTTTTTGGTTTGACTCATGAGAAATCCTGTAAATCGAGTGTTAGCTGCGCTCTTTCCTCCCACGTGGCGCAGACATGAGCTAGCTAGCTGTTAGCTAACATGCAATGCTACATTAGCGTCCACGCTAGCTCGAAAACACGTTCACGGCGTGCAAACAGCACAGCCGTGGAAACAAAGAAAGCCATCTCACCCCTGCTTACCATCTTATTGAAGATTAAACATGAAGCAGTTGTCTCAGTTTTGAGAGGAGCCGAGGAGTAGCGCTGCTCTCTGCTGCTCATGGTTGAGTCTCCGAGGCAAGAGGAGGGGTTTCCGGCTCCGACCTCCTCTTCACTGCGCCCCGGAGCTGCGCACTGAGCGCGGCTCGTACAGCGCCCAGCTGAGCGATGATTATACTGTCAGCGCCAGCGTCGTCTTATTTTAGTTGACGCTCAGACTTAACCCAGAAAATTTGCCAATGAATGCATTGTTTCTCTTACATAACAAAAAAGCACCAGGTTTGATACGAATTAGAAATCTGTTGTGGCAATTTAGTTTATTTTTTATCTTTATTTATTTAATTATTTGTATTCCTCAATCTCTTAGAATAAAAACATACTGCCCTTTGTTTCCTCTTAAAAATGTTGTGATCTGCTCATGTATTTATCAGTATTTTAAGTCACATTATCGGCCTATAATCAGATCGATTAGTCTGACAACAAATTAGGCTTATAAAGACATTTTCTAATGAGCGTCAGTAGGGCTGAGGCAATTACTATCAGCTGTGCTTCCACTTTAATAATAAATTGTTAGAATGTTAAATGTGAAGAGGCTAATTTGCTCAATATTTACGCCTTCAATCTGTGCAAATATATATAATTGTTGTTTGCTTTCTTGACCATGATGACACTATAAACACAGCTGAGACACCTTAAACTATGTGTATATTTATCATCGTTTATCTTATTGGACTTCTAAAGTCAGCCTGAAGGCCTATACCGCATATTCGTCAGTGATTTTACAGCAATTAAATATTGTGTTGTTAATTATATAAAACAAATTCTTTATAACCTACAAGCCAGAACCACATTTGATTGATTTGATACTAATTTTCACAGAAGTAGAGCGACTTTCCGATGATCACAAAAACAATGTTATTTGGCCAGAAAATACCGTCAGTGTTTATTAATAATAACAATAATAATAATAATAATAATAATAATAATAATAATAATAATATATTTTTAACTTTCTTAAATAGGTCTAATAAAAAAATTCTATTATGGTCAAAAACTTAGGAGACTCGTCTTCTCTCACTGAAGTCATTTAATCACACGACACATTTACAACCATGCATGTAAAAATAAGAAGGAACACGAGATGGAGAGCCTCCATTGTTGACTCTCTGACAGACCACTTCACATGACGGATGTTAAGTTATTCACACATGCATTTAGTGCAAATGTTTCAACTGAAAGTGCACACCTCAAGCATGACGGGCTGGTTACCCCAATGGAATTTCTACAAGTATCATAACATGTAGGGAGCTGCACAATGCAGGTCAAACAGGATTAGTCCAAAATAACAACAGAGAAACATAATGTATGCTTTCTCAAAATTTACACAATAAAATTCACATAATATATTAATTTACACCGTCTTCCTGTTGGCTGTAGTGGGAGTGAAGATAGGCAGGTAGGCTAATTGTTCTACAATCATAAAGCATACGCTTCTGCCACAGTAAACAGCATGAAGTCATGCATAAATGAAATTTCATACAAATGATTTAAAGCCTATTTCCGGGAGGTGGACGATGATGGGCCCTGGTTCTCTGACTCTGAAGGGTTTGAGGTGTTGAGGAACTGTCCGGATGCTCCGACGTACAGTCTGGACCGCATGGGCCATTTCTGTGAAGATATTTAATGTGTTAGTGCATCAGCCTCTGAAACAGGCCCGAAGGCCACCGAGGATGGTGCTGCACGCTTTGAAAAGTCGTCACATTATAAATGATAACACATCTGAAATGTTTCAGATCCACGCAGGGACGATTTTCGTTCATAAATAAATTGTTTATCAAAAAACAGTTTTACAATAAAATCATGAATCACAATTAACAACACAAAGAGCTGAACATCTAACATATTATTTCCTTATTATTATTATTATTATTATTATTATTATTATTATTATTATTATTATTATAAGGCTGTTATTACTGACCTTGACTGGGTGCAGGTAGCCATCACCTTTCAATGACTGTAACGCCTCTGTTTGTTTTGTGCTCTCTCCCTCCTCCGCGCCTTCTTCTTGTAGTGTTCGAGTCAAATGGGCAATATAGGTGGTGGCCAGTATCAACACGTCGAGTTTGGACAGTTTGGTGTCCGGCGGCACGGACGGCAAAGTCCTTTGTAGCTCCAGGAACGCGGTTCTCAGGGTTTGCACCCGGCTCCTCTCCCGCGCTGCGTTCGCTGCTGCCGGCCGTCCTCTGCCGCCGAGCCCGCCGGTCTGGAGCACTCTGGCCCGCTGGAGCTCCCCCCGACGACGACCGTCCGGACTGGGACTGGAGCTCGGGCTGGATGTGGGGCTGTCATCCACCACCGCCGCGGAGCAATTAGCGCTGTCCATCCGGAGCGTCTGTCTTCCTACCATCCGGGTGCACTCACAGACCTGAAGAAATACATTATATAGATGAAGACACATGACTTTTAGTTGTTGAAGCTGGCCTGTTATTTTGCATGTTTTATTGAGCTCAAGTTAAAACTGACAAGACAACTTATGAGTTATGTATTGTAGTCTATACACATCTGTTCTACCTTTAACTTAACTTCTAATTTATATAATAATTTAACTTACTGCCTTTGTATTTATTTATTAAACTGTAACTTAAACCGTCCAGTCTACAGTCCATGATTAAACATGTCTGCTGTCAGGCTGCATGATGCTGCAAATTAAACAAACAACAGTCTTATTTCACAGCTCATCCACTAACAAACACAGCTTAATGGAAGCCAAATGACAGATCACACAGCTGTCCAAAGTTGCGCTCAGACAGCTGAATTTGTGCTGATTGCTCTGTGACATGTCAAAAAAAAAAAAAAAATACCCTGCAGTACAAGTGAAGTCTTTATTACCAAACTCATGAGAGCAGTTTTCTGGACGGTGCTTTACCTCTGGTTTCTCTCAAAGTCTTGAAAACCAACATGAAGGCAATCCAAAGAGTTCCTCTTCGATGGGACACTTTGCTCTTCAGTGCACAAGACTCCCGGTCCGCGTCCAGCTTATCCTTATACAGCGGTGCGTCTGCAGAGAAGGTGCGCGGCAGTCCCCCTGTACGCTCATCCAACACTTCACCTGTGTGCGTAAACGTCTCAGGAGCCCGTAATTTATTGGATACACAAAGCGGTGGACAAGTATTTCACTCCGGCGTAATTAATCACTCCCTCGCAGTGCAGAAGACTGCTCTTTCCCTTTCCTAACTTATTTCTGTCTGAGGGCAGCAGAGGCTCGTTTTCATCGCCAGAAGGCAGGACTTCTCTTTTCCCCCCTAACCCTGATATGTGGTAGGCCATATCCCGCTCTAATTGGCTGCGAACCCGACACTGTATTTTCTTTATAAGCCTATCAAAAAGTGGCAACGTTGAAGAAAGTTAGTCAGATTTACCTCAAAAATGTGCTCGTCACGGTCAGAAATCAAGGTTAGTCTTTCACCAAAAAAAAAACAAAAACGGCTCTTTGCAATAGACCCTGAAGACAAGCTGACAAGTGTAAGGTGATATGCAAAACATTTGACTAATTGCCAGGGTGTCTTGAATTGCAAGCTCGTTTGGAGCGGCTAATAAATAAACTCCTGCGCTGCAATCAACAGGCAGGCGTTGAGGAAATTCTTGCGAGACTCATAAATTAATCACTCTGATTTCCAGGGCTCCAAACGGAGATGTCGGCAAATTAATGAAAGGAATTATTCATAATATGTATATCCTCGGACTGTTCTTAATAAACATTGTTTTTGTAAGGATGGAGTAACAGTATTGCTCCGGGCCACTAATTATAAGTAAAAGTAAAAGGAGGTTAAGTCAGCTTGTTTCCCTAATAACCCCGCATCTTTCAGGGGTCACACACCCACGTGGCTCTTAAAACCCCTCATTTAAAACATTTAGTAACAAAGATGACAAATCCATCCCTGTTTTTACTGTATCTGCAATTAAATAAAGAACCTAGTCGTTTATCAGTTGCCTGAACAGAAGCATATGCAGTTTGTTTTAGATAATGTAAAGCCTTGTAATGGCAGAGCAGAGGGATCATTTGTTTAGATTGTGCCACTCTGCATCTCCTGGCTCACTCATTCGCCAGAAGAAAAACGACACACACCACAGAAAATGCAGGACTATCAGTAAGCAATAGTTTGAGTTGGACGGACTGTTTATATCCTCAGACCCCAAAAATGTAATTAGAAATAAACCAGCTGTGAAAGTGAGGGAAAGAAATGTGAGCAAACCATTAAATCATTGTTTTACCCTTTAATTTCTTTTTTTAAACAACTTACAGGCTAGTAATTCATTCAGTAGGAACTTAGATTTAGTTATAACAAAGATAAAACATTTTAAAACATTTAAAACACTACAAGGGGTGGACATCACAGCAAGCAGGTCATGACTGTCCCCTGTCCTTCTAAATATACAATGACAAAAGATCAGCAGCTGTGATGAACATGGTGCTCAGACAAGGCAGTAACAGGGTTACGTCCTGGTCTCCGTCTAATTTGTGGGTGAGCAGGAGGAGGTGGAGATTTCCGTGGACCGGTAGGTTTGTCTTAAGTGTCCACATGACCGAGACGTCCCCACACAGGAATCTTCAACTTTTGTGCCCTATGATATCAGAGAAAAAGAGTAAACAGCCGTAGGACATTTCTCATACGATTACTTTGCGGCCTAAAATTTAGTGAATTTTAACAATGATTGATAGCATTATAATAATACAAAAAAAACATGATGACAAAATAGCAAGTAACTTGAATGAGTCAAATTAAAATAACTGACACCACTTTACACTGAAACTATTTGGGGGAGAATTGTAAGAGATCTGTATGTGTGATGAGTTTATGAGCAGTTCATCACTCGTAATTTGTACATTTCAACATATAGTAAACATTCTGTACGACAGATGGTTGTAACACTAAGAATTTATGTCTACAGTTAACTAATTTAATATGTCATAAATGTGAACTGTCTCTCATTAACTAAGATCTGTGTGAACTATGAAACCGGACCGGAGAGACTGCTGCGGATTCCACCTCTGCATGTCAGCGTGGCGGTAGATGTGACCAGGATGTGGTGCCTGACCCGTGTAAAAGTCATCTGGAATATAAACAAATTCACACCAGACACAAACAAATCCAAATGCAAAAACCCACACAGCATTATGAGGTAAAGGATGATAAACGTGACAACCACAGAACATACTTTTCCTATGGTTTCCACATGTTTAAAAAAATAATAATAATCTAATACGTTATTACAAAGTTGCTGTTTCACAAAATCTGTGATTGGCTGTTAGTACTGTAATTAACATGGCTGTTAATATTATCGCATTTGTAACTAAATCAAAGATGTGATCATGCAAAAACAAAGGACCGTGAATAATAAGTAAGACATTTTAAGTCACTTTAATCAAGGGCTGATTTGTTCAAATTTTAATCTGATCACATGAATTATAATTAGGGAGTAATTGTTATAATATGGGCAAAGATTATATGTTATAGTGGATAAAAAGAAAGACATACTTATGAAGGGAAGAGGGTTGATCGGTCCGGTCGTCGTATGTTTGTTGTTTTTTTTCTTCTTGGCCTCTTTGGATGCTTTCCAGTTAATGAGGAACTGTCTGGTTAACTCATTAATTTCCTTGCCATCGAGAACCACTATAAAGATAAATAAAGAAATTAAACGACCACAATTAAATTTGTGGTGACATGAATATTAGTCTGGGTAAGTCCAAGCAATGAAGTGCATTTTTCAGATTCATCTGTCAAAGACCAAGACCATGAAGAATATCTCACCGAGGCTTTTGCACGCGGTTATCAGGCGGTCTCTGTACTTTGGTTTTTTACACACAGGATTCCCAATCAAATCCATTTGGAGCAGCTGAGGCCAGTGGCTGAACACATCCTCTAACTCCTTAAAATACAAAAAAAAAAAAAAGGAAAACTTTCTTGTAAAAATGTGGTGTTTTCGTTTTAACTTCTAATGAGTCAATCCTATGTCTCTAAAGCTCAGTAATTAAAGAGTAAACAATGGACAGCTTTCTTTTAAACAAATATGATGCATATTTATATATCAGGAAAACTTTTAAAGACATGGCATGAGTGAATGGCAATGTGAAGTACAAGGGCCAATGGAGAGCACATAAACAACACATCAGTCTATTTTAATAAACAGTGTCGCCGGTGTCATGTAACCACAAGTTTTCTCCTGGGGCAGTGTGAGGCTGGCTCCTCCAGCCAGTTGCCTGCAGTTGTATGTTTATCTAAAGGCACATTAATCCAAGCCTGGAAATATGAATACTCTCTGGACACGCTCTGATTGTTCATTGCCTTCCTGTCTTGGCCAAAGCGCTTCCACTTTTCCAGCTCGTGCTGCAATCAGTTCAGAGGGGACCCCTGAGCACCGCGCGCTCCCAGGCTTTGATAAATGATCGTGTCAGGGCCGTCACTCAGAAGGCCCTCACCGAAGAGCAGCCCAGCGCCAAATTGCCCCCCACGCGGGGGCGTGGAGAACAGCAAAGGCTGGAGACTCACCGAGCTTGGCTGGCGCTCTCGCCTGGACTAATGATGGGCCAGTTATGAACCTGTATTTGACCAGGGCTTCGATTCCCCTGTCCTCTCTGCCCTGCACACAGCTAACGGTCTCAGAAGATGCTCCCCATTTGTCACCCTAGCTGACTGCCTGTCATAATCTATTTTAAAAATCCATAATGTTTGCTCTGGATTCCGAGCAAATGGCACAGAAGAAGGGATTGATCCTTTTGAGGGCTGTCTTTGCAGGATCAATAGTGGCAGACGGGTTGTATAAATTATAGGAGATATCGTCTAAAAATGACACGTGTACAGCAATTACCTGCATCAACGTTCTCAAAAGAAAATCACTGCGTTAGGAAAGCAGCCGCAGCAACGTAGTCAATTATACAGTGCTTTCAATGTGTCGTCCTGGTGAAAGATAAAGAAGTACGCCCTTTTAAATGAAGTCATCAACCTTTTCAGTTAATACATCAATTTCAAAGAGAAAAATTAAGAAGCAGGTCATTTTTCAAAGGAGTCAGAGAGCATAAATCATATCGCTGCCTCAGATGAATCTCCCATAAGGTGCTTTAGGGTATCAAATAGAGGATCCTGAGGCAGAGAGGAAAAAAATCCATCTCCTAAGGAAAGAGAGAAACTTGTGCTTGTTTAAAGCTGTCAGCGAGAAAAGTCTCAGGGGGATAGCCTCGCTGATTTGTTGAATAATTCTGACCCTGTGCGAGTCATGGAGGCTGGGAACCTATGGCGGGATTTGCCGGATTTGGTTCTTTAGAACCCTGTTCTCCATATCATTTCACACATCACTGCAGAAAGGATCGGAACAATGTTAATGCTGACCCGATCAACTAATAGCTGGTATGCACCATGTCATGCATAGTTGCTGTGATGTGGTGCTATTTACTTTGACTGCAGAGTGCACAGCATGCAGCCAGTTTATACTTCTGTCGCACCAGAGAAGAAGAAGTCTTGAATTGCAGCTTCTAGAATAATAAAAAAGCCGTATTTACCTCCATATTGTGCAATTTATTGTCAGCGGCAGAAAACTGCTGGAGCTTCTTCAGCACTGTCAGATCCCTGATCTCATCAATGTTGTTGTTGCTGATATTCAGGACACAAAGAGATTCCTGTTCAAAGAATTCAGATTCATCAAGAGAGAAGAGTTCATTTTACAGTTACAGTAACACAACATAGACAGAGCATTATTAATGAATCTTACATTGTGGAAACTTTAGAAGAAAATATAATACAACTTCCTAGAAAAAGGCAAATATCAAAAAGTACATTTACATGATTTATTATGGGCACGCACACACTCAAAGAAATGCTATTTTCTAACAATATTAGAGGTAGGATATTACAGTATTATTGCATGTGCCTAAAATAAATGTGCATTTTTAAGTATCTTCATCTTTTTCTCTGCTTGTGATCCATCTGGATTAAGCTTTTACATCTCCTTCTATGCCTGAGCCACTTGGATCACATCCAAATCAGACTCTAGATAGCGCTGTTGCTAAATATTCATCTTGGTTTGAAGTTCTATAATGGCACATTTATAAAAAGCTGGAACTCTTCAAATTTGCACAGCAATTTCTTTAATTATCCAAACAAACAAGAAGCTGAGACTTTTGGTGTGTTTATCCATGGCCAGGCCAGTAAACGAAGTAAACAGACCTAACTGATTTGTCAGACCAGAGAGAGAGCAACAGAGGTCTCTTTGACATCATCAAACCCGGCACAATACTGCTTTTACATGGATCACTGGCCCCAGAGAAATCTGAGAGCTTTAAAACTGAATGTGATAACCTACCAGGTTGGTACACCACACATATTCTTGTGTGTAAAAAAAAAGCTAATTGAGCTTTACTTAGTACTTCTGATTACTTAAAAATACATAATTTTAAAGCCCAGATTATTGAAGGAGTGCGGATCATCCTTCTTTTCTCATGCTATCTCTACTGCACAGTGTAAAAATAGGTCATACAGCCAAAGAGAGGAGAGTCCTGGGGTCAAGGAGCAACTTTTCCCCTGTAGCCAGCCTCTGATTCTCCAGATGAAGCTCCTTGAGCTCACAGAGCTTCTCTAAGCCCTCCACCACTGCGATCCTGTTTCCACCCAGATACCTACAGAGCAGGAAAACCACACACATGTTCACACACACCACAGCCTTTAAACGATCTTCACAGCACAAGACCACAATCAGTCAAACTTGTCTACTCACAGTTTGGAGAGGTTCTGCAGATTGGAGAGATTATCGATGTGAGTGATGTTGTTGTTCTGCATGTACAGATGGGTGAGGTTGGAGGCAAAGCCGAGGTTGTGAATGTGCGTGAGCTGATTATCATACAGGTAAAGGACAGTGAGGTTTCTACACACGGAGAGATCCCCCTGAAAGTAGCGTTTAAATGTGAGGCATGGACCAGAAAGAAAAGCAAGAATGTAAACGTCAGCGTTAATAATGGCTACTTACAATATCTTCGATATTCTTGCTGGAAAAGTGGAGGTGGGTGAGTGTCTTGAGGTAGTCTGGGAAGGAGAGGCCCCTTTTCTTTTTGAAGTGGTGTCTAGATTTAGCGATTAGATCTACGGTCAGGCATACCATGGTGGCTGCTTTAGAGGGGATCCTTTTCAGCTTCAGCCAAGCATTCAGCCCACAGCAGTGGCTAGATCTCTCTGCTTGAGAGAAAAATAGACAAATATGAGCTGAAATAGACCACAGCTGGCAAACAAATGTTCCTCTGAATAACTTTCTACCAACACAAAATTAAAGTTGCATTAGTAATCACACATGACAGACAAAGATTAACCTTGCACTGGACTTTTAATGGCCTAAAACCTAATTGTCAATTCACAATTAGGGATAATTGATGGAAAAAACATCACAATTCTCCAGGAAACTTGCTGAGAGGCCAAAGGTTGGGTGACCATTCAATTTGTGTTGTAATTAGAGCGGTCAATTCCCAAAGCAGACTGAGCAGAGCTTCTACCGCTTCCTTTCATTCAGTGCCCATGGGGCTTGTTTATTAGCTTGACCTGACATTGAGATATGAAAATTTGCACTTTGATTTTACTTTGCAGTAAGACATCATAACACATCACCTCATTACCTGCTGCATTATACAGCAGTGAGCATGTGTGTGTGGCTACAATATGGTGGTGGGTAGAGAAAGGCAGAGAGAAGTGACAGCAGGTCTTTTTCACACTTGATCTCAAGGCATCAGGTCGAGGAAACAAGAGACACTGATCGATAAAACCATGGCTGAACTATGGACAGAAGCTATAAGCTAACTGAACTGATATTCCCCTGGGCTTCTTCTCTCCAGGGACATGAGGACAGCAGTTTATCACTGTCAAAGAAAGTGCCACACTCATAGATGTCCGGGCGGGGTACGTGAGGGACAGGAAATATCTACTGAAGTTAATGCAGAAAGCCAGTGTGGCGCACAGCGAGAAAAAGCACCAAAAATGTCATTGTGGTGTTACAAATTAAAAATGGGCACGGGTTATGAAAGCTAGTGGCTAGCTTAAAAGCTACCGTAACACTGTCTTAAACCAAAATTAGCATTAAATACTATTAGGCTGAATTTTGAATATGTGTAAATCATTAACGTAAACGTAACTGAACTTAACTCTCCTACCTCTCAAGGTTTTCGGCAAACTTTTAAAATGAGAGCTAGCTACAACAGCTTGACAACAGTCGTGAAGCCGAACCACGGGTTAGCAGGTTTGTTTGAGTCTGTCATGTTGCTATGGAAACCACGCAAGCTAAGCGGCAGAAGCAGAAATGTGCTCGGTCACAGAATTCGGTGCAACACCGGGGAAGCGGAAGTAAGCGATGAAATGATTAATGTATTTCTGTAGCAATTCTTGTTTCTGTTACAAGCAAACATTCTTTTTATTTTCGCCTTTCCACGGAAATACTAAATAGTTGCTTAATTAAATAGTCCATTAATTTAACTTAATTTATTTGCATTTCAATTTCAAAATAAAAGCAATAGAAATTGCTGTTAATAAATTATGATTTGACCAAAGGAAATGACTCACATTTTTATCATTGTTATTATTCTGCAATCCTGTGATGGCTTTGAAAAAATAACTGCTTACTTTATAATGTGCCTTTAAAAGGATGTTTGAAATTATTTTGCAGTGTAAATAGTCACACCCGCTGAATTAAATGTATACTAAAACTTTTTGCTGTTTATATTTTCTAGCTTTGCAGCTAAGATGTCATTTCTCCAAGCTATCAGGACCAGAACCCACTTCTCCTAGTGACCCCTGCAATGTTAATCCATATCACGTCAAGACCTGGGTTTCCTGTAAGCAAGTGACTTGCCTCCACTTATGCAAGCGCACATTGAGGAGAGGAAGTGTAGCACCTCCAACTCTCTGAGCTAGGATCAACTTCTTCACACACTCTGCACCGTGCTTGTGGGGTTGATTCTTCTGAGAGCCAAACTAAACATCACATCTCCAGATCTTAGTGGGGTCATTAGATCTGGAAAGCTTAAATACTGTAGCTACCCATAGCTATTAATCATGAGCCTGATCAATCTGCTGATCAGTCAATGCCAAATCACCCAGTTGTTCAGCTTTTTATTTCTGTGTGGACAGTTTAGGAGATGGCATTCCACCGCAATCTGTGAAAGACTATACATATACTAATGGAGAACATACTTTGAAATTAGAGAATTGCTAAATGTTAAGAGTATAAAAGGGTAAAATACATGGGTAATGACTTTTTGGCTGCCCACAATTTGACTTGATCAGAATTTACATAAATTTTCCTATTCCACCTTTAGTCATGCATACAAATGTCCATCTGGTGATAATCATAATATTTACATGTCCAACGAGTTCAATATGTTTCACAGATTCTTAAATCGCTACGAAAGACCAAACATTAGGTGAAACTATTTTAGAAAAGCATATTCTAAATACTTTCTCAGCACTGTGACAGTCATCCATGTAATGCATTTAAATATCTGGCAAAAACATGAGCTATTCAGTAGACCGTGTGTGCAGAAAACCTTTTCAACAATTTCAAATTCCTAAATTTCATTAAATATAATCTAATAAGTTTCCTCTTCCTAAACCGCTATGCTGAACACCCTCCAATTGAAGACATGGCTCAAATAATGGTAAAAGAAAATCATTATAAGAAGCGGTGCCAAAGCTCATGCACATGAGAAAAAACAGACACCTTCACTGCCCCACTGGGACTGTCCCCCCTGCGAAACATGACATAAAAAATATACATTTAGCCATTACAATACCATAAAAGAGACAGGACACAAACCCAAGCCAAAGCGGCCGTCTGTAAAAAAAAATAGGCAGACTTGGTGAGTGTCTGCTGCGATGAAGAGCAGACATGTTGGGTGAATAGACTCCAGTGTGTACGGCTTCTGTTTCTGTGCTGCATCACTGCCACGCCACAACCTGACGAGCTGGCCACTCTGCCGGAGCGTGTACCACCGAGAGCCAAACTGTGCTGGGAGTGACTCCGCAGAGACATCCCACACATGGCAGCCGATTCCCACTGAGCCTACGCAGAAGCTTGAGTTTGTTGTTCCATTATGTAATGCTGTGACAGGCTACCCTTGAATGACTGACTGGTGCGAGGTTAGGCTGTGCGTTGGAATACAGGCCCTACATGCAAAAAGCACAAAGGGAAACAATGCCACAGTGCCTCACACCTTCAGAATACTGTACTATATCACAAAATATGTGAAGACAAGTGAAATTTCCCAGCTACAGTATACTTTGTTTCATAACAGACTGAAATAAAATCATATGATTTTGTTGAAAAAGTATGAAATACTCACATACAGATCTTGCACTTTTTATGTTTTTATTTTTTGCATGAGTCCTGACTGTATAATCATGAGCTACTTCTAGGACAAAAGAAGAAATTTAATAAAAAAGCACCCCCAAGAGAAAACACAGAAAGTGCTACCTTTAGCAGTTAAACATAAACCATAAACCAGTAAGTGCTAGACATGCACAAGAAAAATCCAAATCGGCTCGTAGTTCAGGTTTAATTGGCAGATGTGTTGATTTGATTGAAGAGTTTGTCCTTAATGACTTGAGACATCAGGCCGTGAATTGCCTCTATGGTTGTCTTGCAGCTGAAATAAACCACAAGGAAAAATTGAGATTACTACAATGACCCCAGAAAAAACAGAGATACATACAGAGATGTAACATGTCTGTAGCTGTGTATGACTGAAACTAGTACCGATAAACAGATTACCAGGCTTAGCTTAGCTCTTTTGGTTAGTTTCATTAACAAGCACATTTAATTTTATTGCATGGAAAATTGAAAATGATGGAAAATGTAACAATGATACAGGTTTATATTTTTCCTTTTCTGTTTTAAATCAAAATACTTGTAAATACGTCAGTTTCAAAAGCTAAGACACTACAGATTGTAAACTAAGAGCTTAAATTCTAAGTCAATTAGCCGATCGACAGAAAATGAATCAGCAGTCATTATGATAATTAATCATTTGAATCATTATTTGTTTTACATCATTATAAACTGAATCTCTTTGGGTTTGGGACAGTTAGTCAGGAAAAGATGTGATGTGCACTTTTAATAGTTGTCTGACATTTTACAGAAAAAAAGATTTATTAATCGAAAAAGTAATCCACAGATAAGCCTGTGATTAAAAAAAAGTCTTGGTTGCAGCCCTATAGCAAACTTTAAAAAAAAAAAAATTAACATTAAAAAATTCTGGTATGAACGGACAGTTCATACCAGTGCCTAAGTTCATTAAAAAATATTTGCAGCAATATGACGAGAACAACACATCTTAGAATTAAGGTTATTAGCATTGCAAAAGGTCAACAAATCAGTTGGGCTGGGAAGTGAGGCATTTAACTGTTCCAAATCTGATAAAAATTAATTGAAACTAATATAGTAATACCATCAACCACATTTTTTTAGGATCAATAATATACAGTACGCAGTAGGAAAGCAGCCTACAGCCAAAGACAAAACTGAAATTATAGTGTCCAAAATAAATTAAGCTCGTGTTTTTTCCTAAGAAATTTTTTTTTACCTATCTCGTGTTGCTTTGGCCAGTTTGTCCTCAGACTTCCTGTCATGTGTGTCCAACCCGAGCATGAAGCTGCCTCTGCCCAGCTGGGCCTCCGACTGCTCCAGCTTCTCCGACAGGTCAAACACCTGGCCTGTGGTGTAGTCCGAGTTCTGACCATCCAACAAACACACATACACAGAGAAACCCATTCATGCACAATTTGCCAGCAAAAGCTAGACAACAGATTTTCCACAAAGAAGGATTTTGCAGGATGGCAACAAATCTGTCTAACAGGCTGTAGGAACACTTTGTGTGTTGTGGTGACTGAAAAGAAGTCAGTGAAAAGTTTGCTTAAGGTGAGGCCGTGTTTTTAGTGGAAAAGGTAATTAAAACACAATGACACAGGGGCCCCTGACTAGGGTGACAGTATAGCAACTGACAAAGCCTGTCACCTAAGGAGCAGCCCTTTCTTGACATCTAGTCAATTCATCTTCATCCAGACTGCCAAAGAGCTAACTGTTTGGATAAGCCTCTTGCCTATTTAGACTGTTTAGTCAAGCTCGGGACAGAGCGACTGCATCCACAATGGGAATTCACATGAGGGGCTTTCAATCTTTAGAGGGAACTGCTGGGGGGAAAGGAGATGATCCATGATGAACCATGACAGTATCTGTGTCACTGGAGTCGGCTCTGACTTTAACACTTATCTCCCATTTTTAAAAAGTTTAAATTAAGCTTATTACTAAAATCAATAAACAGGGACTCCTGGCCGCTATGCAGCAATAAATCACAACATCAAGCGGGTGACCACATGTCTCAGTGAGTTATAGAGTATTAATTAACCATAAATCAAAATGTCAAACAATTAGCAAACATTTTGCTTTTTGAAGTTGCCCACATACCGTGAGGAGACTTGAGGAACTTAAGGTGTTGACCCAGTATTTATTCCAAAGGAGTTCCAGAAGCTTTCTATCAAGGGAAGACTTGAAGTATGTGACCTCTAAGGCGTAATACCTAAACAAAACAAATAAAGGAAAAACATGAGCCACAGACGGTCATACAGTAAACAGTACACTATATTAAAGTTCCACTATTAATCTGAGAAAAACAAATAGAATTTACAAAATAATTTGTATAAGTAGTGATGTAAATATCTCTAATATGGTGGCAACACTATCATATATATCAATACTCACTGTTTACAGTGAACACCAAAGTCTTCAATCTTGTTCAAGGGGATTGTCTGGTATTCTGAGGGTCCTTCATCTGGAGGTTTGTAACCCTGAAAATCCAAAGAAGAAATGCTGAGAAATAAAAAACAAACAAAATAGCTTTTCTGTGACATAACCAGATAATTACAACACTTATAAATGCTGAATGAATGAGAAAAACAATTACAAGATTATAAATCCTAGATTATTAAGTATAAAAAATATATAGCTAATTACATGGTTAATACATAGTTATTTAGCATAACAAGACAATAAAACAACAAAACACATCAATCATTAAAAGCAACATTTTTGATTACTTTTTAAATAAAAGGAAAACTGCTGCTATGTACAGTCTTTGCTTTACCTTTGGGTAGGTCCTGAAGGCGCCAAGGTTGACTTTCCCTGCAGAAATAGTCCGAGTGGGGTCAATCTGTAGGAAGTAAGATACAGTAGAACAGGAAAACAAAGTCAGGGGTCACACGAACCTCCGGGGACCACTCGAATGTGGCCACCGGGTGCCTTTTACTATGGCTGTCAGTATGCTGAAAATACACACTTAATTATATGACGCCCATGGCATTTAAGCACCGCTGAACCAAATGAAGTGTAAATAGCATACATGGCTGCAATAGCAAAATATTCATCAGTACTGCATAGAAACCTACAACTCATACATCAACAATCTAAACCCCTTCTCAGTTTCACCCGCATTTACTTGTATTGTCATGCTGAGGAAGAAAAGAGCTTACTCTTCTGAATACTATTTTAACAGGATGCACTTACAAATTACACTAAATGAAGAATTTAGGATGAAAATGAAAAATAATGACTATTTCCACAGTCTTACCACAACGGCCACAAAAGGCTCCTGAAACTGCTGGTTGAGCATCTGAGTGCTGACATCTATGCCTGAGAGCCAGCATCCATAGCCCGGGTGACTGTGGTACCAGCCGATAGCATTCTCCAGCCGGCCAACCTGAGGGATAAAAGATTGATATAGGCTATTATTTAGGGCAAGTAATACTGTATTATACCAGAATACCACTCAAATTAAATAAAAATAGGTAGTATAACAATAATTATCAAATATCATTTTTGCTGACAGAATTTGGTGCGGTGCTTAAATTGGTAATATATATATTTTTTGGAATATGTCACTTAAAACACCTTTCAATTAGGCAGCAGAATTAAAGCATGATGTATTTTTTGTAGAAGAAAAAAACATATACACCATTTAGTATCCACATTAGAAGACATACAGTGTTTTACCACGTTATGATGAGATGGTCGTGGGATATGTAAAACAATCCCCTTTCATGCTTCATGTAATTTCATATTTCGATAATACATCTAAAAATAATAATAATAATTTGGGGATAAAAAAAAAAATTAATCACACATGAATGTTTGGGTCAGACTAAACCAGGAAATTAATTCCACTACAGATCAAAGTACTTTATCATGTTGAAAATAGTTTTTCTTTTTAATCCTAAATTACCATACGGTCCTCTGGCTTATTTCATTTTTTGTTTTTTGGAAGCATTGGCCATATTTAAATCAATAATGTGCTAATCTCTAGGGCTAGAAACCATCACATCATTGACGTATGTCTAGTCCACATTACAAATTAAAGGAATATTTTCTATAACAGTTGAATGACATTTGCTAAGGTCTCAAAATAAAAAAATATGGTTGCATCAACTACATCCATAGAAAGTGATGCACTGTAATAATGGAAATTTCAACAGTGTGTGTGCAGAGTTGTGTTCCTCCTTTCTCAATCCTGAAATCTGTGAGATGCCCTTTAAAGGCAGTCAGTGTCTGACCTGTTTGGCATTTTCAATGTAGGCAGCCATGTATTCATATGCTGCAGCCTGAGCGTTGACTCGAGTTTCTGTGCCCTCCACGGGCAAGGCAAAGCTGTCCATAATGATCATGGTTTCACCATCCACCTTCCCCAGCATGAGGCCCATCACCTCCAGGTTTCCTCCAGACCTGGCATGCATCACCATTTTCAACAGGGCCAAGGCTGAGATCTTGCAGTACTTGAAATAGTGATGACTATGGGTCAAAGAAAGATATAAATTAAATATCAGGAACATTAAGATTGTTGAGGGTTATTTTATGGAGTAGATACATTCTTAAATACACACCACACGGTTTGCTGGAGTGCTGTTGACAAACAAACCAATGCTAGTTTGTAGCCAAGCTAAAGGGTGTTCTAACAATAACCTACCATTACACAACATACGACACCAAACATTTAGCTTAACAATCACTTAAGTACTTAAACTTAAAACCCTCTAGCAAAGTATACAGCTGTACTCACTCCTTTGTCCATGGCTTCGCAGCGAGGATTTCTTGTTGTTGCTTTTTGTCATATTTGTAAATTTCATCTATGCTCTGAACTTCCTGCATGCTGTTGGTTAGCTCCCATGTTTTCTGAGCCGTGCTGCTCCCTGCCATGATGAATTATCTAAGCAAAATAAATATGTCGTTAAAACCCCTATTTTTGCTCAGGTACACGATAAAATGTTATATTTCTCTAAAGATTTCGATGCCGTACGTAACCGGGCCAAATGCCTACTTGCTTAGGGGAGCCATGACAGTCAACGATACCAATACACCAAAGTGTAATCGAAGGGGATGTACGTCTCACTGTTCCCTCACAAATATGACATTGGTGTGTCTGTATGCCACATTACATTGTTTTACAGTAAATATGACCCATAAATAAAAATAATATTCGATGCGAAGCGACTTTACCGTCTTTATCACTCGTATTAAAGGGTCGTCCCCCCTCTGAGAGAATACATGGTTCCGTCCTAGAAGAACTTGTGCTAACCATGGTGCTAACCGTTTGGGGCGCACTGTCATCTAGTGGCGCTAATCGGAACAGCAGCCTCACTCATAAAGGCTCTTGCTTCCAGGTCTATGGTGCTGTGCTTTTAACTGAGGGCTGAGGTATCTGAATACTGACAAAACTGCAGCTAATGTTCATTTGTGAAAATAGTTTTTTTTTCTTTCTTTCAAGACAGTAGCTCAAACGGCTACGAGGTGCTTGATTTCTAGCATTCGTTGTTAGCTCACTTTGTAAACTTCAGTCTACTTCCGCTGAGGTTATAATATTAAAACCGCATCAGCAGCCAACGGCATTAAAGGTATGTCCAATTAATGTGACAACTATAAAACAGTGATTTTGACACGTCTCAGATGTATTTTATATGATCTTAAGCTCACTTTTAGCTAGCTTAGTTAGCCTCTCCCAGAGGACCTTTCGTGTCAGGGTTGCCCACAGCAACGGAATGATGCTTTGCGCCATGCTGGCAATCTAGACAGGACTCTTTGTCGGGTTTTGGTCTGTTAGGGCAAAAATATATAAATATGAATAATATTATACATTATTTCTGACTTCTGTGACCAGGGCTGAGTTGCTGCTGAGCTTTGAAACTTTGAAACTATAACTATAACATACTTTGTTGGATGTAACATACTTTGTTGGATGTACATAGTCACTACATGAACGAAAATGGGACGAGCAAGAAGAGGAAGCACCCAAATATATGTCATCACTGAAGTGTGATCCACCATCCACGCAAATCAAGGTATGTAAAATATAAGTGTTTTGATTATCACCACTGAACTGCAGATACACAAAATGTTTTCACATGATGTGTGAATGTCCCCTACAGTCAAAGGCTGGCAATATTAACAACCGTGTACAGAGGATATGCCTCCAGCAGCAGTAGTACGAGGAATATCCCCAAATCCAGACCAAGGTATTGTGCAAGTCTGATGTTAAACAGATTGCATTCTTCGAGCATAGTGTCATACATTTTATGTATTTATGATGCTTTCCAGGTTGGGGTCTAAGTTTGATGCTGGGGACTGACTATGAAAGAAAGAAGCATAAACTTAAGCAGGAGCTTCAACTGGACTACAAACATTTTATTGCCACGGTCTGGTGATGTATTTGATAACCATTATCAAGATATGTGTTGCTTTTTGCTAATTTACCATCCTGTCCTTTTTGTCATGGTCTTCCTCCAGAAAAAGGATCTGAAACCCAGGGAACCTCTTCCGCAACCCCAGGGTCTCTCCCTGCCTATTAATGAGAAGATTTCAGCTCAGGTGTGTGTCTGTGTGCCTGAGTGGGTACCTCAGTGAGTCCAGCTTTGTGTGTGTACTTTTGTCTTTTGCGTCGCCCTGTGTTTGACATAACAGGAAGCAGTAAACTCTCCATGGGCATCAAACTGGGCTCTTTTTTCCACTGGCATGATGTAACTTGCTCATGACAACATGAATGGAGTTCATATACAAGACTTAAGCTCAGATGTATTGTTGATTGTACGGTGCTTTGTGTCTCATGGCAACTGCTTTTGTTTATATGTGCTTGCAGATGTGTCAGATCTTACTAACAATCCGTAAGATAGTGTTCAAAACTGAGACAGTGGCCCAGTGGCCTAATGGATAAGGCATCAGCCTCCGGAGCTGGGGATTGTGGGTTCAAGTCCCACCTGGGTCGTCTGAATATCACCTGGATGATGCAGATGTTTGAAGTTTATGATAATATTACAGGCAATGGATCTTTGAAAACACTGTAGATTGTGCCAGGTCAAAGCTACCTGAAGTGAATTTCTCTGTGACATTCAAAGCTATAGAAATTAAAGCAGCACATCTGTCATTCAGCTTTTGAGGCTTGATCCTCAGCCCTTTTTTGCGAGAAACAGAACACCACAAAAGCATCTGCCAAATCAATGTCTCAATTAAGTCGTGGGAAATCCAGTTGCCTTTAAGCAGCTACCTTAAACTGAGATGAGACTGTGATACTCTGATATGAAAGCTACAGTGAGTGATGGCTGCCTCAGAGACATGACACTAAATATGTTTCTCTCACAGGAAAAACTAAGAGAGGAGAGAAACAAAGAATACAAACTTTTCCTACAGGAACAAGCTCAACTCAGTAGCTTAAGGAGGGAAACGCCTCCTGTCCCTTCAAAGGTAATTAGAATAAACAATATCAAACAAGCGCATTGATGGTTTGTAGACATTTTCTTCTCCAATAACACCCTGCTATTTATTATATTCTTTTCATATTCTTTTATTTTTCAGCCTGGATGGGTTCAAGCTTCGGATGCTGAGTTGATTTCTTCTCCAGCTTCACCTCTGCCCATCAACACACATACCAACACACATCCTCCTTCCAGGGAGCGGCCTAGATCCAGGAGAGATGCTGCCACGCTGACTGAATCAGTGGATAATGCAAAAAGGACGGGGACTCGGGGTCGAGGCTATCAGGGACGAAGGCGCTGGCAAATCTATCAACTAAAGGAGCCCTATAGCTCTGAGGAGGAGCTAAGCACAGACAGAGAGGAGGAGTTGGAGTTCAAGCACAGGAGGAGGCGAGACAGACACACTCCAGAGAGAGACCACAGAGCTAACAGGTGCAGTTTTCTTGTTTGTTTCTTATAATCTGTCATGTATTCCATAGAAAGAAGGTCAGGTAGGATAATATAATTCATTTTCACCTGTGTTGTTTGTCTTTATGGCAGGGCTCCTCTGGACATAAAGGAGGTGGAAGCTCATGGTGTTCCTGATCAAAACAACAATGAATGGCTTGGGAAGTCAGAGTAAGCAAAATTATCATTATTTCTATGAACAGCTCCGGTCGACCGCAGCAATGAGATGTAACGCTGAAACATAATCATCTGAGATAGCAACGGTGTTCACATGCAGCGCTGGACAGCCAATAATATCCTCCTGGAAAGTCACATAAATTTCCCCAATCGTTGGAGTAATCTGATTGAATGAGCCGACCAGCCAGGTACAGAAAATTGCTGCCATATTCAGTTATTGCTCTCCAGCACTTCTCCTACATCCTGTTGCCTTTCATTGTTTCCATTTATACCGTTCAGTCGAGCCACTCTCAATAAGCCGTTAACATGTGGGGCGGTGATGGAGGGTGAGCTTTGGCCCAGCTCCAGGCAAACAATTACTCACCCCAGTTCTATCAGAGCAGCTGGATTGATTGGAGAATGAGGCTTCGCTCACTGACTCTGAGACCAGAAAGGCAAACTGCGAGGCAGTGTATGATGTAAAATGGTAGCTGGGTGTGGCTCAGAGGGGAACTGATTGCTATGCTGTTCCCCCTGTCAGTAATTGGATGACTTTTGTTGAGTGTCTGGATCTGCGTGTGTTTAATAGTCCACAAATGCCAGACAGCATGAGGACGGCTGCAAGACCTAGACCTGCTACCATCAAGAATAAAGCAGAGTTTGCTACTGGACTCATGATCGGTAAATACCATTCTTATTGCATGATGCTTTTGGACATATATTTACTTGTATGATTATTGACAGAGTCACTTGAAAGCCTTGTTCAGCATCGTTGTTGACAGAATCTGCATGTTTGTGTCTCTCTGCAGGAGCAACAGAGGAGCGGGCGGCCTCTCAAATGAGGAAGGAGCAGTATAGGCAAGAGCTGCTGCAACAAATTGCTGAACAGCAGATAAACAAGATGAGGTGAGTGTTTATTTACTAAAATAGAGTTGTTTTACCTGGAAAAATCCTGCGAGTCAACAATACACAAAGGATGGGATTACTTTCTTTCAGGGAGAAGAAACTTGAGCTGAGGGTTGCTGCCACTGGAGCCACAGACCCTGAGAAAGAGGTAGAGCAGGGTGGAGAGAGCAACACCTTATGTTGAGGTTGTAATCATTGCTTTTTGTGTGATTTCCTTCTCTCTCTTTTGCATGTTGCATCACCTCTTCCAGCCTGACCGAATTCAGCAGTTCGGGGCTGTAAATCGGCAATATGACTACTGGAGGCGAGATGTCCCCTACAAGACCGGAAAGGATCTGGAGGCCGCGGGGAAGGATCTGAATCCAAGGCCTAAAGAAGACAAACCCAGTGTGGACACAGATCGGAGAGCTGGCACGGGAAAGCCCCACATGGACCACAGTACACCTCTCAGTCTGCTGACAGGGAAAGAGACAGTGACAGCGGCACAGGGCTTCCCCTTGCTGGACTATTACAGTGAAGTATACCACAGGGACTTCTCAAACACGCTAGGAGAGGTGGCCATCCCCAGGTAGCTCGCTGTTGCTCTGTGTTACATGAAGGAAACTGTCACCTCCAATGGAAATTCATGATAGTTTCTGTGATTTTGTTTTTTTCAGGGTCGCTGCTGCTCCTCCTCCTGCTCCTCCCACTGTAACTAATAACTACAGGACTCCACATGATGCTGCTTATCACTACTACGGAACCAGGAATCCATTAGATCCCCATCTCCCTTACAATCAGAGTACAGTATTACAACCATCTTCTTTTAAAATATTTTTGCCTCTCTGCCTTTTAGTACAAATCATGCATACTTTGCATTACCGCTAGCCTTTTTTTAAATGATTGATGAATTGTTTTTGTGACACAGGTTTACGTTTATTTCACTGGTTTTATAAGCAATGACTGTGCAGCAAGTGCAGCTTCACATAAAGTCTGCACAGAAGAATACAACAATCATATATCGACAAAAATAAAAGCAGTCGTGATGTTCACTGTTATGGATTATTTACTGCGTCCCGAAACTGCTTCAATTGCTCTTGAAGTGGTCAGCAGTGATGTAAAGTACACATATTTGAGGTAAACACTCGTATGGCCCTCCTCAGGCATTGCTGTGCCTTGTGTCTTCGCGGTCATAAACTGACTCGCAGTCTGACCTTAAGATGGGCGGAATTTACATCGGCTTAAATAAACTCCTAGACCTCTCTGTAGAGAACCATTACCATTTATTATGGAGCCACTTTATCACCCCTATCAATGGCCGAGGGGACTTGGCATAGCAATTCATAAATCTCATTTTACAGCAGAACTGATTTTATTACTGAGGGGATATACAGTTTATTGGATATGAGTTCAGCAGATCCAGATGGATCTCACTTCATCCAGCTGGTCTGTTTGGTTACATTTATTTTCTTTCCATTTTCGTTTTGCTGCCAGTTTTCAGCCCTGGTTCTGAGCTCACAGACATTTTATGTCGGGGGGGGGGAGGGAAGTTGGCAGACAGTTTGAGCAGATAGCTAATGAAACTCTGTGAAATCTGTTTGTATTTATTATCTTGTCTTTTTCTATGTTCTGTATTAGCTGGTCCGCCTGAAGCGCTGCAGCAGCCTGGAAATTTCCACAGTCCTCGTAAACGACCACCTCCTCTCAGACCTGAGTCAGTCTCCATCCCATCGCTGTTGTTTTTGCAATAGAAGTTTTTTTATTTAGATGACAAATCCAGTGTTAAAAAAATTAGCACAATTTCAATTTCTGTGTCCAAGTCCTATTCTTTACATTGACAATAAATTTGCAGGGTGTAATAGCTTTAACAATAGTAGATTTTTCTCTCATCCAGAAGAGGGCAATCACTGCATGTCTGTCAGTTCCTCCTGCACACATGCCTCCTCGTCATTTCTCACTCTGTCCATCTGCTTCCAGAGCCACTGATCAGCATAGATCGTCTCCCCTGCATGTTGGAGAGTTTCCTGAGGACAAGGCCAAGCAGAGGAGAGAGAGTGCCCTGATTTACCAAGAAGCTCTCAGACAGCAGGTATGACATTAGATCTCCATGATAAGATCTGTCATATATAATAACTAACTTCACCAATTAGTAATGACTGTTTGTGACCAAGACGTGTGCTGTGCCCAGCTTTCAGTTGGGTAACTGAGTGGAGGGGTTGAGGGAGCAGCACACCGTCTGATATGCCAACTGTCACGCTGACACTGCTGTAACAGGCGCCGCGCTGATACCAGAGGACACCCAGACACTGACTCATTTTGGAGACAGCAGATATTTTGACAGTTAGAGACCAGATCACGGTGGACTCAGCAATTCCCAATGGGCAAAGAAATGCATCAACTGTTGAAATACCCTGCCTTCCCTGTGTCCAGATCAAAGAACGAGAGGAGCGCAAAAGAAGAGAGAAAGAAGAGAAGGAGCGATATGATACCAAGATAGAGGCTGAGATGATGGCGTACAACCCCTGGGGGAAAAGTGGAGCAGGCGCTCCAATTAAAGACACAAAAGGCAACCTCATCAGTGAGTTGGCTTTCACTTTCTGTCCTAATAAGGTCTGCTAAACCTGAGATACTAAGTAGATACACAGCATGTTTTAGGTACTTATGCATGTTTTCTTTCCCTCAGGCGACCTGAATCAAATGCACAGGATCAACAAGGAGTCATATATGAATCCCGTTTCCAGGAATAGTGGACAGACGCAAAGTTTTTTGAGAGATGGGCACACTCCTCGGGCTGAAGCCGGGGCTCCTCTTTCCAATCGACTATCAGGTAGTGTTCAGTCTCTCTGGGTTATTGTGTTCTGTGCATTTTGCTCTTTTTCGTAGATAGATTGCTTTCTGTCTCACTTGTCTTTGCAGGTTTCGGTGATCAGCCGACTCCACAGCAGCTCTACATGCAGAACAGATACAAAGAAGACCTGGAACGACAGGTAAGTCCTGGGCTACAGCCTTTAGTGGAGGCAAGTTACTGCTTGGATGCTAATGGAGGGCATAAATCAAACAAAACATCAAATGCTTTGGCATGTGTCTCCCTTCTTATTATATCTTAATACTTCAGCGTTCCTGAGCGCTTTAAAGAAGTAGTAAATGAACTATAAATGTATCGTGACCTTTTCATTACCAACAGATAGAGGAAAACAAGCGAAAGCAGGAAGAGGAGAGAGAACGGCTGAGGGCCGAGGAGGAAAAAGAAGAAAAGAGGCTGGCGGACCAAAGGGCTCGTATGCAGCAGGAATATGACAAGGAACAAAGGACGCAAAAGAAATTCAAGGTGAGGAGTTCATCTCTTTGATGAAGAACACTTCATCACTCCTTCCTCCTTGCAGCTGAGCGGGTTTCCTCACAGCGGGCTTGCAATTCAGAAACAGTTTTCTTTGCTTTCAGCAGGATAGGCCGGAAAACGAGAGTTGGATCTCTGAACCTAAAACACGACACACGGAGGAGGTAAAGAGGGAGGAAAAGAGGGTGAGGGAGGATCAAGAGATTGAGAAGAAGGTGTCTGACAGTGCCCGGGACAGAGAGGAGAAAAGGGAGCAGCTGAGTAATGAGGTACAGTAAAAGCCTGGAAACTCACTGGTTTGCAGCTTACAGTTTTACTGAACACCTTTGTCAAGTAATTCTGCTCGTTTATTTGCAGCGAGCGCCATCTCCTCCCATTCCAACCCTGCAGAGGAAGCAGACAAATCTCGTAGCATCCAGACCTCCCTCTGTCGTGAGCCAACTTTCCTCCAGGACTGTAAGTCGATCAGTAAATGGATGCAGATATTTTCACATCAACACTGTGTGTCTGTGGTATGAAACGATTTTCTACAACAGGATCGCTCTGTGTCAGCACCACACTGCAGAGAAGTCCCTGTGAAAACACCCCAGCCACAAGGTAAGACAGTATAGTTATCTGTACCCCATCTCCTCTAAAAATCAAATGCCTGGCTGCTTGTAAATCATAAATTACCACTCAAAAATGCATGATTCCAATCCAGGTCACTTTCTCTTCTCGATCCCTCTGTTTGCATCAGATCGACAGCAGGAAGTGATCAGAGAGCTGTCAGCCCTCCGTAGGTACCTGAGGAAAGAGCAGAGGCAGCTGGAGACTCAGCTGGACCAGAGCGATCTACAGGAGACTCACTACACTCCCCCTAACAGGTATCATAGTCACCCCTGAACAGCAGAGCTTATTTGCGTGCCCAGAATTAACAGGATTTCATCATTTTCCTCTCAGCTAAGAGATTTGACATTTAGCCATCCTATTAGATGTGCTCTTTCTCTTCAGGTCCAATTTCACCTAATGCACCCTCAGATGCGTTTAAGGTGAAGACACAATACTAATTCTGTCTAGTTAAATGGCAATTTTGATTCGCTGTTCATATGTGAGGAGGCTTTCTCGTGCTCCGAGCTAATGAAAGTGACCCGGGTCAAATTGGCTATCTCATAATCTCCATTCAGATTTGTTTCAGGGACTCATTACTGCAGCGATGTAACTGTATGATCCCCGGAGGGAAATTTTCTTTTCCTCCGTCTTCCACTGCTCTAAACAGCCTGAAAAACCCATGCAACGGAGCATGTGAGTAACCCCCCTCCCACCCCCTAAAAGGACAAGAATGTACTACAAGCTACTTGTATAAATCTCTGCTTATATTCAAATAAGTTTGCTGCCAATCATCAGAGAAATGCCTCTGAACTGGCGCCAGTCCCACTGCTTTTCTGTGGTTCTAATATAAGCTGCTTACACAGAAAAGCCCCGTGCTTTTAGGCCTCATAAAAGCATTTGGAAGTGCTCAGCACACACAAACCAGGTGCTATGTCCTTACTATTTAATAACAATATTCACTTAACAGCTTTTGAATCTAGCCTAACCTATAGGGGCCAGTGTATCAAGAGGAACTGCAGGCTCATTGGACAGCATTCAAGACAGTGAACTAATGAGACGTTACAGAAAGGCATCTGTGGGTATTTGAGGTAACTGCCCCGTTTAAAGTGGGGTTTTCCTTCTCTGCTCAGGCCCAGAGGACAACCCAGAGTGGACGCCTTTGAATCAGCGCGCAAGCGAGACGTCCATCCATCAGCCAGGGGTCCCTCCTCCGCTGCTGAACGTGTTAATATGGAACATTTCAGGGAGTTCAACCAGCTTAAATACAGAGGTGATGACAGACACTTTGACTTCTAAAATGTCAGTTTCCTGTGCAATCTGTGTGCCTCAAACATGCCCTTGACCGCAGTCTCATGAGCAGTGACCCTCTGCCTGCTAGTGCCAGTTCTTCCATCTCTATGATCCAGAGGTAACAACAGTGGTCATACAATGCACTTACAAACTGCAGTAAGACTTTCACAGTGGTTACTTTTTGTGCAAGAAGAAGGAAGAAATATTATGTCTAACCCTTAGTTGTGAACTGAACATCATTCTGACGCCAGTTGGGATTGCTTCTGTCCTCTGAACTGACCCATTTTTTCCAACTTTGATATCAATAAACCTTCATATAATTGACTTGAGCGTGGCATCAATATAAGGACAACAGAGGAGGATCACTGCGGTCCTAAACCAGCTGGGCATCGCCAGATGGTTTAGACTTTCCAGAGCCTCATCAGTCCTCTGTCTCCCTCTAGCCACGCTGAAACTTTAATCTCATGAGGTCGTGACAGTCAGCATGAACAGAGGATTGTAATGTAAGCGACCAAGGAAATGGCTTTGGATGGGCTCCCAGACCAAGTTAAAGCAGGAGTCTGAGCTGCAGTTCGTAGGACCAACAACATAGGAAGAAATGCAAGTTTGTGACAAAATTGCTTATCAAACTTCCTCATATAAATTATGGATTTAAAGCTGCATCAGATCCATTCTGCACAGTCAAACCTTGATACGATGTAGGGGGAGGGATGTTGCCAGGCTGTGGAGTTGCTGAGTCACAACCAAGATGGAAGAGGAGAGAGACAGTAAAGAAGGGAGCAATTAGTAATTACTCTGACAAATATGAAAAGTGTTGGTTTCTCTTTTAATGCCTACCACTAGTCTGTGACTTTACCTTTTGTTATTGCTTCATCGGAGGAACCCTCTTGATTGTTACTGAAGGACAGATGTGGGACAACACCTCATGGGATTATTACTTTCCTTTGTCAGACACAGCATCTCGCGAGGAGGTCCGTCACATGTACCCCGACCCTCCCACTGACGCGCAAAGTCTGGACATCCAACAGCAGGCGCTTCTTCGTGAACAGCAACGCAAAATCAGGCTCATGAAGAGAGAGGAGGATCCTGGTCAGTGAACACAAAAACACATTTCTCCTCAAACTGTTGTGCTCTTTAACTCATTGTTGTGTTTCACTGCAGACTTTTCGGAGCAGCACCTGAGCAGCTATCGTCCTGTGAGTACTCATCATCAGTATATCTCGCATGATTTTCTCTTCTGACTGGTATGTGTTTAATAGATTGGTCTTTATTTCTTCTTTCAGAGGAACAAACCTGGATACATCCACAGAGACTCCAACCTGCCATCTGAGACTGCTTTTATAGGTGAGCCTGGATAAACATAGTCTGTTTATAAAGACTGTCCCTGTTCCTCTTCTTCTTTCATGAAGAAAGTGTTGACACGGTATGCTTTGGGTCTCGTTTTTTTTTTGTAAGGCTTCAGGCATTTTTCATAAAGGTGACATGGCTTGGGAGGTCAGCTACATACACCCTCATAATACCACACTACAACAGCCCCTGCGCCAAGCCAATTTAGCTCTTTGTCTCCGTGCCAGGCGGGTTGAGGCACACGCCAGCTCGCGTCTCTGTGTTGCAGCTGCTGCCAGTGCTGGGTGCAAGGCGCATATGCCAGCTGCAGGGTGTCGATAGGACAGTGCCAGCCATTGGGAATGGGAGAGAAATTGTTAAAAAAAAAAAAAAAAAAGCCTGGCACAGGAAGTTAATACTTTCCTTCTTCTCTTTTCCATAGAAAAGTTATACTGACAGGACTGATTTTCATTGTTTTCATATTACACATATCTGAATTGACAAACGTTTCGGTCCCTTATCTCTGTTCTCGGGCTTTGTCAGATCTTTACAGTGTTGAGGCGCGTGAAGAGCATGTTGATGAGCAGAGACGCCTTCAGGCCTCCGCAGAACCCCGGGAGAGGACAGCCCCACGGAGGAGACATGATGTATGGCGCTGATTAGTAAATGGATTCTTTTGTTTGCTTCAGGTCAAAACAGTCTGAGTCACTGCAGCACCAGAGGGGCATCTATTTCTGAAGCTTTCAATGCTTATAATTGAAGTCCCACTAGTTTTCTGATGTTACACTAAATTTCTTTTTTTATATTGTACAGGAGGGAGTTGTGTCCATTAATCAAAGGAACCATAGCAACCAGGCAGATGCTCAGTCCTTACACTCGGAATCTAAAGTCCCACAAAGGAAACACAACCAGCAGCACATCAGACAGAACAGTGGTGATCGCAGCAGCAGATCAGGTGAGACAGAAAGTATTGAAATAAGCTGCATGCTAGTAAAAAAAAAAAAAAGATCAAATAAAGTGCATGTAACTTTAAAAATAAGCTGGCTTTTTCACCAACTCTTATCTAAAACTTTTCAATCGTAAATTGTAGAAATAATGAAGCCTAAACAAAAGACGTATCTATATGCCAGATTATAGGCATCCTTTAATATCGGATTGCCTTAAGAAATGTGTGTTGCCTCTGTTCTCTCCAGAGGTGCTGCCTGGTGATGAAGTGGATGTCTCCTCTCTGCGCTCTGCCCTGGAGAGGCGCGTCTCTGTGGACACGGTTGCCACAGAGCCGTGGCTGCGGCCTGGAACATCGGACGCTGCGAAACGTTCAGGCTGTGGGGAGAGGCCGACTATCAGGATGGATACTCCACCCTGGCTGACACACCGTGTCACATAGCTCCCTTTACCTGGCGTCTAAGGATGGAGAAACTGCACTGACTGAGCCCAGTTCCGGTTTTCACTGACTGACATGTCAACTGTGGGAGCTGGTAGAGCAGAGTCTTAGTTAATTAGTTTAGACAAGTAGCATCTTACACAAGACTCTAATATTCTCTTCAGAATGAAAAGAAAGTTTGGTAACGTATATATTTGTACTATAAACTAATGTCTGTTTTCATATAGTTATAACAAAATGAGTTTATTTCAATGTTGTCCTGGCTCATCACTAATGGAGAGGAATAAACAGCTATCATTTAGAAGTCAGTGATTCATGATTTCAAATCAACCAAGTTCAAAAACTTTATTGACCTAGAACCTGATTAGAATGCCAGATGATGTATCGTACAGAAAGTTGTACATAATCTTTTTTGCAACATAGAAAACTTTACATTGCTGTATCATATACATTTTGTTTTCTACATCCATGAGCAGGAATGCATCCCATTCATACTTAAAGCACAGCTAACATTTCTCATCTTCTCTATACATATAACTTTCCCCCAAACCAAAGAAAAAAAAAAAAACATTAAATATATTATTAACTTTTGATTTTGTACACAAGAGTGAAAACTAAACTCAAACATAAAAACAGACTAGTGACTCAAAAGCAGCTAGCATCAGGTTGACGTCTTCTCTTCCAGTTTCTGAAGCCCAGTTATCATCCATCTCAGATAAAAACCTAAGAACATATAAAATGGAATAATTTAACCCTTCACTTTCCACGGTCTTGTTCGATCACAAGTCATACCGTATCTGCTGGAGATGGTGCAGTCAAATAAATTATCACAAAAGTAAAATCTCCAGTGCATTCGAAAAAGAGATCAAGTGCAGCAAATCCAGAGGAGGAAAAAAAAAAAATTAAACAAAAATAAATGAAATCTAGTGTTATAAGATTATATTACATAGCGGCAGATCTGTACAACTAGTTTCATCCAAGAGGCTATCAATACTAATGTTAGCCATCTGCGGTGCAGACAGAGAGATCATTACTATCAATGTGTGACAAATGTCACATTTCATAGTTACTAAATATGTCTTTTTGCATGTTGTTGAAACCACTCATTCTTTACTTTTTAAATATACAGTAAGAAGCACACATTGTTTGAAATATATTCCTTCTGAGCAGATCAGAGATATTGGTAACTGTCAGTTGGTTATCAGTAGTTTTATCCAGTGGATGCATCGCTACACCTTGTACAAGACGTTACTGTTCATCGTGATATCAAGTACTCTGTCTGTTTGTGTGTATAGGCGTGTCCGTGTGTGTGTGTGTGTGTGTGGGGTGACGGGGTTAAGGGTGCGGGTGGGTGGTAGCAGACGGCCGATTGATCATCAGCCATTTAAGTCAAGTGTTCGGCATGAACCACGTGGAGGACCCTGATGGTGACGCAGGGCCTCAGTCGTACAGATGTGAGGGGGAGGCCTCGGTGGAGCCAGGCTGTTTGTGGTGCAGCATCACTGGGCCTCCTCCCCAGCCTCCTCCCCGACCTCCGTGTCGGCCTCCTGCTCGACATGTGCCGGCTGGGGTTCCGGTTCGGGCTCAGGCAGCTGTGCGATGTGAAACACGAGGCCGATGCGCAGGTAGAACTTTCTCAGGACAGCGCGGAGCTCGGGGATCAGGTCGAACTGCATGATCTCGCACAGCAGAGGGTAGTACCTGGATGCGTGAGCCTTGAACTGAGGGCGGAGGAGGGATGAGACAGAGAGAGAGTTAGACATCTATATGCTGTATATTTGGTGCAAAATGGCTGTATGTTATTGGTTTGTTTGCGATTGTTAAAAAAGTATAGCATGACAACAAAAATATAGTCCTACTCCTCTGCTATTTTTGGATGTTAGCCCTTGTTGTTAATTATCGCCACACCTCCACAAGTCAGGAAAAGGTGTCATCAAGCGTTTCAGCTCCTTACCCTTTCATCGCTGATCTTTAGCACCTTGGTGAGGAAGAGCAGCAGCAGGTTGGTCCAGGCCTCTCTGTGGCTTTCTGAGGTCAGAGCCAAGAAGTATGCTACGGCCTCACTGCACACACTGTAGCACACAGACAGAGAGAAGCACACATATCAGAAATGTGTATTTACACTTTGGGAGGACATTAAACTGAAAAGAAAAGTGGATGGTTGTGTTGTTCAAGAGAGCATCTGCACCTCTGCCTCGCTTATCGCATGAAAAACTGGCGGGATGGGGATGACGAAGGCCGTTTTCACTCAGTAGCCGCTAATTAAAGCTATTATGGAGACACTTTTCCTCCCAGTTTGAGCTTGAGGAAAACTGACGCGATCTCTGACCTTTCTCCTCCGACCCTGCGGCCCTCCTCTGACATCAACGCCATCTGTTAGCCGTTCACCCCCCCTCTCTTTTCCCCCTCCTCTCACACTCCAGCCTCTTTGACCTAATCGCCCCCCAAATCTGCTTCGGTCAAACATGCCTGTGTTGTTTGTGGACAACAGGATGATGTACGTTTGAGAAAAAACGTAACAGTTTCCCTGGAATTAGGATGTCTGAGCCGCTCGCACATGCAGCACCATCCTTCCTCCTCCACCTCCTCCTCTACCACTCCTCTTCTTCTCTCTAATAACGAATGCAAGTAGTTGAGACAGGCAATGATTCTGCTTCATCTTGATATCACCATCAATTCGAGGGCGAGGCTGGGAAAGAAAAAGGGGTTGACGGCTGTTTGCAAGGCACTGAATAAAGATGCAGCGATGACAGCAGTGCTGACTGAACAATGAAACATCAGTGTGCTGATTCCTTCGGATCTATACAGCAGACGGCATCCGTTTCAGAGAAGTGCAGAGCTGTGCACACGCTGCGTCTTTACAGTCAGTTACTCGTGGCGGATAGTGACATCAAAACAGCCTCCCCTTCCCTCAGGGCCGATGTCTCTTTTTGATTTCTCCTTCCTCTGAGGTGGCTATTATTGACGGTTCAGCCCGGAGAAGTGCGATTTCTTTATTCTCACTTTGACAACAGTGATGGTGCATCTGTGAGAGACGTCCTGAGGTTAACCCCAGTTTGACTGATTTGTCCTCAGCTCAGAGGACATACGATGACTATCAGTCAATATTAATATTTCACAGACGTAATGGCAAAAATATCCCTGATATTGGGCCAACTGATTAAGGCTGCTTCACCATCATTCCTGCATAAAGATCTGGAGCATTTTCAATAACAAGAAACTGCCCTCAAGACTTTGAAGATTATTAAAATCATTAATTTATTCTCTTCTTCTTCTTCAGGATATATAAAAGTTGAGTTAAAATCACAAAAAAAGTGAGGCTGAACTTTTGAAATTCTAAACATAATGAGACCAGAAATTCACGCGTCCATCTATCTCAAGCACACACCTAATTAAATTACTAAAACAGTTTATTCAAGCAGAGTTTCTGCAGAAAGAAGTCCTCTTCTGAAAGCATTCGCCGTGTTTTCTTCCCAGCAACAAAACCTCCAATTAGTTTCTCATTTCTGTCAAATTGAGAGCACATTTTCAGGCATATGCACGCATGAAGTCCACCTGTTCCAACTGTCTCTTGACACATGTTTAGTAGGAGTAGTGTAGTGCAGACGGCATCATTAGTGGGCTGAATGTAAGCAGAACAATACCAGAATCCATTATAAAGATCAGTAGTTTAACCTGTCACATTATGTGCATTAACTGGTGCGTTGCAGTCATTTTCTGTGGGCAGATTGTGGTGCAGTCACTGAAGGACTGGAGGTGAACTGCGGCGATGAGTGTCAGAGCAAAAAGAGAAGAGCTTCGCATCTACCCAGAAATCATTGTAAACATCAATGGAGGTGTAATTGTCAGATCCACTGACGACCACTGAATAATCAGCAGCTGCGGCGGGATACGAATGTGTCGCATGTTTGTTCCTCACTTGAGCAGTCGTCTCTGGACCTCCTCCCAGGCCTCCTGGCGGCTCTCATCTGTGTACATGCGAAACAGGATTCGCAGGCCACACGCCAGGCTGCTGGTCTCCTGCTTCAACAGGTTGGGCTTCGACTTCCCCTTGAAACCTTGAACACACGCACGCACAGATGCACTCAGTTACGGTCACGGCCATTTTTTATTTTTTTTCCTCATTATGATTAGTGGTGTGCGATTACACCGTTATCTGTATCTGTTCAACCAGCCTACCTGCTTTCCAAAGTAAGGTCCTCTGCTCGTTGTTGGAGTTGAAGGCCTTGGCGAAGCGGTGCGACTCCAGCAGGCAGTCCAGCAGCTTGAAGAGCTGTTCTGAGGTCAGGTAGCGATACATGCCCTGGTCCTGGGTCTCCACTGGGACGTCTACTACATACACAGCATCCCGCTTCAAAAACACAGGCACGACAGATCATTATTGACTACGATCACAGAGCACAGACATGTAGAAAAAGTGACTCTTACTATATCATGTTTGTACCTGAGCAGCAGCAAAGTTCTCAGCATCTTCCTTCTTACTGGTGGCAGGAAAAAACACAATGTTATCGATGGTCTGGATCAGCTCCAGCTGCACGACGCACTTAATCAGCAAAGCTGAGAATAAGCGCTGCTCCTGGACCTCTGTGGGACGTACAGATAAACTTCCATCAGAGCACACACACACACAGAGAAAACGTGAACAGTCGGTCTTTGAGTGAAGCTGCAGGCTTACTCGCTGGAGTCCTGCTCCTGGAGCCGTCCTCACACATGCCCGAGGCGGAGCTGTACTGACTGTGCCGGCGGTTCTCCATCGCAACCCTGTCAGCGCTGCCGATGGAGTGCTGGTCATCACAACGGGACTGAATATCCACTGACTTCTGGGAAATGGAGTCCTGAGAGCAAAGTGGGCAGAGTTAAGCAACTTTATATAGACACAGTACTTAAAATTATACAAACACAGTACAGGGATGTACATTATGAACAAGAAATGAAAAGTGTGTGAAAGAAGCAAGACAAATATTTTGTTCCTTTGCGGTAAAATTCTCAGCGGTAAACAAAGACAATAAAACAGAAGAAAAAATAAGTTATGTGATTTATTCACATGTAAACCAGAAAAAAACTGCATCTCCTCACCAGCTGTTTGTCTGACAAACTCTGTGTGGTCATGTGTTCTCCGTCTGCTCCTGCTGGTCTCCATGTTAATAGCCTGAAAATCAGTTTACTCAATAAATCACATTCATTCTCGGACAGTGTGACAAACAGCTAACAACATCCAGGCTAGAAAATGACCTGAGCTAGAACCATCAAGCTAAACAAAGTCTTATTTTGGTTAAAATCTTAATTGATTTATATTTTCGATTCCTTTTCATAGCTTTTTTTTTTTCCAGACTTTTCTATATTCAGTCACAGCAGCTTACGAATGTGGGATGGTGGTCTTGAAGATGTCGAGCATGCAGTTACACGTCTTGTCCCAGGTCTCCAGGGAGAATTTCTCTCCATTCAGGATGACCACGTTCTCTAGACAGTTGGTGCCTGATCGGGCAAGCTGCTCATTATCTACAGGCGGATGGAGGAAGAGGAGGAGGGGAGCGAGAGCAGAGAGAAACAAAGAAAAAGATCAATTAAAAAAATGTAAGCTGTAAGTATCGATAAAAAAAAGTCTACAGAGATTTCTGCCTTTTTATCTTTTTTCCAATAAAGAACCCAAAAATACTACAACATCTATTGATTATTTGCTTTCGCCTTTTATATAGTGATGGTCCGGTATTGATCAAGCACATAAAAGCTTGGAGGCAATCATTAAGACCTGTCACTGCAGCCAAGCTCAGGTCACGGCTAATTTGAACCCAAATACTGCAAACAAATTCAACTCAGAGATCCTGGGAATCTGAAGCTACATTTGTGAAGGTAATATGAGATAGAAAGAGTTGTCACGTGCTCACCTTGCTGCACACACCAGTAGAGCTGAGCCAGGATGTCATCCAGCAGGACATCACTAAGGGACTCGAAGTATTGGGTGAAGACATCACAGATGGCATAAAGTGCATGGTTGCAGGTGGTGGTCATCCACTCTGCTTTCTGAGGGGTGCAACACAAACACTGTGAGAACAAAAGCTACAACACAATACCGCAGCGTAGACATTGTATTTTGATATTTGAGACACATTTACAACAACAGGTCACGTCGGTCAAAAAACTGAATGTGAAACAGACGTTGAGGATGAAAGACTTGTCGTGTACCTCGGTCTGTTGCTCAGGCAGCTTCATGTTGTCAAAGATCCTGAAGACAATTCTGAACAGGTCTTGCCACCAGTGTTTCTCAAAGGTGTGCCCGTAGGTCTTCATCACTTCAAACATCACTGTCAGCCCCCTGGGAAATGAGCACACACACAGATTTGCCCTTTCCTCGGTGCGACCGCTGACATTTGCTTTTTTACAACATGCAGTCCTTTTCTATCTTGCAGACACTCGCTGTGCAGCAGGACTGTACAGAACCTGGACTTGTCTTTATTGCTGTTGAATTAAAATCTAAACTAATAGCTGTTATGCCTTGAAAAAAACAGCAGGCTAAAGGTGAACTCCACCTACCTGGTCCTGACATCCAGCTTACACCTGTTGATGATGCAGGAGAGCTCGAAGAGGATGGGGAACCACCCCCGGACCCACACGCGGTCCTCAGGCGCTACATTCATGTCATCACTGGTGTAGTCTTTGAAGGCCTGCAAGAGAAACAGATCCACGTTCAGTATTGTACCGCTGCTGCCTCGGGGGAGACTTAACCCTCCTGAGTAAATAAATGCACATTGCCATATATGCTGTGCGTGGCCCTGACATACACTATACCCACTCACTCTCTTTCATGCTTTCTGATGCACAGATTCTCCCTCTTTATGGTGTCAAAGGCGAGAAAAAGGATTATAGTAGCATGACAAATCTGTGCCTGAAAACATTTGCACGAAGCACATTTGGATACTCACTGGATGATGTCAGTAGATGTGGCTATTTTGCACACTTGCACATTAATTCATTCTGTACTGTACAGCTCAGAATCTTGGCACAACATGCTTAAATTCTGCCAATCATTAGATGATGTTAAATAAAAGCTACAGTGTTTGCATTATTCTTGATTCTATCATCGCCACAGCTTTAAGAAAATAATAATATTCATAGTCTGTTTAATATAATGCACAGTTATGGCCTTTACACTGAGAAATAAACTGTTCTATAATAATTATGCCTAACCAGTGACTTTAAAGGATAACGCTGCCAATTTTACACGTTAAAGTGTATTGACAGGTGTTGGTTAGTGCTACAGCATATCCGAAAAAGTAGCATAAGTTTTTTGTGTGACCAGAAGAAGCTGCATTTAATCTGATTAAATTGCCTTACTAACTTAACTTTATATGTAATAATTGAACATACTGACTTAACATTATAGAAAAACTGCATGAACTATGACCCTTTAGAGTGAACTTATGTAATTAAATTTACAAGTAATTAACATTTTGTTTGAGTGTATAATGATATTTTGGAGTGCAAAGCTGGGTCTGATGCTGACCTGTGGCCTCTCTGAGACGTATTTGGCGCAGTGTCGGATGAGGCGTATGGCCTCCATGCTGGTGTCCGGGAAGGAGGCATTGCAGGCAAACTCTGACAGACACTTAACAGCATCTTGGAACGAGTCGATGGTGGCCGCAAAGTGCTTTTCAAATACATTCGCTGGGACAGAGGGAAGTTGGAGAAGGAGAGAGGGATGGGTGGAGGGAGAAAACGGTAGATGAAGAGAGAAAGAGGAGGATCAGAATCTGGCGACCACAAGGTGAATTTAACTGGTTCAGTACAGTATAAGTTATGATATTCCTTCGTAGGCGTCTGTGTGTGTATGTGTTGGACTTACTGACGATATGGCCGGTGGTCTGGAAGGCCAGCTCTACGATGCTCTCGTCCTGGTCAGAAGCAGCCAGGTGGAAGACGGAGAAGATGTTCTTCCAGCCCGAGCGGATATTCGCCGCCTGGGAGTTAACCATCTGGGCTATACAGCGCACCACCATGTCTCTGATGGTGGGAGACCTGGACGAGAAGTAGGGGTTAAATAAAAGGAGAGTGAATTGGAATAAGTAGGAGTCAAAGGGAGAGCAGGGAATGAAGAAATAGACAAAGAAAGGATAAGTAGGGGGAAAAACAAGTATGAAGCAGAAGAGTGAATCAATTAAAACGATGCAAATTCATCCCTTCATTGAAGTCAATTATCTTTAAAAGCTCTTCATAACACCCTCAATCCTATTCTCAGGCACAATCATTATTACAGCTCGGGCTAGTCTTGGCACGACATGTTTTTACAGCAACTGTTGCCATAGTGAAGAGCAATCCTAATTGCTCAGCAGTTATGAATGAGAGAGAAACTCTGCCTCCACTTACCATCACACACACACATACACACACACACCGACACACAGGAGGGCAGCATGAGTGAGTCTAATGGACACACAGCGCTGCAGGCTTTACATGGCTGCCTGCCATCTCCTCCCTGCTGAAGCTCTCAGCCTGTTCAATCTGTGGGTGGATTTATACTGCTACTCCTCTTTCACATGAATGAAAAGGATGCTGCAGTAAAACAGCTTGCCTTTTGACGTTGCTGCAGTTACAACGGCAAAATCCAATTCATTTATAGCTGATAGCTGTTCAGATTCCATTCAGGACTGATTCAGACCAAGCAAGGAAATGAAATGGTTTTCACATGAATTCACTGGGAGGGTAATATAAACAGACTGAAATGGGTCAGTTGAAATGTTCGCTTGCCAAACAATATGCTTACTCATTGCCATAAGAAGTACAGAGAGGGTAGAGACAGAGAGCGAGAGAGAGAGAGAGTGAATAACAGACGAGCTGCTACAGAGGTGGAGAGGAGGAGGCAAGTGCGAGTCCACAGCCATGTGAGAAACAGCCCAGAAATAGTAAGTACTCAAAGCCACAGTGTTTGCACTGCAGATCTACATGGGAGGAGTGACTTGAGCACTCGCTCACAGATAAATGTACCACTTGTCTTCTGACCTGTTCTTTTTCATGATGTGCTCAAAAGGCCTCAGAAAGTCTTTCTGGAATCTGAAGTTGGCCAGCTCCCCCTTCTCCAAAAACTTCATGGACAGTTGCCTGAGAGAGTCCACGGCGAAAATCGCCACGTCTTCGTTGGAATTACAGCCAACCTGTGCAGATATAAAACATATTTCAGTAACATCACAGCACTTTCTTAAAGAGGCAACAGACATCTTTCACAGTTCTTAGTGGTATTATTGTTAGACAACTTGATGTTTATGTTTTCCTCAGATTGCCAGGTAATGGCTTGATAATTGTGATAGTGAAGTTTATAGAGAAGCAATGTAAATGCAGATGGTTTCTTAAATTGTGCAACCAACATTTACTTCATGTTAAAGCAGAAAACTTGCCTATTGCCAGCTTAAATTCAATGAGCGAGGTTCAGCTTTCAAAGAACAAACTGTTCCTACAGTTAGACTTAAAAAACAGAAGAAGAAACGGAAGCAGTAAAGAAATATTTCTAAAAATCCACTTTGCAACATGATTAATGACTATTTTAAGGATTTGATTTTTACACACAACAAACACAGTTTGCAGCATCTCGGTGAGAAACAGACACTCAGTGAGAGAGTTGTCCTTGAATACCAAACTACTAGAAAGCTTTTCTGGCAACAGTTTGTGTTTATCACCGAGTGAAATCAGCTTTCTGGAAAACAGAAGGTGGGAGAGAAAGTAAACAGTCGTTTGCAGCCCAACTGAGGAAGTTTAGCATTGAGATTTTGTGCCAAGTAGATCATCAATAAAAAAAATACTTTGAGACTACTTTTTACTGGCCCTTTTACTGGCTGGCTATACAGAAGATACATAAATTGATTGAGAGGTTGCCAGTGTGTGAGTGTGTGTTATTTAATTTGTTTCTTTTACTATTTGTACATGGGTGTGGTTTAGTATGCATACAGTAAATGGTTTACTTTTTCATAGATCTCCTACTTGTTCCTCCACCAGAAAACAAGCTTCTGTTTACACAATGTCCCTCCCTGGGGTAATGGAGCCTCACTCACCTTGTTGAAGTGGTCCCCGATCACCTCCCAGATCCTCGACCACTGCAGCCTGATGCGGCCCATGTTGTAGTAGGAGATCTCCACTATCTTCTGTAGGCTGAACATACGTGGGTGTGTGGGCGAGGCCAGCTCATCCATGGACACGGCGCACAGCCAGCGCACGAAATCAACTGACAAATAGAGAGAAGATGTTGGCAATCAGCAAAGAAAGGGCGCTTTGTACAGCCAAAGTGAGTCACGGTGATAAAAAATAGCTCAAATGTAACTGTCCTTGGAGCATTAATGAAGACAGCATGTAGCTACGCTCACCTATTGCGTTACCATCCAGTCTGGTGGAACCGGTGAATATCCTGAAGCAGAAAAATGTGACAATCATCAGTTAAACGCCACATGGCATGGAAAGATTTTAAGACTAGATAGATCTGCAAAAATACAACATACACTCACCACTCTCACAACTATTTTTCACTGTATTTTTTCAATCAATTTCTTTTTACTTTCCAATTTTACTTTATCTTAAGTGTAAATAATTAGCCACAAAAGAGATAAAACATATAATAAGCAAAGTTTTTCAATCTTCTCAGGATCATTTTTGGCAGTGATAATCGTGTAATCTTCTGTGATTCAAAGTAGACGTGAAGAACCACTTGTCCTCATCTACTGCTTTTGTTTGTACTAAAAATCAACATAATTGTCGGTATAAAACACTTGAAGCACTGAGATGTAATTATATGAAAACTAGAATTATCACCTCCCGGGTGTACACCTCCGAGCAGTTGCTGCTCCGGAGCTATGCCGTGGAATAATGGCCAGCACAATTTTTCGCAGAATATTAACATGCCACAGTGAAGTTGACATTTGACCTTTTGGATATGAAGTCAAAGATAACTTCATCATTTTATCTTGACTATAACTTTGTTATTATTCTCGAAGAATTCTTGAGTCATGGCCAAAAATGTGTCTGACATTTGAGTCCAAGTGGATATTTGTGCCAAATTTGAATTTGAAGAAATTGCCTCTCAGCTCTCTCTCTCCAGAACAGAAATTGGAGTTCAACCAGAACAACCGAGTGGAAGTTTTCATTGCTTTTTGTTTTTAAAGTTCAGGGTGCCTACAGTACCTGTCCACAGCCACCACCACACTCTGAGAGCTGGTCTCTCCGATCGACTCCTGAATGCTGGCGATCTGCTTTCGGTCCACAGTCCCTCCGACTGCAGAGCAAAGCGAGAAGGATTACAAATCATACTTGATTTGATTGATTTACAACAAAAAGAGGACAAGGGCATGACAGACTTGCTTTACAGTATGTATTAATAAGCTTGTGCTGACCTAGACCCAGATACTCGTCGTTGCTCTGCTCCTTCGTGCTTGTTATGAAGCCCTCTTTGCCCCGCACCGTCCCTGAGATGTAGCGTGCCTTCACGCCCGTACCGATGAGCTGAGCCAGCTCCAGTTGACTGATGCACTTCATGATCTGAGAAAAGACAAGACAGCGGCTTTATTAGACAAACAAACGTGGATAAAAAGTAAAATGTGACACAGGACGGAAACATAAGCACTAGGAGGATAAAAGGGGATATTGAGACTGATCAAACAACAAAACACCCAGAAAACATACAGTATGACTGCATAAAACTTAAATATCATTGTTTTATAATTGCAATATAATACTGTTGTTTTTAGACATCTTTTTTAAGAAATAACCCACAGGAGGCTGTGTTGGTTTGTTTCATGTTGTGCCTAGTGAGATTTTAAAATATACACATATATTTCCCAGTGGAAATGAAGGTGTAATGTGGCTCACTGCTTGAATCAGGAAAGGGAAATATGAGGAAGAATAGAGGAAACAAGACAAATGAAAGAATGAAAGTTTAAAGTGAGATGATAAAGATGAGAACAGCGGACCTCATGCCAGGAGTTGCCAAGGTAATTGCCATCAGTGTGGGCCACAGTGATGAGGGTCTTGATGGTGTCAATGTTCTTCTGCTTCATTTCTGAGATGCCAGAGCTGGCCGTCAGCAGGGTGAACCTCGCCAGGGCCTGCACATACGCGTCCCTCTCCAACTGTTGCAGAGACAAAGAGACCAGGCAGTGTGTCAGAATACTGCACGGTAAGAGATACAGTAAGATGACTAACCCCTCAGTTCACACTGCAGTACCTGTATGGAGAAGATGCACGCTATCCTGATGGCACAGCGGATCCCCTCCAGACACAGTGAGGCCACCTCGGTGTCATCGCAGTCCTGGAGACCCACGCTGAAAGCAGCCAGGAACGGTGTCCATGCCAGCTGAGGAACAACAGAGGGATGAGTTGTTACAGTCTGTGTGTAAATCTGTGTCTGTGCCTCATAGCGTGTGTGTGAGTCCACTTGTGCTACCTTGAACAAAGGATGTGTGTGATTGGTTGACTAGGCTATTAGTCTGCATGAGAAATACTGCTCACTTAAAACTTTAAACTGATTATTATTTTATTAATGTACACATTTATACAACACACACACACAGGACATTTAAGAACATCCCTACCTTGAACATGGGCCTGACGTGCTCCAGGTGTGTGGCGCTGGTGAAAGGTGCCTGGACGTGGCTGACGGCCTCCATCAGAGCTTTGGCCGTCTTGGCCATCTGCTCCATCTCGACGTTGTACAGCAGACGCCTCTGCTTCTCACTGGCCACACCTGGGTGAGAATTAACACAGTGCTTTAATTAAGAGAGCAAACAAACTCAGCAAGGAAAACACTTTCATTTAACAAGCTCTGCAAAGTGCTGAACGGAAGCTGAACTATTTCAGGACGAAATGTGACAATTTGGCTCTTCCACTTCATACCTATTAAAATCTATAACAGCTCATTCAAGTGTTTGTCATAGAACAACCGATGGTAAATGTGCACAGCCTAATGCACTGTGTGCTGTATATTTTAATTAAATATTCCGGCGATGACTCACAAACACTGACTTTTATAAACCAATCAGCAGCAAAATCTAATCATTCTACATCTGACACGTCCCTGATGGCTGCAGGTCTCATTCAAAATCATCACAGCTATGAATACATGAGGTAAACGGCTCACTCTGCTTGTTGGATTTCATGGTGAGCTCTTTCGTCTCCTTCATGGCGATCTTCTTCCCGGCGATCTCGTCGTAGATGGCCGAGAGGTATTCCTCAGGTAGGTCCTTGCTGTCATTGATGCCTCGGTTCATCTTGATGTATTGCTCTTTTGTCATTTTGTTCTTCACCTTTGCAGATGACAACAAGGATACGGGTCAACAGCTGGTAATGCAATCCCTGTGATTTATGTTGCTCTGATATCCGAGGGAATGACTGCTGTTCAAACATATTCCCAAAGGCCATGGCTGAGGTGCTTACCTGTGGACTGTGGAGGTCTGTTGTCAGCATAATGATTGAGTAGGCAAGGACGTACGCGGTGTCAGCACTGGCAAAGAGGGTTTGCCTGGAGAATTTGAAGGGAAAGACAGAATGCATATTAAATATCACAGGATGTTGTATGTGGGCCATGCAAAATCAAATTCAGCTTCTTCCACAGTCAGGAGATGGAAACTCACCCCTGATTGCATTCGAGATATCTTGCTGCAAATTTCTCCATGAGCCGGTCAATCTTCTGGGCCTCTCCGGGGAGCCGAAAGCCCTCCAGGAACATCCGCAGCGCAGAAACAAAGTCTTTGCCCTGGAAGTCCATTTGATCCACGTAGGCGTACATCACCTCTTTATTGAAACGGTCATTATCCCCAAGGAATTCTCCCACTTGAGTCTGAGAGAGCAAAAGACTTGTTTTAACATAGATATTTAAATAAGACAGTAAAAGCCCCTACAGGCTGTGCTCTTCTTTGTTCTTCAATTAACATTTCTCTCGTCATAAGAGGGAGGAAAATGATTCCAACACACTCATTTATCTTAATCACATACACTGTTCACTAAAAGCTGAGATCAGTCGTGTGGTGTGTGAGAAACTTAATGAAAACAGGGTTACCGAATCAAGCCTCTCTTCCTGGTGCAAGAACTGAGCGAGATCCTCTGGGGTTGTACCCAGCATGCCTTGCTCTTGAAGGTACTGGATTCCTCTCTTTGGTTTCTTGTTGAACCTGCGCAGGATCCACAGACACAGAACACACTATAGCAGATGCAGCATCACAGCATCAACAGAACAAAATGTTAATTTTAAGTGTTTCTAGCAAAACGTACAGGTCAATGCCTTGCTCGATGATCTCCTTTTGCTGTTTGAGGACCTCAAACTGCTCTGGGTTGTCGGTGCCTGACATCTGTGTGCTGTAACTGCCGATGCCAGACGAGGCTGTGGAGTCCAGAGAGTTGATGCTCCCATAGCGGTTTATGGTCTCTGGGGCCTTGGTCTCTGTGCTTTCCTGTTCTGATGGTTTCTCTTGGCCTGAAGCGCAATAAACACAGGATAAGATGACCAAGAAGGGATGATGGATGAGTATTTCTATTGTTACTGTAAGATGAAACTGCCTGAAGCCATCACAAAGGTGAAAGTTTTTAATTGAAACTCCGTCGTCGGCACAAACTCAGCCCGGAGGCTTGCGAAGTGAGCTAACTTAAAGCTAGTACTGTGAGAGAAAGACTTCAGTAATTGAAAGGGGAAAATTGCAACACAGAGAACAAAGTGACCCTGAGGCCTTCTTAATGATTGTTGTTGGCAGCAAGGGTATGCACACTGGGTTTAATCACATGCACGCAAGACCACAGCCTAACAAACTCCAGGAAGCACACACTTATTCTCACAGAACAGGTGGAAGGCAGGGTAGGATGGGGAGGATATTATGAAAGGTGGGTTATCTAAAAAGCTAGAGGCAGTTAAAGAGGAAGCAGCCAGAGAGAAGAGCCCTGGGATCTCCTGCTGCTGGAGCGGGTCCACCCTGTAACCCCGTGCTAGGGCCAGGCGTCCGATTACCTATCGGAAACTCTTTAAAACATTCAGGACGGTGTCACAGTAATGTGAGCTGGCAGGGTACTCCCCATTCTTGAAGAGGGCTTAGAGAGTAGAGTAAAGGGGGAAGTTTAAAGGGCCCGTATTATGTAGATTTACAGGTTATTGTCGGGGGCATGGCTCTGAGTGTTTTGAGACTTGCACAGTATATCCCATCTGCACCTGCTTTATAAGAAGAATAAATAGGTACATTTCAATTTCTAAAATATGGGACCTTTAAGTTGTTCACTGGGGAAATACTTTAACATATTCATAATATTAACATACAGCATTTGAACCCATCAAGTTTTTTGATTACAATTCAGGGGGTGTAAGTGACTAAAGGTTATATAATGCAAGACTACTACAAAATCTAAAGACACAACAGACCTCAAACAAATGATTTCCATCACAGCAACGTGTTCTAGCAAACACTCCAATCTGTTCTACTTTTACCTGCTCTTGCTTTGAGGACTAACAAAAAGCAGAAAGAGAAAATGACACAAGATATGATTGAATTCAAAGAGTAAGGGGGGATATATTGTACTTACACAATTCAATGTTTTTATATTCACAAATCATATTGTGCTTCCATTGTACACGAAAGACAAAAGTCTGAAATCTGCAACAGCCGGGAGGTAAGATTCAACATTCAACATTCAAATTGTGACCTATGAGCTGCTGCTAGACTACTAATGAGTCGTCTTAAGTATTGGCACAATAATGTGACCGCCAGTTAGCACAACTGCCTCAGCTGGTTAGCCTTGACAGCTTAGCCCGAGGCTAGTCTGTGGATAGTCCCAGGGACTTCTGGGATATCGTTCCAGCCCTTTCACGGAGTTGCACTTTAGCTCCTTATTTGAGCTCCTCCTTTGGCAAACAACAGAAATCCTCTGGTGTGCAGAAGACCCAGGGGCCCGTCTAACACACAGGATACGCTCTGTGCGTTGTAGACGTTTCACAGCGGCTCGGCTTCAGGTATCGCTCCGTTTTAGACTAAACCTACTGGATTAGCCTGTCTGCACTGGCCCTATGGGCATTATCTCATTGCTTCCTCTGGCTGGAGCAGAGCAGACGGATGCTCGCTCACCTTCTCATCAGTTTCCCTGATGAATGCCAACTGTCAATCCTACAACCATCCTGCAACTGAGCTGATGGATGTGAGCTTTACCACTAACTCCAGTTAACCTCAATGATGAACTGCTGCCAAGACAGAGCTGATCAGGGGAATGACTTCCTGTAACGTTAGCAGTATCCTCTCTGATGCAACACAACTTCAATTCTCCACAGACGTTTGAGGAAAAATAACAATCTGGACTTTTATGGGCAAATCCAACAAAGGAACAACAATAAATGCTGCAGGTGAACAAACAATCACAGCATGTGCCATCTCTATTTAATGTTTAATCTCTCGTGTTTAATCTCTCTCATATTGACACAGACTAAAAGACAAACATGAACTCTGATACTTGTGTGTCTAAAAACTAAATATTTATTCAGTGTGTAGAATTAGAATGAAGCCAAAGGTCACTGTCTTGTCTGTTTTGATAAATCACAGTCATGTGCAGCGAATCAGTGTCTTACCGAGGCTGGTCTGAGAGTTGGGGTTGACGTACTGGTCTTTACTCCATTCTACCATACATTTCAGGATGGACACTAAACATTCAAGGCCTTTCTTTCTCAGGGTTAGCTCCTAGAAAGGCAACGCAAAAACACATTTTAAATTATATTATTAATAACTGTTATATAAATATATGAATAAATTAAAATATTGGGGAAAAAAGGAGATTAAAAAAAATCACCTGAAGGGGTGTTGTGCCGAGTTCATGGCCACCACGACCCTGCGCAATTTTCGAGAGGTCATTTACCAATCGCTCAAATATGTTAGCAGCATTCAAGTCACAATCATAGTTCACGTAGATGTCCACCACACTCTGGGCATCTGAGAGAGAGACAGATGGCACACAGATGGAGTCTGTCAGTAAGAATCTATGAAACAAATACAAACTGTGTACACTGCTGTTATGGAAGCAGCTAAATAATTGTACCGTTTATAAGAGGTTAATTATAATCATTAAATAAATTGAAACGTTGAAAAAAGTATGATGTGATTAAACACATTCAGCTGACAAGTATTTTGCAAAACATGAGGTTTATGGGCACCAATTACAGCCTCAACATCACAGTATTGATATTAATTAATCAAAGAAATAAAAATCTACGTAAAAATGGCCAGTCTTTTTTCAACAAAATGAAAATAGAGAGACAAACCTGCGCATATTCTAGTGAGGGTTTGTATGACCATCCACTTGTGGTCGTAGGAGCTTGTGGACGTCTCCAGAATGTACAGGAAAATCTCTTTGAAGAACACCTGCAGACAGGAGCCATGAAAAAGTGAGAAACAACAGCAACCTTACAAGGAGGAGGTGCAAAAACCGCCTGCATGATAAAGAGAGATAGATAAAGATAAAGATTTTTTTTAATGACTGATATTATTCTGTTATGGAAAACTTAATGAACTTAATAGTTGACAACTGAGCAATTATAATTGATTAAGTGTTGCAGCTCTCAACAGTAGACAGCGGAAAGCAGGTGATACAGAGACCCTCAATTGCACTGAGGTGAAAAAATGTTACAGCAGTCTGTGAGAAACCACATCTCCTGTAGATCTTTTGCATCAGCTGCTTGCTGCACTGAGAAATGTCAAAAGTGTGAATAAAACTGTATAAGGTGGAAAGACTCTGAAAAGAGCAGAACAATTAAGTCTATTCAATGTGTTAATTATAACTATGTATATTAATAAGGTGGTGTGAAAAGGGTACACATTGACAGAAAATTACGTTTTACAGCACTGTTTTTATAATTATAATTAGCTGCAATTCATATTATTGCACCCGCTTTCCCTCAAATCTTCCCACTTTAGTCATTCATTTCCTGTGTTTCCCAGAACGACTGTCAGCCGCTGGGGAAGGTGTGAAACTGTCGCTTCTCATCAAGACGTGGTGGGTGGATATACAAATATAGCTACTGTACTTAACCCTCTAGTTCATCAGGTTTCCCCTGCTTATATGAATCAAAATAGAGCTGTGGAAAAATAAAATTACTGGTTGTTATCCAGGGAGAGAGAGTGAAGAGGGTGGACACGTTTGTTTGGGTGCAAATCAATAAAAAAATAAATAAAAAAAAACTGGACTGGACAACACTGAAGGGACAGAGTAGGCTGCTCCCTCATGATTTGACTTTGTTCTTTTGCTCTGTTGTTCTCGTTCTGCTGTATATCTATTACTTGTTTAAGATCACTGAGAGAAACAAAAAGTCAAATTCCCTGCATATGTTCTAGAGGTGTGAAAATGTCTCGATTATAAGATGCATCGCGATGTGGACGTGAAAGATTCTGCATTGTTCAAGATGTTCAAAGACTTCATAAGATGCCTTAGCCCGAGCAACTGTGAAAAATTTAGATGCCTTACCGTTTCATCCCATTAATCTCTATTCTGGCAAAGAAACTGTTATTTTCTGCAATAGATATATCTGTCACTTTCTTTATACTTTAAGTCTGACAAGCCGACAACAGAACCTGAACTTTCTTTTTGCAGCAGTGAATATGCTTTACCTCGATTTGCATCTTGAGGTGCGTCTTGAAGTGGGAGAGCAGAGTGAGGAAAATGGAGAGTGACAGTTCGAAGACCTCAGGCACGGAGGAGACTCCGTTCTTGGACAGGGCCACACACAGGTACTGCTTGATGGCGTTGATGAACATCTCATTAGTCTTGAAAATGGGCCCGGCGTTCTGCAGGATGGACAGGAGCAGCTGGAGGGACAAGACCTTCGATCGCAGCTCATGGGACCTGGGGCAGGAGGGAGATTAGGAGGAAGTTCAGGCAGTGTTTCCATGTATGTGAAGACAATATATAACACAGCTTTAGTGGTAAAATTATTAAAACTATTTGTCTAAGTCAGGGGAAAAGGTTCTGCTATAGAGCAAAATATTATAGCAGTCCTTTGTTATCATAAAGTCAGTGTGACTGTTTTAATAGGGCAGGAGAGGATAATATACTGATGAAATTAAACACAGAGAAGGAGGAAAGACTGTGTGTATTTCTGTGTGGTAGTGCATGAAGTGTAAATTCATGTCTGTATCTCTAGCACTTATACAATATTGTGTACCCTAACCCTTTGAGATTGAAGCTGGCTCCTGCATCAAACAACTTGAGGGACTTCTCTCCCAGCCATCTGCTCAAGACTCTGGGAACACATCGTCCAATCTGATGAGCATTAACATTTCAGACATACAATACATTCAGCGATTAAAAAAGAAAAGAAGCCTCACTAAAACTAACTACTTATAGTCAAATTCACTGTCCTTCAAGCAAAGTCAAACCTCAGAGAAACAACAGTGTAATGCACACTGAGACCACATCATACTATCTCTTTCCATCTGAGAGTTAAAATCTTCAACAGCCATCAAAGAAATGCTAGGGCAACTAAATCAAAGCTCCTCTGTGTGTGGAGCCTCAGCTTGTCTGAACTGTTTTTCTGCAGCAGCAGGACAGAAAACCCGAGCTCAGAAAAAACATACTTTCAGCTACTTTATATGCTGAGATTGGCTGCTCCTCTCCGATGTCTTCCATCTCTGGCAGGCGGACAAAGTAGGATTTATGTGGCACAACAAAAATGTGGCTCGACTTCTCCTGCGAGTGTCCCAAAATATGGACTTTCCTCCCCCCCCAATAGGGCTACAAACACAGGCAATCTCGTGAGCAAAAAAAAACTAGGGTGTACAAATAAATATTGGTAAAATCAACCAATAGTTTATGAGAAACTGTTAAAAGTGAAATACAACATGTAAATACAGTACAGTGTTATATTAAAGACTATATTACTCATAATTCTGCAGACAAGGAAAGATGACACAGATGCTCTATTCCAATATGCACATTACCAAACAATTAAGTATGCTAGAAAAAGAATAAAATGCGCTATGCCAAAAATACCAGAATGTCCGACTGCATCCAGTCACATTATGCAGCATGCAAGCCAGCGAGAGAGCGCAGACAGATGACAGCTCATTGACAGACGACAGCCTCGTGGCTGAGTTCCAAATTGCTTACTTTTTCTTTTTACTTCCAATTTCACACTCAGGTCTACAATGGACGTAATAGCAAGAGGGTCAGCGATCGAGGCACAATGTTATGACAAAGTATTAAGTCACAGTTGTATGCATACCGCACGCAACAGTACATACTTTGTAAGGGCAGCTACAGTAAGTACTAAAAAGAAGAAGAATGCAATTTGGAATGAAACCCGAGGATGTTGTTACTTGCGATAGTTCAGTTAAACTAGTCCTTTGTAGGGCATTACAGAGGTTGATGTTAATTAAGGCACAATTCATCATTTCAGCTGCATAGGGTGTCACAACGAAAACAAAACAAAAGACAAATGTTGTATGGGAAGAGCCAGGTGGAGCTCAACACTGGAGTCATATTGGGCTCTGATTTGGGGCCATTTACCAACAGGAGGAGGGCTCAGAGATTACATTTAAACCTTTGGTATTAAAAAGTGGATTTCTTTTCTATCCTGTTTATCAACCTGACTGCAGCAGCAGTCTGTGGAGGTGACCTCCATTGTCAGGTGTTTATGTACTGTAATGTTGACTGCCGACTGGAGCTGGAGGTACCTTACTTCATGTACGTAAAGTAGCAGAGAGGAGACGGGGAAAAAGACGAGAGAGAACCGCAGCCTCTGGAGTTCAGTGCGAGGTTGACCTGAATTCAAACACACAGACACAACCTCAGTGCTCACTACAGCTAACGCACAATAATCTGGCTGTTTTGGGGCAAATAATCACTCACGTGAGTAACACGGCTTTGCTGAAGTTATTTAACAACCACCATTACTGATGTCAATCTATCAGACCTGACTCAGGCACAAATGTTGACGGAAGAGGTAATGTTTATAAGTCTTATTCACGTTATGTTTAGCCACGTTAACTGACTTCCTTCCTCATTCTCTTACCCTCTCCCAGAAGTTATAGCGACAGGCAACCAAATGAAACGCACCGTTATCTTGAGTAAACTTGTGGATTTCTTTGGGTTTGAAAATTTGAGATAACGTAAGTACACGACTCAACAAACTATTTAACATAAGGTCTTTAGATTATTATTATTATTATTTAGATTATATCTTTATTATATTGGTGTAGAAAGGACACAAAAAGGACTTCACTTCGAATCATTTTCTAAGTATTTTTGAACCCCATTATTTTTAACAGAGATTTAACAAAAGTCTGATCATTTCTGCTGAAGAGTAACAAAAGGACAGTTTTGTACATTCTGTACTTTAAATCATCATAGATGTTCCACAAAAAGCACATAATAATCCTTCTTGTGACCTTGTGTACCTTCTGATCCAACATGAAAACACAAAGTAGTTTCTGTTTGTTAGGGTAACAATAATGCAGCTTTTCAGCCTGTTTGTTGTGTCTGAGACAGGGAGTGCAACATCCCACAGAGCAACCTTGTTAGGAGGGTAAAAGGTTTTTTGTTTGGCACTGACACGGCCTTGAGAAACACAAACACACACACTGGTCTTTTTTTTTAAATGCTCAAAAATTCAAGAATGGACTGAGCTTATATATTGCCCACTGACATGAAAAATTTAAAAGATTAGATAAATAAAAAAGTAAACAAACAACATTCACTCCACAGACACTGTGCGAATTGAGTTACACCCAGAAACCAGATGCAGGAAATCCTGTTTCACAAAAGCTGCCGCTATCAGGACGAGCCAATTAGATTCCTCTTTTTTGTCAAACCAGAGCATGGTCAGAAATAATATACTGAATGGTGGTAAAATCAGATTATTTTTCCCCTTTCTGGTGCTTTGAAAAGGGGAACATTTAAAAAAGGGACTCTCGTGAAACTAGGAAGTGATTCAGAAAATGCTGAGCGCTGCCTCATTGTCTCCTTCAACACAGTTTATCAAAACACTATCGTTAGCACTGGAGCAGCCCTCATTATAAACCGTGACTCATGTCTATTCTTATCCCCAACACACTCACACAGAATCATCACCGCTGGGGGGGGGGTCAAGTCACAGTGGCTTGACTAACAGTGGAAAACAAAACAAAAAAAAAGCTTTAACTATTGATACTGTTTAGTAAACAAAAGCTGAAAAAATTAAATACATTTGACTTGTGAATTCAGCGTGTTTCGTTTCAGCATCTCTGGCCGTCCTTTGCCTGAATGTCATTGGACGAGACAAACAAAGAACAAAGTCTCACATCTAGAAGTTATTGACACAAATTACAAGCAATATAAAGTTGGAAAAGCTGGGGCAGATAATGAAGAAACAACACCCAAAAAGCTTGGAGACAAAACTTGCTTAAGAAGTCCAGTGCGTAACAAACTACAACCAGATATTAGGAAAAGACTTTAAAATAGCTTTGATGCTCTCTGCATTGACTTTACAGTCATTCAGCTCAGGTGCTGCCCAGAATGGCTTGGGTGCTGGGCTAAAGCCATATTATGGAAAGGGAAACTCTGGGAAACTAAATGAAAAACGACCAAGCACATAATACTGTAATCAAATGTTTGCACGAACACAGAATGAATTCTTACTTAGGATCAGGTGGTCCATCTGACAGCGGCTTCATCGAAAGCTTGCAGAGCGAGCGAAAGACCAGGAAGGCATCTTTCTGGAGGATGTGGGAAAACTTTGCCCCTGGCGGCTGGCCCGGTGCTGCTCCCGATTCCTACGGAGAAACAAAAACAATCAAATCAGTGTGCAGTTAGCAACATCTAACATCTTCCAGCCTACTAAACAAAAGGTGTTTGATTATAAGCCTCCAGGCTGATTAGACTCTTGATTAGTGATTAGCAGTCGAAGCATTTACAATGTTATTCATAATTTTGTCATTTGACCAGCTAACAATCATCACACATAAATATCAAACACATTTGACTTATGAATTCAGCATGTTTGGCTTCAGCATCTCTGGCCGTCCTTCACCTGAGTGTCATTGGACGAGACGGACAGTCTGTCATCAGGCAGCGAGGGGGTGAAGCTGGCAGAAATGGGCGTGCCAGGGATGCCGTTGGCGTGGACATGCTCGCTGTCGCTACCCAGGGTGCCCTCGTCCTCCAGGGAGCTCTGCGTTCCCTCTGTCACCACTTCGGCCGGCTCCGACTCTGCCGGCTCGCTCTCACCACCAGGCTCTTTGGTGTCAGAGCAAAGATTCGTGGGGTCCAGGCAGTGCCCTGTGGTGATGATGGAGCAGGCAGGAGTTGGACTGAGGCAGATACTTAAACACCTTCAAAAAGATCCTTTACCAGGACTTCAGGTTTCATGACCAACAACGGCAACATCAATTCGTCAGTTTGACGTTATGTTCTGGTCAAGTACAAATGACAGTGCCACAGAGCAAATCTAGGCAGCATGTAAACTTTCAGGTTGAGAGGAGATACGAGAGTGCATTTCAGTTCAAGATCCTCCTGACCATTAAAGCCTGTTTGTCAAATTTTGCTCAAGGGTAAAAGTGTATTTGAAAAAGGAAGCCAAAGCACTATTCTTTGTGTGTACATCTTAATAAAGCTTTTTTTTGCGGCTATACACAAATAAAGGCTTTTTTTATGTTATGCACACAAAGACAGAGTGCTTTTTGTCAGCATCTAAAGGAACTTCAGGGAGCTTGCCCCGACAGCCTCCCAGGAACTTGGCCAGTTTTTTTCTTAACAGACTGCCGTGTTTCCGGGTTCAGAGACTTTCGCATTTCTTTTCAGACACATTTTGTACCCAGAGAGTAACAGCTTGTTATTTATCAAACAAAAAGGCGCCAGCCTGGAAGCACAGTTTGCTCATCGCTTGTTCGTTGAGGTGCAGCTTGTATAATCAGAGAGCACCTCGCTCCTTCTTCCATACACATGTAACAAAGGAGAGGAGTATTGTCCGTGCGGCTGATTCAACGGCTCAGCTGCATTCTGCTAGATCACTAAACTTATAAGGGTTAGTTCTGCATTAGGTGAGGAAGTGCACATTCAAATAACCCGTACTCTACAGAAATGTCAACGAAACAAAGAGTGTGCAAACTGAACAAACTCACAGAACAAAGAGCAGAGGAATAGTTGTTACTTTAACTTATGAGGCTTTTCCATACACATCTGCTGGTCTCGGCTGGACTTAGTTTGACTCTGCACCACAGGCCAGCGCGGCAGAGATGTGCATTTCCATTACAACAGGGCTTCCCGCTTGAAGGTGTGTCTTAAGCTAATGACACGCTTGTCTTGTGGTTGAATGAGCGGCTGTAAACACTCTTCCTCCCTACAGTACTATCAAAGAATAGCCGCTAGCAAAGCTTTATGATAATTTGGTTATAAACACGTTTGTAACCAAATTAGCAGTGAAATCAAGAAATCTTGGGATTTCACCAACAGTAACTTAACACGACTCCTAAAGCGCGACATAAATGAGCCAGTGGAAAAGCTATGAACCACAACATATATATTCACTTGGCAGTTATCTTAAGGTCGACTGTGCAGGTAATCCTTTGTTTTGTGCTTTTATTTTCCTAAATTAGTTGAATGACTCCCACAACATTTGTATAACATATGTGGTTATAAGTAAAAGCAACTTATAGTGAACACATCTCACCTCCTGCAACAGTGTTGACCACCTCCTGCAGAATGCTCTGTACAATTTCCTGGGCTTTCTCCTCGTAGTTTGGAGTCTCCTCATCCTCCTCTTCACCTCTCTGTGGATGCTGCTGTGCTGCTGCATCTTAACAAAACATACACACAGCTTAAGAAAAACACACTCACCTTCTTTGTTGACTAAAAGGTGTAGTAGGCAATCGCATCCGTTCTGCTACAAGCATAATGCCTTCCACCATGCACAAAGTTACAACCTGATTGACGGACTATTTTTAATCCGGCTCATAAGCAGTGAATGAGCCATTGTAGTGCTGAATATGATATCAAATGTTTGTAAGAGTAAACACTTCTGGCTGCTTTAATTTCTTTTAATGAAATTGCACAAAACCAAGAGGGAGGCCTTTATTTTGCATATTTAAGGTGTTTATTGTAACTTTGGATGTTTCTTTTGGCAAACACACCCGTACCTCAAGAGTGTTTGGCATCCTTAATAGTTTTAAGACACATTTAAAAAGCACTTGGCTTCCGAATATTGACAGAACATGTTAATTAAAAATCGCAAACATTTGAAGTCAATATAGCATGCAGGAGAGTGAAATAAATCCCTGTAATCAGTCTTACTCTGTGCTGCTGCAGTAGCTTGATCTGCCTCAGTCTGTTCGTTTTCAGCTACGCAGAAATCAGAACCGTTCTCTGGATCTGGGCTCTCGTAGACGGGCCCCTGTTCTCCCTGCTCCTCCTGCTCCCTCTGCTCCTCCTGCTCCCCAGACACAGTCCTGCTGCTGCTCTCCGGGGCGGGTGTCGAGGGTGTGGATGGGGTGGATGGGATGGTGAGGCTGGGAGTTGGAGGGGTGACGGGCCCGTTGGCCTCCTGGGCCTGACCCTTGGCTGGCGGGTGGATGTGAGTCTGGAGCTGGGGGGAGTCTGGCTCAGTGTGCTGGGTGACCGGAGAGTGCTGCCGGTGACGCTCTCTCTCCAGCTGCTTTGCTTCCTGCAGCTGTGAGGGGGTGCGACACACACACACACACACACACACACGCACAAAAAATAAAATAAAATAAAAACAAAAAAAGCACACATACACAAAGAACAGGAAGAGCATTCAAAGAACAGCCACATGCAACACACACATACGCACGCAGAAAAAGACAGATTAAGACTATGTCAACAAACTCATCTGAACGACTACAAGTCTGAACAACCTGTCTAGAATCCTTGAGGGCTCACTGAACCCAAAGAAGAGTCTCAACACTTTCAGAGAAAAAGACGACGGTTCTTATTCTTTTCAAGATTTCTTAACATCTAGAATGTGTCAGCATACATTAAATGTAGACGCGTGTTCGTATGGAAATGTATATGAAGACGCACTCGCTGAGAGCTAGGACATGCTACTAGAACAGCGATGGGACGAACTTTGTGGAAATCGATTCATGCTGGCTCGTGTGAACCGGGTCTATTTCAGTCGGCTGGAGGGAGAAGGTGTTTCTGATGGAAAATGGCTCATGCAGCCGTGTCCTGGCCGATGCGTCATGGCTGACATGTGCTACCACTGCTTCTGATATGAAGCACTGGAAAAGTGTTGCTGTGCTTTAGCTTGGTGGGTCATGAGCTAAAAGTGGGTCACGAGACATTTGCACACGGTTCGTGGCCTAAAATGTGACGTTGGTGAATATTGCGTTACTTCTGATAATAGATTGCAAAGTAAACTATCTCTGCTGCAGATCTCTGAGGGAAATAAATATGCAGTTACACACTTCACTATTTCATAGCAGACACCAATACAAGTTCCGGAAAAGAGAGCAAACAATTACAAGCAGTGGAAGTTCTCTCAGCCAAGCTAAATTAACAACAGCCCATGGTGCATTTTCAATCCAAGTGCATTTGTAGATTTGTCGGGCATAAATGTGAAAAAAAAAAAGAAAAGAGAGAAAGTATAGACTTGAGTGAATCAAAGAGAAAAAGCACAGTAACTAAAGAGAGACATGGGTCACAGATGGAAATGTAAACAGCGTGACACATTTACAAAACAGTGGTGATAGATGGAGATCCTTCAATCTACAGCAGACTAGTTTCTCAATTAATATCTGTAATTAACAGCATAAATCTGCCGAGCGGAGCGACACTGGTAGCAAATGTGAATTTCTTTCATTGAAGCAGTCAGTTTCATCTCCCTTTCTAGACATAAATCACAACTATACAATCTGCTTTATGCTGTTTCTTCATAGACGGTCTCATGAGGCAAATCAAAAACTGCATCTCTTTCGCACACAAACTCCTTTTATTAAACCCATTATGTATTGTTTTTAAAACCGCGCTTCCACAAGCTGTTCATCTCTAATTAAATGAGCCCGCTGCTATTGTCACATTTAAATGTAAGCAAACTAAACTCAATGACGCGGCATTCTGAAAGAAACAATTAGTATTGAATATGAGCAACGGTAACAAGGCCAGACGACGCACCTCGGCTGGAGGGGACAGGCGAGGCAGCGCAAACAAACTAAGCTCATTATTTAAATGCCATCTCAGTCGGATAGTGAAGGCTGAGTCTGTGTGAGAGTGAGCCAGACAAACGCTGTGTGTGCCTGTGTGTGTGTGATCACACCATGCTGAGCTGCAGTCAGGAGGATACATCCACACACAAACACAGAAAGTGGATCTCCCTGTGCAGCAACACAACACTACGCAGGCAGTGACAACACAACAATAGGCCTCTGCCTCAAAGTCTGCCTTGTCTCTCCATCTCTACCCCTGACTGCTTCTTTATATTTCTCCGTCTGGTTCTGACTCAATACCAGTTGCTCATTGTTCTAAAAGAACTATATTAAGCCTTTGGAGAGACAGAATGTAACATAAAACCGGTCAGGAATGAGACAAGCTAGCTGACCTGCGGTAAAACACTTGAATGTAAACTAAAATGTAAATTGGTGCAGGAAAGCGAAATGATTTGTAGGCAAGTCAACAAAAGCCACGGCAAGCATATGGTGGAACACAGCATACCTGCTCCTGTGCAGTGCAGGAGCAGAGGAGGAGAACGGATGAGTGCATGAATGGGTGAGGATAAAGCTTAATGCGCAAACACAGATACACAGAGAAGAGTTTAAGAGTTCTGATCAGGCAAGTCACGGCAGTCCTGCACGCTTTACCTGGCGGTCACGCTTTCTGGAGGCCAGAGACCAAGATAGCTTGTGATTTGTAAGCTATGTGTCCAAAAGGAAGGGAGGGAGGCAGGTGAGGAGGGGAAAAGTGTCATTCAAAAAGAAAAAGATGACATTAGAGCAAGCTTTTGTTTTGAAAGGCAACACCTAAAATGTCCCTCTGGACACAAAGCAAACAGTAGATTTCAATTAAATCAGGAAGCCCATAGTAAATCATGTCTTTCATTATATTATAATCCAATCTGACTCCATGCCAAAACAGCTTTACATATAATTTGTTGCAGCAGTTTTAAACTGCAACCTCCCAGACTGTTTGATCCGTTTCATCCATAAAACAGCTATTTTTGTTTAGTGTCAAATTTCATCAGAGAATGGCTCAAGGGAGGAGTTGCCCTCTCTCTCACTTTTGTGGGTCTGTCTACATAAACAGCATTCTGTGTTACAAGTGAATGTTTTCAGACGGTTGGACATACTGCTTGATTCTCCATGCGTGCAAAGATGACGTTGAGCATCTGTGTGAGCGTGGCCTTGGCCGTGGTTTGGTTGATGAGGTTCTTGCTGGCCAGGTAGATGTTGTAACACGTGCGGACGGCCTGCAGCACGGTGCCCTCGTGGATTTCTATGTGCTGGGAGGTCACCGCTGTCAACAGGGCCTGGAGGAAAGAGCAGAGAGAGGAATTGAGAGAAGGTTGAGATTGACACCAAACTAACCAAACTACTTTATCTAATTTTGTTGCATGCATGTGTTAGATCCCTAGTTAACCCTGTTCAGGAGGTACTGGACCAGCTCTCTGTCCGAAGGGTCAGGTCTCTAAACCTACAAGATGTTGCTTTAATATGGATTTAACTAGGAACTTTTATTCTGTTATTTTCAAGTTTGTCAGATGGGCCAGGGGAAAATTTTTGCACATGTAACCTCACCTCACTTGCCACATACCAATATGCCTCTAAGGTCTTTTCACACATGTGCTTTAGTCCATAAATGCTCTGGAATTTTTGCATGTCAGTGTCAAAAAGAGTCCTGAATACTGCTGGAAAAATGTCCGAGGTTAAAAGTTCATTTATTAGTCATTTTACAACACCAAGGTTGAAAGTCCCTTTTATGCTACCTCAGAAAAAACACAAACAAACAATTGTACATGGGAGAGCTGTGAGCATTATTCTACTGTTGTGGCAACACTTTCAAATTCACTGCTTAAACCAAACAAACAAAAATAAACAATCTAGAAGAATCTGACTTATTTTCAGCGGCCAGCTATTGTAGTCCTTCACCGCTTCACACATGAATCACCTAATTAGAACTTGTCTGCCTTTAAATAATCACATTTAAAACATAATTATACCCCAAGTGTATTAGTCTTTTCAAATGACAGATTAGTCATAAGCTAAAACAGTGTTTAAAAACTGAATAAACCTTTTTAAAATACATTTTTTCTCATGACTGTTGCCAAGTGCTTGCTAAAGGTGGGAAATGTTGGTACCCTGACTCTAGACCTGCCAAGTGTCATGAGATGAGTTGGGAATTGATGCAAGATAAATAAAAAATGACTTGACCTGACTTATAACAATAACGCAGCAGAATTGTCTGCAATAACCAAAAAGCGGTTACTTATTGATTTGGAATTAATGTAATTGAATCAGTAAACATGGTTTCATGAAGTGATCTGCTGTTGAAAAAGATAACTTTGATGGCAACTTCAAGCGCTCTACAGTTGTTTACTATCTGTGTAATGACTCAGGATGTCTCAGAAGACGAGGACAGCAGCACACCTTAATGATCTGTAGCTGAACGCCCTCATCAGTCTGCGGCCCTGGAAACAAGCGCAGATGGTCTCGATGATCCTGTCGATGAGCTTCTTGCCCGGGGCCGTGTTGTCTGGGGCGCTGCCTGTCAGGTGGCCATACGCTATCAGCTTCTACAAGGCAGATACATATGCAAACACATACACACAACTTGTGATGCCCAAGAACACGACCTGCTAGCCTTCAATGTCATGAGGATTTCTGCACAATTCTTCTGCCTGAATGTTTATCTTTAGTTGTCTCATTCTAAAAAGATATTGCAAATGACAAACCCAGCATTTGGTACACTGCCATACAGACACAGTCATGGAAATATGGAGGGTCTGCAGTCCAACTCGTCCTGCCACTGACCTGTAAAC